>NC_133755.1:72561402-73169460 GCF_036562045.2 Rhinolophus sinicus | reverse complement strand
AGTGTTGGGGTCGGCATGGAAGGTTCGCAGCTCTTTCTACAAGCTCCAAGTTCGTGGACATAGCAGCTTTGCAGCCCTTTCCAGGAAGTCCTGCTTTGTGGATGTGGTGGAGTACCAGTTCTCCACCCACAACCCGCTCCTGGACGTTCAGGCTGACACTTGTACTGTAGCTTTCTCTGACCTTCGGTCACAGCTTTCCTGATGTCTCTCCACTCCTCTAGCTCTTTCAAAAGTCATGAAGCCCTCATTCTGTCTTAAAGGCTCAATAGCTAGAATGCATGAATTGACTACTGTTTGCCCCATCAAACCCTGACAGAGCACATCCTCTTACATTTCTCTTTCCAAATCTACCACTCAACACACACACACACACACACACACACACACACACACACACAATGCATACACACAGCACATATTCACCTAAACACAAGTTACATCTATACAGATATAAACACACACACACACATACACACTCACCAGCTTTGTTAATTTCCTTCCCCAGAGTTAACCACTATTAACCGTTTGATGTGTATAAACACACAAATATGTCACATATTTGGCACTTAAAAAATTAACACAAATGAGGTATATTTAGTAAGCGATACATATCATTTAGCAATATTCTTTTTTCCCTTTTATGTATCTTGGATATGTTTTCATGATCTCGAGTTCACTTTTTCATTTTTACCAGTTCCGTTGTGTTGGGCTTAGATGGAGGATACATATTCATTGGGTTACATTACACCCAGGCAAGGCAAGGCCAAAGATTTAGCACCTCACATAGCCAGCTGCAAACAAGCCAGCACCGCCCCCTCCTCAAGGGAGCAAGCAGTGGTTACACTGTGGTCACCTTGACAGACTTAGTGAATGCCTTTAAAGAATCAAAGAAGTTAAAGATGGATAAATCAATATTATCTATTAGGTTGGTGCAAAAGTAATTGTGTTTTAAAAGGTTCAAAATAATTGGAAAAACTGCAAATACTTTTGCACCAACCTAATAGATTGAAACACAAAAAGAAAAAAAGGTGAAAACAAGACATAGACCCCAAGAGCTGTGGGACGATATCAGTAGGTCCAATATACACATTATTGGATTCTCAAAAGGAGAAAATAGAGGGAAAAAGGCAGAAGAAATATTTGAAGATGCAATTGTTGAGAATTTTCCAAAGTTAATGACAGACACCAAACCACATAACCAAAAAAGGCTCAGAGAATACCAAGCAAGATAGATACAAAACAAAACAGAAAACCAGCCAACCAAAAAATAAGTAAAAATTGTATACACTTAATCATATCATATTTAAGTTTCTGACAAAAATAGATAAAATCTGAAGGTCGGCAGAAAAAAAAAGGCCACAGTACATATAGTGAACAAATATAAGAATTATAGTAGACTTCTTGTTAGAAATTATGTGAGCTAGAAGACATCTTTAACATGCTGCAAGAAAACAACAAAAAAAGACTATCTACCAGGAGTTCTACATATAATGAACATATCTCTTAAAAATGAGGAGAATAAAGCCTTTCAGACAAATGAAAAATGAGAATGCATTGTCAATAGATCTATGTTACAAGAAATGTTAAAGGAAGTTCTTCAGGTAAGAAGGAGTATGATAGCAGACAGAAACTTGTATCTACACAAAGAAATAAAGAACACTGGAAACGGAGTAAATGAAGGTAAAATAATTTTTTTTCTTATTTTGAATTGCTATAAAAGAGGTTTGGCTGTCTAGAGCAAAAATAGTAGTGATTATGTGGTTATAGAATATAGAAAAGTAAAACACATGATAACAATAGCACGAAAGATTGGAGGGAGGAATGTGAAGTGGGGTAATATTATTTGAAGGTAGATTCTGATTAATTAAAGATACACATTGTAAACACTAGGGCAACCACAAAAACAAGTATGCTCTTTCATCTTGGCCAGACATGCCATGCAGACTGAAAAAGACCTGGAAAGTTCAAAGCCATGTGTGCCACAGCCGTGGACCTGGGAGGCCAGGGTAATGCTGAACCTGGCATCACCCCAGGATCAACTTCAGCAAATATCACCCAGGTTATTTTGGGAAATTTGGTATGAGGCATTACTACTTAAAGAGGAACCTGAGCTTCTGCCTAAATGTCAACCTTGATAAATTATGAACCTTGGTCAGCGAGCAGACACAGGTAAGTGCTGCCAAAAACAAGACTGGAGCTGCTCCCATCACTGATGTGGTACAATCGGGCTGTTACAAAGTTCTGGGGAAGGGAAGGCTCCCAAAGCAGCCTGTCATCGTGAAGGCCAAATTCTTGCAAAATAACTGAGGCAAGGATTAAGTGTGTGGGGGTGTGTGGGGGAGAACTGTGTCCTGGTGGCTTGAAACCACATGGAAGGAGGTTCATTAAATGATAACAAATGCTTTTAAAAACAAAGAAAAAACCAAGTATAAATAATAACTCAACAGTGGAGATAAAATGGACAATAAAAAACGTCAATTAACCTAATGAAAGAGGACAAAGAAACAGGAACAAATGAAACAAATAAACACCAAGCAGAAATATGATAGATTTTAATTTAAACATACCAATAATCACATTGAATGTGAATGCTCTAAACACATGAACTAAAGGACAGTGAATATCAGATTGGGTAACAAAAACAAGACTGAAGTTTATGCTATTCACAGGAGACCCATTTAAATGTATTTATATATTAAATATATGATAGGTTAAAAGTAGAAGATTAAAAATATATATGGTACAAACATTCACCAAAAGAAGGCTGGAACAGATATATTAATATCAGACAAAATAGACTTCAGAACAAGAAATGTTATCAAGGATAAAGAAGGAATGACTTATTGACAAGGGGTTCAGTTCTCCAAGAGTATGTGGAATCCTAAAGGTATATGCACTGAACAAGAGAGCTTCAAAATACATGGACAAAAGAATAGAACTAAAAAGAAAAATGGGCAAATCCATAATTATGGTTGTAGACTGCAACATTCCTTTTTCCGAGAGAACAGTAACTAAAACAACGGTAGAGAGAAAAATCAAGAGATAAAGAAGTAAACAACACAATAAATTAACCTTACCTGTAGACTTTTGTAAAATACTAACATTTAAAATATAGAACTGAACAGCAGAATACGTATTTTTTTTCTAGTGCACATGGGACATTTACCAAGTTTGACCATATTCTGGGCTTTAAAACAATACTTTCTACATTTAAAAGAATAGAAATCATACAAAGGGCGCTCTAAGATTACAATAGAATTAAACTAAAAATCAATAACCAAAAGACAATTTGAAAAATATCCAAATATTTAGTTACAGTTATACTTATAAATAAACCTAGAGTCAAAGAAGAGGTCTCAAAGGAAATTTAAAACGTTTTGAAAATGAAAAGACAATATATCAAGTCTGTGTGATGTAGGTAATTCAGTGCTTAATGGAACATTTATAGCATTAAATGCTTATATTAGAAAAGAAAAAAAAAACGAAAAGAAGAAAGGTCTTAAATTGGTAATCAAAGCCTTCACACACACACACACACACACACACAAAAACAACAAACAAACAAAAGAAAACCAAAAAGTAGAACAAGTCAAACCTAAAAGCAAGCAGAAATAAGAAATTAGTGATATAAGCTTAAAAAATCAGTGAAATTGAAAGCAGAAAAACAATGCAGAAAAAAACAGAAACAAAAAGATGTTTCTTTGAAAATATAAATAACATCAATGCAGAGGTGTAGAGAAAACAGAAATTACTGACATTAGGAACAAAATAGGACACATCACTATAGATATTAATAGATAACAACCTCTATGAAATATGCAAAGTCTATCTTGGATGAAATAGACCAATTTCTTGAAAGAAACAAACTATTAAAACTCAGTCAAGAAGAAATACAACTTGCGTAGTTCTATATCTATTGAATCATTGAATTTGTAGTTTAAAATCTTCCAACAAAGAAAATTCCAGGCTCAGATGGTTTCACTGGTGAATTCTACCAACAATTTAAGGAAAATACCAATTCTATATAATGCCTTACAGAAAATGGAAGAGGGAATATTTTCCCAACTTATTTTATGAGGCCATCATTTACCCTTAATGCAAAAGTAGACAAAGACATTATAAGAAAACTAGAGACTAATATCCCTTATTATAGGTGTAAAAATCCTTAACAAAACATTAGCAACTTGAATCCAGCAAAATTTACACACACACACACACACACACACACGCATGCACACACACACACGGGGTGCCAAAAATATGTATATACATTTTTTTTTTAATGCACGAAATCTTGGGTGCTGATTTTATTTATTTATTTATTTATTTATTTATTTATTTATTTATTTATTTATTAAATTGTTATTGGGGAAGAGTGTGTTTTTCCAGGACCCATCAGCTCCAAGTCAAGTCATTGCTTTCAATCTAGTTGTGGAGGGTTCAACTCACTGGCCCATGTGGGAATCGAACTGGTGACTTGGGTGTTATGAGCACTGTGCTCTAACCAAGAGAGCCAACCAGTCTCCTCTGTATATATATTTTAAGAAAGGAAAAAACTGTATTAAAATTACACTGATGGTGACCACTGTGAGCACCTCTTGCAATCACGGAAGTCAAACGTGACTTGTGTTCATCTTTTGTTATTGGTATATGAGGTCGGACAATTAAGTTCGTGAACCTGTCCTAGAAAAAGTGCTACATACCTCATTGCTGAATATCACTACAGTCACCTTCGAAGTACTTCCCTTGGGAAGCTATGCACCAATGCCAGTGCCTAGTCCACCCTTCAAAGCAATTTTGGAACTCTTTTTCTGGAATGTGTATCAGAGCTGTCATCATATTACCCTTGATGTCCTGAATGTCATCAAAATGTCTTTCTTTCAATATTTCCTTTATTTTCGGGTAAAGAAAGAAGTCACTGGGGGCCAGATCAGGTGAGTAGGGAGGATGTTCCAATACGGTTATTTGTTTACTGGCAAAAAACTCCCTCACAGACAGTGCCATGTGAGCTGGTGCATTGTCGTGATGCAAGAGCATGAGTTGGTGAAAAGTTCAGGTCGTCTAACTTTTTCATGAAGCCTTTTTAGCACATCCAAATAGTACACTTGGTTAACTGTTTGTTCAGTTGGTACAAATTCATAATGAATAATCCCTCTGATATAAAAAAAAACATTAGCAACATTATTGCAACAAGTTCGTGAACATAACTGTCTGACCTCATATATTGAGCATTACAATTTTAATACAATTTTTTCCTTTCTTAAAATGTGTATACATTTTTTGGCACCATCTATATCTATATCTATAGCTATATCTATATCTATCTATATCGACATCGACATCTATGTGTATATATATCTATCTACCTATATCTATCTAAATAGAGAGATATGAAAAAGTGGGGTTCATTCCAGGAAGACAAGACTGCTTCATCATTCACAACTGATCAATGTAGAGCCCATAATTAACATTATACTCAGTAAAAAATTGAAAGCTTTCCATCTAAGATCAGGAAGAAGATTGGGATGTTCACTCTTCTTGTCATTCTATTCAACAATGTACTGCAAGTCCTAGCCAGAGCAATTAAGGAAAACAACAACAACAACAAAACAAACCAAACAAACAAGCTGAAAAAGTAAAGGCATTCAAATCGACAGGAAGATGTAAAATTATTTTTGTTTATACATGTCCTGATCATATAAATATAAAATCCTGAAGACGCCACCTAAAAATACTGTTAGAACTAATAAATGAATTCAGTAAAGTTGCAAGATATAGAATCAACATAGAGAGATCAGTTACATTTATATATACTAAGTGTGATTTATCTGAAAGAAAATTAAGGAAACAAGCCCATTTATAATAGTATCAACAAGGATAAAATACTTAGGAATAAACTAATTAAAAGGTGAAAGTTTTGTACACTGCAAACTGTAAAACAGATGAAAGAAATTGAAGACATACATAAATTGGAAGACATCCTGTATTATGGATTAGAAGACTTAATATTGTTAAAATGTCCATACTACCCAAAGTGATCCACAGATGCAAAGCACTCCCTAGCAAAATCCCAATATCATTTTTTTATAGAAATAGGAAAAGAATCCTAAAATTCATATGGCACCACAAAGGATCTCAAGTAGCCAAAACAGCCTTGAGAAAGAGAAACAAAGCTGGAAATTTCATACTTCCTGATTTCAAACTATACTACAAAGTTACAGTAATTAAAACAGTACAGTACTGGCATAAAGATAGACATATAGACCAAGTGAACAGAATAAAAAGCTCAGAAATAAATCCATGCATATACAAGGTGTGATCAAAAGATACAGTGGATGTTTAAATAAAAAAAATTATTACGGTAAAAGACATATTGCCATTAATCCCTACCCAAAATACTCCCCTTTCCTTCTAACACTTATCCCATCATTCTTGCCACTTTCCGAAGCAGTTGTGGAAGTCCTCTTTCATGAGTGTCTTTAGTTGCACTGTTGTAGCTGCCTTGATGTCCTGAATTGATTCAGAATGGTGTCCTTTCATGGTCATTTTGACTTTGGGGAAGCCAGAAGTCACACGGTGCCAGATCTGGTGAATAAGGTGGATGAGGACACACCATAATGTTTTCATTGGACAGAAATTGCTGTACCAGACGTGATTTGTGACATAGAGCATTTTCATGTGATCAAAATGTATGGTGAATGCTGCTGCTGAGTGCCATCCAATAGAAAGGAAGAGATCTTCAATACAGGAAGTGGTGCATTGAACCTTAGTAACAGTATGTGACAAGTTTCAACTTGTTCGGTGCAGTCAGTTGGGTGTGAGCTACAGTTGAGAGAAGGTGAGTTTTAAAGTGTGCCGTAAATCATTCTCCATCATAACAATGATCCATGTTACACATCACTTCTGGTATGGCAATTTCTGTCAAATTAAAACATTACGGTGTGTCCTCACCCATGTTATTCATCAGATTTGGCACCGTGCGACTTCTGGCTCTTCCCCAAAATCAAAATGACGATGAAAGATAAATGTTTTGGATAGATTCAGGACATCGAGGCAGCCACAACAGCTCAAGTAAAAACAATCATGAAAGAAGACTTCCAGAACTGCTTCAGAAAGTGGCAAGAATGACGGGATAAGTATGTTCGAAGTGAGGGGGAGTATTATGAGGGGGATTAATTGCAATGTATCTGTTACTGTAATAGTTTTTTTTTAATTTAAACATTTTCTATATATGTTTTTTATCACACCTCATACAGTCAACTGATCTTTGACAAAGGTGCCAAGAATACAGAACGGGGAAAGAATAGTCTCTTCAATAAATGGTATTGGGAAAATTGAGTATCTGCATGCAAAAGAATGAAATTGTACTCTGATCTTACACCATACACAAAAATCAACTCAAAATGGATTAATGACTCAAACATAAGACTTGAAACTATAAAACTCCTAGAATAAACAAAGCTTTATGACATCATTTCTGGCGATGCTTTTTTGGATATGATACCAAAAGCAAAAGAAACAAAACCAAATACAGACAAGTGGGGCTTCATCAAACTAAAAACTTCTCCATGGCAAAGGAAACTCCTTTAAAAAGGAAACAGAGTGAAAGGCAACCTATGGAATGAGAGAAAGTATTTGCAAATCATATACCTGATAAGGGATTAATATCCAAAATATATAAGGAACCTCTACAATTCAATAGCTAAAAACCAAATAACTAAGACAATAGAAAAGGACTTGAATAGACAAAAGATGGTCAGTATTACTAATCATCAGAGAAACGCAAATTAAAATTACAATGAAATATTCACACCGGTTAGATAGCTATTATAAAAAAAACAAAGATGGTGAGGATGTGGAAAAATTGGAACCTTTGTATATGATTGGTGGGAATGTAAAATGGTGCAGTTGCTATGGAAGACACTAGAGAGGGTTTTCTAAAATTAAAAATACAACTACTGTATGATGCAGCAATTTCACTTCTGGATATATATCCCAAACAATTGCAATCAGGATCTCAAAAAGATGTTCAATGCAGCATTATTTGCAACAGACAAGATGTGGAAACAACCTAAATGTCCATCCATTATGGATGAATGCATAGAGAAATTGTGATATATATACTGGGGGTGCCAAAAAAAAAGTATACAAGAGGACACTTTGATCAATGTTGCTCAAGCAGTAGTTCACTGTAATCAGAAGTGTCTGGACGCTGATGGTAACCACTTTGATTACCTCTTGTAATTGCAGAAGTCAAACGTGACTTGTATTCTTTTGTTATCGGTATATATTGAGCATCACAATTTTAATACAGCTTTCCTTCCTTAAAATGTGTATACATTTGGAGATATATATATATATATATATACACACACACACACACACAAAGGACTATTATTCAGCCTTAAAACAGAAGGAAACCCTGCAAAGTGCAACAACCTGGATGAAGGACATATGCTAAGTGAGAAAAGCCAGTCACAGATGGAAAAATACTGCATCATTTCACTTACATGAGGTATCAGAAATAGTCAGACTTATAGAAACGGAGAGTAGAATGGTGGTTGCCAGGGACTGGGGGGAGAGGAAAGTGGGTAGTTGCTATTCTATGCATATAATGTTTCAGTTACATAAATAAATAAGTTCTAGAGATCTGCTGTACAATGCAGTGCCTATAGTTAACAATACTGTATTGTACACTTACATTTTTAAGAGGGTAGATCTCATATTAAATGCTCTTACCACAATAAAAAATGGATCAATGTAATTCTAATAGACTAAAGGAGAAATCCCATTTAATCATCTCAATAGATTCAGGAAAAGGATTTGACAAAATTCAACAACTATTCATGATAAAAAAAAGACTCTCAGAAAGCTAGGAATATGAGCCTACTTCCTTAACCTGATAAAAGATATGTATGAAGCACAAACATACAGCTGACATCAATCACACTAAACAGTGAAAGACTGCATGATATTTATCTCCATGACCTAGCACTTTAGTACAGCCTGTCATTGTATGGCTATATTATAGTTTGTTTATTCTTTCACAGATTGAGGGACATCTAAGTTGTTTTCAGTTATTGGCAATTATGAATAAAACTCCTATGAATATCCATGTAATACCGATTTTTGACTAAACATAAGTTTTCATTGCTCTTAGATAAATACATAGATATGGGATTGCTGAGTCATATGGTAAATATATGTTTAACTTCTAGAGATCTGCTGACAAGTTATTTTCTAATGGTTTGACTATTTTGCATTCTATCCGCAAGATATGAGAGTTCTTGTTTTCAGTTCCTATGTTCTTGAGATTACCAGGGTGCTTTTTATTTTAACTTTTTTTTAAATCAAGGTAACATTGGTTAATAACATTATATAAGTTTCAGGTGTACAATATTATAACTCGATATTTGTATACACTATAGTGTGTTTTCCACCCAAAGTGTAGTTTCCATCTGTCGCCATATATTTGACCCTCTTTACCCATTTTGCCCTCCCTCCACCCATCTTCCCCTCTGGTAACCACCATTTATGAATTTGTTTTGTTTGTTCATTTTTTCTTTTTTGTTTTATATTCCACATATGAATGAAATCATACAGTTTTTATCCTTTTCTATCTGACTTATTTCAGTTAGCATCAGGGTTTTTTTCTTTTTTTCTTATTTAGCCATTCCAATAGATATATTTTGGTATCTAATTGTGGTTTAAATTTTCATTTCCCTAATGATTAATGGTGTTGAACATCTTTTCATGTGCTTATTTGCCATTTGTGTATCTTCTCTGATAAAGAGACTGTTTAGATTTTTTGCCCATTTATTTCTTACTGAGTTAATACATTCTTACTGTCCAGTTTTAAGAGCTCTATGTATTCTTGTTGAAAGCGCTTTGTCAGAAGCGTTATTTGAAAATAGTTTCTTCAAATATGTGGCTTGTCTTTTCATTTTCTAACTTGTGTCCTTCTCAGAGAAAAAGTTTTTAATTTTAATAAAGTCTAACTTATTAACTTTCTTTTACAGATTATGCTTTAGGTGTTTCATCTAAACGTTCTACTTCTAAGTTAAGGTCATGATTTTTCTACTCTGTTTTCTTATGAAAGTTTTACAGTTTTAGCATTTTGTCTGGTACATTTTGAGTTAATTTGTGTATAAGGTTAGATATGGGTTTAGGTTCATGTTTTTTGCATTTAGATGTCCAATTGTTCTAGCATCATTTGTTAAAAATACTATAAATTCTCCATTCAATTGCGTTTTGTTTCCCTCTGTCACACGTCATTTGACTATATTTGTGTGCATCACTACTCTGTTCCATTGATTTATTTGTCCTTTCACGATGCCACCCACATGGACTTGATTACTGAAACTTTGGAGTAAATCTTTATTTATGTATTTACTTATTTAAATTTAAGTATAATTGGTATACAATATTATATTAATTTCAGGTGTACAATATAGTGATTCAACATTTATATATCTTACAATTTATATACCTAATTCTAGTAACCATCTGTCATGGTGTAAAGTTATCACAATATTATTGACTATATTCCCCTTCCCCTTTTTCACCCATCCCCACACTCCCCTCCCCTCTGGCAGCCATCAGTTTGATCTCTATTTCTGTGAGGTTTTTTTTTAATTTTGTTCTGTTTGTTCATTTATTTTGTTTTTTAGATTACACATACAAGGGAAATCATACAGTATTTATCTTTCTCTGTCTGACTTATTTCACTTAGCATAATACCCTCTAGGTTCATCTAAGTTGTCGCAAATTGTAAGATTTCATTCTTTTTTATGGCTGAGTGATATTTCATTGTGTATATGTACCACCTCTTCTTTACCCATTTATGTAATGATGGATACTTGCGTTGCTTCTATATCTTGGCTATTGCAAATAATGCTGCAATGAACATATATCTTTTCAAATTAGTGCTTTGAATTTCTTTGGATATCCAGGAGTGGAATTGCTGGGTCATAAGGTAATTCTATTTTTAATTTTTTGAGGCACCTCCATACTATTTTCCATAGTTGGCTGTGCCAATTTGCAGTCCCACCAGCAGTGCATGAGGTTTCCCTTTTCTCCACATCCTCACCAACACTTGTTGTTTGTTGATTTATTGATGATGGCCATTCTGACAGGTGTGA
Source organism: Rhinolophus sinicus (assembly GCF_036562045.2). Lineage (NCBI taxonomy): Eukaryota > Metazoa > Chordata > Mammalia > Chiroptera > Rhinolophidae > Rhinolophus > Rhinolophus sinicus. The sequence continues at coordinate 73,158,319 of NC_133755.1, read as the reverse complement.
GGTGATAGCTCATTGTGGTTTTAATTTGCATTTTCCTGATGATTAGTGATGTTGAGCATCTTTTCATGTGTCTGTTCTCTTTGGAGAAATGTTTATTCATGTACTCTGCACATTTTTAAATTTCTTATTTCTTGTTATTGAATTGTATTAGTTCTTGTATATTTTGGATATTAACCCCTTATCAAATATATCATTTACAAATATATTCTTTATTCAGTAGGTTGTCTTTTCATTTTGTTGAAAGTTTCCTTTGCTGTGCAGAAGGTTTTTAATTTGATGTAGTCCCATTTGTTTACTTTTGCTTTTGTTTCCCTTGCTTAAGGGGACATATTCAAAAAGATTTTACTAAGACTGATGTCAGATAGTTTGCTTCCTGTGTTTTCTTTTAGGAGTTTTATGGTTTCAGGTCTTACAGTTAAGTCTTTAATCCACTTTGAGTTTATTTTTGTATATGGCATAAGAAGGTGATCTTGCTTTCTTTCTTTTTTCCTTCCTTCCTTCCTTCCTTCCTTCCTTCCTTCCTTCCTTCCTTCCCTCCTTCCTTCCTTCCTTCCCTCCTTCCCTCCTTCCTTTCCATGTATCTGCCCAGTTTTCCCATCACCACTATAGAAGAACCTGTCATTTCTCCATTGTATGTTCTTGCCTCCCTTGTTGTAGTGTGAGTCCTCTGATCTTTTTTATTTTTCAAAAAAATTGGGGGCTATTTTAATTCCTTTGGCTTTCCATGTAAGTTTTAGGTTCAGTTTATATATACCTATAAAACAGCCTGCTGGGAGAATGATTGGGATGATGTGGAATCTCTAGATCAATTTGGTAAGAATTTACAGTCAATAACCTGATTCAGTGAAATGGTCAGACAGTTCTCAATGGAGGTTCTCCATGGGAGTCAAACATGAGGTTTTCCTCGACCTGAGTGAGGGCCATATTCAGGTCGAGCCACCACAGAATTAGGCAGTCAGCCCTGGCACCTCGGGGCGTTTTGAAGCCAATGAATGGCGTATGAAAGGGGTGAGTAGCGAATCCATTCGGGAAGGCAGAAGAAGAGTTTGAAAAGCATCCTTTTCCGGTGGCAGTGGCAGCAGAGCTGTTATTTGAAAACCTCTGTCCATGGTGGAGTGGTTGTGCTGGTTACTGTGTACAGCTTCCCGCGCAGCCATTCTCTGCACTAGAATGGTGACTGCATCCCCTGGGCTCCCTCACCCTCAACTTCCGGTGGGGCGCACAGGGTCAGGGGTATTTATTCCCTTGCTCCCTGCTCGCCTCACCGTGGCTCTATTCCTCTTTCTAGTTCATGGCAGGTGGCCTGTCTTGTAGATCAACTCTCTCCAGCTGCAGTAACTGCTCCTTTCTCTCCGTTTCAGGCCTAGGGCAGGTGGTAGCTTCCTACTGTTCGTACCGCTGGGTGCCTCACTCCTCCTTCTGCGTTCCTGTCACCCAGCTCCCACCTCCGCAAATAGCCCCTTTGGTAAACTCCCCTCACCGAAACCCCGTGTGTGCCAACTTTTTCCTGCTGGGCCTGGCCCAGTGCAGCTGTTAAGAAGGTCAACAAGGTTTAGGAAGTTCTCATTGATTATTTGTTTGAATAGGCTTTCTGTGCCCCCCTCTCTCTCTTTTTCTGGTATACCCATTATTCTTACATTGTTCTTTCTGATGGAGTCAGATGGTTCACGTAGAGTTCTTTTATTTATTTATTTTTACTCTCAATTCTCTGTCTTTTGGGCCATAATAAATGATGAAATCCCTTCATTTGCGACAACATGCATGGATCTTAAGAATATACTAAGCAAAATAAGTCAGATGGAAAAGGACAAGAACCATATGATTTCACTCATATGTGGGATATAAAACAGGAACCAACAAACGAACAAACAAACAAATCCATAGACACAGACAAAAGTATGGTGGTTACCAGAGGGGAAGAGGGTGGGGGGTGGAAGAGGCTAAAGGTGGCCAAATATATGGTGACAAAAGAAGACTAAACTTAGGGTGGTGAGCACACAATGTGGTATACAGATGATGTAGTATAGAATTGTACACTTGAAAATTATATAATGTATTAACCAATGTCACCCCAATAAATCTAATTTAATAAGAAAAGAAGGTATAATAGGATAAGGATTGTAATAGAACATTGGCAGGGAAGTACTGCCTGGATAGGGAGTTGCTCTATTATGTGTTTACTAAATCACATTCACAGACGGTTTCATATATAATCCAAGTAATTTATAAAAACCCTAAAGCCCTGACAGGGTCCTGCCCTAGGTCACAAATCTAGAGGGCATTAAAAAGCCCAGTTTTTACACCAAGTCTAGCGTTATCTTAAGAGAGCATAAAATTAGAATAATACCTGAACTGAAATATCTGGGAATGGAAATCAAGGATTTAATTCCCAATTTCTCTTAGTAATAACATCTAACTGATATTTCACTTACTGCAGTCTTCCTTTTAAGGCTTTTGACTTTAGCTCTTGCCTGCTGTAGGTTTTTTTTTTTTTTTTTTTTTTTATCCTGTTTAAAAAGTATTTCCTGCAGTCCTATTATTCTTGTTTGATCTACTGTGCATAGTTGTATATTCTTACTAATGCAGCATCAACATATTTGTACTAGCAGGTTCCTGCCAGATGACTTCTCTTAGAAAATACTGCCTTTGTTGTTTTTGCTATAAATGACAGGCCTGTCTGCATTACCTTACTCAATTCAGTGGGACTACACTTTCCACAGCTCAATGTTTCAAAGTAAAGGAAATAGTAAATTAATTAATTAATGGTTGTACCAGTGTTGCTTATAAACCAAATAAATAAATCAAACCACTTTAAAAGAGCCCTTAATGACTGATTACTTCTTTTTATAACTTTCCACAATCACAACCATGCAAATGCAAAGAAATTTAAATTTACTCTTTAACTGGAAATCTGTAATTTAGTCATCAACAGGTAATTATTAGTAGTGGTAGCACGATTATGATGTGTGTCAATTTGTCTGGTTAATCACTAAGCCATCCTATAATTTTAATGTGTTGTAAAGGGCAAAGCAATTCATTTTAAAATTGATTGCTAGTGTAACATTTCAGCAAATTCTTAACAACACCTGTAATTAGAGAGTGGGGAAAATATTCTTAATCCCTAAAGCCTTAGGTAGTGAAGTGAGCATTTTCATTCGAAAGGCCTTCTTCAATTTTTCCTGGGAAAGGCAGTCAAAGCAGCTGCTTCTTAGAATATGTGTGTAGTGTTCTGCTGCGGGAGGCACGTGTCTTTTGGCTGTAGCAGCATCTTGAGTTTCTTCTGATATTCTGGTTCATTACACATAACAGCATTCTTGGTAACATTTGTGAGAGCTGAGTCTTGGGAAAGGTTCAATTTCAAAACCCTTCAGAGTTGTTGATAAAGGACAGGGGTCTCAACCAGTGATGATTTTGCCCTCCCCCCACCCCCAGGGCACATTATTTTTTACATGCCTGACTCAGGAAGGGTGCTACTGGCATCTGTGAGTAGACACCAGATATGCTGCTAAATATTCCACAATGCACAGGACCCCCCCCCCCCCCCCCCAACAACTGACAATGACAGAGGGCTCTGTGCTTTCCTTGAAGACTGCATGGGCCTCTCAGGTCAACTCTGAACCAGCCTCCTGAGGATATGTCAGAAGCCAGATGATAGCTACACAACAGCTGTGTGTGGAAACAGCAGTTCGTACCAGCCTCTCCACTTCTCTCCTCAAAGCAGGCCTCATGTGGACTTCCTTCCTGATCTATATTCTAGTCTCAGGAAAGCTCAATGGTTCATCAGGTCAAAAAGTTAAATACTTTAGGATTTTTTTCTTTTAACTTATTTAGGAAAGTCAAAACATGCATATTTTAAGCTGGCTAAAATCAAGGAAGTATTTCCTTTCAGATTTCTAAAGATTTTTCTTTCCTCCTTTAGAAAAAGAAATTCTTTTTTAAAAATATAGCTCATTGAACTTCCATGTCTGCCATTGTCCATTGTGTTCCAGATACAAAGAAAGCCTGAAGAATGGTGGGAAAATTTTTTCCCAACAGAGAAATCCTTAACCATGATAACCCTCCAAAGGAAGTAATAAGCATTTAAAAATGTTTTTGAGAACTGAACAAATTGAAGGCATATAAAAACCCTGCACTGACTGTATAATGAATTTGAGCTTCTCGTTTGCAAAACCTCTCGTTTAGGAGGAAGTGAGGAAGGGCAGGATAGGGCCAAGAAGGAGCCAGTCTTGACTTCAGCAGTGAGAATGCGGTCTCTCCGTTGACTTTGAATACCCTTGGCTGCACAGCTTCCCTTTGGTGTCTTCAAAACACTGCATCAGAGCTATGAAAATCGATAAGAACACATTTACAAAGCACTTTGGGCTCCTTGGAGGAAGAGTCTTGGAGGAGACAGAAGCTATATCATCCGTCACAGTAAACTCAGTGCAGTCGTAAAACAAAGAGGGACGTGCTAAGCAGAATGCTTTGTGATGACGTCACCTTTTTCAGAGCTAATATACTTCCATGTGGAGAGCTTGTCACATAGCTCATCTTACCAGCCTGATGATTTTGTCTGGGTCTTTCTTTTTGAAGCTCCAACAAGAAAGACAGCAAATGAATTTTAAAAAGGCATAGCAGGAGCCCTCAATTAATGCCAAGTGCATTTTCAATTTGATACACTTCACTCAATTTTCAGGATTTGTTTCATCAGTAATATCTTAACACAGATGTCACTGGTGTGTAAAAATGTTTGAGAGTACAAAGATAGAATGTAAACTTCGAATAGTAGAGTTTGCTTATGGAAATCTTTTAACATCTTATCTTATTTGGACCCTAACATAGTAGTTATTTAGAATGTATTAAACATCTTTTATGTGAAAATCATCAAAACAGACTACGTGATTCAAACCACACATTAAACCTAACAAAAACAAGAAACGTACACACAGATCAGACATAAAAGAAAATACAGAAATACTTCTCCTATGGAGGAGTTTTATAGCAAGTGTTATATTTGTTTGGGATACAGCATTTGTGTTGGTGGGATCCTCCTCTGATTAAAATGATGTCAGTAGGGACAGAAAAGATATTGTACAGAGTGCCTCCAAAGAACACTGGGGCTTTGGTCAAAAATGGCAACAGCACAACTATAGCAGCCGAGAACCCTGTAGCCTGTCACAGGCAGTAGCCAGGCCATAGGCTTGGAGCCCACCTGGCAGACAGGCAAGGACAGGTGAGTTCTACCTGGCATGGGCTGGGGCCAAAGGTCATAGAGATGCATCTGTAGGCTGCTTACAAAACCTGTGCTTAGCCAAGAAAGTCAGGGGAAAGAACAGTCTTCCTCAAGAAACCCTGGGCATAAGCAAATTTATCAATCCATCAACAGAGACTATGGTGACCCTAGGTAGGGTGAAGTTTCCTTCAAGACTAGAAGGTTAGATACTTAGAGACGTGTATCATCATTGAATAGAATTCTTCCTGTTTCTTTTTTGTTTCCTGTCAAGGAACCTGGTGTATGTGAGGTCTCTGATCATCCCTCATTGAATTTTATTAAGCGTTTCTTACATTTACGTACACAGTGACTTGAAAGCTAACGTAAGTTGAACTCCACAGTCACCAAGAATGAGCTGCAGCGCCCAGGCTCAGACTACCAGTGCAGGAAGACTGGCATTTCAATTCTGAATCTGCCACTGGATAGCTGTGTGTCCCCAGGCAAATTCCTTAGCATTCCCAAGTCTTAACTAGCTTTTCCATCTTTCTTATAGTATTGTTGATAGAATTGGAGGACATAGATTTGAACATGACTAACAGGGCACTTGGAATATAGTGGAAATTTAAAAGGTACTAGCTCTAATTAATGTGGACCTATTGGTTTGAAATAATTAACTCTCTTTTGAAGTGTCTAGCCCATCTAGGATTCTAAGAATGAGGTAGGGCCGGGAAGAAACACATGAGAGAGCACCACAGAACATCTTTGAGAAACTACCACCACATTCACAGGTACTTCAGTGTTTGCCAAATTGAATCTGAATGCTTATTTAGGGGAGATAGCCAAGAGAACCCCAGGGTCTTACACACAGGTAGCATTATAAGCACCATTAATGGTGCAGATCACAAACATCAGATCCTCAAATTCATTTTACGTGAAAAAAAGAAGCAGCAAGAGCAGAGGCCCAATTCTCCCACAAAGCACTTTGTGTTTATTATCTCATTTCCTCTCAGACATTTAGTTGAGTCAGACATCACCATCATACTTTATAGAGGTGGGAACTGTCGAAGGAAAACTAGGGTATACCCCCTAGGGTACAGAGCAGGGCAGTGGTGAGACTGGTGCCTACATGTCAGCACACCTTAGGTCATTGATAATTTAGTCAGATAAAGAGCTTTGTTAGTATCAGAAACTATCACATATCCTCTGATTGTTTTTCCCACCCAGGAGAATTGATATTAAGCTCTCTCAGTCTAGACTCTTTCTTAGCTTACAATTAGAATGGCTGTTATTACTTCCATGTGGTCAACCCTGTAAATCTCTTTTCAATTTCACTCAATAGAAAGAAGTAGGTATGTGCCAGGTCTGCAAAGAGGAGACCCGAAGCCCCTGCTGCTTATTTACATAACCTGTTGCCATTTTAGTTTCCATTTTATTTTGAGTTTCTATAAACCATTACACTGAGGACGTTCAAGCTCAGGTGGTAGCAGGAGAAAGTGGAATCACAGACTCTTTCTCCTTTGACACCCAATGAGATTTTAAAAGTAAAAACATATCAAACCCAAATAACTAAATGCAATCAAACAAAGAAAGAAAAAACACACTGAAAGAAAACCTAATATCATAAGAGCCAAGGGAAGAGAGTCAAGAATCTGGTGTAAAAAGTACAGGGTTGTTCCTAACACACTGAATTTTGGTGAGTGACATGAATATGCTCCAATTGGAGGAAGCAAGTGAGAAACCCTGGGAAAGGTTAAGGAGACCCACCTCAGAGTGGGAATGCCTCATGCCATGTGAGGCCTTGGCAGAGGCAGGAGAACCACTGGGGTCTGCCATTTTCCAGGGCACTGTGCTGAGGCAGGTGACGAGCATAGGATCGAGTGTAGAACAGTGACGGGATTCTAGAAGAAACAGCAAACTGAGGTTCAGTAAGGACATTTCTAAGCCTAAAAAGCTCTCTCCATTTTCCCCAAATCTGTATCCTTAGGGTTCAAAAGAGCAGTTTTTAAGACAGCTCCCAGCACTCACTAAAGTCTCATGCAGCTGAGAGTGGAAGACAGATTTTATAGTACTTGAGAAAAGTGCCAAAGAGAACTCGCCTGCCTGCAGCAGAGCAGACCAAAGTTCAGCACTGAACTGCCTGAGTAACATATAAAAGCAATGAAAATACATGGATTATATGTATGCACGAAAGAAAAGAAGGTAGGAGAAAAGCACGTGAGAAGATGGATTAAACTCCCGTAAAAACACAACTGAGGAACGACAGGCAGTTTATCGACAAATGCTTCAAGCTATTGCAGAACTTAACAATGTATTCACCAAATCAGAGCTCAAAGTGAAATGAAATTAGAGAACAAAAAGAAAAGGGTGATTGCAGAGCTAAGAAAGCCAACACAACATCATTATAGACTAAATGAGGAGAAATTATTGAAAACACAAACCATTAGTGAACAGATGACAGAGGTAGAAGACAGAGAAAGATGAGCTGGATGAAGATGGTTGGTGTCCCCTAAGATGAGAGAAAAACAAATCGAACCGAGCCTGCTATTTGGAATAAAATAAAGGAAAATTTTTCTGAATTACAAGAATAACAGGTTATGCAATTCAGAAAAAACCCCCACAAAGTACACCATGAAATAATTAATACAGTTATGAATATCAAGGCACATTTATTGAACTTCAAGAATGAAGAAAAACCTATTTCAGGTACTTAGGCAGAAAAACCCAGGCACCAACAAGGGCGGACGAGTCCAGAGGGTCTCAGACTTCTATACAACAAAGCCAGGAGACAATGTGGCAATATCCACAACCTTCTGAGGGAGATAAATTATGACCCAAGCACATTATGCAAGACAAGTTATTATCCACACATAAAGACAATAGGCAGAACTGAACAATCTCTAGAAATAAAACCCTCACAAGCACCATTATTTTTGGGGGGCGGGCAGCATTTTCTTAATGCATAATATTACAGAAAAGCATGCCAATCCTAAGTATCACTTTGAAAATTTTTTTCCAAAAGAGCACACATGTGCAGCCATTGCCCAGACTAAGATATAGAATCATGCCTTCACTCCAGAAGCCTCACTGTGTCTCTTCCAACCATTCGTACTTTCCCAAAGTTAATCACTATTCTGCTTTCAACACCATGGATTCGTTTTGCCTTTTTTTGAACTTTATCATAATGGAATCAAATGGCATTCACTTTTTTATGTGTGTGCATTTTTTTTTCGCTCGGTAATGTCTGCGCAATTTACCCATGTTACGTGAAACGGCAGTTTGTCATGTAATTTTAGAGATTATACAGTACACTTTCAATATTATAATATAAAACTCTGGGTCCTTTTAAAATCTTTTGAAGAATGCTGACCATATATATATATATATATATATATATATATATATATATATATATATATATATATTTTAAGCAGCCAGTCATCCTGCAAGTCCTGGCCCCCTTCTATTAGCTGAGATCCCAACATGATTTTTGTATTCAACATCTTTGCAATACTGTCCGTTGGGGACCTGGGAGGTAGTCTATGCCATAGTCAGTTCTCAACGCTCTCGTGTTGATTCCAGTCCATTTCATGCGTGTGAATATTGAGAGTAAGCCTGCACTTCCTACTTAGACTTAAAGGATTTCTTTCTCCTGCTCCCTCCTCTCCAGAGTCTTGCCACACTTTCCGCTTCCCAGGGACCTCCTTTCTGGGTTCGCTGGTTACAAAGCTAATGCTTTAGCTTCCTCCGTGCTGTCGTGCACTTCCTGCAGCAACGCCAAACACATGGCGAGGCAGCGAGAGAAAGCCTGTGGGAGCCCCCATCAATACACGGTTGTAGCTTCTTTACTGAGGATCACCAAGGCTGTGGTCAGAATATGAAAATAACTGTGTCCTGCAGGAATCCCCCTTCCTGGGACTGGGTAGAGAAAGTTCTCCTTAGATCTTTTCCTGTCTGGACCCATTCCCAGTTTTGAGAGATATAGCAGTTTTAGGTCATATGTAAGAGGCAAAAAAACCCCAAACCAAGCAAACTTTAATTTAATAATTTAAATAAATAGGGACCCCACATGGATTGATCACTCTTAGAGTTTCATTCTCTATATTGTTTGCATTATTTAGTTTTCGAAGACCTTTGAGAGTTAAGCTTTAAGTCTGTGCAAGTTTTTGTCATTGTTTTGTTGTAATCAGTGAGGGAGACAAAATAGAGTATGATTTCTCCCTCTTAACCAGAACCAGAACCTCTTCTATGAGGTGTGATCAAAAGATATGGTGAATGTTTAAATTAAAAATATATATATTACAGTAAAAGACACATTGCCATTAATCCCACTCAAAATACCTCCCTCACTTCAAACACACTTATCCCACTGTTCTTGCCACTTTCTGAAGCAGTTCTGGAAGTCCTCTTTCTTGAGTGTTTTTACTTCACTCTCTATCATGACAATGCTCCCTTCTGGTACGGCAATTTCTGTCAAATAAAAACATTATGGTGTGTCCTCATCCACCTTATTCACTGGATCTGGCACCATGTGACTTCTGGCCCTTCCCCAACGTCAAAATGACCATGAAAGGTAAACGTTTTGAATCGATTCAGGACATCAAGGCAGCCATGACAGAGCATCTAAAAGACACTCATGAAAGAGGACTTCCAGAACTGCTTCAGAAAGTGGAAAGAATGAAGGGATACGTGTGTTTGAACTGAGGGGGAGTATTTTGAGGGGAATTAATGGCAATGTGTCTTTTATTGTAATAATTCTTTTATTTAAACATTCACTGTATTTTATGATCACACCTTGTATACATGTACTTTTAATATTTAAATTGTGATCATACACGAAAAGTTTTTTTTTAGAAAAACATCATATATGTTATGAAATAGTCCTCACTGTCTGAATGTTATGCATCTATCTTAATTTATTTACTTAAATTCCTTAATATTTAGGTGATTTAAATTTTTATTAATATGCTTCTGTGAATGTCTAAAAAGTACGACTATTAGCATAATTTTGTATGTATATTTTAATTTTTTGCATCATTAAAAACAATTTTATTAACTTTGATGTTTTTCTATGCTTTGGTAAGTAATTATTTTAGTTTCTATTTTGAAATAATTCCAAATTGGTAGAAAAACTGCAAGAATAATATAAAAATTGCCAAGAATGTTAACATTTTGTCCTATTTGCTTTATCAGTCTATTTCTCCATGTATAGATATATAAAATTAATTTTTTTCTACACCATTTGAGACTAGGCTACACACATAATGCCCTGTAATTCTCTTACTTCCATGTGTGTTCCTAATAACAATGATATTCTCTTACATTACCACAGAACACTAATATTAGCTCCATTTTCAAAATGAGGAAACAGAGATACAGAATTTTGCCTCTCCTGGAACGCGCAGTCTCTCTTATGAGGCTAGAAACTTGTGTGTCTTTCCCCCCTTTTTTCAAATATACACAAAGCAGAGAAATGTATAACAAATCCCTTTCCATGTACCCATCACCATGCTCCACTAATTCTCAACATATGCCAACTTTATTTCTATTCTTGTCCATTGTCCCTCCCTCATGCTGAATTATTTTAATGCAAGTTCTGGCTATCACCTCATTCCATTTAGAAACACTTCAGAATGTCCCTCTGACAGATGACGACTCATTTGATGTTGTTTTGTTTTGTTTTTATGTAATCCTAATGCCATTATCACATCTAAAAACAATTAATCCCTTACTATCATATAATGGACATTCAGAGTCCAAATTTATCAGTTGTGTCATTAATGTCATTTTACAATTAGATTTTTAAGATCAAGATCCAAAGAAAATCCACATCTTATTTTTTCCCTATTACTTATTTGTTGAAGAAATTGGGTTAATAATCTCATTTTTCGTAGGTATGATTAGCAATGACAGATATAAAGCAGATATTTTTATGACTAAATAATTTTCTCAACTCCATGTCTTATCGCTTATTGCCAAGTCCCTCAAGCCCTGATGCTCCCCTTTGTTTGGCTCTGTTCCACCTGGTATTGAAATGTGTCATGTTCCATCCTGCTCTTAGCCCCTGTGATCTCATCTCATAGGTCTCAGCTCAAGGGGAAGCCTCTCCCAGCTCTACTGAGACATAAAGTCCCCCTAGTGTATATCCTCAAAGCACCATACACCTTCCCGTCATATTGTTTATCAGACTTATCATTTCATTTTCATTTATTTGTGTGAGTTGTTTAATGCCTGTTTCTCCTACTACTATACTCCAGTTCTGTGAGAATGGGGATAGCGTCTTATTTCTGTCACGTGTATTCCCAGTACTTAGCCCTGTCAACCTAAAAATCTAGGAGGCAATAACTGAACAAAAAGTGTTTACTTGGGATGAAAGGAATTGAAATTCTGGAAATACAGATTCAGACAGAAGCCCAAATAGTGTCTCCCCAACCTGCAGGAGAGGGGCTCAAGGTTTTTATGGAGAAAAGGGAGGAAGAGGAGTTAAGAGTTCATTGGTGCTGGATGAGGTAAGGCTGGATTTGTACTTCATAGATGGGCTGGAGATTTGGTCATCAAGCGAGAGGCTAGATTTGTACTTTATTGATTGGTTAGAAATTTGATTGTTGGAAAAGTCCAGTTTCATCAGTTCTCACAAACAATATTCTTATTTTTACTGACTTCTTGGATTGTTGGCATTTTGGTCCCGTTTAAAAGCTAAAGAAAACAAGATGTGCAGGGCTGTGCCTCTAAAATGGCTACTCTGGTTCTATTTTAATATGGCTTCACTTTTGTCATCGTTTACAGCAGGAAGACTGCCATATGGTAAATGCTCAAGAAATATTTGTGGAATTAAGAAATAAACTACTGTGTTTCCCTAAAAATAAGACCTAGCCGGACAATCAGTTCTAATGCGTCTTTTGGAGCACAATTTAATATAAACTCGGGTCTTATTTTACTATAATGTAAGACCTGGTCTTTATATAATATAATATAATATAATATAATATAATATAATATAATATAATATAATATAATATATGTAATATAATATAATACAATACAATACAATATAATATATTACCGGGTCTTATATTAATTTTTGCTCTAAAAGATTCTTTAGGGCTCATTGTCCAGCTAAGTCTTATTTTTGGGGAAACAGGGCATTTACTGGCTTTAAGAAGAATCTACATAATTCTGTAAGTAGAAAGTAAGGAACTGAGCAATTTTCCATTCACTCCCAGACCTCTGTGACTTCTTCCACATTCACATTTTTGCATTTATATTTCTTATACAATGTTGTTGTACAATGTTTAAATTTTGAACCATAATTACTGCCATTTTGTAATTTTGGATCTTTCTAAATGGGTTCAGTGCTTCCCACCTGCCCTGCTTCTATCGTTTCTCTATTCCTCCCTTAGTTGCTAGTTTTAGTTCCTAAGATGGCTCTTCAGGCATGACTCATAGGTGCTATGACCTATGACACTTTTGAAAATGCCTGAATCCCACCTTTGTACTTGAATGACAGCTTTACCAGGAAAAATGACTAGGTTACATGTGTCAGACAATTGGAAACAATTGTAGGATTTCATATTTTGCTTTGTATTACACATGAAAAAAACAAAAAACAAACACAATGTATTTCAATCAAGTTCTAGTATGCTTTATAATTCGAAGTAATCTCACAGTTCTTCATATGGAAACAAGGATGGGCAGTCTCTATAATGAATTAAATAAACTGCCGAATTAAATGTTTTTTTTTTATCTCTGTCCCATAACAATCATTTTTTTTGTTGTGTATAAATAAATCAAGAAAATTATACAGAGAGGATTAAAAATTTATGTTGTATTTAGACCCCAAAATTCCAATCCTACTTTTGTTCCTAGAGAAATGTTTACACATATGCTAAAAGTATCAAACAATGTTTATTTTTACATTCTTTATAAGAGCTTGAAATGTGGAAACAACCTAAATGTCTATCATGGAGAATGAATAAATAATTGTGGTTCACCTATAAATGTAATACAAGTCAGTGAAAATAATGAGCCAGAGGAAGACAGAAAAAATATAGATAAATTTCAATTATATTTTGAACTAAAAAGAGAAAGTTGCAGAAGAATACACTAAGTATATCAGTTATGTCAAAACTTAAAAGCATGCAAAAGAAAACTGTACCTTGTATATGGACTCATAGAAATGTACTTAAGGGAAAAGGCATGCAATTGAAAATACCAAATCCTAAAGGGCTGGGATGGGAGCATGGGGAGGGGCTGGGAGAAGGAAGGGATGAAGTTGGGGCAGCTTCACTGTGTTTGTATCATTTTGATTTCTTAAGCTCTGTGATGGATGTTTATTCTGTATATTTAACATTTATACATTTTGTAAGATTGAAATATTTAACAGTGATAAAAAGAAGGTATGCTGTCGAGTAAAATTTGTACTTTATAGGTTGGCTTTTGGTTTGGTCCTCAGGCAAAAGGCTAGATTTGCACGTCGTTGATCGGTTAGCGATTTGGTCTTTGGCAAAGGGCAATTTCATGAGTTCTTACAAACTGATGATTGAAGTCTACCTTATTAGTTTTTACTAATCCATACAGCGTGTTCACAGAACCTGCTTCACACCCAGTTATTTTCTTGCCTCCTCCCTACTTTTGTCCAATTTCTTTCACAACTATTCCATTCTTCTTCTCAGCTGATGATGCATTTGAAAATTTAGATGTATATTTTGTCTTACCCATCTATTGTTAAGCTAAAGATAAAAGGCCAAAGGGAGAGGCAACAAGCATTTATTTGAGATCCAAAAGAATAGCTATTTGGGAAGCACTGATTCAAGCTGAAACCCAAATAGTCTTCTAGTTAGGAGGGGAAGGCAAGGGGTATTTATGAGAAAGAGAAGGGGAAAATGACATCAACAGAAAGAAGGAATTTCTATAAATGAAGATAAGCTAATATAGTGGTGTTAATTCCAAAGAATGTTTTCAATGTTCAGTCATCAGTCCATAGTCATTCTTGCTACCTTTCCAAACAGTTGTTTGGGATGCAAGTTGCTTCACACCCAGTCCAAAGGTTATTTTGCCCTATTTTAACATTCCAAATGTTTGAGGAGTAAGACATGTAAGGTAGTTCCTCTGGGTTGGCATCTCTGACTTCATTTTAAAATGGCTCTATTTATATTCATCTATCTATCTATCTATCTATCTATCTATCTATCTATCTATCTATCTATCTATAATATCATCTATCTATCTATCTATCTATCTATCTATCTCTAATATCATCTATCTATCTATCTATCTAACTATCTCTATCTATCTATCTATCTATCTATCTATCTATCTATCTATCTATCTATCTATCATCTAATCTCTCCATCCACCTATCATCTATCTATATGTATATCTAGATGAACTATTAGAAAAAAAATTCAACTGAGTAAATTTTAAAGATCTTATTGGCTTAATTCAATGATTCATGAATTCGACAGCATACCATCTAGCAGAGAGAAAGGAGCCCCGAGGACCTGTAAAATGGAAGGCTTCCATAGGCAGAAAAGACCAGGAACAAGGAAGTAATACTGGGGAAAAAAGTGATTGATTATTGCAAGGTCACATTCCTTTAGGGGATGACAGGGGTCCATCAGGCATGTCACGTCACTAATGCTGCTCAGATGCGTCCTGATTGACTGGTATAAGATTCCATTCCTGGAAGAGCCAAAACTATAATTAAGTCTTGGTTTTGGTGATGTGGCGCTTAGTATGAGTGACTCCATTTTGGGCCTGTGGTCTTGTTTTCAACATGAGAAACATTGATTTATTCTACTGACTTCAGGTTTGACTTAAATCCCTCTAGTTGTTGGAACCAGTTCTAAAATGGTTTACACTCTGAACTTGGGGAAAGCTCCCCCAAAAAGAAGGGGAGGGGAAGTATAATTGTAGTAGACTTGTGGAGAGGTTCAGCACTAGTTACCTTGAGTTTCTGAGCTCTGCGGAGTCTTTGAATCCTGGTCCGAGCAGGACAAGCTGCCAGACATCTGTGTGATCTTTTTCCAGTTGCCAGAGGTTAGTCACTGACTATTATCTTTTACGTTATTTGTCATTTGCTAATTTTCTTGAAAGAGCTCACCTTTAGAGCTTTCGTTTCAATCTTACTCATACCTTCCATCCCACAACTGCTGAGAAACAATTCATTTATCTTACCTTATGTTTGGAGTGACATAGAAGTCACACCTGGGGGAGAAAAATGGAAAAAATTAAATCCTGCGCAATGTGTGTGTGTGTGTGTGTGTGTGTGTGTGTGTGTGTGTGTGTGTGTGTGTGTGTTTGAGTTCCCCCGAAAGTGGCAGCTAAATGCTTAATCTTCCTGTATCTCTAAGGCATTATTAAAGTCAATTATCTGGGGGAGTGGATTCTTACTCTGCTGCTATTTTGAGAAGAGTGAAGAAAATGTTTAGCTTTTCTCTGTATTTGAGCAAATGACATGATGAGGGTGATTTGGAGACTCAGCTGCTTAGGACACTTTGCATAGACTTTGGAGAAGAAATAAGCACGTTAGGATATTACTGTTGCTAGATCTGAAGCAAGAAATGTCAAATAGCGACCTTTATTTCAGAACTTTTCAAAATGTGTTTGCTTAGAGCATAAAAAGAACGTGTCTTAGAAGTCTACACAGAGATCAAATCCATACTGGAGAAGAAAGGATGTGGGAATGACCTGAGATTTCCCCAAGGCCAAGAACTAGGTCTTGTCCTCCACTCCCAACACTTCCGTCTCTTTACCTAGTGTTCTCTGAGCGCCACAAACAACCAGCAGGCAGCCAGTTATTGAGCTGTAGAGGAGGATAAACTCACAGAGTTGCCCAGCAACAGCCTCTTCCTTGTTTTCAGGAGGGCAGGGGTGGAGTCCAAACTTTCTTTGAGTCTCTTAAAACCAAGGTAATATTTGCTCAATAAATATTAATTACAGGATTAGGCTCTAAATCATGAAGCCATAATATTAACAAGGTTTGATGATGGCAAATGAATAGACTAACAAACTACTGGAATAATATAGACAGTCCTGAAGTAGCCCCCAAAACTTAAGTTACAACTAGATATCAAATCCATTTCAAATGACTTAGAGATTTAAATGTAAAAAATGTCGATCAGCATTGGAGAATAGTTTTAAAAAGAATATTAAGAGGTGGAAGGTCCTTCTAAACAATACTTAAAACCCAGAAGCCATACAAAGAAAACATTAATACATGTGACTACATTAGAAAAAAAAAAACACAAGCAGAAAATATATTTTAAAATGTTAAAAACCACAAACTGGAGAAAGAAACACTTACAATGCACATAACGAGGACCTACTTTTTCTGTAGAAGATCATTAGCTGACCAATAAGAAATGTGCAAATCTTAGAAAATGTGCAAAGGACATGAATAAACAATTTGCTGAAGAAGAAATCACCACATTTCACCACATAAATGGATGCTCAAACTCACTGCAAATGAAAGGAATATAAGTTAAAATCACGAATACCATTTTTCATTTATCAGCTATGTCAGATAATCTTTCAAGGTCAGTAAATTAGATAATGCACAAGGGCTGAGAAAAGGCATTCCCATACATTGGTAGTGGGACAATAAGTCTATCTTTAGAAGGTAGTTAGGAAATATCTTTCAAAAGTACACATACTTTTAGATTTCATAATTCAACTGCTAGACATGGACTCATATTCATGCATGTAGGTGCATGATGAAACGGGTATTTATCGTGCCACCATTTGCAGTAGCCTAACAATAGACAGAAACCTAAATGCTTAGAAATAAGGGGCTGGTTAAATAGATTATAAAATAAATTGTTTTATCTCGTAAAGGAATTTAAATATAGCTCTTATAAATCAGGTAGATATATGTATGCCAACATGAAATAATTGCTACTCCCGACCTGATGCTGGTCTGTTGCTGCCGAGAGCGCTCACGGGCCTGCTCCTGCCACGTGCCCATACAGTTCTTCCAAGGGCATCTCTATGAGCAGCCATGTTCCCTATGGTCAGTACTTCACCCAGGCTGACTCATCTGTCCCATGGACATGATCTTTTTTCTAGGCCTAGGATCTTCACCAAAAGTTTTCCTTTTCAACCCTGCAAACATAGAAAGTTTCTTTCAGGCCTTTCCTTGGATAATACAGCTTGATTTGGGGTTCAGGCCTTCAAAACACAATGGCATGTTTATGTTTTGTCTTAGACCTGGCAATGTTTTACCTTGTAACCTCGTTTACCTTGTAAGCTCATTACTGTCTTCCCTTCCCTTCCATTCCCTCTCCTTCCCAGAATAAGGGAGGGGGAATAAAAAGGACTAATCACATGGAGGGGGAGAAGAGAAGAAACCAACCATATGAAGGGAAGAAGAGAAGGAACCAGTCACGTGGAGGGGATAAGACAAGGAACCAATCACACCTTGGAAGTTACGCCTCTCACATGCCACAGTGTGGTATGTTAGGCAGCTCTCTAAAACCAGCAGAAAACAAAAATATAAGTTAAATTCTCTAAAGCTTACCCTTAAATCAAGTAACTTTTACTAATAAGTTTGCATGTTTTGTTTTATTTGTGTATGTGACTTACAGGTTTGTAATGTGCTTTTAGTTGAATGATTTACCTTTGTGAGTTTTTAAATATATTAAGATCTCTGTTTCTGGACACACTAAATTCAAGCAGTATCTTTATACATATCAGACTGTTTCTGATGAAAAAAGAGAAATTTTTTCTTTATACTTCCTCACCTATTCTTTTCCACATCTCCAAAGTTGTTGTAGTGATGTAAAAACCATACTCTTCAAACATGCAGAAAGTGTAATTTCATTTTAAATAACTGAGCTCATTTTATCCTGGAGTCTCCATTTCTATTCAGTAGTGACATGAAAAGCTAAATGCTACAACAGCAAACAATGCTAATGGAATAAAACTTCCAAAACACACGTTCCTGTTTTCCCCAAGGAACCCTAAACATGCCCATTCCAGGTACGTAGGCCAATCCAATTTAAAACAGTATGGGGTATTTGTCTTTCTCAGTCTGATTTACTTCATTTAGCATAATATCCTCTAGGTACATTCTAATTAAAAAAAACAAGCAAAACAACCCCCCCCACCACCAAAAAAAAAAAAAAGAAAAATCCAAACAGTATGGGGTATAGTTACCAGATTTAGCAAATAAAATATAAGACATACTTCTGAATGGGACATACTTAATATATATATAAAAAAAAATCATTGTTTATCTGAAATTTAAATTTAGCTAAGCATCCTGTATTCCATCTGTCAACCTATTTTGGAATAACAGGAAATAAATGTTTAATTTGTCAAGACCATTCCGTCTTCTCTTTGGGTGGTGTCTAGACATAGTGGGAGGCCTCAATTACATCACCATGGGGGTGGGGGATAGCTTGTCCCCACATTTATTCCCTGCTGGCTCCTGGTGACCTCTGGTTAAGGTGAAGCTCATCTTGTGGCTGTTGGGTGTGGGTCTCTTTCTTTCTTGATCCCCTGATGAACGTGTATGGCTGCCAGAACTTGTGATCCATTTTCTTGGCCTGGGCTGTGCAGGGCCCGCTCTGAGATCTCGCTGCAGCCTTTTGATGGCCGGCCCCTCCTTACCGGTGCTACACAGGGGCCCAGTTCTCTCTCTTTTCCATCCTGCCCCAGCCAGGTGACTGCATGGGATAGCTCCCAGAATAATTTTAATGATTAGTCCAGAAAGTTAATCCAGTTTCTAGTTAAATTGTTCCCTTTTTGTTAGGCACATGAACATTCTGATTGTTTTTCTGTTTTTTTCAAAATAAATTTGTGAACAAAGATGTCCCTGGACTTTGTGTTTGACATTATTTCCTCAGGTTCATTATCAGAGGTGGGATTACTGTATCAAAGAATACCTTAAAAGCATCCAGAGTGCATATAACTAAATTGATTTTTTGAGGGACTGTTACATGAGGGACAAAACAGGATATTATTGATATTTATTTATTTATTTATTTTTAATTTTATTTTATTAAATTTATTGGGGTGACAATTGTTAGTAAAATTACATAGATTTCAGGTGTACAGTTCTGTATTACATCATCTATAAATCCCATTGTGTGTTCATCACCCAGAGTCAGTTCTCCTTCCATCACCATATATTCGATCCCCCTTACCCTCATCTCCCACCCCCCACCCCCTGCCCCCCTTACCCTCTGGCAACCACTAAACTATTGTCTGTGTCTATGAGTTTCTGTTTCTCATTTGTTTGTCTTGTTCTTGTTGTATTTATTTATTTATTTAATGTCAACTAAAATTTAATATGTATAGTCACGGGATGTGGTATAGCATAGGTAATACAGTCAATGGAATTGTAATAGATATGTATGATGTCAGAGGGGCAATAGATTGGGGGAGGAGGGTTATCACTTTGGGAGGGGTGAAATGTCTAACTATTGCATTGTTTTGTACACCTGAAACTAATTAAATAAAAGAAAAACAAAGATTGATATTTATTTTGATGATATATTCCAAAGACCAAGAATAGCTCGAGTCCTACTCTCAGCCATGAGTGCTCCACCTGGCGGGTACCCTGACAGAGGGCCATGGATGGAAACACAGCCATTGGCTGTGACGTTGGTCCCAACCTCTGTGTAGCACTCATAGGAGATAGGTTGAAACCTGATGGAGAGGCCTTTGACCCCATGCCCAGATATAGGTCTTATGTTTCACCAACGTGATGGGGGAGCAACCATACCTACTCACTGCAGGGCAGGAGGCAGGACTCCCGAGAGCTGCTCCAGCCCTGACACCAGTGCATGTGTAGACCATCTACATTGTACCATATTTGCACATCAGGGCTACAGCCCCAGAGCTGCCTGTTAAGGGAAGCCTGGTCCAAGCTTGAGTGATGGAATCCAGGGAGCACTCATCCCAAATCAGAAAGTGCTTCTTACCCCTGAAGAGTATCAGCAAATCTTGCCCTCGCTTCATGAGCCTGGTTCTCAGATATTTCCTGCTGTTTCCCTGTGATGTACTCATTCAGCCTCTCCAGGTGTTTGTTATGGCCTCTCTTATATTGGCTGGAAAAGCTTCTGCCATCAGCCAAGATGAGACATTGAAGTTTAACCCAAGTCTTCCTGATACGGTAGACAAGAAGGCACACCCATTTTCCATTCCAAACAATGCTTAACTATGTGATTTAAACAAGCTTACCAAATAATGTAATCCAAAGAGCCAGCTTCAATGTAAAACAATTCATGAAATATGAATTCTTAAAATGCAATCCCACCAGGAAATTAAATACTTCCTTTGCTCTCAAATCCAGGAAGTCCCCATCTTTCCTCACGAACTTTGATTGTAGTTGGTCCCAGCCAGGCTGAGTGGGGAGTGGGGTGCAGTGAAGCTTTGAGTTCCTTCCTCAGTAGTTGTGGCCTGGACCTGCTGGTTCTGTCACTCCCCCCAGTACTGTGATGTTCACACCCCACTTTCCTAGGGGGACACGAGCAGTATCAAACTCATATCCACACACTTACATTTCCCAGCTAAGACGAGACTCCTAAGACCTGGTACACTTTACAATGAGGGACTAACCATTGGTGGGTTGTGTTAATGGGAAAAGGGAAGAAGACAGAGAAAAGAGAAAGGCGTCTTGAACTCAGCTTCTCCAAGGCTTTGTTAAGATCACTGGAATCATTTTGACTGGCAGAAGGGCGAAGAACATTCGTTCGGCACGGAATGCAGGATACTTCTTTTAGTAAATTAAGATTAGCTGGAAAGGACCTTCAGGAAGCAGTCCTGGGTGAGGTCACTTGAAGCCCTTCTGCAAATTCAGGAAGGACCCAGGCCATGTGGGTGGATGTTTCTGATGGGATTGCTGTGATGAAAATTGTCCCAAGGTCTCTAGGCTTGTTCTTTAGTCCACATTAGCTAATCCCCCACCTCCATTCAAACCAGCCAAGCAACCAAGGAGGGTTTGGGGAAGAATCACTGCCAATCACTGCTTCCAACCTCCCAGGAGCTGGTTTACCAGTTTCCTGTTCACCCTGGGGGGAAGGGGAGTACTTTGCCTTGCCAGAGACCTGTGACCCAGGACTGTATAAAGGAAGCCTCCAGTTTTCATTATATTTTAGTTTCTCTTCTCAGGGGTGAGAGTATAACTTCCAGGAAAGCTATTGGAAAAGAAGCAGTTTCTAAACTTTTTCTTTTAGAAACATTAATATTAATGATAAAATCTCACATTTGTTGAACGTATAACATGTACCAGGTAGTTTTCAGTTCCATAGATCTATGAGATCATTTTATATTTCCTTCTGGAGTGCTGGAAGGCAGGACACCACCTCCTGCAGAGCCCCAGTCCATCTGTGGGGGAAGGCCCTTCTAGCAGGAGGGCAGGGCCCTTGCCAGTCTGAGCCAGGGCAGCCACACAAGCAGGATGAGCAAAGGGGACCCACAGGGGGCTGCTCTTATCTCCACCTATAGCAGCCATGAGGCAGCAGCCTAGGGTGCCAGACAGAAGCCATGTGAGTGCCAGTTTCCCCTGGGCTACTTCCTGGGTACCCACTGGGGATGGGGCACAAGCTGGTATGCTACACGCTTCCCTCATGCCTTTGTGGGCTGTCCAGGTGTCACTGCGAATACCTGGTGACCCTGGGCATACACCTGGAGGTCTGAGCACTTGCCCTCAGGTGCAAGGGTCATCCCTGAGACCTTCATTCATCCAACAAATGTGAATGACCACCCACTGTGTACCAGGCATGGCAATGAACAAGCAGCCCCGTCCTTATTCGAGCACTTCCATTAGGCATTCCATGTTCACCTTGAATTGTTACTCCCCAGCCCTAGAATCAACCATTTCTTAAAGGATCCCTGATTTGTTTTATTGGAAAATTTGTTTAGAAACCAAAACCTGGGTACTTGGCATTCTCATTGACACTAGTATCATTATTTGTAAGCTCTCTTAACTGGTAACAAGAGCTAGACACCAACCTGAAGGGGCTCCCCAAAACCAAAGCTAGAGCAACTTAAGTAACAAAATAAATAATGCTAGAATTGGACTATAACCCATAGGGAAACATACCCATAAGCCCAGACTGATATAAATGAATAATTGAATGAATAAATAGTTGAAGGAGAAGGGACAGCTCTTATTCCTGTTAATATATGTAGATAGAAAAAGGAAAATAGAAAAATCACTGTTAGCGAACTTCTCAGTACTAATTTTTGTGAACAGGATCCACCAATGGATACTAATAGTTTGAGGAGATATAGGATACTTGCATAGTCTCAAAGTATTTCCTCTAAGATAGTTACCAATAACCAAGAGAAAAATAGCAATTTTACAATGGAGAAGCTCAATAGACACCATCTTAACCAAGCGATCAAAGTTAACATTCCCAGTAACAACCCTGTGATAGGGTGCAGTACGTGAGAGCTAGCATCTCAGTGCTATTCTAGCCCCAAATCCATCACTTCCTTCTAATCATGAGACAACATCAGACATGCCCAAATGATAGGACATTCTACAAAATATCCAGTTAGTACTCTTCAAAAGTGCCATGGTGATGAATAACAAGGAAAGATGGGAACTATCACAGATTGGAGAAGGAGAAATAAGCACTAAATGCAATGCTGGTTCCAGGAACAGAAAGAGACATAGGTGGAAAAACGGATGGAAGTCTGATAAGGTCTGTAGATTAGTTAACAGTAGTGCAGGAATGTTAATTTCCTGGTTTTGATCATTGTACCCTGGTCACATCAGACGTTAACATTAGTGGAAGCTGGATGAGGCGTGTATTATTTTTGCAACCTTTCTGTAAATCTAACGCTGGTGCAAATAAAAAGGTTTTAAAAAGAGGGAAGAAATACCAAACAAATAAACCCAATGCCTCTTCTCCCTTTAGGGAATCTTTGTGTATTCTTGGGCAAGATACTCAAGAGTCCCTCAGTTTTTTAATCTTTAAAATAGCTGTCCTCATAATATGTAATTTACTGGGTTGTTAAGAGAATTAAACACAAATAAAGGGCTCAGAGCAGTGCCTGGCACCTGGCAGACCCTGGTGAGAGTTTGCTGCCAATCTTCCCTGATGTCAGCCCATGAGGATGGCACTTCTCAGTGTTCTCAACCAGCCTGTGCTCTTCTGTGCCTGGAGTCAGGCTGCTGAGCTCCAACAGCTCAGGCAAAATTCAGAGAATTTTCTTATTGTTCAGACTTTCATGCAAAAAGAACAAGGGGAAGATTGTGCATCTTTCATGAGGGGCATGGGGATCCTGCCTCCGGAAAGGGCACTCGGGTACATCCCCACCTAAATAATGCCTGCCCCTCAAGCCATCACCTGGGAGTAAAGATTCTTTCTTTGGTCTCGGTATCACCAGCACCCAGCTAGGAAACTAGCAGGCCACACACAAGCAGTATAGATACATATATTTTAAAATTGATTTAAATTTGGAAAACACTCCTGTTCTGAAAATACATGGCAAAGCATGATATAATGTGTTCTATACTGAGTTCATCATGGCAGAAAAGAGAAGTATCCATGGTGGAGAGCAACAGAAAATAAGACCCGGCAATGGGTCATGGGGCTAAGGAAGGTTTTGCTTTCTTCTCTTTTCTCCACCTTTAATTTTCGTTAGTGAAGATGTATAACCATGACAGTGAAAGTATCGTAATAAACAGTTTCTCTAGGATCCTGCCCCAGGGTGATTTCCTTGGGGCACCATCATGGTTGAGCAAATGCAAATGAACCTGAAATTGCTGAGTGACTCTCCCAGAGGAGGCCCTGCCCCCCAATTAGGGTTCAGAGAGAAGGCGCATTAATAGGAGGTCTCATGCTGAGGGGACGAGATCAGTGGAGAGAAGAAAGTGGGAGCTGCGGGAGCTGTGGGCCTTGCCTCAGGGGGCATCCAGGGTGCTGCGGGCATCAAGGCTGTGAGGCAGCAGGGTCAGAGGGAGAGGATCGCTGAGAGTGAATGCTCCCTGGGGTGGCTCACAGCTGAAGCTTGTGTACCTCATGGGAAATATTCCCTCCGTCAAACCCTTTGGTTCTACTCACTGTGTTTCACTTGGTGACATTCACTCATTTGGTGATGTGTTTTTGCTGAATAATTTCTGTTGCTTTTTCCATTTCTTAAACTCCTTGCCAAAACATGGTGGCCAAGTGCATGGTCCTGTGGGCCAAGTGAACTCTAGGAGAGCTGTGTAGAAGGGGCCCCTGCACTGGCTGGGCTGTTGGGCAAATGGGCTCTGAGGTCTCTTCCAACTCTAATTACTTAGGTGGTGGGAGCCTGCACAGGATGAAGACGTCTGGGAGGTTTGTGATGAGGGTCTTCCTGCTCTCCCTTGGTGATAACGATGGTCCTTGAGTTCCAGGCACGTCTAGAGGTTAGCTGCAGTGCAGAAATGTTCCCCAGGCTCAGAGGCATGAGAGTTTCCTAAGTGTTTCCGGATGACTTTCTCTTCCTGGAACATAATTCCCTTTGAAAAAGCTTTTTACCTCTTTTACAACATTTCTGTCTGCTTCTCGGAATGCTATTGAGTTCAAATGCAAGCCAGTTAAATGCCATTTAAGACCATGAAGACAACAAAGCTTTGAGGGCACATGTTGTTCATGAATAACCATTTTGAGGCTCTTTGACCTTGAGAGACGCCATTCAGTTTTGATGTGGGTTCACATTGCTATGTATTCCACATTTCTCCCTTGACTTTGAAGGGCTGCATGAACATGGTTTCTTGTTCTCTCCTGATCCCCATATTATTTCATTAGAAAGATCCTGGTGGAGATGTTGGTTTTAAAAAATGCATATGCTAATTTTTTCATAATGTGACTGGATAGGATTTTCATGCTCCTGTAGAGGTTCAAGATGAGAATGAGTCACCCCAAGATATACATATGTGGTTAAGTGGATTATGTTGAGCTAAAGGCAACCAAGACCCTACAGGCTCAAGAGAAACTTCTCCTCCTCCCCTCCCAATATCTAGAAGAATTTAAATAGGGGCCTTGCCCATAATAAGATTATCAGAGATAACATTTATGACTTATTAAAATGGCAGGACAAACTGTTAATTACTGAACATCTGCTCTTCTTATCCTCCTGCAAAGACCTTCTTCCCCTCTGAAGCTCCAAGGTGCCTTACCTCATTCTTAGCTCAGAATGTGAGCTGTACCTCATTTTAACTTTCTGTCCCTGACTCTCTCAGGTATGTGTGGTTTTCATATGTACATATGTAGTTAAATTTGGTCATTTTCTCTTGTTAGTCTGTGTCTTGTAGATTTACTGATTAGACCTGTCATTATATGACATATTTGTTTATTGCCTGTCTTCTGGCCTAGAAATTCCATTCTATGAAGTCAGGGATTTTTTCTTGTTTATCCTTGTGTCCCTTGTCTCTAGAACAGTGTCTGGAACCCAGTGGGTCCTCAGTAAACTTGCTGAAGAAGCTGTGGATGTTCCAGGCTTTAGTGAGCCTTCCTTTCCCTAAAGAACTGCTGCGTTTTTCATCCACAGCCATTTGACAGGAAGTACTGTCTTGTACTATTGCATACCCTGCGTCTCTGTGTTATGTTGCCAGCTCAATGGCAGATAGCTCAAGGACAGGGAATATGCTTTCTGCCCTTCCCAAGCACAAAGTTCTGAGTTAAATGTACGTTTGTTGATGTGTAGTCACTTTGGTTATCTTCCCATATCAGCATTTGTAAAAGAAATTTTACTAAACTCAAACCGAATTCTGGTCTCAAGAACATAAATCTAGCCATAATTGGCAAACAGAAGACTATTCTTGGAACAATAACTGTGTGAGAGGGGTTGCTCAAGGGATAAAGTGTAGAGAACTGCAGAACGAAATTCCAGTGTGCTGGACCTCGGCTCTTTCTGGGCGTGGCAGGTTAGCTGTTCTCAAAGTGAGATCCACAGACCACTTTTAGTGAGTCCAAGAGGTCAAACCTATTTTCATAACAACACTAAGTTGTATTTGCCTTTTTCACTGTGTTGATATTTGCATTTATGTGGCCAAAGCAGTAGTGGGTTAAAACTGCTGTCGTCTTAGTACCAATCACAGCAGCGGCACCCAACTGCACCAGAGGTTATTGGGAAAAGCACATGTGCGATTCATTTACAAGCTCAGGTAGCAGCTTTTTCTTCTCAGAACACCATTTTTACTCAAAGGGAAAACTGACAGACAAACTATGGTTATTTAAAATTGGTATTTGGTATACATTTCAAAAAAAATAAACAAACTGAGTCTGTCATTTCAAGAAAAACAAGTGAAAGCATTCACTGCCCATGACTTTCAAGATCTTAAGTGCAAATTATAAGTTTGGCAAACTTGAATATCTTTTCAGTACTTACAGACATTTCTGATGAGATCAGTGGTAATATTAACACATGGGACTTTTTGATACTGTAAAATGAAATGAATCAACTGTTTAGAAGAACTGTGTAACTCAATGAGCCAATATTTCCCATTTGACCAAAGCATGATGCTACAAAATGAGGTATGGCTGAAAGACCTGTTCAAAATACAAGACAAACAAATGATTTTAATGAATAGAAAATTCATTGATATAGCTTCAGATTCCACCCTGCAACTAACACTTTAAAAAGTTCCACTTGTTGAGTTCGGGTGTAGTAGCAAAGAAGAATATCCACAAGTACTTTAAAAGGTTGTTAAAATACTCCTCCCTTTTCCAAGAGCCTGTTTTTTAAGCTTGGGTTGTATTCATCTACTTCAACCAAAATAATATATTGAAATAAACTGACTGCAGGAGCAGATATGGGAAAACAGCTACTAAAGAGATTTGCAAAAAATAAAACAATGTTATTTTTCTCACTATTGTTTATTGTGAAAAATGTTATTTTCACAAAAATATACCTTTTATGTGAACTTGTGGTAGGTTTATTCTTTAAAAAATGAGTTAATAATATGTGCTTTAACTTTTGTTCAGTTTTAATTTTGATGATGGTAGATATTGACAGGTCTACTCTACATAAGCAAAAGCTCTTTGGAATCCTCGATGACTTTTGAGAGTGGAAAGAGTTTCTGAGACCGAGGCATTTGAAAACTGCTGTGGTAGATGCAACGAGGGTGGGAACAGGCAATAGGCTGTGTCTCCTTCTTTCCAGGGCATGCCAATTTAGTGAAGACCAGCTAATTTGAATAACAGTCACTATGGATGAGGAACCAACCCCTGGGAGAGTTATACATTTTCTGATTGGCCGAAGCAAGACTCTAATGTTACAAGTCGAAATGGGCGTGTTAGAGACAGACATGCTCCTTTTTTCTTCAAGAGAAGTTACTGACACAATATAAATGCACATTCGTAAGTTTCTAATTGTAGGACAAAAAGCCTGTTTCTCCTGATATCCCATGTCTTTTTCTTCTCCCTCACCTAATTATTAAATGTACTTGCTTCTTAGTTCTTCACATATAACATATTTTACTCAAAAATTCACTCTTTTGAAGGTTCTGGAGTTTTTTAGGCTCCCCTTTAATCCTCTCTTCCCACTGGAGTGGAGACTACAGGGCAGGCAGCTTGCCTGTCCAACTGTACCCAGTGCCATCCCTAGCACTCAGCTTGGCACATAGTGGGTCATCAGAACATGGTTGCTGACTGAATAAATGCACATAGAGCTATAATGCTATTTAGGATGAAGATGAAAATGTTAAGGTGAGTTTTTTGTGTAATATTTATTCTGTGCATCATTTCCTCTCATTCAGGGGCAGCTGCTTTGGGAAGCGCAGAGCCTGGTCTCCCACAAGCCAAGACACAGCTGGGAATTGTTGAGCAAGCCCTGGTCTGGGAGGTAAGAGACTGGGCATCTAATCTGGGCTCTGCCCTCAATTAGCTGATCCCTTCAAATCCATTAATGCCTTCCCTTTCATTAGGTAGAGATAGGGAATTAGACGGATATATGTTCTTTGGATACAGAAACAGATACATGGACAAACACTTTGACTGCTTGCTTATCTGAAGTCCTGAAGTACCGAGGTTGTGAATTTGCCCGGAGAAGGGCTTTTGTTTTACAACTGATAATCAGAATGAATTTTAAATACTATTTTGCTTGCATTCTCTAAGCCAGGGGTGTCAAAACTGCAGGCTGCGGGCCAACTGTGGTCCGCAATCCATTGTTAATTGGTCCGCAGCAAATTCCAAAACTATATTTTGTTTACTTAAATAAACCAGGTGAGGCAATACGTACTTCACTTCGAGTGAGTGGCCCAGCTGTTTGTGTATTTTACCGCATTTAGCCCTTGGTAAAAAACGTTGAAAAAGTTTGGACACCCCTACTCTAAGCAATAAGTAAGTATCATTAAGAAGCAAAACAAGATAAATAGAGGGGCTGAAAAGTTCTACTGGGTCTCACCTTACCTTCAGTCAATGAGATTTATGTACTCAGTCAGCAAGTATTTATTGATCGCTACATGCCCATGTGCCAGGTGTGCTCTCAGGGTGATCAGAGTCTGCAAGCTCTTCACCCTTTCTGGAACTCAGCTTTCTGGTTTCTAAAACAAAACTTAGAAAACATGTTCCTCAAGAATCTTTCCAGGTTAAGACATCTGTGCTATTAATCAGCCACAGAAACATTTCTCTGCTTCTCCTTTATACATCTATTAAAATCTTGGGTAGTGGAACTTAAAATATTTTGAGATTTAACCAGATTTTAATTCCTGCAAAATTTCACGCTTTCTCAGAAGACGCATAATGAGATTCTTCAGTAATAAAGGGAAGAAGAACAAATACCTTGGGCTATTTGAAGCTCTATGTGTCTATGCATGACTCTCACTTAGCATTAAGCCATCTCTAAGTAGGACCACATCAAATCTCATCTCTGAAACTTATCCCGTTCTTTACATATGGCTTCATTTAAGGGACTGAATAATTTTTCATGCTTGTAATTCCCTGACTCAGCCCCATGCGACGACTTTACTTCTAAAGGCCTGTTATAAATCCATTTTTTTTTGATAAATTCTGCTATTTTATGAGTAGCTGGGACACAGTGGATGAGGCTGCTCTTTAGTTCTGAAGGCAAAGCAAAGAAAAGCTCTCTGTGTTCTTAGGGCTCTTTCCTCCCCTCTTTCTTCCTCGATGGCTTTGCCATTTTCTACTCTTCTTCCCATGACTGATAAAATCCAAGATCAAAATATTTTTGAAATAGCATAGGGATTTGTGATAAGGTAAGATAACAAAGGGATCCTGATTTGATGGAGTCAGGAAAGAGTTACTTTCCAAAGATGAGTTTGTTACTACCTTAAAAGAAAAAAAGTTGAGTGCAAGGAATGTTGATTCCCAGGGTTCAGCTCAAGTCTGTTAGGTGAAGTAGCTGGTCTCAGGAGGGAGGAGATCTCTGTAGATCTGAACTACATCACTCTGTGTTTTGAAAAGAAAATGGAGACCCTTGAGACTGGCACACATCAAGGGAAATTTTCTCTGCTTTGAAAAGAGAATAATGTTCTTTTGAACTGATGTCTGATCCTCTTGAGGTCTCAATTCCCTTCGTTCAATGCCAACATTTTCCTTGTGTTTATTTTCCTTCCTAACTCTAACATTTAGATTATAAAACCTGCTGTTGAAGGATATGGATTGTGTCATTCATCTTTGTACCCCTGTTGTTAGTTCCATACACGGTACCTGGAAAGCTGTTAAAAAATGCCAAATGAATGCAAATGAATGTCTGGCTCTGTTTTCTAATATGGCGGCCCTTGTCATGCTGAAAAGAAAGCCATGAGCAGCGTGGAATTTACAGTGTACAGTGTGGAATTTGGGCACAGTTAGAGTCCTGATAATTTCCAGGTGTTAAGTAGAGAGCAAAAGCTACTCAGTCAGATCATTGGATTCTGCAGAAAAAATTTAGCTGGACTTACAATCAAGGCATGTAACTCTGTTAGAACAGCAACAAAATAATTGGAGCTGCCCTGTGGTGGGAGGTCCTGTCTTTCATGGAAGTAATTCCCCTTCACCTATTTATCAAAGATCTATTGAGCACCTACTGTGTACCAGGAAGTCTGCTGGGTTCTAAGGATATAAAGTTAAGTAAGACATTGTTCTCACCCTACAAAGTGAGGGGCGATAAACTAGGGTTGAAGATTTAGGGGACAAAAAGAATACCCAGTTAAATTTTAACTTGGAAAATTTTTTTAGTATATTTATAGTATATGAGCCCCATGCAATATGTGGAAGATGCATTAAAAATTATTTCTATTTTATCTGAAATTTAAATGTAATGGGACATCTTTTATTCTGTGTGTTACACTGGCACACACTGTAATGATCT
The DNA here is from genome assembly GCF_036562045.2 of Rhinolophus sinicus. Taxonomy (NCBI): domain Eukaryota; kingdom Metazoa; phylum Chordata; class Mammalia; order Chiroptera; family Rhinolophidae; genus Rhinolophus; species Rhinolophus sinicus. The sequence continues at coordinate 73,127,892 of NC_133755.1, read as the reverse complement.
TGGGAACAGAATGTTGTCTGAGTTCAGGGAGAGCACATAATTCTGCCTGAGCAAGCCAGGAAAAATTTCTCAGTGATATTCAAACAGTGGGCATTAACTTGCTTGATCTCTCACAATAGTTACTATTCTCTCATTTTTCAGATGAGCAAACTGAGAAGCAGAGATTAAGTGACTTGCCCAGTGTCGCGTAGCTAGTGGGTGAGTAAGTAACTGCGGGGATTGAGCCAGGAAGTTGAAGTCCTTAGCCCACACTTACCCACTAGCTGTACTTACGTTGCTGCTTCTAACAACCCTTTGTGATAATCTATTCATGTTATTCATTATCCAAAACATTTTTGTGCCTATTAGCTTAAATTTCTTACGTGACACATAGACAGAGAAACTCAGTGATGAGTCTCCCCTGCCTTCGATCACTGAGATTTATGCGTTCATTCAGCACACATTTCCTTAGCACTGTACGCCTCACAGAGATGTGGTGAGACCTGTTTGCTATCATTTCCCCCCTTCTATAAGTTGGGACACAGAAATTAGGAAAATCTCCTTTAATAACAAATCTGTTATCTGAGTCATCCCTGGGACCATGCCTATGACAGAAATCAGTTCTGCACGGTGGGTGTGACGGGCCAGCCGCCACAAGTCGATCAGTACCTAAATGGGGGAGTGGGAATGGATAAAAGACACTCATACAAATGCTGATGCGGCCGGTCTTCAGTGATGCTGAAGCCCCGAGTTTATTTTTCTTCACCAATATATGCAGTTTGAGTACGTGCAACTTAACAAAGAAAGCATGCATTACCTTAACAAATGTAAATTTTAACTTTTTCATAGAGGATACAAAATCACTGAAACTCCCAAAAGTAATTATCTTATCAATTACCCTGAATAGCCATCAGTCTTCTGTGTCTCCGGGAACTGGCTGCTCCCACCACATTCCTTAGCAGCTTGCAAGCACCCTCCAGGTGCAGGCAGAGACAATGCCTTAGGTTAAGCATAAACCGAGCCATTCTATAAGGCTCAGAGTTATCTGCAACCATGGCTCCCCACAGGTGGGTGCCTAGTTTTTGTTCAATAAAGCAAGGACAAATGGAGGTGAATTAAAACCATGACATGGATATCTTAATATTGATGCAAAAAGCAGAATCACCTTCCTTTTAGGACTTAAAAAGAAAATGACCTTCCTATTGGGAGAAAGCATAGTACAGGATGAGTGTGACCCTTGAATAGCCATCAGAACTTTCTGGGTGGCATATTAAAATGCAGATTTCTGGACTTCAACCCCAGAGTTTCAAATTCAGCATGTCTAGGGTGGCCCTGAGAATCTGCATTTCTAACAGCGCCCAAGTGGTGCTGACGCTGCTAGTCCATGGGCCAGATTGAGCAAAAAGCACTGGCACAGGGAAACGAATCTGTGAAATCAGGAAGCCCTGGGTCTGATTCCCAGCTTCTAGCTGTGTGCACTTGGCCAAGTTACATAGCCCGATCGAATCTCAGTTTCTTTATAGGCTTTTCGAGACTTTCTGAGGATCAAGTGGAATAAAGTTAAAATGTTTATTTTTCTTTCCTTTCTTGTTTGGGGATAACACAGCTGTGCTCCTGTGATGCATGTAGAGATAGTGCATTGTCTGTCTCCTTTGCTGTTCTCCTCTGAGGAAAGGAGCCATGTTGACACCGTCCTTGATGGACAAATGTTGGGAGAAGTACAGGAATTGTATCTGGCCCATGGATGAGCCTGGAGATTCCCATGGTGGCTGGGGCTACACCTGTGCCCCTGGTAGGAACTCCCAGGAGGTATGATACTATACTCTTGTCTTTGGGTTTCCTGGGAGCAGATTCCGCGACAAGGTGCAAACAGCTGTTTTCTGAGGTGAGTCCAGGGAATCTGGCAGGAGGGTGGGGCAGGGAGGGAAGGCAGACACTCAGGGCAGAGAAGAGTGCAGGGGCCACTTCTGGCCACTGTAGGCGGAGTTTCTGGAATGCTGCCTGGAGGTCATTCCTGTCAGCCTCACCCTCTGGTGACACCATAACCTTCTCAACAGTACTTCAGCCGCAGCGAATCATCAGCGAATCATCAGATCTCAGCACTTCTCTGCACACCACTTTCGTGCTGTCACCAGATTGTTCCCTCAGCTGTCAGCACATCTCTCTCACCTTCACCTCCTTGCCACAGACTCAGCTTTTTCACAAGGACAGATAATTCGTCTCACTACTGATGTGTCTCACGTCATGATTCGGAGGGAGCTGCCTCACCGAGGTCTCAGTGGGCCGCTCCTCTTCGGGGTCAGTCAGGCCCCTCATTAGGGCGAAGACACATCTGCCACCACCACATTCTATCTGACACATCATGTCTAATTTCACCTCTCATTTTATTCTTTGTTGAAATAAGCTACATAAATATATATTTTATTCTTTTTTTCCATCACGATAGTGTATTTCTGTCACTTGAAAATGGTGCCACAGTTTTGGGTATTATAAGTAATTCTGCATTTAGGTACAATTTTTTTCTGTGGATATACGTTTTCATGTCTCTTGGACATACGCCTAAGAGTGAAATTCTGGGTCATATGGTAACTCCATGTTTAACTTTTTTTTTCAAACTGTTTTTTCAAAGCTGTGGCACCATTTTTACATCCCCACTAGCATGCCATGAGGGTTCCAATTTCTAGTATTTCTACATCTTCCCCAATAATTCTTATTATCTGTCTTTTTTATTATAGCCATCATAATGCATGTGAACTGGTGTCTCTATGTGGTTTTGCTTTGCATTTCCCTTATCACTAATGATGTTGATAATTTGTTCATGTTCTATGGAAAATGTCTATTCAAATCCTTAGTCCACTTTTAAATTTGGCTATTTGTCCTCTATTTTTGTGTTGTAAGAAGTCTTTATATATTCTGCATAAAAGTCTCTTCTCAGATATATTGTTTGCAAACATTTTATGTCATTCTTTGGATTATCTTTTTCACTTTAGTGATGGTGTACTTTGAAGCACAAAGATTTTGTTTTTGATGAAGTCTATTTTTTTTTTTTAAATTTTGTAGTGTGTGCTTTTGGTATTATAATGAAGAAGTCATTACCTACCCCAAGGTCATGAAAATTTACCCCTATGGATTATCTGGTCAAGATGGCAGAGTAGGTAAACTCTGGCTCGTTTCCTCTTGGACCACATCAATTACAACTAAGCTATAGAACAACCGTCATTGAGAATCACCTGACGTCTAGCCAAACTGAAGACCTACACCTACAGATATACATAAGAAGCCACCTTGAGACAAGTAGGAGGTGTGGAGACAAGGAACAGGCTGGTCCCACACCTGCATGTGACAATTGAAAATCAGGAGGGATCTCTCGGCTTCAGAGGTCCCCCACTGAGGAGCAAGGGGTTCTAGCCCTCTCCAGTCCAGGATTCCAGTGCCAGGGAGAGAGGTCCCCATAACTTCTGGCTGTGAAAACCAGTGGAGATTGTGGCTGAGTGGGACGGAGGATGGCTGCACTCCCAGGTGCTCCTCTTAAAGGGCTGGCACACAGACTAACTCATGGAAGGAATCACTCGTTCTGAGCTCCAGAAGTGGGACAGTAGCTCAAAAGGTTCCAGGGATATATGAAGAGAAACTGAATTGTCTAGCTTTAAGATGAGGGCTGGAGGGGCAGCTTCCTCCCTGGTGGAGGTGCTGGCAGAAGCCATTGTTTCTTTGTTGAGCCATCCCCCTCCCTGCATGCAGATGGAGGGAGATGCTGTATTTGAGGCTGCATCAAACTGGCTGTCACCTTTCATCTGCCCCGCCCTAGTGATTCTCTGAGACCAGGCACCAGCCAACTTTGAAGCACACCCAAGCCACTTCCAGTGGCTTTTCCTGATAAACGGCCTGCCTTGGCTCATGCTGCGGACATTCCAAAATCTCTCAAAGGTTCACAAAACCCAAGCGAGCAGCATCTGGCTTCTGGCTGAGTAGCTCTAAGATCAGCACTAGAGACAGCCAGTGTTGGTTCACAGCTTGGTCTATCAAGGCACCTTCCAGCACAGTGTGAGTGGTGACCACCTCTAGATCACTTTGTGGCTCATATCAGGTGGCCCTGAGGCTGAACTTGGCTCGCAGTGGGTCACCTCCCAGGATGCCCCAGGGCTGGCGTGTCCAGTGGCCAGATTTGGATGGGGCCAGATCATCACCTGGCCATTTCCAAGGATGACACACCCAAAGGGCAGACTGGACAGGCACAAAGCCCCTGCTAAAACAAAGCCTGCTCTGTAGGATCAGCCCCCACACAATAGCTACTCTACTGTTGTCACAGCCAGTCCTCACAACTAGTCAGCCTAAAAGTAAATCCTTTCCAGTGGTGTGCAAACAGCAATTAGGTCTCAACTACCACAAGGAGGCACACACAACCCACACAAGGTACACACTTGGAGCACCCAGCTCTGGGGACCAGGAAAACTGCAGCACTGGGTCCCACAGGACACCTACTACATAGGCCACTCTACTAAGACAAGGACGCATAGCAGCTCTACATAGAAACAAACACAGAGAGGCAGCCAAAATGGGGAAACAAAAAAACATTTCCCAAATAAAAGAAGAGACTAAAGCTCCATAAAAAGAACTAAACAAAATAGAGACAAGCAATCTACTGGATGCAGAGTTCCAAACACTGGTTATAAGGATGCTCAATGGTCTCAGGGAGAACTTCAACAAAGAGATAGGAAACATAAACATAGAGATAGAAAACATGAAAAAGAACCATGCAGAAATAAGACTACAATAACCGAAATGAAAAATACATTAGAGGGAATCAGCAGTAGTTTAGATGAAGCAGAGGATTAAATTAGCAATTTAGAAGATAAGGTAGTAGAAAACACCCAATTAGAACAGTAAAAAGAAAAAAATCCAAAAAAATGAGGAGAGTTTAAGGGACTTCTGGGACATCAAGCGTACCAACATTCACATCATAGGGGTACCAGAAGAAGAGAGGGAGAGTGAGGAATGAGAACCTATTTGAAGAAATAATAACAAAACTACCCTCACCTGGAGAAGGAAGTAGACATACAAGCCCAGGAAGTGCAGTCCCAAACAAGATGAATCCAAAGAGGCCAACACCAAGACACATCATAATTTAAATGCCAAAGGTAAAAGACAGACAGAATCTTAAAAGCAGCTCCCATAAGACGATCAGCTGATTTCTCAACAGAAACTTTACAGGCCAGAAGGGATTGGCAGGAAATATTCAAAGTGATGAAAAGTGAGGATCTACAACTAAGATAACTCTACCCAGTAAAGCTATCATTTAGAATTAAAGGACAGATAAAGAGCTTCCCAGACAAGAAAAAGCTAAAGGAGTTTCTCACCACCAAACCAGTATTGTAAGGAATGTTAGAGGGACTTCTTTAAGATAGAAAAATAAAATAAAATCAAAATATGAATCATTAAATTGCAGTAACTACAAATCAATCAACAATTACTTTAAATGTAAACGGATTAAATGCTCCAGTCAAAAGATAGGGTTGCTGAATGGATAAGAAAACAAGACCCTTATATATGCTGCCTACAAGAGCTCCACTTCAGATCAAAAGACACACACAGACTGAAAGTAAAGAGATGGAAAAAGATATTTCATGAAAATGGAACCAAACAAAATATGCTGTGGTAGCAACACTAATACCAGACAAAATAGACTTTAAAACAAAGGCTATAACAAGTAACAAAGAAGGACCTAGTAATCCCATTTCTATGTAATTATCCAAAGAAATCCAAAATGCTACTCTGAGGGGATGTGTGCCTCCATATGTTCATTGTAGCATTGTTTACAATGGCCAATATGTGGAGGCAGCCTGGGTGTCCATTGATTGATGAATGGATAAAGAGTAGTTGGTACATATATATAATGGAATATTGTTTGGCCAAGGGCAAGGGAAGGTAATGGGTTCTTGCCATCTGCGGCAGCATCAAAGGATCTGAAGGGTACAGTGCTGAGTGAAGTATGTCAAACAGAAAAAAACAGATGCAATGTGATTTTGTTTATATATGGAATCTAAAGAACAAAACAAACAAACAAAACAGAAAAAAAATCTCATAGATACAGAGAACATTTTGATGGTTGCCAGATGGGAGGGGGGTTGGGAAGGAGTGAAAAAAGGGAAGGGATTAAGAAATACAAATTGGTTGTTACACAGTAGTGAAAGGGATGTAGGGTATAGCATAAGAATATAGTCAATAATATTGTAATAACTATGTATGGTGTCATATGGGTACTAGATTTTTTGAGGTGGTAAATGTGAGGGGTTTTGGGAGACAGGGTGAAAGAGGTGAGGGCATTAAGAAGTAAAAATTGGTAGTTACAAAATAGTCATGGGGATGTAAAGTAAAGCATAGGGAATATAGTCAATAATACGGTAATAACTATGTATAGAGCCAGGTGGGTTCTAGACTAGTCAGGGGGATCACTTCATAAATTATATAAATGTCTAACCACTGTGCCATACACCTGAAATTAATATAAAATAATATGGAATGTCAACTATAATTGAAAAAATTAAAAAAGGGGGGAAATGGTGAAGGGGAATAAGAGGTTCAAATCTTCAGGTATAAAACGAATAAGTCATAGGGATGTAATATACAGTATGGGGAATATAGTCAATAATATTGTGACAGCATAGTATGGTGTCAGATGGTAGCTGGACTTATGGTGATCACTTCTTTAGGTAAATAAGTGTTGAAAAACTGTTGTATATACCTGAAACTAATGAAATATTGTATGTTATATATTTTAATAAAAAATTTTTAAAAGGATTTAGTCCTATGTATTCATAAATATATATATATATATATATATATATATATATGTGTGTGTGTGTGTGTATATATATATATATATGTATATATACATATATATGTACATATATATATTTACCTCTTTGATTCATTTTGAGGATATATATATATATATATATATATATATATATATATATATGATATGAGGTTAGGGCCAAATTTTATTCTTTTACTTGTAGAAATCTGCTTGCCCCAGCACCATTTATTGAAAAGACTATTCTTTATCCACTGAATTATCTTGACCCTCTGGTCAAAAGACAATGACCAAAATGTAACATTTCTTTTTTTCTGAACTTCAATTCTACACTATTGGTCTATATGTCTTTCTTTATTCCAGTTACAGTCTTGAGACTAGCTTTGCAGCAAATTTTGAAACTGGGGAGTGAGAGTCCTCTAAATTTGTTCTGATTTTTGGCTGTTTTGGGTCCCTTTCATTTCCATATGAGTTTTTAGGATCAGTTGTCAATTTCTGCTTAAAAAACACTTGGAATTTTGCTACAGATTGTATTGAATTGTAAAATAATTTGGGGAGTGTTGCTATCTTAAGAATATTAAGTCTTTCTATTCATGAATATAGAATATCTTTCCAATTATTTTATTCTTTAATTTCTTCCAATGATATTTTATAGTTTTCAATGTATGTCTTGTTAAATTTATCTGAATATTTTATTCCTTTTGATGCTAACAGAAAGGAAATTGTTTTCTTAATTTCATTTTTGGCTTGTTAACCATAGGCTTTTGTAAATATTCTTTATTGGGTTATGAACATGCATTTTTATTTCTAGTTTTCTAATAATTTTAAAAATAATAAATGGATTTGATTTTCCCAAATGTTTTTACTGCAAACACTAATATTATCAGTTTATTCCCTTTATTCTATTGATTTGGTGAGCTACATTGATTTATTTTCAGGTGCTAAGTCAACCTTACATTTCATGGAAAGTCTCACTTGGTTGTGATCCTTTTTATATATTGCTTGGTTATATTTTCTAATATTTTGTTCAAGGTTTTAAAAATATTTTGTTCATAGTGTTTTGTGAATTTTCCACTCTTTTATCCTTCTTTGGCTCATCTCAGAAATGTTCCTTCTATTTTTTAGTTGTCTATTACTATTGTTATCTGTGTCTAATCTAATATTAAATTCATCCATGGGTTCAGATAATGTATTTTTTAGTTTTAGAACTTCATATACCATTTTATTATTTCTGGATTTTTGCTGAAATTCTCTATTTTTTCATTTAATTTCTTGAAGAAATTAATCACAGTTATTTTAAATTCTATACCTGATAAATTTCAATATCTAGATTTCTTGATAGTCTCTTTTTGTGTCTCTTTGCTTTTCTCTTAGTTTTCAGTCACTATCTGTCTTTTTGTGTCCTTGGTTATTTTTACAAAAATGCCAGATATTCTGTATATATAATTAGAGCCAATCGGAGACTCTATGTGATGTTACCTTTCATAAGAGAGAATTTACTTTTGCTCCTTATAGAAAGATGAGTCCTGTAATAAAGTTAGAGACTGAGCTTGTTTGAAGCTGGGCCTCATTCTTTGTGAGGGTAGCTTATTTATGACACCCCTATTTCTAAAATGTAGCTCTTCTGCAGTCCACACTGGAATGTTTGTGTCTTTACTTGGGTCCCTTGTTCTCTCGGGATTCTGGACCACAGTTGTCCTGATCATCACCTCTCACCGCTCAGTTCCTTAAAATTGTATCCAGCTCCAGTTAGCTTTTCAGCTGCTGCTTTTGAGTTCATGGTATGGCTCAGTCTGCTTTCTAATTGGCAAATATCTCAAAGCGAAAAAGTCAGATCAATTGTCCTGCTCACCTTCTTAAGTTTCTTTCTTCTCTGGGATCTTCAAACAGATGTTTATTTATTTTGTCCAGTTTCCTAGTTATTCACAATGAAGGAGCTGGTTTGAAACAAGTTATTCCACCAATGTCAAGAGGAAATAACACACATTATCTCTTGAATAAAAGCATGAATGAAAAGTGCCTTTTCTTTAAGTACTTGTGTTACTTCTTAGTAGTGCAAAACTAACAGTCTTACGAAAAGATAGATTTGAATCCTATAATTTCAATTTTCACCATGGGGAATGCATAGCTAAACAATGAGAAAAATACTATCCATTAGTAGAATATTATCAAAGAATGGAGACCATTTGTTGCTTTCTAGCATGATAAGTAGGGATTGTTGGACAATTAAATGGGCGATCACAAGTTGATATTAAGCACTGTACTAATTATTTACTCTTTCCTTTTGTAGACTAACTTTTTAGTTCCCAAAATGTACCCTAGACCAGCTGGGGCACAAGTCAAAAGAAGTCTAAAAATATTCATGTGAACAATGAATCATATACCAGCTGGTTGATACACTTTTGTTGAGAGGAACCCGGTGATATAAATTATAGTTTTATTTTACAAGTACTATGTGCCTTTTTAATATAAAAATAATGTCACTAAACAGCATAAACTTTTGCTTGTTTTTAGCAGTACTGAAAGGTTTCTGTGTACTCATTTGCTCTTACCTGTCCCACCTTATAGAATCCTGTCTAAATCTTGTATTTAAGGGATGTTATGCATTGAGTCCATAGCCTCAACCAGCAGCCTTAGATTCCCAAACATAACTTTCTCTCACTGAGCCAACAGGCCCAGCTCAAATAAAACCAGATGCTTTCCTGTCTTTAGTAAAGATTGAAATGCTAGTAAAATAAATGATTTATGATGGATGATGAAAGGATACAATTCAAAATTGTTTAAACTATTTATAAAGCAATAGCTACCTTGAATCAAGGTATAGGAGCCTCTCGGCACTCAGATTTCCTTAACAGAACGAACTTTCAGTAAAAGGGGAAAAACGAGCTTTATTTATACTTCAAGGAGTTAAATATATTAATCTTCAACGAATGCAAAGCCCAACACTATATTAAAGGGAGACAAATGATGCCACAAGTATCTTTCCTTTGACTTATAAATAAACTGATGATCAGTGGTGATCCAAAGTTAAAGGTAAATTAAATGTGAAATTCTTAATAATATTTAAGAATTAAATATTAAAATTCTTAATTATATTTAAATTTCAAGTCCTTCTGAATTACATAAAGTGTTTATTTAGTAATAGAGAAATATGCTTTAGAACTATGCTGTCAAATATGGTAGCTAATTGTCACGTGAGTGACTTGATTACTTAAAATGCAGCAAATCAGGATTGAGATGAGCTGAAGATGTAAACATCATCCTGGATTTAGGAGACTGAATTAAAAAATATTTTATTATACACTTTTAATATGAATTACATGTTGAAATGATATTGTGTATACAATGAATTAAACACAAAATGTTATTAAAATGAATTCTACCTGTTCCTTTATACTTTTTAACGTGGTTACTAAACTATTTTAAATTCCATATATGGCTCACACTATATTTTCTACTGGACAACTTTGCTCTAGAAGCTTAAAAACTTAAAGAACATTTAGGAATGTAAAAATAAATTTCTCCACTTTCAATATTATTATTAAAAACAAAATGTTGGCACAGAAGCTTCCTCACTGCAGGAGGAATGCCGCCCTGTCAACATCTTGAGCCCACTGACACCCGTTTTGGATTTCTGACCTCTAGAACTGCAAGAAATAAATTTGTGCTGTTTTAGGTCACTCAGGGTATGATAATTTATTATAGGGTAACAATTCTGCACCCAATTATGTGTGGGTTTTTTCTCCCCACACCAAGCAATTCTCCAACGCCAGCTGGGTGACGTATAATTCGACTTAATTCTGAACTATCTTGGAGATAGCATCAGATCCCTCAGGTTAAGGGGTCAGTCCTGCAGGACTGTCTCCCCCGCCCTGCCCCCTGTCCCCTCAGATGCCAGTCACAAGTCCAGGTTGTCATCTGTGCTTCTGCACTACGGGCTATACATTGCAGGTTCCAATGACCTCCTCCTTGGGTTTGATTAATTTGCTAGAGCAGCTCACAGAAACATTTTACTTACCAAATTAACAGTTTATTATAAAAGGATATAATTCAGGGATAGCCAGGGAGATAGAAAAGATATATGAGGAAAGGTATGCAGAAAAGGTAGGGAGCATCCATGCCCACTCCAGGTGTGCCATTCTCTCCAAATCTCCACATGTTCACCAACCAGGAAGCTCTCCAAACCCTGTCCTTTGTTTTTGATGGAGGCTTCATTACATAGGCATAAGTGATTAAATCATTGGCCATTGGTGATTGAAATCAATCTCCTGCCCCTCTTTCCTCCCAGGAGGTCAGTGGATAGGACTGAAAGTTCCAACCCTCAAATCACATGGTTGTCTTCACTGGCAACCAGCCTCCACCTTTATGTGCCGTCCAAAAGTCACCTCATTAATGTAACAAACGACACCTTCATTACTCTCATTACTTAGGAAATTCCAAGATCTTACGAGCTCTGTGACAGAAATCAGGACAAAGACCAAATATATGTTTCTTATCAGAAGTCACAACATCACACCAAAAAATAGGAAACTAATACAAACACAGAGGAGGAAACTGAGGCTCTGAGAAGTGAAGGAATATAACTAAGTCACAAATTCTGAAGTAGTGTCCTGTGGCTCAGACAGAAGTCTCTTAATTGTAAGTGTCATGAGAGTTCTCCAACACCACTGGGAGGAGTGCGAGTGAGTAAAGAGCTACCTCAGGAAAGTATGGTCAGGGCATCTCCCTCACTGCACTGAGGAAAACTCCCTTAGAGTAAGAGCAAGTGTTAGAACAGTAAATAGCTTTGAAATTTAAGACTTTTTAGTCTCCCTTAAAAGTGTCTTCGTAATAAGACACTTAGGAAAGATGTCTTTCCCTTAGACAGTAGATAGGAAGAGGGTGAGTCTTGAAAAAGATGAATTTTAATATTGAGTGATTTATGCATTCATGGCTATGAGCTGAGAAATGAAGTTCCTGTGGTGAAATATGCTTGAAGAATCAGCCCACAGGTTGCTGGAAATCACGGCAGGCATCCTCACACAGAACTCACACCACATTCTTTTAACTCTTCATAAGACACAGTCGAGATAACTAGCAGCTGTCAAACATATCATACATGTCATAGCTTACTAGTTAGAGTGTTGCATTAATGGAACCTCAGTCAAGCTGGATCACCATGTAGGTCAGATCCGTTGTGTGGTTCTAGGGTTACAAACTACCTCTGGAATTCTGGGAACCAGCTCAACAACTGCAAATTGGCAGTAACAACATCAAGCTGAGGGACACCTTTCCTTCTTTCTAGTTTCCTCCCCTTCCCTTCCTTGCCTGCCCTTCCTTTCTTTCCTCCTACCTCTGGCCTTTCTTCCTTTCTCAGTCTCCTCTCTCTGCGTAGGTGATCTCTGTTCCTCGGGCCTGTCTTCTGATGTTGCTGGAAAACTCCTGTGTGATTAGTTCTTAGTGCTCAACTTATCCCAAAACCAGTGGGGTCCAATTTCCACCAAACTTTCCCTTCTCATATTTGTTAGCTCAATAAACACAAATCATTTTCTGGGGGTCCCAGACTCCCCCCTCACCTCTGTCCTCTGCCATGATCCTCTCTTTGCCACCAGCCATGTCCCTTCCAGACCCTTCTCCACTGGGCTGTGAAGAACCTTCAGCTTGGGTGTGCCAGCCCAGCCCTCTGTGATGTGGCACTTCCTCTCTGGCACATGCTCTCCTCCTGCCCTCCCTCTCACATCCTGTTTTCTAGCTTTGAATATTTATTTGTGGTACTAGATTGTTTCTCGCTTTAGGACCCTTGCTTATGCTTGCACTTTTTGCCAAGAATGACTTTCCCTCACTATAGGACCAGGCAAGGATCCTGCTGCTGATTTTAAGGACCCATGGCAAGCTTCACTCACAGCCTTCCCACTGTCAGCTCTGCCCTCCTGCTTCTCCTCTGCAGACCTATACAGGTGTTTCCACTGGCTCTGCATCCTGGGCCACACCCACCACTGCACTGCCTCTACCCTCTGCATATACCTGCTGTCTTGTGCTTTCTCCTCACAGCAGGATGTGGGGACTAGGACAGTACCTGCCGTGTGTGATGTGCTCAGTGAAAGATAAGTGGAGTCGTTTGAACCACGGATTAGTGGATTTATCACTGAAAGAATACAGAGCGCACACAGGAATGTTTTGAATAATTGACCTCATTATTAAATTTCTCTCAAAATATGAGAGCACGTGGACAGCAATTCTTTTTAGAGAGAAACATTGCTTAGTTTGAAATGTGTCAGTTCAACCTGCATTCAAATGTTAAAACAAAATGGAAGAGAAAATGACAGAAACCAAAATACTAATCATTTTTCATTGTCATTCAATAAAGAAATATTTTCTTGGATTTTTCTTTCTTCCTTTGAAAGTTTACAAAAGGTATTATGGAAATGTGCACACATACACAGAAGAGGAGAGAAGAGAATAATGAACACCTATACAGCCATCGCTTTGCCTCAAAAATTGCTAAGAGTTTGCCAGTTTTAACTCATTTATCCCCACCTCTTTAATATTTCCTGCAATATTTTAAATCATGCCTCAGAAATTATATCATTTCACCTATAAATATTCCAGAATGTATCTCAAATGAATATGGACTTTTTTCTTAACATAATTATAGTATCATATCACATCCAACAAAATCAATAATAATTCCTTGATGTTAGGTAACACCTAGAGCATGTTAAACTTGTCTTGGTTGTCTCAAAAATGTGTCTTAGAATTGGTTTGTTTCATTTAGGATAAAAACAAGGTCTACAGATTGCATTTGGGTGACATTTCTCTAAAAATCTGTGTCTCTTTTTTGTAACATTTGAAGTATTTTGAATTAATTTCAAACACAGAAAAGTTGCAAGAATAGTACAAAGAACACTTGCATCCCTTGCACCTGGATTCATAACGTTAAACATTTGGCCACTCTGTTGTCCTTCTCTGTTTGTGTTATTTTTCTGAAACATTTGAAATTTAAATGTCTTTTTACCTCTAAAAACTTCAGTATATTTCCAAAAAAATAGGGCATTATTTTAAATAACCACAGTATGGTTATCAAAATCAAAATCACAAAAATTTAACATCATACAATACTGTAATTTAATCCACAGTCCACATTCAAATTCTATCAATTATCCCAATAATGTCCTTTATAGCTATTATTTTTCTCAGTCCAGAATACAATCCAAAATTATGTATTGTATTTTGTTATCTCTTTAGTCTTCTTTAATCTGGAATAGTCTTTCTTTGTGGTTTTTATTTTTGACATTGTTTTAACATACAGGACAGTTACTTAGTAGAATACTCTGAAATTTGGGTTTGTAATATATATTCACACAATTAGATTTAAGGTATGCATTTTGGGCAGGAATGCTCCAGAAGTGATGTTGTGACCCGCTTAAGCATCTTATCAGGAGAAATCTGGTGCCAGCTTGTCCTAGTACTGGTGACACTAAATTTGATCACATGATAAACATGGCATATGCTCTTTTTTTCACTATAAAGTTCCTATTTTTTTATTTTGAAAATCGTAATTTCTGAGGAGACACTTTGAGACTACATCAGTATCTGCTTGCACATTAAACTTTAAGCTACTAGTCTTTGCATCTGTTGATGATTTTCATACTCCATTATTCCTTCTTTATTTGTTGGCCTTCAGTTATAAGGACAAGCTTTCCCATGTCCATTCTCAATCTCTCTCTCTCTCTCTCTCTCTCTCTCTCTCTCTCTCTCTCTCTCCCTCTCTATATACACCAATGTGTCCTCACAGGTTCTTATTTTGTTCGGTGGATCATAATCTGTTACACTTACCATTCATTTTAATGTTCAACTTGTCCATGGTCTGGCCTATAGGAATCTCTTCAAACTGGTTACTGTTTCTCATGTCATGTCCCCCTCTGTTTTGAACATGACCTTACTTTCTGGCACAAGATACTCTAGGATCACCTTGTACTTTCTGTGCTCTCACTCTGCATTTGGCCCTTTCTCCAAGAAATTCTGGTTAAAGACTCAATTTTAACAACCATTTTTATCATAACAGATCATCTAACATATTCAAACCGATGATTTTAAAATTTAGCAAGAGATTCCATTTCTAATAAAACAAGTGAGTTGAGTTAAAAAAATAAGCTGAGCAAACATTTTCAGATTAATGGTATTTGTTAGTTGATATTATATAAAATATAAATATTTTATATGTATATGTTATATATTTATATTAAATTCTGGGTACCAGCTTAATAGCTTTTATAATATAAATAACCCTGGGTGACCTTCACAAACTTTGAATTCCTGTTTCATTTTTCAAAATGAATAGTTACTTAGTTGCATGATAAAAATTACCCACCAGCTTCTCTGAGAGGGCCCACTGTCCTCTGTGCAGACTCACTGCAAAGGTGCATGCTCAGCCCTTATGAGCATGGAGGCTCAAAAATTCATGCCCTTAGCTCTCTACCTCTTGTTCTTTGTAAGCTTTCACCCATGTTTCTTGAACAGATGATGGGGTCTTGTTATTTGGATCATGCCATAGTAGGGCTTCTCAAACTTCAATGTTCATAAATGTCACTTGGAATGCTAATGAAAATTACAGACTCCTGGATCCCATTCCTTGATCACACAGAAGCTGGGTTGGGGCTCAGGAATCTGCATTTTAACAGGCACTCCGGCAGGTCAGTGGGCTGAAATAAACTTTGGGAAAGGAAATATTATCCTAACATAACTTTGCTTACTACATACGAGTATGAGGGAGGGGTATTTAATCGTGGAAGATATGAAATAGTACTTCTGAGCAGCTAAAATTTTTAGCTTGTGGCTCTTTGGAATCAGCTCATTATATCCACATCAGCAACTGCATGTGGATATTGTCTAAGGGAAAGGGACTTTTGAACTAAAAACAGGCAGAGATTTTCTACAACTTGATTTGAAAAGGGCTTTAGACAGTATGGTTAAACAACAGAGGGAACATTTTCAGCTTCATAGTGAAGCTGAAATCAGAATGCAGAGTAAATTATGTGTCACTTCAGTGTTTCTCAAGCCAGGGGTTGGATAAATACCCAGGGTGAGTGAAGAGACTGAGCCCCAGAATTCTCATCAGCAAACTGTGCATGAAAAAGGTAAGCTCTTCTCACTTCACTTGTTTCAAATTTCTAGCTTCTAGACTTTGAGACCTGAGATGAAGTACAGATTGGAGAGGACTCTGTTTTTCCCCTCTTTTTAATGTAGAAAAATAATACGTGGTATAAATTGTGGTTGAGAAAAGTTGGTTATTAAAATAAAAACAATTAAGAACTACTGCATTACACTGAAGTATTAATTATGAAATTCTTCCTCAGGTATCTTGAGATCTGCCTTTGGAAAATCCCAGTGTGCTATGTCCTATCACCATGGAGCAAAAATTAATAAATATAGTTATGGTTCATCGCTAATGTGTTTACTAAAGTATTCCTGCCTGTCAGGCACATGGTAGACTTTTACTTCCCCGTCCTCTCGGTGTTGGTAGAGGCCATGTGAATTGCTTTGGTCAGTGCTAAGATACGAATGGAAGTGACATGTGTCAGTTCCAGGAGGAGGCTTTAAGAACCAGTGGACAATTCACAGCGCCCTTTCTTTCTCTTTGACGCTGCACATGGAAATGCTCTAGATGGCAGCTGACCTATTAGCCTAACCTAATGTAGGAAGAAGATGTGGAACAGAGTCCCCAGCCAATCCAAAATGCATATGTACCATAAGTGAGAAATAAACCTCATTGTTCTGTATCATTGAGATTTTGGGGCTGTTTGTTACTGCAGCCTGACCTAGCACATCCTGACTGATGCTGTGGTCATGACAACGGTTTACAGATGGCCTTTTCAAGAATGAGGAGCTCTTTTTATTTTTAATATCCATTGACAAAGAAAATGTGTACTAGTTGATACTCAGAAAGCTACTCTGAATTCAATAATATTTTTAAATAGTTTTATTTTATTAACCATGACTTGCATATATATCTGAAAACTAGTAGTAAATCCATGAGAGGTAGACATCATTGGCAGACAATTCTTTGTGAGCCTATAAATTTGAGGTCCTATAAATTTTAGTTCTTTAGTGGTCACATGAAATAAGCTTTAACCTGGGAGACAAAAGCCAAGAGGTTTTTTGGAAAGTACATCTCTGCCATTATATAACTGTATGTCTTTGGGATGAAGTATTTCTTTCCCTTATGGACTTTAATTGTCCACAAAGCAATGATACACCAACTGTCCCTTCTATTTCAAAGGGGATTAAATGATAATATGATAAGAGTTTTGAAAATAACAAAATAGATATTTTAAAGTGTATAATATTATTTACAGTCCCAAGTTTGTGTGTCCTCAAATGACATTAAATCTTTGCCTTAAAAAAATGCAGAAAGAAAATGGTTTCATGGTAACGATATTATAGACTAACTGTGTGACAATTAGATTCAAGTTCATCTGTCTTTTCAAAGTATTGCCTCATACATTCAAACTCAATATCCAAACTTTGAAATACAGGGGAGTAAGCAAAGACTGAACATTATTTCAAGAAATAAAGGAAGAGAAACTAGACTAAGCCGAAGACATGCTTCTAGACTCAAAACAAAATAACCAAGACACAAACTTAAGTGAACTCGTGTGTGTGTATGTGTGTGTGTGTGTGTGTGTCAGAAAATACCACTCTGAAAAGAAGAGGTGAATTTGAGAGTAACAATTGATTAAATACATTTTAAAGGGCATAATTTAAGTATTTGATCTTCATGGAATAGAATTTGTAAATGGAAAATGTTAATACATTAACACAAAGAAAGAAATTCAACTACAGGTGGAAATAATCTAGGAAAAGCTAAATTTCCTTGGAATACAAATGTAAGGCCTTAGTCCTTTCATTTTACGCTCCTTGAGGATTTGGTTAGGGTTATATCAGTGACAACGGAAGGAGCTCAGGATTGCTTAGCGAAGGCCTGGAAGACTAGAAAGAGTGCACATTCCCATCCCTGGAACTTTGGTGTTCCCCATCCCCCTTCTGCCATAAAACTTATCTGCCCTTGTGCTCACTTCGGCAGTGCATATACTAAAAAACTTATCTGCCCGTGTCCCAAATGTTTAGGCAATTATTGACCACAATATGTTAAACTCATTCATGCCTAGGAGTCATGGACAAATTTCACTGAACCCTCACCTGGATATACACTTGTGGGAATTGGTGAGAAAAAGAGAAGAAAAAAAAGAAAGGAAAGGAGAGAGGGAAGGAGGGGATAAGGGAGGGTAAGGGAGGGGAGGGGAGGGGGGAGAGAGAGCAAGAGCCGAAGCTCGAGGTTTAGAGACTGGGATGGAAGGAAGCGTAGAGCCATGTGCTCATGCCCAGGCCTGCGCCAACTGTGTTCAGCTGCTGGCTCTGGCCGTGCTTTCCCGCCAGGCACCAGGAGCCCTCCTTTTTCTTTCTGTGCCGTAATAAAACCAGAAAGTGCAGATGGTGAGGCATTAGCTGTCCCTCATGTTTTCCTAAAGCTGAACTAATAACTGTGAATGGCTGCCACCCAAATTACAAACACTTTTTGAGAAGCTGAAGCTCAAGGTCTTTTGGACAATGAAATGTACTGATTTCTGGACTCAGCCCTTTTCATACATTCATTTGGGTTGAACTTCGGGTGGACAATCTCATCTAGCACGGCCCATTTGCTTATTCTTCAGTGTAAAGTTTTAAGTCCAGGAAAAAGAATGCTTTGTATCTGTGAGGTATGTCTTCTTCGTCAGGCTTGCTTGCCTTCCCCTGAATCTCTCCATAATTCCCCAGAGGCAGTTAGCTCAGCCGGCTGTCCTTGTTTCCACCCAAAAAACAGGAGTTTCACTTCTCTCCAAGGCTGGCATTTCTATTTCCAGTCTGGTATGTGCGCAACCAACAGATGTCCCCACTGCCGGTGGAATCATGTGTTTGAGAATCCAATGGCACCGGCACAGCCGGAACAGAAGGGTTGTTACTTCTCCAGAACCTATATGCCCGGTGTGAGCCAATGGCTTCTCTCCAATACAGCATCACATGGCCATGATCATTGCAGGTATTGGCCTTGACTGTTTTAAAATCAGAGTGTCCATTTTTGAAAAATTTGTGCCACATTCTGTCCTACATGCTATCACTACCCTAGTCAGAAGGTGTAGTACTAGATTTCCTTTTGAACACTACTCATTATTAGGCAGATTTGGGAGAAACTTCATGCCCCCTTCCTTTTTTTATCACTCAGCCCAACTGCTTTTTTAAACAATGTGGTAAAATTCCTACAACATAGAATTCATCATGTCAATCACTTAAGCACATACAGACTTCTAGTACAACCACAATATTATGCAACATCACAGCTGTGTAATTGCAGAACATGCCCAGCTGGCTCGTAGAGCCCTTTGCACACCACGATTTGCTGTTTATGGAGGGTGTTGAAAGTGTGTGTGTGGGGGGTGTGGGGTGATCCCAGCTTGAACCAACACATGATCGGCTCCTTTGTTCGGTTGTTTGGTAGGGCAGCTCCACCAGAAATCCACCTGCATGAAGGGCAGAAGTTTCCTGGGTAAGAACCCAGCTAACCAAAGTGAGAGTTGGGGGACGAGCTGGTTCCAGAATCATGTGAGGTGCAAGTTTGTGCAGAGAGAGGTGGGGGTGCTGCCCTGAGCACTGCGGCAACGGCCATCCGTGTCCATCTCTCCATGGCCCTCGGGGCTCCCCTGAGTCCTTCCTCAATAGGGAGAAGGCAGAGGGGAGGGGAATGAGGAGGACGGCTCCAAGGAAACACTGAGTGTGCTTTCACTGGCGGCCTGGGCCAAAGGCAGGCCCGGGGGGTCCACTGGGGGCAGACACAAGAAGCTTGAAACGAAACTGGGGTTGTCCCTGGTAGACTCTTCTGAGGGGCCTGCAGAAGAAGCCGAGAAACTGAGCCCTGGGCACCAAGTGACAACTGAGCAGCCTTGTGGACAAGTACACTGAGACTTCAGTCTCCTTGGGAGTGGCACGCCTCCACGGACAGGGAGCTCCTCTGCGGGAGGGCAACATCTAACTGTGTTTTGTTGCTGTTGTTCTTAGAGACTGGAATGGCCCACAGTAGGGACCAACAAATGGTACAGGAACAAGTGTTTAAAGGTGTGAAGGACTTAGCAAGTTTCAAAGGTCACGTGATGAGTGGGTCTTTCTCCTCTTCTTTTTATGACAGTGAGTATTGGTGGAGGGAGAGGGAACAGGTTATACCATGTTTCCCCAAAAATAAGACATAGTCAGACAATCAGCTCTAATGTGTTTTATGGAACAAAAATTAATGCAAGACACGGTCTTATTTTACTGTAATATAGTATAATATAATATAATATAATATAATATAATATAATATAATATAATATAATATAATATAATATAATATAATATAATACAATATAATATAATAAAGACCTGGTCTTATTTTGCTATAAGACTGGGTCTTATATTAATTTTTACTCCAAAAGATGCTTTAGAGCTGATTGTCCGGCAAGGTCTTATTTTCGGGGAAACACGGTAGCTCCTGTCAGAGACAGAGCATGGCAGCACGCCAGAGGTTACATAAACTCCTCCGTGTATATGGCATGCTGCAGAATTCTTTTTGCTATCTCATTGACAGGAACACAGAGAAGGTTTAACTCCATATATATACAACAGGATTAGGGCCCTATAAGCATTTTATTTGCATGAGGCCACGGGCGTCTGGGCACACGATGTGTCAGTTCTCCCCTGGCTATGATTAGGGAGGCCATGTGAGATGGTTAAGCTCACCAGGCAGACCCCGTATGTTCTGATTCCTGCTCGGCCCCTACCAGCTTTGTAACTTAGGCAAATTGCTTAACCTTTCTGTGCTTCAGTTTACTCAAGTTCTGTAAAAAGGAGATTTATGAGATTTGTGAAGATTAAAAAAGTTACTAGATGTAAAGTGTTTAGACATGTGGGAGACCTAAACATAAGAGTTAGCTGTTATTATTACTGTTATTATCCATTGTGGCTACCGTAAACGTGGGCAGGCCAGCGAGAAGGAAAAAGTGGGGCCAGGGCAGGGGAGACTTACTAGGTCCTGGGATCCTGACTAACGATCCAGGGATGGAAAAAAAGGAACCTTAGTCAGTGACCTTAGTCATTGCTCTTGTTTCTGAAGCCAGATTTTCAGGGCTCTTGAGTCCAACTCAGAAGGAAGAAAAGTACAGGGTGGGGTCTAGGAAAGAGTGTTAAGAAGGAGAGCCCTTAGGGCCAGAAACTCTTGTTTAACCAGAAGAAGCAGTGCCCCGCTCTGGGGAGGTGGTACTTTCTCCCCCACTCAGGACTGCCACAGTGCATAGCCCCAGCCTTGGTCCTCCAGTGTCAGAAGAGATAAGAGGTGCCATGATGTGTGGAAGGAATGGCAGGGAATCAATTGGCTGCCACATGATGGGGGAGAAGGGCAGGTTCATCAGTCAGCAGAGAAGAACAGCAGTTGCTTCAGAGAGAGATAGGGAAACTGGGATACTGTACAGGGAGCAGTGGAGATGGACCTTGACAGTGTCCATCATTAGGAATGGTAGGAAGCAAAGACTACTGGTGGTGATGTAATGTAAATAGCTTGACTTTTTTTCCTCAGGCTGGAGAAAGCATGAGAAACCCAAATTGCTATGCAACTCAGCAGGATTCCTTAAGTTCCCCTGTGACAGGAGCTGAGGCAGGGCTGATGTTGTAAATAGCAGGTAAGACCTGGGCCAGTGATGGAACACTGGGATCTGGTGTCTTTCCTTCCTTGTACCAGAGGCAGGTGATGGCATTGTTTGTGTCTTTCCCAGACATTTCCAATCAATTCTCCACGCTATCACTTGTAAAGGACTCCCAAACAGACCCCTGAGTTCTTTTTTAGTTTATTTGTTTGTTTAAGAATACAGATTATTTTATAGTACCTTGTACGTGCTAAATGACTTTGACCCATTGCTTATCTAAATGTAAGACAGAGCTTTCCTCAGTGGGAACAATTACAGCAAAACAAGAATGATAATTTGCTGTCTGCCCATTGTGTCTGAATGCCCACAAAAAGCTTTGATCAATTTGTAAGGTTCTCCTTAAACACATGCAAAGAGTAGAGAAACAGCATTATTATTAATTTGATAAATTATTCAAGAAGCCGGTACTCATTAACTACCACTCTGGTGATTTCCAGTTTCACATTTGTTGACTTAAAAAGCCATTTCCTGACTGAGAGCTTAATTTTGAGAAACTGCAAAACTGTTACGTTTTCCAATCATGATTGGGAGGATGAGCTCAAATGTTGTCCTTTCTGTGTACCTCTGCTCTCTTCCTTCCGCAATCCAAGATGGCACAGATACAATGTCAGTTTTCTGAGACGGAGGCTGTCCTTACCTAGGCTGGGTTTGTAACTGCCAGCTGATACTGTACAAAACCAAGTAAAGGTCATTTCCTGCTACTTCCTTTTGAGGAGCTTGTCCTTCTGGGCTATCGACTGCATGTTTGTGTCCCTCCAACTTTCATATGTTAAAACCTTAATCCCCATGTGATGGTATTGGAGGTGCACCTTTGGGAAGTGGTTAGGTTTATTGGAGGTCACGAGGGGGCCCAACCTGATGGAATTAGTGCCATTATAAGAAGAGAAAGAGACTAGAACCCCTGTCTGCTCTCAGCCCTGTAAGGACACAGCAAAATGGTGGACGTCTACAAGCCAGGAAGTGGGTTCTCACCATACCCTGGGTCTGCCAGCACCTTGGCGTTGGACTCTCAGCCTCCCGAACTGTGAAAAATGAATGTCTGTTGTTTAAGCCATCTTAGTTTGTGGTGTTCTGTTATAGCAGCTCAAGTTGACTAACACTCTGTCAGCAACCTTTCTCTACCCTGAAACTTGGGGGGGAGATTTATAAGATCAAGGTCTGTACCACTTCTGAGAACATCTCTTTCCAGAAGCTCAGAGAGCGTCACATACTTTGAAGGTCTGACTGTGAGTGACACAGTGCCCTCCCTGTTCCCCACAGCATTCTCCTCTCTGTTCCTATGTGCTTATCGGAAGCAGCACAAGGGGAGTAACCAACTGTTTGGTTGAATTCACCAACCAAAGGGGCCTGTAGATCCCAAAGCAGAGGAAAACCTTTCAGTCACTTTCGAGAGTAAGAGGCATGTGTGTGTCCCGTGCTTCAGAGATGATGCCATGCTCTAAGCTGACTTGACATCTTCTTCCCTGATGCACATATAATTTCTGGAAACACGAAATCATAATTTGATAACGCCGCTGGCAGGTTTTTAACTGTTTGTGTCTTGGTGAAGACTTTTAATGTTGTATTTATACCTCAAGGCATTTACTGAAAATGATGTTGTTAAGAAATAAATAAATAAAAGGTATAAATAGTGCTTTCTGGATGGGCTGTATATGACCATGCTGTTTTCTGACAACACTAGTTTCTTGCTTTCCAGTACTTAATGAAATTCAGAGCTGTTTTATAAGGCTGGGCTTGGGTTAGGCCTTTATGCACTGTATGAAGTATCTGTATACAAAAGTCATGAGTCTAAATGTCTAAAATGCATACATATTTAAAATAATGTGAAATTTAAAAAAATGGTTAACTTGAACCTTAAAATTTCAATTCTGAATGGCACTTCTTTGCCAGGCCTTTTCAAAATTCATTAATAAGAGTATTTCACGTCCTGGTTTCACTGAACTTTTTTCAGCCCCTTTCTTGCTTCCCCCCAGTATTCCAGGCTACTCTTGTTACCAGAGAATATTCTTATTTTTCCACATCCCATCCCTTTGCTCATGCTGGACTCTTCTTGCCTAGAAATCTTCGACACTTTCTTACTTGTGGATCCCAATTCAAGTCACAGACTATAAAAAAATAATAAAGGGAGCCCCTTTAAAATGGAGCTGGAGCTGTCATGCCAGAGAAACTGCCTGGCGTGACTTAATGTCTCAAACCTTGGAATGTTAAAAACAGAGTAAAATGACCTTTGTACTGGGCTTAAAGCAACCTGTGTCCGAAAAAACTATTTGCAAAGATAACAAGAAAACAGATATTATGACTGCTGGATTGATGGCTACTGAGCTGAAAATTCAAAACATTGTTTAGAATTAACATCACACTGTTATGTTACCTGCACCAGTAGAAATGTCTTCCTTCTACTGATGTAATTGTTCCCTTTCTCTTTCTCATAAATACTCATGGCCTTTGTCTCTTAATCGGGCCACTATTTGGTTTTCTGCCTGAATCAATGCTTCCCAAATAGCTATTCTTATTGATCTCAAATATTTGCTTGTTGCCTCTCACTTTGGAAGAACTTTTTTTTTTCTTTTTTTAGGTTAATGAGACTAAAGGTTTTAGATTTTTACCAATCCCTCAACTGACTTTGATTTCTCTCTTCTTTGTGCTTAGGCTCACCTGACAGTTATATATAATAAAAAAGCAAACAGATCATATCACTTCCATGTTAAGAAAGCTCTGTTGACTCTCTGTTGCCTGTGGTAGGTAGCTCATTTTTCCAGGCTTCATTCACCTGTGAGTAGAGATGGGGAAATAATATCAACATTAAAAACCAAATCTTGATAGAGCTGAGATGAGCACCCCACCTACCCACAGAGAGTACCAGCCCCTCATGCCGTTTCTTCTGTCCCAAGTACCTGAGGGAATTCCAGGGAGGCTCCCACATAGCTAAGACACCCCAAAATGCCCCAGACTATTTTCTTTAATAACAGCACAGTGTGCTTTTATGTCTTTTCAGTGCCTCCAACATTATATCATATGCTGAGTTTCTAAAAATTCTTGGACTATGTGGATGAGATCTTGTTTATCCTGTATTTCTCACCCAGCCTGGCATGGTGTCCTCATACACAGCAGGTACATAGTAAACATTTGAGCTTTCCAGTAGTATAAGGATTCTTTGACTTATTTTTCTTTAGGAAGTGAAAATAATACATTTTATTCTCTCAGAGGAAATAAAAAATGCTTCATTATGATAACTTTGATAAGAGGACATTAAAATAACAAAACAGTCAGAAAGTTGAGAATTGCACTGTAGGTAGAACGTAAGATGTAAAAACATAGCTGCACATATTGAAAGACAAGGAGCAATAACCACAACAATAATACTCATCTGAGAGCAAAGTTTCTCATTAGATGAAAGAGTAATAGGTTCTGAGTGAGGAGAAAGAGTTCTCTTCCCTTAATGAATCAACTCATGCATTTATTGAGAAGTTACAGCATGTTAACAAATGTGTTGATTCTTTAGAGGAATACCAAGAAGAATAAATTGTAATACCAGAACCAACATTATTTTTTACACAAATTGAGAAGATAAAATTTATTAATTCATCTCTTCCTCTTTCTATCCATCCATCCATCTATCTTGGTTCATTCGAGCTGCTATAATAAAATACCATAGACTGGGGCTTATAAACAACAGAAATTTATTTCTCACAGTTCTGAGGCTGGAAATCCAAGGTCAGGTGCCAGCATGGTTGCATTCTGGTGAGAGCCTGCTTCCTGTTCATAGACGTCTGCTTTCTCCCTGTGTCCTCACATGGTGGAAAGGGAGCGAGAGCTCTCTGGGGTCTCTTTTATAAGGGCACTAATCCCATTCTTGAGGGCTCTGCCCTCATGACCTGATCACCTCCCAAGGCTTCACCCCCTAATACCATAACTCTAAGGGTTACATTTCAACATATGAATTTTGGGGGAACACAAACATTCAATCTGTAGCACCATCGATGCCACCATCCTGCCCTCTTCCCTCTCTCCTTCCCTTCCTCCCTCTATCCCCCATTCTTCCTGCACTCATCTAAAACATATTTTTATATTATTATTTTTTTGATTCTCATTTGTCTTATTAGGATGTTTGACTGTAGGACTATTCAGTTCCTCAGGAAATGCCACTCCTACCCACTGGGCTATGGTTTTATCCTGTCGTCCCAGCAAGAAAATTAATCACATCAGGACAATATAGACCAGCTTCAGCATGGACTTAAAACATTTTAATTCCACACACCACCCTCATGTTAGTTGCTGTATTTATCTAAGTAATAGTTCTTCATTTTATACTCTCACAATTAAAAAAATGTATATATATATATATATATATATATATATATATATATATATATACATTTATATATTTATATTTATATACATATATAAATGTATATATATATACATAATCAGTGACTGTTTAGATTTTTCTGAGGTTTGACAAGTTTCGGTGGGATCCAATAAATAGCAACTGTGTCCGCCAAAGAGTCAGCAGATAGAGACCAAACTTCATGGCATTCATTACAGACAAAGCCCATGTTGGAGAACGTGCATGCACACAGGGGATTCTGTAATGCCCTTCTGCCAGCCAGTCCTGTGACGTTACTGGCCTCCCCCTGGGAGCTGCCCTGAATCGCTTTGGCAGGATGACCAGAGAGCCTGGGACAGATGACTCTGGGAAGGCAGGAGTAGGGCGATTCGGCTGCACATGACCTGTCTCTCTTTTCAAGGCACCAAGTTAGATACATCCCATGAGGGAAGTGATTGAGAATATGCAGGAGGGCGTGACATTTTACCCATGTGGATAGGGTGACCCACGTCCCAGTTCCCCTGGGTAGGAAGGGTTCCTCAGGGTACAGAACTTGAGTTCGAAAACCAGGACAGTCCCGGGCAAACAGAGAAGTTTGTCACCCTGGTTGTGGTGCTGTGTCCACGTGCAGGGTGACATCAGAGTTGGCAGAGAGCATTCCTGTCCTAATTTCCCTTATATTTTAATTCTCTAACACAGGGGTTCTCAAGCTTGAACTGCATCGTGTTCTCGGGGAGGGGGAGTTGTGAAAATAGTGCCAGTTGGGCCCACTCAGAGTATCTATCTGGTTGAATGGTCTGGGGTGAGATCTGGGAGTCTGCATTTCTTTTTTGGGGGTGCAGGTCTGCATTCCTAACAGGTTTCTGGGGATGCTGCTGCTGCTGGCCAGGAGCACTCTCGGAGGAACACTACTCTAACACAGCGAGAGGTGACATTAAGCCCACCGCTGTGCCCATTCGGACGGGACTATCAGAAGCTCCTCGGGGCAGTTCCCATCTTCATGAAGCTCATCCCCAACTCTTGCTCATTGTTTTTCCTTCATGACGTACAATTTTATGCTCTAGAAGTGTCAGCAGAGTTAAGTAATTAAATTTATGACTATCCTGTATATAGGACTGGAAATTCACTCTTGGTTTTATTTCCTGTCTCAAATTATGACATCAAAATTTCTGGAATGTGATTAAATAACAACAGTGATTTTCCAATAAAAATATATGGTCAAAAATATTCCAATAATAAAATTCCAAAATCAGAGATGTTTTTAAACTTGTATTTTAAATATAAGCTAACAAATTCCCAGGGAGAATGAAATCACCTTGCAGATTCAAGTAACAAAGTTCAAACTCAAATTCTTTTTCCCTTGGGAGTTCAAAGGCCTAAGGCATCAAACTGAAAATGCATCACTTGTAATATCTTATTCAGTTTCATCTTAAGTGAGGGGTCTGGGTGCCTATAAAGTCAAGTCCAGGGTTCTTTTAGCAGTTCCTGCCTGGACTGCTTCTTATGGCTGCCGTCAAGATCCTCAGGTTGAATTAGTTCAACCCCAAGGCTCTGATGTTTTCACTTCTGAAAGGGTTAAAGAGACAATGGGACTCAGAAAGCACAGCACTAGCCTTTCTTAACACCTCCAGAAAAGGAACCAATTTGTATCCTGTCTTAGTCTATTCAGGCTGCTGTAACAAATACCACAGACTGGGTGACTCATGAACAGTGGAAACTTATTTCTCACGGTTCTGGAGGCTAGAAGTCCAAGATCAAGGCACCAGATCTGGTGAGAGCTCTCTTTCTGGATACAAGCTGTGATTTCTCCCTGTGTCCTCACCTGGTGGGAGGGGGTCTGGGGAGGTATGTGGGGTCTCTTTTATAAAAGCACTAATCCTATCCACGGGGGCTCCACCCTCACAACCTAATCGCCTCCCAAAGGCCCCAGGTCTTACCACCACCACATTGGGCATTAGGATTTCAACATATGAATTTTGGGGAGACACAAACATTCAGACCGTAGCACATTTTCTGAGCTGTTAATTCAGGAAAAATTATGTTCCTAGGTTTGCAAAGGCCACAGCAGACACTGAGTGAAATCTGAGTGAGCGAGGCATCTTGCTCCCAGCTGCACTAGATCCCATGTTCTCTACATTGGGTGCTTCAGAACCCAGGGTCCAGAGCATGCAAACTGTGCGGTGCACACAGGAGCTCAGAGACCCACACCTTGGCTTAAAGCTCTGCCCTCAACTCTTAAAATTCTTGATTTAACAAAAGGCCTGAATTTTATTTTGCACTGGGCTACAGAAGTTATGTAGTCTGTCTTTGAACTCAGACTCAATTGGGAGAGATCTCCCATGGTGAGCTTAACTATCCTGCTCTACTGACTGAGTCAAAGACAAACATCTTGCTGGACAAATCGTGTGTTCTCTGACAGAGAACAATGTTTGAGACATTGCTCCCATATGCAGAGCTGAGAGGTTTGCAGTAGAGTCAGCCTGGCTCACTTGGTTTTATTTGAGGTAAGTTTCCTTACTTGCCTATTCATTTGCCCCTCAAGGCCTAAGATCCTGTGGAAATAAACTAAATGAGAAAAGCAAAGTCTATTCAAAGCTGGCTCCAGCAAAGGCGTCAGCTACCATCACTTGGTTTGGGCAGAGAGTGGGAAAGGTTTATAGTTTAAAAAATGGAAGACTCAGGTGTGCCCTGAGGGGAGGCTGCTGGCCTGGGGAAGCTAGAGGTGGGACCAGAAGTGGGGAGTCCTCTGTGATTGGTTAGCTGTGTGTGTCTGGCTTTCTCTGGCTGGTCCTAAAAATAGGAAAGCTGTCAGTTATTGATCCAGTCCTGGGCCTTTGGGGCTGATTATTACAGGGGGCATTGTTTGGCTTCCTAGACTGTCACTAGAGATAGCAGTTTGACTTCCTACCAGCCTGACTCATAATATGCTGGCTTCCAGTTTGTTTATTGTAGGCAAAGGATTGCTGTCCTGGACAGGTTGCTGCAGGTGGTGGGTGAGAGTTCTATGTTTATGTATGGTCTGGCTATTGTCCATTTGTATATGTAGCCTCTTATCTATGATGCCTGTGGGTGGGGTTGGGGCTGTGATTCATTTATTGATGGAGTCCTCAAACTGTGTTATCTGATCATGGTGGCTGCCAGCACAGCACAGCTCTATAAAGCCTGCCCTGGGACAGGGCTCTCCTTCAGTTCAACTGTATTTGGCTGGGGACTCACGCTCAGCTGCTTGTAAAGCAGTGTTTTTCAATCTTAAGGTATATGTACCACCTGAGAAGCTTTTCTCATCACAAAATGGGTGAGCCTGTCGCTTTCCATTTCTAACAAGTTCCTTGTGGTCTGTGGACCACATGCGAATAAGTGGAACCCAAACTCACGTTGCTGGTCTTGAACTGAAATTGCTGTTGCCTACTTCAGAAGCATGTTCCCTGGAGGCCTGCTGAGAACCAACGCTTCTTTCAAATGCTCCTCAAGAGCTGGTGCTCATCTCTTCTCGCACGCAGGCTCAGTAGCATTTTCATCTGCTATGTGTTTTTAAAAGTATTTTTTTCAATTACAGTTGACATTCGTTATTATTTTATATTAGTTTCAGGTGTATAGCATAGTAGTTAGACATTTATGTATGTTATGCAGTGGTTTTCCCAATTAGTCTAGTACCCACCTGACACTATGTATACCGTGTTTCCCCGAAACTAAGACCTAACCAGAAAATAAGTCCTAGCATGATTTTTCAGGATGACATCCCTGAACATAAGCCCTAATAAGTCTTTTGGAGCAAAAATTAATATAAGACCTGGTCTTATTTTCGGGGAAACACAGTAGTTGTTGCAACATCGTTGACTATATTCCCTATGCTGTACTTTACATCCCCGTGACTATTTTGTAACTACCAATTTGTACTTCTTAATCCCTTACCTTTTTCACCCAGCTCCCCAACCACCCTCTCCTCTGGCAACCATCAGTTTGTTCTCTGTATCTATGAGTCTGTTTCTGTTTTGTTTGTTCATTTATTTAGTTCTTTAGATTCCACATATAAGTGAGATCATATGGCCTTTGTCTTTCTCAGTCTGACTTATTTCACCTAGCATAATACCTTCTAGGTCCACCCACATTGTTGCAAATGGTAAGATTTCATTCTATTTTATGGCTGAGTAATATTCCATTGTATACATGTACAAACTCTTCTTTATTCAATAGTCTATTGACAGGCACTTGGGTTACTTCCATATCTTGCTATTGTAAACAGTGTTGCAATGAACATAGAGGTACATATATCTTTTCCAATTAGTGTTGTGGATTTCTTCAGATAAATACCCAGAAATAGAATTGCTGTATCATAAGGTAGTTCTATTTTTAATTTTTTGAGGAACCTCCATAATGTTTTCGATAGCAGCTCCACCAATTTGCAATCACACCAATAGCACATGAGTATTTCCTTTTCTCCACATCCTTACCAACACTTGTTGTTTGTAGATTTATTGGTGATAGCCATTTTGACAGGTGAGAGGTGATGTCTCATTGTGGTTTTAATTTGCATTTCTCTGATGATTAGTGACATTGAGCATCTTTTCATATGTCTACTGGCCATCTGTATGTCTTCTTTGAAAAAATGTCTATTTAGATCCTCTGCCCAGTTTTTAATTGGAATTTTGTTTGTTTGTTTGTTTGTTTTTGGTGTTGAGGTGTATGAGTTCTTTATAAGTTTTGGATATTAACCCCTTATCAGATATATCATTGGTGAATATCTTCTTCCATTCAATAGGCTGCATTTTCTTTTTGTTGGTGGTTTTCTTTGCTGTGCAAAAGCTTTTTAGTTTGATGTAGTTTTATTTGTTTATTTTTTTCTTTTGTTTCCTTTGCCTGAGGAGATAGATCAGAATAAATATTACTAAGAGCAATGTCAGAGAGTTTACTGCCTATGTTATCTTTTAGGAGTTTGATGGTTTCAGGTCTTACATTTAAGTTTTTAATCTATTTTGAATTTATTCTTGTATATGGTATAAGAAGGTCATCCAGCTTCATTTTTTTGCATGTATCTGTCCAGTTTTCCCAACACCATTTATTAAATGCACCATCTTTATTGCATTGTATAGTCTTGCATCCTTTGTCATAGATAAAATGGCCTATAGGTGTGGGTTTATTTCTGGGCTCTTTGTTCTGTTCCATTGATCTGTGTGTCTGTTTCTATGCCAGTACCATGCTGTTTTGATTACTATAGCTTTGTAGTATAGTTTGATATCAGTAGCATGATACCTCCAATTTTGTTCTTCTTCTTAAGATTTCTTTGGGTATTTAGGGTCTTTTGTGGTTCCATACAAATTTTAGGATTATTTGTTCTAGTTGTGTGAAAAATGTCATTGGTATTTTGATAGGGATTGCATTAAATCTATAGATTTCTTTGGGTGATATGGACATTTTATTTCTATCACTGCTTGTGTTGGTTTGGATTTTCCCAGAAGCAAATTCAAATGGCAGGCACAGAAGTGAGAAAGTGAGTCTGGAAGGAGACAGTAGCCAATAAAAGGTGCAACTGGAGCTCAGTCTCACTGGAGAACTCTGGATGGCAGTCTAGAATTTACCTCAGTTATCACACCCCACGCATGAGGAAGCTCTTGTCAGGCGTAGATGCAGGCTACTCCTAGAGGGGGTTGTGTGTTCATTTCTTGGCACTTCCAGCTTTCCATGTGTCAGCAGAATGGGCTGCATCAGCCCTACGAGGCCTCAGGCATAGGATCCTCAGTGATGTGTCATGGAAATTGGGTTGTCATGCACAAAATGGCAAGTGTTGAGAGGATCTATGTGAGGCACCAATAGAATCTGGTACATTTAATTAAACCTATACTAAACTTGTATATCAGGCCTGGAAGCAGCCTAAAATTGATCTCAGAAATGGATTCCATGTGTTCCTGATTTATAATAGATTTGAATTCATAGCCTTGCTACGTTTCTTAGGTGAAAGTTAGAGCACTGATTAAAGAGTGGGATGCCGAGAATATGAATGATGGCGCTGGTAAGATTCAAATCAGTCATATTCTGAATCTCCCAATCTCACTGAGCCCTCTGTGCCAGGGGACGTAGACTCGCTGCCAGTCCCATGAGGCTGATCCTCCCTTGTTGGAAGACTGTGAAGTAGTGGCCAGAATTAGCTCCTTCAGCATGTTAACTCTCCCACCATAATGGACCCATCATGAGGGTCAGATCCCCACATGCTTTGGCGGCTAAGCACACAATCACAACTGGGAGCAGAAGATTCATGTAGTAAAAGATTTGTAAGATTTAAAAATGAATAGTAGTACAAACCTGGAGGAATTACATGTGGGATAGATTCCAAGGACGCAAAACATGATTTTTGACCTTACTGAAAATATCCATATGGGTCAACTTATTAAAGATTCTGTATCTAATGAGCTATCATGTGTACTTGGGAATGGTCTTGTTTGCTTGACTACTGACTAGAAGTTGGAAACACCAATGCATAGAGACAAAAATTACTAAGAGAAACACAGTATCTTCAAAAAGAGCTATAATACCCAGTCTCTGTAGGCCAAAGATGGAGAGGAGAGTTACTGCAACTGGAATGGGCTCCTGATTTCAACAGGGTTGATGGGACTGCAGGGAAGCTGAACTCAAATAGCAACACACATCACTGACAGCAAGGCAGTCCTTATTACCATGATAGCTGCAGAGCTGGGGGGGGGGGCAAGGTGGTAATGAGCACGCTTTGAACCACAGAGATCTTGGGTGCTGAAATCTTTGGGCAGTCCTCTTAGCTTACACTTGATCTGTATAACTAAAGAGCCCTAGGCTTCTCAAAAGAAGATCTGACTTGAGCCATCATGAGGGAGAGTCAAGAACTTCCCAGACTTATCTCAGTGCACAAAGTTCCTTTAATAAATGGGGGGAACCAGAGTACCCATGAGGAAGGATCCTCTGGTAAGGAGACAAGTACACGTGGTAATTTTTTCTCCTCTCCTTCTCAAAAGGGACTTGCAGTAATTTACCAGAAAAAAAGAAAAATGCCAAGAAACTTCTGGAATGGTTGAATCCCGGTTCAGATTCAGGGGACTCAGAAGGTCACTCTGGTCCACTGGTCAGAACAAGACTTCTTAGGAGGGCATCTGGCCTGCTGTGGCTTTATATTCTTATCCAGGTATAGCCTCAGAGGATGGCACTGAAGACAATTTTTTTCATGAAGGAGAATTAGAAGTGGTACATGTTGTCAGTTTTCCTAGAAGGAAAGATGGACTGAAATCAGAATTTATACTGTTTCACAAGCTATGGCTTATTATTTGGCCACATGGACTGGAAAAAGACTAGATAAATTGACAAACAGATCTGGGGAAAATCATACGCACAAACCTCTCAAAATGGGCCTGGAATATGAGAATAATTGTGGCCCAAGTAATTTTTCACTAACGGGTCCCCACTTTGGAGGAGGCTCCTGAGAGTCAGGTCGACAACGAATGTATCTGTTACTACCAATCAGCCTTCTCCCCAGCCATCCCCGTGGTTTCCTGGTGGGGCAGTGGAGAACTAGGTGAATTAAGTGGCCATGGCAACAGGGTTGGGAAGCCAGGCTCAGCAGCATGAGCATCCCTTGAGTGAGGCTGACAACTACTACCAAGGCTGACTGACAGACTATCCAGCATCAGTGACCAACTCTAAGGCCCTGATGCAGCACCAAATCCTGGGGTGGGGGAAAAACAGCCAGGCACTTGGAGGTAGCTAGTGTACACTTGAACTTCTCCATTATGGAGGGGAGAGTTATCCATGCTTACTGGAATAGACATTAATACTGGGTATGGTGCTCCTGCGAGACCAAGAGGGAACTTACCAAATACGTCTTCATGGTAATGGTATCCCACAAAACATTACTTTTGACCAAGGAAATTATTTTACTAGCTTCTTCCCCTTGCCAGGCTCAGTAGGTTCACTGATATTTGAACGGTACTTCATCACCCATATAATGCTGACCATTTGACATGGTGAAATGACTTACTCAGTTATGGCACCAGTAGGAGTCAACTTTTTGAGAAGTTGGAATAGTGTCTTACAGGATGCATTATGTGCTCTTAATCAGTGATCAATAGATCATGTGGTTTCTGCAGAGCTGAAAAACAAGCATCCAGGAACCAACCAGTAGACAGAGCAGACCTCTCACCATTGTACCTAATGACACACCAGCGCATATTTTGTGTCCATTCCCACAACTTTGGCCTCCAATGACTGGTGGTTGTTCTCAACACAAAGGACAGAGCAATGGTCCCATTGAACTGGAAGTTGAGACTGCCCCCATGCTCCACAAATCACTGAGTGAACAGGACAAAAGGAGGGTGACCTGCTGGCTGTGGTGGCTGACCCTGATTATCAGGGGATATATCTTTGCCATGATGCAGTGCAGGCAGGGGTGAGTGTTTCTGGAACTCAGGGATCATCAGCGTGCCTCTGAGTACAGCAAATCCAGTTGACTAAAGCTAATAAAAAATTATAGCAATGCCACATAATGAGACCACAAAGTACTCATATCCTTTGAGAACGAAAGTTTAGGTCACCATACCAGATGGAGGATGCTGGGCAGCTGAGATGCTTTCAAGTACATGCAACTGGAATTGGGAGGAAGATCATAACTACAGTGAAGGCCTTGCTTCTAGTCATTACTGGTGACCTAAAAATAAAAGGCCTTTCAAAGTGAGAGGCAACAAGCATTTATTTGAGATAAAAAAAAAAAAAAATAGCTATTCAAGAATCACTGATTCAGGCAGAAGCCCAAATAGTATTCTGATTAGGAGACAAAGGCAATGAGTATTTATAAGGAGCAGGGGAACAATTAGTTCCAAAAAGGAAGACATTTCTATTGGTACAGATAAATTAACATAGCGATGTTAATTCTAAACAATAATCATCAGCCTGGTAGTCATAATATATGCTTTCGTATTATTTTTACAAACAGTTCTTTGGGATACAATGTTGTTTTAACCCCAGTCCAAAGCTTATTTTGTCCTGTTTTAACATTCTGAGGTTTTAGGCATAAGACCTACAAGGCAGTTCCTCTGGTATGACAGCTCCAGTTCCATTTTAAAGTGGCTCCGTTTATTATTATTATTGTTATTATTATTATATTTTATTTATTTCTTTTTAATAAAATACTGTTACCTATGGTTCTGTTCCTTCTTATTGGATTTCCGTGTTTCCCCGAAAATAAGACCTAGCTGGACCATCAGCTCTTATGCATCTTTTGGAGCAAAAATTAATGTAAGACGTGATCTTATATTATATTAGACATGATATTATGTTATATTATATTTATTATATTATCTTCCTGGTATTATATTATATTATATTATATTATATTATATTATATTATATTATATTATATTATATTATATTTATTAAATAAGACCCAGTCTTATATTATATTAAAATAAGACCGGGTCTTATATTAATTTTTGCTCCAAAAGACGCATTAGAGCTGATGGTCCGGCTAGGTCTTATTTTCGGGGAAACACGGTAAGTGTATATTTTGGTATTGGAACTGTTGTGGCTGCTTACTCATGGGTTGTGAAAGAATTCACTAGTCAGGTAGAAATACAGAAGGAAGATTTATTAAAGTAAGAGGAGGGTCAGGCGGGCACAGTCTGCTGGAGACTACTGCCTCAAATTTTGTTTCATCTGAAGTTTTATATTTTCTAGCCAGAATGTAAATTGCTTCAGCCTATAGTGGAATCTTCTATTGAATTAAGCTTTGTTCATTGGAGTGGGGAAATGTGCGGTTAAAGTGGTAATCAAAACCTTTACATATGTTATGTAGATTTAAGTTGGAACGAGGAGTGGATTCCATACAGATCCAAAAACCTCTCCAAAGTCACTGGGCCAAGCATGTAAGGCCAAAGTAAACAGAAAGATTGAAACTGGTATGCATAGTAAACGTATAATAAACAGACTCATTAAGTTTTGGCGGGAAGGAAGAAAAGAAAGAAAAAGCAGCTTTCAAAAAGTC
Source organism: Rhinolophus sinicus (assembly GCF_036562045.2). Lineage (NCBI taxonomy): Eukaryota > Metazoa > Chordata > Mammalia > Chiroptera > Rhinolophidae > Rhinolophus > Rhinolophus sinicus. The sequence goes on along the minus strand of NC_133755.1, from coordinate 73,092,034 downwards.
CCAAGCTAAATTACACTTGTTAAATCTAATTATAAGAGATCCAAATCTCAAAATAGAAGATTTAGTGCCACCATTACAATCTCCCTCTCTTATCAGTAACTAAGTGACCCCACTGTGGGGGATCCCTGAACTAGAGGAGACCGTGAGGACACAAGCCTTGAACAGTCACAGAAATCTGAAAGAGGGCTTTGAAATTCCATATGCCTGGAAAATGAGGTATTTCAGCCAATTTAACAGACATTTCAAGTAACAGGGAGACTCCATCTAATATCAAAGAACAGAGCAGCAGAATTCGTTCTGTAGCTCAGGTCAAGAGAGCTTTTGGGGTCATCCAGAAAGTGATTTAGTTCATGACTCAAATAGGGTAGATATTACCTTCAAAATCCAAAGATACACTCTAAGTGTTGAGTGTTCTTCTTAAGAGCAGGGGAACAAAGTGAAACTCCTTGCTTTTATTTTGCAAGAGATATTCCAATTGACCCCCACATTCTGGAACATCAGAAACTGAGCTGGTAGGTGTCTTTATTTTTATTGTATTATAGTTATCTTTTCTCCTCTATCACATAAGTGTCTGACCAAGGTTTCTAGGAACCTAGCATTTCCCACTCTCAGGGTCCAAATCATGATACTGCTCATGCAGGGGACCAGTGTGATGTCCTGTAGGGTGGCGCAGGCCCCTGAGGTCTGGTTGGGGCATGGAAGGGAGGATGCACATAATTCACTATTAGATCACTACACCTCCTTAGCCTCTGGTGGTCACTGCTGCCACCCCTGGTTCCTCTCTCCTTCCCTGTGATCCTGAAGCCCACTCAATTACCTGCCCCGCCCACAAGCATTCCAGTCCAGTGAGAACAGCCAACACAGATCCTTTAAAATATCCTGGCGCTTCCCTCACCAATCTCTTCCTTAAGACCTGGATGAAGGAGACTTTGAAGAACAAAGCATGGGTGTGTGGGTACAGAACAAACAAGTCCAGCCCAGCATTCCTGACTCCCCAGGTGTTTGATTTCCTGCATTTCCATTAGGGCAAAGAATGCATGGCCTTTTGGTGTCAGTTTCCACTGCCAGCTTTCAGTCCAGCTCTGTACACCGGCCATCCCATCAACTGCTAGATCTCCAGCAAGCTGTGCCCACTGGAGACGGAATGCAGCCTCTTTGGTCAGTGCAACAATAGCATATATTCAGCGTGATCTAAAATTATTTTCCATACTATTTGGTTGAGCATTTTCAAAATGTACTTCCACAAATCCTTTTCCACAAAGATTCTGGATGTGTGAAACGCACATTTCTACCTCTCTTTTTAGACACACTGCCCCTGGAATTTGAATGCTGAAGGGCAGGTTATCTTTCTAGAAGGGCAGGTTCCTGGAGCTGAGAGTCCTGGTTCCTGATCTCCCTGGACCCAATTGCCCAATTCTGTAAGCTGCACAGTATCTGCCATATACAGACCTTTCTAGGGAAGTTAACTAGAATCCTAACAAATACAGATACTGGCACCAGACAGCAAGTGGCCGACCAGAGACTCTCAGAGAAACAAACATGAGTTACTTGCAATTGGACCAAGATGGAAAGAACAGTGAGATTCTTAACCATGGTCTGAGGTGTGAAGCCCGCTCATGTGTCATGTGATGGCAAAACAGCCAATTAGGTGACCATCTGGGGTTTTGGGGGAAGAGTGGTCCATTGAGGGTAAAACCCTGGACAACCAGGAGCTTGTGGTGAAGACCAAGTGAACAGGACTGAGGTTCACCTGAGAAGTTCTCATGAAAGACTCAAAGTCTTAGTTCAAGGAGCAGGAGTAAACTCGGAGTCCTTCTGCTACCATGTTGGAGAATCTCTTACTGTCCACAGAGAGCCAAGTGTGTTCACCACCGTGCCCAGTGCCCACTATAAAAAGAGCATGGGGGGGCCACCTCCATTCGGGAATCCCTCCCACTTGGGAGCTCTGACCCTTTGCTTTCAATAAACTATCCTCTTTTTAAAACTAAAAAAAAAAAAAAAAAAAGAGCATGGAGGCCTTGCTGTTTACCTGCCCATCTTTCACTATCACGAACCTGAGAACAGCGATTTGAGCTCAGCTTGGCCTTGGGGAAAAAACGGACAGGAGAGGGTGGCAGAGGGGGGAGCAACTGAACTGCTAAAATAGTGCATGGAGAAAAAAACAGTAAAGGCTGACAAGGAACCGTAGAATTTTCTCTTTACTCACCCCAAATCTTATCGCTTAGCTTGGGCCACAGTCCCACCCATCTGTGAAGAGGAGAGGATTCTGTGTTGGCTAGCCACCAGAGTCACCAAACGGGGAAGAAAGGAAGTTCCCCAAGGGTGGAGAACATAGTCAGTGACCTCCTCGGGGAACCAGCACTGGGATTTTGCCACAGGTGGCCATCGTGCAAGCGGCACCTGACCCTGAGGTGGCCAATCCCAGGCTTGCTTGGGACCCATAATTAAAATAAAGGAATCATGGCTGATTGTCACTGCGCACTTACTACGTGCCAACATGTCTGCTGTGCCTTATATAAATCATCAGGTTTAATCTTCATAAGATTCTAGGATGTAGGTACATTACGAGTCACAGTTTACACAAGAGCCTTTTGTGATGGAGCAGGGCCGGGCTGCAGACTCCACAAGGCCCCAACCGCACCAGAGGGGAGGTGCCACATTAGCTCAGACAAAGAGACTCATGCTCTCCAGTCTAGAACCTTCACTGGAGCATGCAGGAGAGACAAATATCAGTGGTGAGAAGGGACAAAATGGACATGCAGGTATAACCAGAGAGACAGAGAGAAGCTGGCCTCTGGAGCAATGAATGTAGGCTCTAGAATTGTGTTCTAGTCCACTTACAGCCTTAAATAAGTTGGCCAACAGAAAGAAAAAGAAGCAACATCAACAAAAAACAAAAATAAATCACCTCTAACTGTAGGTGATTTGATAGAAAAGCAAATGGAGGGATCTATCTATTCTTCCTCCCCCAGGAGAGGGACTGAATTTGGTCCCTGACTGCTGACTCTGACAGGCAGCGAGGTAGTCCCAGTGTGGCCCACAGTGGGGCGCTCTAGGCTCCCAGGGGCAGAGAGAGCTCTTTAATAACTTAGCAAGAGCCACTGGGAGGCCACCTGGAGGTGGTACTGACTTCCCTCTGAATGCTTCACTAGTGCAAAACACTGGAGATAGAGGAGCTGGGGTCAAAACACCTGAATGTATCGTTTTAAAACCAGAAACTTTTGGGGGTATAATGTCTTTTATATCATGCACCAATAGTACCCTCTTGAAAATTGGATGATTTCCCCCTTCCTTTCCGTTTGAATTTCTCACAGTGCCCGACATTCCTCTAGGGATAGTCACTCGGGGCTAGTCAGGCATTACAACACAAACACATTTAAAACTCAAATTTTCAGGCTGACATACATCCCATCCAAAAGGCCAGGACAGTAGGCTGTGTTTGTTTGATGAAGGCCCGAGATTTTGTCACCTTACAGGAAAGATCTACATGAAAATGCAGAGTTGAGACAAACAGAACTAGTCTACCTTTTAAAGAAAATTCTGCTATAGGAAATTGAAGGTGCTTGACTGGGTGATGGATGAGGTTTGTGCTTGCTTTTAAACACCTTTTTTTTATTAGAACAGTAAAGCAAGTTTATCAAATAGAGGCAAAAATCAGTACTAATTCCATTGTTGTAATACAATTTAAAACTGTTTCACTGCATTAATTGATTTCAAGTATTTTTTCAAGAGGTGTCAGAAATCCACAAGAAATAAAAAGTTGATATTTGGACTATTTTATGGATTTAATAACATTTTGAGCTGCTTTGTACATAAATGACATTATTTTTATTTTAAGCCTTTGTTGTAATAAATTGACCATTATATTGAATTTTAGCCAGAAAATACTTAAAACATACTAAGTGGCATCCATTAGATTTAAGTAGTATAGATAAATTAGAATCTAATGGCATTGATCTAATGGCATAAATAAAAAAAATTACTACAAAATGTTACACACTATGGCATACAAAACATCTTTGTTGTTGATAGTGCAAGCCACAGGAAAACATATCCAAACATTGCAGCAAAAAGAGTTAAGAAATCCTTTGGTGTTCCTTTGTTCTCAGGCATAGGTAGGTATACACTTTGTACGTAGTTGCATAAGACTGTTCTACTTTTCTCCATGCTCCAGGAGAGCTGAACATATTTCCATGTTGTTATTTGATAGTCATCATTATTTTAATCCCAGCTCTAACATTCTAAGGCTTGGAAAAGACTTTAGTTCACTATATTCCCGGTAGTAATTTGGGCATAGTTTGATGGGAGAAGAGTTCCCAAAACTTACTCCAAATGAACTTTAGAGTCTTACTGTAGAGGGATTTTGTTGCACTGAGTATATGTAATTTTGCTCTAGAGAGCCAGAAGACAAAGAGAAGGATGAATCTCATAAGGAATTTTAAGCAGATGCTAAGCAAGCTCATACCTCATGAGATATAGGTGAACCTTAAAGGGCATGTTAGGTTTAGAAAATGAATAAGCAAGTGGCTTGTGAAATATGGGCAGAATTTATAAATGTGTCAAATACAGATGACCAGTTAGTAACAGGTAAGATGTGAGTAGGATGAGTACGAGATATTGGCTCATTGTCGGACCCCTGCTCCAACCCCATCTCTAGTCTTTGTAATTACACCTTCAGTGGGGAAGTCTGCTGAAGAGGGAGACACGGGACATGTGAATGTTCCATGGGTCAGGATTTGGGATGTCTGGGCTGTTCCTCCCCCTGCATGCTGCCCTCCCGGTTACCCCACCCACCAACTCCTGCCCTTGCTTCTCGAACTGTGTTTAAATGCACTTAATAAACTATGTGCTTCTTGCATTTTAATTTGGTCTGTGAGTCTTTTTGTTTTTGATGCTAGCTGGGAGAGTGTGGAGGCCCTCATTGCATCAAAGTAATAATTTCCCACAGGATAGGTCTTTCAAAGATGTTGTATCCTGGAGACAATTTTCATTTCCCTAAACTTTTACTTCCCTAGTTTTCCCAGTAAAGCTCAGACTTTAAGAATTTACTTTTTCTTGTATGGCTACAAGTTGGAACTTCAACTAAAGATGTACCAAATTATTTTTCAATGCCTAAGAGTCACAGCATTTAAAAAACAGTCTATCTTATTTAATTTTATTTTTCTGTGCACAAAATTCCCCACAATGACTTTAAGAAAAAGATGTGTGTACTTGGCACACTTGCACATCTGTTTTTCATTTGAATCCATATATGCATAACATTTCTTTTACACTTAGCACTGGCTTCTGAAGGTGCCCTTCAAGTCTGCACATACTAGATTTCAGCTCTTTACAGAATGCCCACGGTAATGACAAGGAATAAGAACGTGGCTATCTTTGCATAAGTAATGGTGGATTTCCAAAAGGCCGTGTGTTTATTGCCAGGAACTTCCATTGACCCTAGTTCCCTCCCCCCCAGATCCTACTCAAAATTCGTCAAAGTTTCTTCTCTTTTGTGGACGGTGAGTAAGCCCTGTGGATGTAGGGCCACTTGTCCTGAAGGCGAGGTCAATCATTCCTCCCCACCTCCACCCTAACCAGGTGGTTAGGGCAGCAGTGATCATCTGGGGCAATTTTGCACCCCAAGGGACATCTGACAATGTCTGGAAATATTTTTATTTGTTAGAACTGGAGGGAAGGGTGCTACTTGGATCTACTGGATAGTGGTTAGGAATGCTACTAAACATCCTGCAATGCAGAGAATAGTCCTCAGTACCAAAATCATCCACCCACGATGCCAGCTGAGAGACCCTGTGTAGTTTAGAGTACTAAACTAAACTATTTAGAGTAGTGTTTTTTGAACTTAAAGTTGCAACCTATTAGTGGATTATGAAGTCTCCATTGACAAAACAGAGAATAGACAAGACCAGAGTGTATCACCTGTCATGTGTAACTTTGCATTATATGAGTGTACCTTTCATGCATATTTATGTACAGTGAGTTGCATTGTAAAATGTATATTTTACTGCTGGTTGCAATTTTAAAAAGTTTGAAAGTCACCGGTGTATAGAACCTATCAACACATTTCAGTCTGTCCTTCCAACTCTCCAGCATGATTCTGCCCTATGTTGGCATAGCTGTAGCCAGATCACAGGCGTGACCCAAAAGAGAAACTGGCAGCTGCCCTGTTGCCCCAGGTGGGAGTCCAAGCTAGTGCCACAGGCTTCTCACTCTCTGGTCAGACCACCCTGGCCCAGGGTTCAGCCTTTCCCCTCATTCCACCCCACATCTCCTGCTTCCAAGTCTCCACGAGCTTTGTCTTGACATATGCCCCTGCCTGATGAGCCACTCGCCGCCCTATCTGGTCGATTGCTACTTAATCTTTGAAGACACACCTCATCGTACTCCATGCCATGTGAGTTCATGGTCTCCCATCTCTGTTGTCTTCACAGTATTTTGTTCACTCCTTTGTTATAACAGTCCCTGTCTTTTTTTTCACGGTTGCTCAATTGTGAGCTCACTGGGGGCAGTAACGGTGTCTTCCCTACCTTCCTGCCTTTGGAACCTGGAAGGGTGCCTTACACATATATAAGGTGCTCAGAAGATACTTGTTGAATAAATTTATTAATGGAGATGGTCACTTAAAGTGTTCACATTGCTAATTATTTTATAAACTTAATTTTTGTGTGTGAGAAAAAAGCCTTCTCAAGCTATATGCTGGATTTTCACTTAATGTGAATTTTCCTTCTGTTTTTAAATTTGTTAAGTCTATTCTTTTCTCATAATTTAACAAATACTTGCCTATTGAAGATACATTGGATAGAACAGAAAGATGTAAGAAGCCCTCCTTCCAAAGAAGTTACATAACTATTACATTTAGTTACGTAATCTAATTTATATCTTGTCTATATATCTATGTATCTATATTGTAGATATAGATACATAGATAACAAAAACCCACTATCCATTGGCAGGACTTATCTTAAGCCTCAAGGCTTCCTTCACATAATGAATTTGGTTGGATTTAATATGGATCTAGTTACAGAGCCATAAGCTCAATGGGCATCCTGAAGTCATTACCGTTGCTGCTACTGAATGCATCACTTACATTTCCTTCCTGTTTTCCATGCTTGGCAAGTGTTGATGGGCCCGTTTATCTTGCAGCGCTGAGCAGCGCCCCTCAAATTCCAATTACGATGCAATCCGGGTCTGGGGCAGGCGGGGCTCTGCTGCCCCCATGTGTTCCAGCGCAGAACTGCAGGAGGCAGAACGCTCTGTCAACCGGCTCAGGTCCAAGAGGTCCGCGTTAATGTTGCTGGTTGTTGAGCCCAAGGACCAAATACGAGATCATGATAGTCACGGCTTGTAGACTCTGTTAAAAGTCTAAAGAAAGTTGGAAGTTCTCTTCTGAGATGAAATAGCTTCAGTGGGTCAAGTTTCAAAAATCCCTCTTAGAATTAGTGTGGACTGCCTGCCTACCTGCATTTCCTAAACAGCAGTCTTACAAATGTGGTTTGGTATTTTAAGACAAAATGTCTGAAGTCTGCCAATCAATGTTATGTATATCAGTGTATTCTGGATTGCAGTGGGCCAGAGGAAAAGAAGATGTGAAATTAACCCCTGTTGACAGGAGCTGGGCCTGTTTTAGTTGGACTGCCTATATTTCTGGTTTGTCTATGAGTGAATCTGGATGGATTGGTACTAAGGTTTTGAGATAGACATTGATCATGTCTTCCATCTGACTGAAATGCTCTTCTCCACTCATCAAAGCCTGTATTTCTTCAAGACCAAGTTCCCCTGTGAAGCATTTTCCTGCTTGTCAGTGAGTGGCCAACACGTGGCTCGTACTGCTGTGTGCTCCCCTGCTCTGTGTGGTCAGTGACACCTTCTCTCACAGTTCCTGAGGCAGAGTGCTGCCTTACTGACCTGTTTCCAGGACTTGGCTGAGTACCTAAAACCAGTGCTCAGTGAGACTAAATGTGGGTTCCCAGATGCCATTTTTACATGGCAGCTGTAAAAATTTTCCAGTTCATTTTAAATTATTTTAATGGATTTTGGAGTAGACTTGGAACGCAGGTAGGAATTGCAGAGAGAAATGTCTTAATGATTAAAGAAAGGTAGCTTGCATTAGCACAGTTGCATTGAGTGTCATCTGTAGTCCTGCTAGCTTTCAAACCATGAGGGGAGGACGCTTCAGAGTAGAGTCAGCCTCAGGTCATGAAGGGCTGTGCTCACCAAGTCCAGCCTCCACTCAGCCTCACCTGAAGGACACACTCAGCCCTTCCTTCAAGGCTGTTTCTTTGGGACACTGTGTCTAGGTTTGTTTTCACTTTTACCTGTGATCCCAAACAAGCCACTGAAGCCTGTTGAGTCCCCACAACCTCAGCTGCAAAATGAGGGGTGGCCTGGATGATCTTCGAGGCCTCACCCAACACAAATATTCTGGATCATAATTGGAGATGATAAGACAGGAGGGAGCCTGAGGTGAACTGAAAGCAATGTCACAGATGGGAGTAGAATGTTTCTGTCACCTCTCTGAAAGGCTATAAAAATGGGCAGGGGACCTTTAGAAGTCCCTTCACCCCAGGAGGTTTTAGATGTTGACTGTTGGAGGCATCTCAAGAGATAGGAGATCCATAGAGGATGCTCTTGGCAAGCTGGCCCCTCAGTAAACATTCAGCTGTGTGCACACACTGGGCAGGCCCTCAGAACACCACACATGGAGAAATGCCAGAGTGTATGCAATTGAAATGGCCTCACCCTGGTGCTGTCTTCACTCCATACAGCTGTGTTCATTGTCGGATAATTTGTCACGTCATCCCTTGCATGATGTAAGCACATCTGTATAAATCTGCTACATACCAGCAGGAGACTGACCACTATTAGGTTCTAGTGAAGAAATGCCGAAGCCTTATTTGGAGTCCACTGCTGTCTTTCGTTCACGGTACCACTGTCCCATTGCACAGTGAGGAAGCCAGGCCCTGGAGATCTTGAATGGAGTAGCACTGAAATAATTAAAAGGTTACATTTTAAATGAGAACTATAATGAGCCCTACTTCTGTTGGCTGTTCACATCTACCATGCTCTTGGTATATAAGAAATTGAGAGTAATAAACAGGCAAGGACAGGTCATATCATAAATGGTGAAATGGCATCTCAGTGGTCATCAGTGCAGGCAGGTACTATTTCAGACCTCTTCTCATTTGTTCAACAGAGGTCTATCCTGGTAGCTACTTCCTCTTTAAAATGCTTTCTTCCTCACTTCTGTGACAGTACAGTTTTCTCTTGTCATTCTTTTTTTTTTTTTTAATTTTATTTTATTAAATTTATTGGGGTGACAATTGTTAGTAAAATTACATAGATTTCAGGTGTACAATTCTGTATTACATCATCTATAAATCCCATTGTGTGTTCATCACCCAGAGTCAGTTCTCCTTCCATCACCATATATTCGATCCCCTTTACCCTCATCTCCCACCCCCCACCCCCACCCCCCTTACCCTCTGGCAACCACTAAACTATTGTCTGTGTCTATGAGTTTCTGTTTCTCATTCTTGACTGAAGACTTTTCCTGTGATCATTCCCAGCTAAAATTACAAGTATTATTGTCTATGTCCAATTGCCACTACTCTAGCTGAGGCCACTGACATCCTTCACTGTACTTATGGGCATGGCCTCCCAGCCATCAAGCGGCCCCATCCCCAGTCTCTCCTCACACTGCAGAGAAAGCGATCATTGCTGAGGGCAATTTCAGAGGAGGTCTCTTCTTGGCCTCACGCCTTCGATGCCTCCTAGTTGTTTGCCATCAGGATGAACCCACACACGTTTTGATAACTAGCTCATGCAGACTTTCATGGACTTTTTGAAAAAGGAGTTGAAAAAGATGAATTACTTTATCTTTTTAGTAAGAAAGTCTCATGGATAGAATTCAGGGGCCCCTGTTGAAGAGAATGGCACAGTCACAAGAGTTACCACCATCTTTTGAGTATCGACCATGGTTCAGGAGCTTTAATGTGTAGTATTTCATTTATTTTTCACAAAAATGCTATGAGGCCTATCTCATATTATATTTCATCTCCACTTTACAGGTGAAGAAATGCAAGTTCAGGAAGGACCGAGTGAAGTGAGTAAAGTCGTACAGGTAAAAGGTGGCAGAGGTGGGATTTGAACTCAGACTGAGTGAGCATCTAGAGTCTCCAGCTTTCACCACCCACGATTCTGTGAGGCACGTGGGATTGTTGCTGGGCAGTTAGCAAATTAGAATTTTAATAACTTGGGAGATAAATTTAGCTTCTTAAATGGAAAGGTTTTCTTCTTTCTTTCTTTCTTTCTTTCCTTCCTTCCTTCCTTCCTTCCTTCCTTCCTTCCTTCCTTCCTTCCTTCCTTCCTTCCTTCCTTCCTTCCTTCCTTCCTTCCTTCCTTCCTTCCTTCCTTTCTTTCTTTCTTTCTTTCTTATATAATGAAGGAAAGAAAATTTTCTTAACAAATTTAGTATGAGTCATCCTAAATGGAGAAGTCACCAAGACAGTGACTAAGCAGGAAAGCATATCTTTATTTTTAAGTTACATAAAATAAACAGAAAGAATGATGGCTTCCACTTTTTATGCTGTATGGTGAGGACAAGAGCCTGTCAATGCCATTTTCTGCTCTGAAATTCCGTGGATTTCTGATGGCTTGCTGTAAAGTGAACTGCTTGCTGTAAAGTAAAATCTTTGATTTTCTAAGGCAAATGCCTGCAAAATTAGAAAAGCAAGCTTTTAGTTTTAACATAAATACTTTAAGCTTTAAGTATAAATGTGCTTGTTTAAATAAATATACACATCTGTACTAGACTTATTGGGGTGATCATTTCACAAGTTATATAAATGCCTAATCATTATGTTGTGCACCTGAAACTAATATAATATTGTATGTCAACTGTAATTAAAAAATAAAACATATATATATTTAAAAAATTAATGAGTATACTCATCTGCTATAGAAAAAAAAAAACACCTAGTCAGAATACCAACCATGTTATTTTCAGTGTAACAATGCCATCCTCTGCTGTGGTTTGTGTTTTGGTCAACTACTGCAGTATAACAAACCAACCCAATGCTTAGTGGCCTCGAAAAACAAGAACAACAACATATATTTACTCATGAATCTGCAGTTTGAGAAGAGCTTATAAGGGGATGTGTATCTCTGCTTTACTCGGAGCTGAGGCACTGTGAGAGCTGTTGGCTAAGACCTTAGCTGGCTGGAGCGTGTGGTCTTACCATGTGGCTTGAGGCTCTTATGACTTGGGGGATGGGTTCTAAGGGATGAGAGAGAGACAAAGAGAGAGAGCCAGGTGGAAGACCTATCCCTTTTTATGACCTTATCCCCCAAATGTGAAATCCTGTGGTGTCACTTCTGTCATGTCCTATTCATCAATACAGTCACAAAGGCCCACCCAAGACCAAAACAAGGCGGTAGACCTAGAGATGGAGGAGCGTCATCTCTTTGAGGAAAGAGATTTTGTCTACCTTTCCGCTGTTGTGCACAGTGCATGGCACATAGCAGGTCCTACTAGTCTATATAACTGAATGAATAACGACTCTGAATATTCAGTAATAAGAAAATAACAACCCAATAAAAGATAGGGAAAAGCGTTGGACAGACACTTCACCTAAGAAGAAAAAGAGATGGAAAAAAGCACATGAAAAGATTCTGAACATCATTAGTCATTAGGGAAATGCAAATTAAGCTCACAATGAGATATCATTACATACGTATTACAGTGGGTAAAATTAAAAAGACTGACTGTACCTGTACCAAGTGTTGGTGAAGATGTAGAGAGATTGGCACTGTCTTACATCCTGGTGGGAATGTAACATGGTAAAACCACTTTGGAAAACAGTTTGACTATTTTTTTTTTTAATTTTATTTTATTAAATTTATTGGGGTGACAATTGTTAGTAAAATTACATAGATTTCAGGTGTACAATTCTGTATTACATCATCTATAAATCCCATTGTGTGTTCATCACCCAGAGTCAGTTCTCCTTCCATCACCACATATTCGATCTCCCTTACCCTCATCTCCCACCCCTCACCCCCCACCCCCCTTACCCTCTGGCAACCACTAAACTATTGTCTGTGTCTATGAGTTTCTGTTTCTCATTTGTTTGTCTTGTTCTTTTGTTGTTTTTTGTTTATATACCACATATCAGTGAAATCACATGGTTCTCTGCTTTTTCTGTCTGACTTATTTCGCTCAGCATTACTCTCTCAAGATCCATCCATGTTGTCACAAATGTTCCTATATCATCTTTTCTTACCGCCGAATAGTATTCCATTGTGTATATATACCACAACTTCTTTATCCATTCATCTATCGAAGGACATTTTGGTTGTTTCCATGTCTTGGCCACCATAAACAAAGCTGCAATGAACATTGGAGCACACGTGTCTTTATCTCTGAATGTTTTCAGATTTTTGGGTAGATACCCAGGAGAGGGATTGCTGGGTCATATGGCAATTCTATTCGTAATTTTTTGAGGAACCTCCACACTGCCTTCCATAACGGCTGCACCAGTCTGCATTCCCACCAACAGTGTATGAGGGTTCCTTTTTCTCCACAGCCTCCCATTTGTTACTATTTGTCTTGTTGATGATAGCCATTCTGACTGGGGTGAGGTGATATCTCATAGTGGTTTTGATTTGCATTTCTCTGATGATTAGTGATGTTGAGCATTTTTTCATATGTCTATTTGCCATTTGTATGTCCTCTTTGGAGAAATGTCTCTTCAAGTCCTCTGTTGAGTTGCATGAGTTCCTTGTATATTCTGGATACTAGCCCCTTATCGGAGGCACTGTTTGCAAAAATCTTCTCCCATTCAGTTGGTGGCCTCTTTATTTTGACAATGGTTTCTTTTGCTGTGCAGAAGCTTTTAAGTTTCATATAGTCCCATTCGTTTATTTTAGCTTTTACTTCCATTGCCTTTGGAGTCAAGTTCATAAAATGCTCTTTGAACCCAAGGTCCATAAGTTTAGTACCTATGTTTTCTTCTATGCAGTTTATTGTGTCAGGTCTTATGCTTAAGTCTTTGATCCATTTTGAATTAACTTTGGTACATGGTGACAAATAGCAGTCCAGTTTCATTCTTTTGCATGTGGCTATCCAATTCTCCCAGCACCATTTATTGAAGAGGCTGTCTTTGCTCCATTGTATGTTTTAGCTTCTTTGTCAAAAATTATCTGTCCATATTTATGTGGTTTTATTTCTGGGTTCTCAATTCTATTCCATTGGTCTATGTGTCTGTTTTTCTGCCAATACCATGCTGTTTTGATTATTGTAGCCCTGTAGTACAAGCCAAAGTCAGGAAGTGTGATACCTCCATTATTGTTCTTTTTCTTAAGATTGCTTTGGCTATTCGGGGTCTTTTGTGGTTCCAAACAAATCTGATGATTTTTGTTCTATTTCTTTAAAATATGCCATTGGGATTTTGATGGGGATTGCATTGAATCTGTATATTGCTTTGGGTAATATGGCCATTTTAACTATGTTGATTCTTCCAATCCATGAGCACGGAATGTCTTTCCATTTCTTTGTGTCTTCTTCAATTTCTTTCAAAATTGTCTTATAGTTTTCAGCATATAGGTCTTTCACATCCTTGGTTAAGTTTATTCCTAGGTATTTTATTCTTTTTGCTGCAATTGCAAAAGGAATTGTTTTTGTATTTCTTTTTCTGAGATTTCATTGTTAGTATATAGGAAGGCAATGGACTTTTGTGCGTTGATTTTGTAGCCAGCAACTTTACTGTATTTGTTGATTGTTTCTAATAGCTTTTTGGTGGAGTCTTTAGGGTTTTCTATATATAGCATCATGTCATCTGCAAAGAGTGATAATTTAACTTCTTCATTCCCAATTTGGATGCCTTTTATTTCTTTCTCTTGCCTGATTGCTCTGGCAAGGACTTCCAACACTATGTTGAAAAGCAGAGGTGATAGGGGATAGCCCTGTCGTGTTCCTAAACGTAGAGCAAAGGGCTTCAGTTTTTCTCCATTAATTATGAAATTAGCAGAGGGCTTGTCATATATGGTGTTTATTATGTTAAGGTATTTTCCTTCTATACCTATTTTATTAAGTGTTTTAATCATAAATGGATGTTGTATCTTGTCAAATGCTTTTTCTGCATCAATTGATATAATCATATGATTTTTGTCCTTTATTTTGTTTATGTGATGTATCACATTGATGGATTTGCGTATGTTGAACCATCCTTGTGCCCCGGGATGAACCCCACTTGGTCGTGATGAATAATCTTTTTAATGCATTGTTGTATTCAATTTGCTAGAATTTTATTTAGGATTTTTGCTTCGGTATTCATCAGAGATATTGGTCTGTAGTTTTCTTTTTTTGTGCTGTCCTTACCAGGTTTTGGTATCAGGGTAATGTTGGCCTCATAAAATGAGTTAGGGAGTACTGTCTCTTCTTCAATTTTTTGGAAGAGTTTGTGCAGAATTGGTATTAGATCCTCTTTGAAGGTTTGGTAGAATTCACTAGTGAAGCCATCTGGTCCCGGACTTTTGCTTTTGGGAAGGTTTTGGATGACTGATTCAATTTTGTTACTGGTGATCGGTCTGTTTAGATTTTCCAGTTCTTCATGGTTCAGCCTTGGAAGGCTATATGTTTCTAAGAACTTGTCCATTTCTTCTAGGTTGTTGAATTTGGTGGCATATAGTCCTTCATAGTATTCTTGGATGATCCTTTGTATTTCTGTGGTGTCCGTGATAACTTCCCTTTTACGTTTCTGATTTTGTTAATCAGTGTCTTCTCTCTTTTATCTTAGTAAGTCTAGCCAAGGGTTTGTCAATTTTGTTAATCTTTTCAAAGAACCAGCTCTTTGTCACATTAATTTTTCTATTGTCTTTTTGTTCTCTATTTCATTTAGTTCTGCTCTAATTTTTGTTATTTCCTTTCTTCTGCTGACCTTGGGTTTTACTTGTTCTTCTTTTTCTAGTTCTTTAAGGTGTAACATGAGGTTATTTATTTGGGAGTTTTCTTGTTTCTTGAGATAGGCCTGTAATGAGATAAATTTCCCTCTTAAAACTGCTTTCGCTGCATCCCAAAATTTTGGTAGGATGTATTTTCATTGTCATTTGTTTCTATGTATCTTTTGATCTCTCCTCTAATTTCTTCTTTGACCCAGTCCTTCTTTAAAAGTATGTTGTTTAGTCTCCATGTATTTGTGTTTTTTCCCCCGCTTTCTTTTTACAGTTGATATCCAATTTCAAAGCCTTCTGATCAGAGAATATGCATGGTATGATTTCAATCTTCTTAAATTTGTTGAGACTGATTTTATGTCCCAATATATGGTCTATCCTTGAGAATGTTCCATGTACACTAGAAAAGAATGTATAGTCTGATGTTTTAGGATGAAGTGCTCTATAAATGTCAATTATGTCCATTTCATCTAATGTGTCATTTAGGGCTACTATTTCGTTATTTATTTTCTGTTTGGATGATCTATCCATAGCTGTCAATGATGTATTTAAGTCCCCTAGTATAATTGTGTTTTGGTCAATTTCTCCCTTTAGTTCTGTTAGTAGTTGCTTGGTGTATTTCGGTGCTCCCTGATTGGGGGCATAAATATTGATGACTGTTATGTCTTCTTGTTGTACAGTCCCCTTCACCATTATGAAATGTCCATCTTTGTCTCTTGTTATTTTTTTCACTTTGAAGTCTGTTTCATCTGATATCATTATGGCTACACCTGATGTTCTCTGGGTACCATTTGCTTGGAGTCTCAATTTCCACCCTTTCACTTTGAGTCTATGCTTGTCCTTGTAGCTGAGATGTGTCTCTTGGAGACAGCATATAGTTGGGTTTAGTTTTTTGATCCAGTCTGCTACTCTGGGCCTTTTATTGGTGAGGTCAGTCCATTTACATTTAGGGTGATTATTGATATGTGAGGATTTCCTGTCATTCTATCTTTAGTTTTCTGGTAAGGCTGTGTCTCCATTGTTTCTTTGCCTTTTTGTTGTTGTCTATTATTTCTGTGTGGTGGTATTCTATGATGTTTCCCTCTGTTTCTTCTTTTATTTCAGTATATATTTCAGTTCTGGATTTTATTTGAGTGGTTACCCTTAAGTTTATGTAAAAGAAAGTTTGATATTTAGAGTATTCCATTTTCTTCAGCACGCTTACTTTCTCCATTCCCATATTCCGGTTCAGGCCTTTACTCTTCCCCTTTTTGAGTTTGGTTGCCACAAATTGTCCCTGTTGCTGGTGGTCGAATAGCCTCCTTTAGTATTTCTTGTAGTGCAGGTCGTGTATTAGAAAATTCCCTCAGCTTCTGTATGTCTGGAAAGGTCTTTATTCCTCCTTCATATCTAAAGGATATCTTTGCTGGATATATTATTCTTGGCTCATGATTTCTCTCTTTCAATAGTTTGAATATTTGGTTCCACTCCCTCCTGACTTGTAGAGTTTCTGCTGAAAAATCTGATGATAATCTAATGGGCTTTCCTTTGTAAGTTACCGTCTTCTTTTCCCTGGCTGCCTTGAGGATTCTTTCTTTGTCGTTGATTTTAGACAACTTCAATGCAATGTGCCTTGGAGAAGTCCTGTTGGGATTGAGGTAATTAGGTGTTCTATTTGCTTCTTGGATTCGAGGGTCCAGTTCTGGCCACAAATTTGCGAAGTTCTCATCAACAATTTGTTTGAATATATTCTCTGTTCCCTTCTCTCTTTCTTCTCCTTCTGGTATGCCCATATTCTTATATTGCTCTTTCTGATGGAGTCAGAAAGTTCTTGTAGAGTTCTTTCATTTCTTTTAAGTCTCAAGTCTCTTTCTTCTTCTGTCTGTGTCATTTCCAGGTTTCTATCTTCGATGTTACTGATTCTTTCCTCCATCTGGTCAACTCTACTACCTAAGCTTCTTATTTCATTCTTAATTTCTTCTATTGAGGTCTTAATCTCCAGAAATTCTCTTTGGTTCTTTTTTAAAATATCGATCTCTTTCATAAAATGCTCATGCTGTTCTTTGATTGAGTTTCTGAGTTCATTTAACTGCCTATCTGTGTTTTCTTGTATCTCGTTGAGTTTTTTCAGAACTGCAATCTTGAATTCTCTGTCATTTTAGTCACATATTTCTGTATCTTTAAGTGCCTTCTCTGGAGATTTTTCCCTTTCTTTCTGAGCTATCGTGTTGCCTTTGTTATTCATGGCGATTACTGGTTTACTATTTCTCTTCCTAGACATCTACAGGAGTGACTTCTGCTACAGGTTGATAGGAAGCGGTCTTTCTTTTGTTTTCCAGTACTTGTTGGTAGAATGTTTTATTATTTCTCCAACTGCAACTTATTTTTCTTCTCCCACACGATAGTGCTGTTTTCTCTGCACTATTCCTGCTTCTCACACAGTGGGGGGATTCCCTAGGAGACGGGCTTCTCCTCTGTTAATAGTTCATCTAGGTCACAGGGCGCAGTGTCCTGGTGGGTATGCAGAGAGCTTTTGATGTTCCAAAGCTCTTCCAGCTCCTGATTCAGAGCCCATATGTTTCAGCAGTTCTGTTTACTCCTGCAGAGATCTGCCCAGATAGGTGGGGTCAGGGGCGGGGTGAGTTGTGAGAGGTGGCCCAGAGCAATGGCGGTGACCACCACCACAGCCGGTCCTGCTTCCACAGCTCCCTCCCCTTTGCCGGAACTAGCTGGGCTGTGAATTTGTATGTGCGGTCCACAGTTCTCAAAACAGCAAATTTTCTGTTGTTTTGATCTGACACTGCTACTGTTCTGCTTCTAGCACCGGGCAGGTGGGGGCGGAGCGAGCTCTGGGAGGGTAGGGAGGGGGCGGCTAGTCTCAGTGCCTAAGGCTCCATTCTCTGCTCGGCAGTGCGGGCTTAAACCACCGTTTTCAGCCTTTTTCCCTCAGTCTTTTCTCAGAGGTCTCTGCCATGAGCGTTGGGTTCAGCCGTGTTATATGCTGTCCCCTCAGCCCTGTGGAGCCCTGGAGGAGCCCTAGCAGTCCGAGCTCTTCCCTCTCCCGCAGCTGCGGTAGTTCCGGGAAGCAGCGAGCTCGGCGCACTGAGCTGGGTCTGCGTCCTGCGCCCACGCGGCTCCGTCTCCGTGCACTTCTCCCTTTCCTCCTCCCTCCACTCGCGCGAATCTCCCACCTGTAGGTGATTTCAGTCGGTAGTGGGCCTCTTTGTCTTGCCTGTCTGCTGTGCAGGGCGTCCTTTGTGGAGTTTTTGTTGTTTGATTCTTTGTAAATTCCAGGGGAGCTTTACAGAGGCTCACCTCACGCCGCCATTTTTCCCGGAAGTCGACTATTTTTTTAAAAATGTTATGTATCTACCATATGACCCAGCCATTTCACTCCCAGGTATTTAACCAAAGAAATGAAAAATGTAGCCACACCAAGATTTGTATATGAATATTCATTGCAGCTCTATTTTTAATAGTCAACATCTGGCAACAACCCAGATATGCATTAGTAGGTGAGTGGATTAGTAGGTGAGTAGGACTGTGGTATATCCATGCAATGGAATACTACTAAGCAATAAAAGAAATTAACTATTGAGGAACCCAGCATGTGGCTAATTGCTCTAATAAATATGCTGACTGAAAGAAGTCAGACAAAAAAGACCACATACTGTGTAATTCTATTTATATAAAATTATAGAAAATGCAACCAATTATTTAGTGACAAAAAACAGGTTAGTGGTTGCCTGGGAACGGGGTGAGGGCAAAGAGGTATGAGAGGAAAGGAACACAAAGGACCAAGAGACATTTTGTGATTTTGATTGTATTAGTTTCCTATTGCTACTGTAACAAACTTCATAAATAGTAGATTAAAACAACACAAATTTGGGATTTCAGTAAGATGGTGGAGTGGGTAAATGCTATGCTTGCCTCCTCCCATGACCACATTAAAATTACAACTAAATTGTAGAATATCAACTTGGAGAACCATCTGAAGTCTAGCTGAATAGAAGTTCTATAATTAAGGATATAAAGGGGCCACATTGAGACTGGTGGGGGGGGCAGAGATATAAAACATGATGGTCCCACATCTGTGTGTGTGTTTGAAAATCAAAAGGGATATTTCAACTGCAGAGGTCCCCCCTGAGGAGTGAGGGGCCCCAGGCCCACACTGGACCCCCCAACCCAGACCACCCAGACCACCAGTGCTGAAAAGAGGAGCCTCCACAACATCTAGCTATGAAATTCAGGATAGATTCTGTCCATCTGAGTGAAATGGAAGGCTGCTAAAAACCCAGGTGTCCTCTTAAAGGGCTTATGTACAGATGCCCTCATTTGCAGACACTCATCCTGATCTCTGGTGGAGGGATGGTGGCTTGGGAGGGGCCAGAAACATTCAGGGAGAGACTGAATTGTGTGGCTGCAGGATGAGGGCTGGAGGGACAGCTATCATTGTCACTGTTTTGAGCCCTCCTCTGGTGTAGCTGGTGGGCAGACACTATCTTTCCTGTGTTGAACCCTCCCCCCACATGGCCAAATCTGAATTTTCATTGGCTTGTGGAACTCTGCTTACTCCATCCTGGTGACTGCATGGTATCCTGCCCCATGCAACTCACGCACCACCTGGGGCTCTTTTAGCTGTGGGCAGTAGACGCAGTATTTCTTGGACAACTCTTGGCAATTCAAGGGCCCTAGGAGGGCGGCAGATGGCCTCAGTGCCTTTTACTGAGTGGCCCCAGGCTTGGCACTGGCACTAATCTGAATCTGCATTAAGCTGGTGAACACCACTTGCCTCACTCTGGTGACTCCCAGATACCCTGCCTTACTCAACTTGTTTACCACCAGAGGCTCTTTCAGCAACTGAAACCTCTAGAAGAAAATATAGGCAGTAAACTTTATGACACTGCTCTTAGTGATATTTTTTCTGATTTATGTCCTTGGACAAAAAAAAAAAAAAAAAAAAAGGAAGAAAAGAAACAAATAGGACAACATCAAACTAAAAAGGAACAGCAAAGGAAACCATAAAAAATGCATAGATGACCTACCTAATGGGAGAAGATATTCATCAATGGTACATCTGATCGGGGTTAATAGCCCACATTTACAAAAACTCTAACACCTCAACACCAACAAAGCAAAGAATCCAACTGAAAAATGGGCAGAAGATCTGAATAGACATTTGTCCAAAGAGGATATATACATGACCAATAGACATATGAAAAGATGCTCAATGTCACTAATCATCAGAGCAATGCAAATTAAAAACACAATGAGATATCACCTGTCAGAATGGCTATCATCAAAAAAAATCAACAAATAACAAGTGTTGGCAAGGAAGTGGAGAAAAGGAAATACTTGTAAACTCTCGGTGGGATGCAGCCACAGTGGAAAACAGTATAGGCATTTCTCAAAAAATTAAAAATAAAACTACTTTGTGACCAAGCAATTCTACTTCTGGGTATTTATCTGAAGAAATCTGAAACACTAATTTGAAAGAATATATGCACCACTATGTTAATTACAGTCTTATTTACAACAGTCAAGATATGGAAACAAACTAAATGTTCATGGATAGATGAATGGTTAAAGAAGATGTGACTATTACTTGGCTATAAAAAAAAAAAAGAAATCTTACAATTTTTAACTACAAGGATGGACCTAGAGGGTCCAAGTGAAATAAGTCAGACAGGGAAAGAAAAATGCCATATCATCTCATCTATATGTGGAATCTAAAGAATAAAATAAATGAACAAACAAAACAGAAACAGACTCAGATTCAGAGAACAAACTGATGGTTGTCAGAGGGAAAGGGTGTTGGGGGATGGGGGAGAAAAGTGAAGGAATTTAAGAAATTAGTAGTTACAGAAACAGTCACAGGATGTAAAGTACAAACAGCATAGGGCAGGGGTGTCCAAACTGCGGCCCGCGATCCATTGTTAATTGGCCCACGGCAAATTCCAAAAATATATTTAGTTTACTTAAATAAACCAGGTGAGGCAATACGTACTTCACCTCGAGTGAGTGGCCCGGCTGTTTGTGTATTTTACCGCATGTGGCCCTTGGTGAAAACCATTGAAAAAAGTTTGGACACCCCTGGCATAGGGAATATAGTCATATAGCTATATATAATGCACATGGATATTAGACTAATTGGGAGATCACTTCGTAAATTACATAAATGTCTAAGCACAATTGTGTACACCTGAAACTAATATAAAACAATATTGAATGTCAACTGTAATTGAAAAAGAAAAAAAGTGCTGTGATTAAACTAGAGTTGGAATTAGAAAGGTATGGGATAAACAAGAAGGAAATTGTTTTTATCAAACTATAAAGCCAAAAGCCAATACTGAACTGGATTCCCTTCTCTTGTTTGTTCTTTCTCTCAAATCAGTATTTAATTTCACTAGTTAGAATGTTTACTATACAGCAATACTTTCACCAACTTAGAACCACTCAGGTAGGAAATAAAATTTTTTATTTGGCAGGTCAAACAAATATACAAACAAACAACGGCATAAATTTATTATTTTCTAGGTCTGGAGGTCAGGATTTCAAAATGGGTCTTATGGAGCTAAACTCAAGGTGTCAACAGGGCGGGTTCATTCTGGAAACGCCAAGGGAGAATCTGTCCCTTGTCTCCTCTAGCATCTAAAGGCTGCCAGCATGCCTGGGCTCATGGTCCCTGCCTCCCATCACTTCAATCTGCTTCCGTCATTACATCACCTTCTCCCTCTCATAAGACCCTTCTGATCACATTGAGCCCACTGCATAATCCAGGATTACCTCCCCATCTCAAGATCCTTAACTTACTCACAGCTGCAATGTTGATGTCCTAATCCCAGGACCCCTTTTACTATGTAAGGTCAAATATTTGAAGATTCTGTGGATTATGATATGGACACCTTTGGGCCATTATTCAGCTTACCATAGTGGCAATCTTTTCATGGTTGTATACGGATGGCAAAACTTATCAAATTGTACAGCTTAAATATAATGTGTGCAATCTATTATGTGTCCATTATGCCATAATAAAGCTATTTTTAAGAGAGAGAGAAAAAATTATTTTCTAGAAACAAGACCCATGCCTATCTCTGGATTCTGAAAAAATGCAATAAATAAGAACGGTAGAAAGGGATGTCTGAATCATCCATCTCACTGAATAATTACATAAATTTGGATTTAATCAAATATGCTCTATCATCAATGCAAAATAGAACCTGGTTCTTTAGACTTTTCAACCATCACTATGGTGGCTGATCTTTCTTTTGTTTCTGAAGTATATTGTGAGTTAAAAAAATTATATATAATATAATACCATATAATGTAATAATATATGTAAGATAGAATATATGGTATCACAGATACATATAATGTAATACAATATAATCATGTATTATAATCTAATCAAATATGACAACTGATGAATATTCTCATAGCTCTTTCATCATTCTTTCACATCTATATGTAATACATAAATCAGAGGTGAAAATGAAGTTTTTAGTATTATAGTTGCATTACCACTGATGAAGTTTCTTATGTTATGGTGCATTCACTTCACTCAGCATCCTAAGGATAACGTCATTTTTACTCTTACAAAAATTAATCCTTACAAATTCATTTGCTCAGCAACATTCCATTTAAAACATTTCCCATTGGTTGTGATAGGTTTTCTATAGTTCACAACCCATAGGATCTTATTTAATTTTTTTTTTTAAATAAATGCATGCATGAAAAATCCTACTTGGGTTTTTAAGGAAATTCATGTGCTGAAATCGTAATCCCAATACCTCAGACTGTGATTGTATTTGCAGATAGGGTCTCTAAAGAGGTAATTAAGATAAAAAGAAGTTACAGTTGACCCCTGAGCCATGGTGGCTAGGGTGCTGACCCCTGCGCAGTTGAAAATCTGTGTATAACTTTTGACTCCCCCAAAACTTAACTACAGTCGGTCCTTCACATCACAATTCAACCAACTGCTGATCAAAAACAGTATTTTTCGATCTGTGGTTAAGAAAGCCAAAAATACTGTTTTGATCTGAGGTTAGTTGAATCTGCAGATGAGAAACCTGTGGCTACAAAGGACAGGCTGTATTTATTGAACAAAATCCATGTGTAAGCAGACCCACACAGTTTAAACCCTTGTTGTTGTTTAAGGGTCAACTGTATATGAATGGACCATAATCCAGTCTGACTGGTGTCCTTATAGGAAGAGGAAATTAGAAGACAGACATGTGAAGACACAGGGAGAAGGCGGCTGTCTGCAAGTTGAGGCCCAAAGCTGGAGAAGAAACCAACCTTGCTGACACCTTGATCTTGGACTTCCAGGCTCCAGAACTGTGAAGAAACAAATACGTGTTGTTAAACCACCCAGTGTCTGGTGTATGGCAGCCCTAGCAAACATACACAGATGGGAAAACGGAGAGTCAGAAAGATGTCCCTAGGACAGACTGAAACAGCCATGGGTAAAGGAAAACCATGTTATTCCTGAACACTTTTTTTCTTTGCTTAGGTCAAATTTTGGCCTCTCCCCCGACCCTAGCTTTGGTCCTCTGCTGGCGTTTGTATTTCTCATTGCTCTCATGACATCTAGTATTGACCGTGTCCCTCCTCCCATACACCTTTGTGTCTTGCCCAGTGTCCTCAGGACATGTCAACTTCCTGGCCTGTCCAGTAACCAGATCTCACATTAATCCCGGGCCAGAGAAGCTTTACCCCTTGGAAAGTCGTAGCCTGGGTGTTTGCAGATAACCTCACCATAAAGGTGCCCCCTGGGAAACGCATCCATGAAAAGGAATAATGCTCCTTACATGATGGGGGCAGAGAGTCCTTTGGTGAGTTGTGGCCCTGGTTCCAGTAGTTACACAAACACTCCTCACCCCCCCTCAGTGAGATGCCATGGACGGGCATCCCCCTAAGTGTCTTCTCGTGTGGTCCCCAGGACATCCATGCAGGGCTCTTATTTATTACCACTTTTATTTCTGAATCTTTCCTATGTCATGTAACCCAAAGGTGGGCGAAAGTGAGCCCCAAACTGAGTTCCTTTACTTTCTCCAGCTGTAAGTCTATGCCATTCAAATCTGATTGAACACAATTAGAAAGGGTGATGTTTTTACTGAGAATAGTCACTAACCTGCAATTGCTTGTGGTTATTGTTTCTATCAATTACTAATAACTACACTCAAACATGTAAATTAAGCTCATTACCATGATATTGGATGGCTTTGCCCAAAGTACCCTGGCATCTTCTATTTTATTTGGAAGTCTCACTCATCATCTTTGGGTATATCTTACAAGTGTGCACTCACCTTCATCCCTTATCCATTTCTCTGTTACTGGCTCTGTAATGTTTTGTTCTTCTCACTCTCTCCCACTCTGCCCTTCCTGACTCCCCCAAAACACGTTCTCAATCTTTCCATCTTTTCCATACCTTTATTCCTAACCTTTCACATACATCGTTAGTGCCAGGGGTTGGCTAAGAGCATCCTAAATTCATGAAGTTCTTTTGATTTGTGACCTGGGTACCTGAATGGTCCAGGTGAAGCATGACATCATATGCACATAACCTCAGGATAAAATGAACGGTTGGGCTTCTTTATTTTTTTTTTCTTCTAAAAGGTTAAACATTTCCAAGTTGGCTGTCATCAGGATGGGCTGGTGTATGCTGGGACTTTTCTCTAGGAAGATTAATACTAGAGCCATTTTTCAGTGAGAAATACTTTTGAAGGGAAACAAATGAAAAAGTGGAGTTATAGCCTGATCTAATCTAATGAATCCAATTTAATGCAGAAATAACATCGGGGATGCTGGGGAATGGATACATTCTGCACAGATGCATAAATCGTCTACAATTGTGCCATTGGGCTGGACCAGAAAAAAAAGCAAGAACAAATTTAACTATATTCTTATTACATGAAAGACTAAATTATATTTCTCTTTCTATGTATGGCCAATTCAAAAGATTGCAAGACTCCTGCACATTTTTCATTCTCTCCTGGGCTTTGAGAAATAACTGTTCCTATAACCAACTCAGTATACCTATACAGTGAGAATTTGAGTGGCCGCTGCTTGGTACGAGTATTCAATTGTTATTCAGTGGGGTTTCTGAAACACAGTAGATGAACAAAGGATTCGTTCTATTCTTCCCTCCCTTGTTTTCTTGCTCTCTGGAGCTAGAAACCCCAGGATTTTGTAGTGCAGGTCACCGCTGGACCAGAGCTCTGAAGAGATGGGTTCTGAGCTAGACTCTGATTTTTACTGGGAGTGATCTTGAGCAAGGCACCCTTTGCTTTTGTGTAATTGGGACGTGTGTAAATCTGCTTCCCAACAGGTAGCAGCGGTGGAGGTGGTGAGTTTTGCCTCCCAGGAGCCATTTGGCAATGTCTGAAGACATTTTGGGTTGTCACAACTATATGGGGGTGCCACTGGCATCTAGTAGGTAAAGACCAAGGATACTGCCAAACGTGCTACAATGCACAGGACAGCCCCTCACAACAGCGAATGATACAGCCCAAAATGTTAATTGTACCTAGGAACCTGGCATAAAAGTAAATGATTGTTATTAACGTAATGTGGTACAGGGGGAGGGTGAACACCTGCTCTGTGGCAGACGCTGTGCCAGGCACTGAAATCCTACTTTTCATAAAACTCTGTAAGTGTGGATATTAGTATTTCCACTTTGTACATGCGGCATTTGAGGCTCAGAGATACTAAGCAATAATCATATCACTAGAAAATGTTGCGAACTTGGAGCCCTTTTTATTAATTCGAAGGGGAAGACTTTGAAGCACCATGTGTTTGCTGGGGCATTGTGGAAAAATAAACCTCTGGTGCTAGAAAGCATCTTGAAAGTGTTCTAGCCTCATGTCCTTTTACAGATGAAGAAACTGAGGCGAAGAGGTTTACACTGTCACCCAGCAAGAGGCAGAGGCCAGCCTGGCGCCAGTGGCGAAGACCGGGATCTTCTGAGCAGCACTCTGTGCAGGAAGATGGGTTGGGTGACCAGGTTCTCCCAGCAGGGCTGAATCAGCTCTTTATGAGCATCCAAGCAAATTCCCACCATCATGGGATTTCCAGAGGTGGTGGACAGCTGTTCATGCTTCAGCTCTCTGAACAGCAGTTTGTCTTTGCAGGTGTGCTCCTGATGTGGCTCGGATGCTGCAGCCAGTACCACTGAGGCAGGACATGTAGCCTAGGAAATTGATGACCCCCTCCAGGTTGCAACGTGAGGCACTTCACTGGTTACACCAGTAACAAAGTGAGTGTATCCAGTACCTGCACCTGGAAAAAAACAAGAACCTTTTTTTTTTTTTTTCCAGCTAGGCTGGTCAGGAACCTGCCCTTTAGCTAATTTAATGTTGTTGTAATCTCATTTGCATTGCGGTTGCTAGGACTCCCATCATGCATCTGACGCCATGACAGTTCCGGAGGAACCAAATAAGGAAGAAAAATCTGGAAACATAGGGTCCCACCCATGAGAGGAGGTAAATGAACCACGTCAATGGGACGTCACCAATTTCCTCCCTGGGAAGGATAAACACCCCTGATTGTGACTTGCGGGGCACCACTCTTCTGATTCCCCCCACTTTTTCCAAGTGTGTGCTTTCATTTTCAATAAATCACTTTTGCTTTCCTGCATCTATCCCCCTCTTGAATTCTTTCTTGCGTGGAGTCAAGAACTCAGTCACTGCTGCTCCAGGTCGAGTCCTCTCTTGCACACCCCTGCGAGCTCCAGCAACACTCCTTCTGGCTCAGCAAGCTTTCTCTCAGGATGCCTCCTTGCCTATTTCCCTAGCTCTGTCCTTTTGCCCACTTCTCCTCTCCTCACCTTGCCTGGCCTCCTGCTCCTCCCCCTCCGACTTCCAAAATACTTAGAACATCTTGGAGCAAGGCACAAAACAGTTAAGTATTAAAAAGCTGGATCGCTATTGTAATCTGCTGCAGATAGTGACAAATGAATGTGTTCTGATGATGAAAGCCTTGAAGCCCGAAGGAACTCATTTAGTTACAGACGTGCAAAGACCGTGCCTGATGGTGCCATGCGACAGCTGCCTGGGCTTCGGGCGTGGTCTCTGCATCACACTCTCCCACGCTCCCCATCTTTATAACTCACTCTTTTTCTCCTCAGTCTTTAATTCACATTCTCTTTCTTTCCTACCTCTTCTATTTCTTAACAAGTTTTAGAAAGTTCAAACCTTTATTTCTTGATGGATTACTTTTTGCCCTGTCAGACATTTTCTAACATTGAACTTGGAAACACAGATTTAGGGCAATTTTTCAGAGAGACTTGCTTGAAGCATCATCTTCTCTGGTTGTTAATACAGAAGCAGCATTTCACTTATTCGCTTTTGCTATTGTTAGTCATTTATATAACATAACTTATGAATACTATTAAAATGACCTTTATAAATGAATGCTACCTATTGCATAAGAGAATGAGTCGTTTCAGCACGTTTCCTCTAATTTAAAAAGTAACTGTTTATGTGTAACTATGTGGCAGCTACAAGTAGAAACTCCTGAATTAAATCGAATGTAATATGATATGTTAAACTTTTCTGTATTTTTTCAAATTTTCCATAGTATTAAAAATATCGTAGTGTAGTGTAGCAGTTACAAGAATGGCTTTGGAATTAGACAAACCTGGATATAACATTGATGTTATTTACTTCTTTGTATCTCAGTTATTTTATTATTGTTAAAATGAGGATGAGCATATCTACCATACATTTTTGTGAGGATTACATGAGACAATGCATGAAACATGCTTAGCACAGGGTCTGGCACTTACAGGTTTTTCTATATTATTAAAAATCCAATGCTGGACTTCCTTGTACGTGTATCTTCAGGTTCATCTATTTTTGTTTCTTAAACATTGATTCCTGTAGAATTATTGACTCAAAGGAGGTGAATATTTTCTCTAGAAAACTTGTACCGATGTCAACTTTAAAAAATAATTTATTCGATGTTGAATATAGGCCAGACACTGCTAATTACTGTACATGTTTTAACTCATTGATCCCAGCGATAACTCTACAATAGGCAATATTATTTTCCACACTTTACTGATGGAGTAACTAATGCTCATGCAGCCTGAGTGACTTACACAGGTTACTCCCTTAGCAAGTGGTGGATTCAAGATTTGTGCCCAGCATCCTGGCCCCAGAACCCATGATAGATTCTTTGGAGGATCCCTGGCTTTCAAACCAATAGGAAGAAGAAGCACATTTGAAAAACATCCTAAATTTGAAGGGGTGGGGAGGGAGAAGCTGAAACTTTCAGATTAGATGAGGATCTGATGTTAAATCCAGGCCTTTAAAAAAGAAGTTGATAGATTTTGTGATGGTGTGGGGTGAGGGTGAAATCTATGACTTCTGATAATGTCTATGAAACCCCCTTGTCTAAAATGAAATAAATCACTTTGTTTATTTTGTAGTGGTCATTTTGCATCCTGAGAATTTTATCATTGGTTCAAACAAACCATGTTCTTTTCACTTCCCAGTGACTGGTATAACAAGACACCATTTAATATTCTCCCTTTTCCCAGGACACTGAAAACTGGTGTTCTGAGAAGGTTAATTTGCCATTGAGAAGGGGTTCACTGACTCTAATTTTGCTTTTAATAAAGAAAAGTCACTTACATGAAAAATAGGAGTGCTTGTTGCAGACAGAAACCCATCCATCTTATGTTCCCATCGGTGGCTGTCTCCACCCTGTCTAGTTATTTTGTCCTCTGATAACATATGCAGGCGGCATTTGGGATGGACGCTGGTCTGGCACCAGCTCCATTTTATTTGCTGTGGTGACTAGTGAGCAGGGAGGCAGAGTTGGAAACATTTACAGTAAGAATTCTTGGTTCTTCTACAGAACTCCCCTCCATGGTCCATCAAATTTCCGAGTTCTCTAGAGAATCACAACGGCTTCAGATTCACTTCAAGGAGATCTTTCACGGGTCAAAACTCTTACATAGGATGGCACGATTTTAGAGCTGGAGGGACAAATCCGTAACTTACAGTCGAGAACAGTGAAGAAGCTGCTGCTGACAAATTAGACATTCTACCCATTTGCAAGCTAAAAAGATAGTCCACACTGTTTTATGGATGTTGATAGGAAACACAGATTCCTGGCTCAGAAATTTAGGACAGGTTTTTATTCAGGGTGATGACAGTAGCCAGAGCACCAATATTTGGGCCCCAATTGGTTGGGCCCCAATTCCTAGAGGGACAAGTGAAGGTGACACCGTACACTCAGTGGGTTGCATTACATGAGAGGAACGCTAAGCCTATGAATCAGTGCTGGGCTCACCAGTCGTAAAGGATCATGCGAGAACAGTGGAGAACGGTCTCCCCCCTATATCCACTCCTGGTTGCTCTGCCGTCTGGCTGTGGAAACTATCTTCATGAGCACAACACTCCTTCGGTCTCTCATTATCTGATCAGCAAATGCTGGGGCCAAATCTTCTCAATCTGCCTCATGTAGTCTTTAATTAAGGCATCAGGATGAGGCCAAATTGCAGTATAGACTTCTACCATGAGCGCTAGAGTTCCAGAACTATGCAGGCATCGTGAGCAGGTCCCATAAGTCACCAGGGTGTGCCTTAGGAAGCCAGGTAGGCAGCTGTCTCTTCCGGTTTCTTGTACCATGTTTTAGTGATTGCACAGACTCTGCCTATGGTAAGCTTTTCAGAAGCTGATGGCCAGTCCATGGAGTAGTATGCTGAGGGAATGGTATGCACGTCCCAGTGGAACTGGTCCACAGTGTCTGCCTCACATGCAGACACTGTGGCACTTAGGGGACAGTGAAATCAAAGCATGTGACGGGATCAAATCTGTCATGCAGGGTGTGTCGTGCGGGGAGGCCCTGCTCGCTGCGCCATTTGTCATGCGGGAGACCCTGCTCGCTGCGCCATTTGTCGTGCGGGGAAGCCTGCGGGGTCTCTGCTCCTGCTCCCCATACAAGAACGCAGGATATGGTGAGGCCAAAAAGGAACACCCACGGAGCCATAGGTAGGGGAGTCATACCACTACGGTCTCACTGGAGGCTGGGTTCACTGGACGTGCGACCTGCTGTCCCTTTTGTCTGCAACCCACCGACGACTCTCTTTCACTGTCCTCCGTAGCCGCAGCAGTTATATTAGCGGCTAATTGGCTAACTGGCTACAGCTGACGGCCAATCAGCCACAGCTGACGGCCATCTACTACCCGAGACAGCACTCCTCCACGTGAGGCCGAGAGCCTGTAAACTACTTTCTGGGGCTCTGTCCCCACAGGGTGTCATGAGGAGTCTCAACTCCCGTTCCCCACATAAGAACGCAGGATATGGTGAAGCCAAAAAGGAACACCCACGGAGCCATACACAAGGCCACTATAGTCTTGCTGGCTGCCGGGTTGGAGACACAGGAAGCAGGAGCCACACTATCCGCAACCTGCCGTACACTTCTCTCTGCCAACCAACCTCACTTGCTAGCTGCAATCTGCCTCTCGCAATCTGTAATCCTCACTCCGCTACGCCACTCCACAACTCCACACCACCACGCCACACCACTACACCACCACCTTGCTAGCTTAGCTGCGGCAGTTATATCAGTGGCTAATGGCTAACTGGTAACAGCTGATGGCCAACTAGCCACAGCTGATGGCCATCCAATCACAGTTGATGGCCATTTACTACCTGAGCCAGCACCTTTCCACGTGAGGCCAAGAGCCTTGAAACTGCACTCCTGGTTCTGTCCCCAGAAAATCCCTACTATACCCCTAGAGGTAGAAGCATTAACAGCAGTACATGGAATTGGCCCAAAGGGCCCCACCCACAATGTCACGTTACTGTCTTTTCCCCACTGTGAATGCTCCCCAAACCATAGTAGTTGAACTTATGCCTTTTTTCCCCCCGCGGGTCTGAGTAGGGTAGTGACTTGGTTGCCCCTAGCCAATAGAGCCATAAAAGGATGAGTCGCCCTCATCCTGAAATTCCCATTTACTCGGGCAGGTGCATTGTGACTTTGCTCCCTCGTGGGGATAGGAGACCTCACCCCACCTCTAATCATGTTTTCCCTGAGGTAGCTGCAGTTGGGGCACGAGGGGTCAAGCCATGTGGAAGGAGAGACCGGCTCTGCTGTGGAACCAGACTTCGCTTATACCAAGTTCAAGTACAATGGCAGCAGCTGTGGTTCAGTGAAATGGCCTTCCAATATTTCTGGCCTACCCTGTGCACTACATCATTAGAAATAGATATTTCAGGGGGTAGTTCTTAGATCCCAGGGGATTATAAGATGCACCGAGGCTTGGGAACCACGGCCCTAGAGAAAACCTAACCACTCAAACTAGAGACTCTCAAGCTGATGATGCATCAGAACCACCTGGTGGGCTTGTTAGATCAGATTCCCAAGTCACTTTGCAAGGACTCCTGATTCAGTCGGTCCGGAGTGGCGCCGAGAGTTGTGTTTCTAAGTTCCTTGGTGATGTTGAAGTTGCTGTCTGGGGACCCCCACTCTGACAACCTCTGGGGACAGAAGAGGAATGCGGTCTGTGAGAAAATGAGGAAGGCAGGTGATGAAATACCAGAACCTTCTGAGCAGGTTCTGCAGCTGGTGCTTCTGGCCCTAACGTTTCCCCACCAGTGTGCCTCCTTGGATCACGACGCTCTTTAAAGTGTTAGGCTTTGGGACCTCCCTCACAAACAGCTGTGGTGGTACTTCCCAAATCCTAACACTTAGAAGGAAAACTCAGCATGGAGCCTTCTGCCTGGTGTCCTTCCAGGCCAATGTATCTCACAGGTCAAGTGTAGCTCATCCCAGTCAGAGAAGCAACTGAAGTCAAGACTGCTTTCCCAACAATGGTAAGGTTTCCCGGTGTCCATGGGGATTTGTTTGGCTATGACCATGTAGAGAAAGGTCAAAGCAGTCAGCAGAGAAATGAGTCCAGGTGTCAACAGAGCCACAGGGTGGGCCGGTGACAAGGGACTGTCCCTGTGGCAGGCAGGAGGGAGTGTAGCTGCAGAGATGGGCAGCTTTCCAACAGGAGTACTTGGCGGCGACGTCTAGATGTAGGGAGCCTGCACTGGGCAGGACCTGGGCTAATTCAGGATCCAGTCACACAGGAATGTGGTGGGTAGCTTGCCTTGGAAATTAGATGGGAACAAAGGTCCCAGGAAACAAGGCAGGGGCTCAGCTCTTGGAAATATGTCCGTGGTGGGTTTGAGCAAGATCAGCATCTGAGTCCCCAAGCCTGAGATGGAGCAAGGGCACAGCGGGGTTGGTGGTTTCATCAGGCAGCCTCTCAGTGTTTTACCTTTGGACACGCTTGCCGGTTATAACGCACATCCGTAAGGACCTGGGTGCAGATTGTGTGCACGTGTGGTCTGTTTCCTGGCAGGCTGTTATCTTGTGGAAGCTCTGAGGGCACAGCCTGCCCCTTGTCTGCAGCAAGCAGCCTTTGGCACACTCCTGCAGCTAGTCGCTCAAGGCAGTGTGAGCTGTGTAACCCATCCCACCAATCCTCGTCCACCTGGCTGCCAGCCCAGGAGAGATTTATAAACAGCCAATGCTGGCTTTGTCTATGTTCTATTTATTTTCTTTCCCAGATTGCTCATATCATTCTCTTTCATGAGGCCTTGTTAACAGGTGTCATGCTGCTTAAAGGATGTGGAAGACTCTGTAATAGGATGGTACTTTTGCCTGTCTCAAGATATATTCCCTGGGCTTGACCTTTAGAACTCCTTGATCCTCCTCATGGCCACTGTAGAGGTGTCCGTTTCAGCAAACTTGTTTTCAGATGGGCTCTGTTATGATTCAGGTTTCCCACAGTATTTGTTCTGTGGAAATGGCAAAGCAGCAGTTAGAGAGCACGATGGAAAATGAAATACTGGGAGTGGTTCTTGAAGGATGAGAAATCTTTC
The DNA here is from genome assembly GCF_036562045.2 of Rhinolophus sinicus. Taxonomy (NCBI): domain Eukaryota; kingdom Metazoa; phylum Chordata; class Mammalia; order Chiroptera; family Rhinolophidae; genus Rhinolophus; species Rhinolophus sinicus. The sequence continues at coordinate 73,059,217 of NC_133755.1, read as the reverse complement.
TACTGACAATATTTGATGTATTAGCAGAGCTTGCTATCTCATATAGTTTTGACACATTGACATTTGGACTACATAGCATTTGTCAATCTTTCTAAATCAGTGGTTCTCAACTGGGGGCAAATTTGCTTCCCAAGGAACACCTGGCTATTACTTAGGGTGTCGCAGCTTGGGGGCTGGGGCAGGGAGGAGGAGGGGTGCTACTGGCTCTAGTGCCTAGAGACCGGAAATGCCGCTGAACGTCCTGCAATGCTTCACAACAAAGAATTACCCAGTTCAAATGTTCAGAGAGGCTGAAAACTCGGTTCTGAACTGGGGCATTCTTGCATATGTGATTTCAATAACAGAATCTACATTTGATATCTGATAGGTTGTTAGCATGAGTTTTCATTTTTAACCTGTTACTTGTTTGGGGTCTATAAGGTAACTTCCTAAATATAACTATGTCTTAGTCAATAAACTGAAGAAATTGACAAACTGTGGACCATGAGTCAAATCTGGCCCGCCACCTACTTTTGTAAATATAGTTTTATTGGACACATACATGCCCATTGGTCTATGTACTTTTCATAACTGCTTTTGTGCTGCAATCTCAGGGTTGCATAGTTGAGACAAAAGCCATATGGCCTGTGAAGTCTAAAATATTTGCTATCTGAACCTTTACAGAAAAAGTTTGCCTGCCCCTGGGTAAAGCAATACACTGAAATTGTCTCAGCTGGTCAAAAACATAGCTATTAAGGAATAAACTTTTATGACAGCTCTAAACAAAAGTCCTCAGTCTTTTGTAAGATCTTTTTAGATTATTCAAAATTACCATCTAGTCTCTAACCTCCTCTTGCCTGGCTACTTCACAAAAGAATAGCTGGGTGTTTCTTCTTTGTTAGCTCAGAGAGACTAACAAAATTCAAGATATCTCTTACCAGCTTTCCACAGCGCAGCCATGTAACAAGTCTGAAGGGAAGGAAGGGACAAAAAAGAGCATTAATCTTCAGGGTGAATGGGAGATGGCACCTCAGTGCTTGTTAGCTGACATTTGTTGGTCGTCTGACTCATCAGCACCCAGAGGTGGTTGTGAATGTGAGAATGTAAGACTATCAGCCACGTGAACCTTGGCCATATCTTCTGGGCTTCTAAACATCTTAGGGTCTGGAATTAACTGGATGCTATGTAGCACGTGGGTCAATTTGGGGGCAAATACTAATTTGGAAAACTGTTGGCCTACTTTAGTAGGGACAGCTTCAATTATACAATTTGATCAGGAATAATATCTGGATCCAATTTTCCAGCGTCTTTAAAGTCCAAACAATATAAAGAATTAATTCATTTACTCCTGAATTAATTAAAAGTTGCTTTGCCACTAATATGTACGATGCCCTGTACACAAGGATCAGAGAGACAAAGTAAAATGGAGCTCTCAGACTAGTGTGAGAGGCAGGTATTAGAATTTGCAATGCGGTGGTTAAATTGGTAACCACAAGGTGGCATAGTGGTGCAAAGGAAGGAGGTGTTGAAGGTACCCAAGGATTGGAACAGCTGTAGGAGGTGGCCAAGCTTGAATTAGCCCTACAGCATGGAAGGGCTGTAGAAGCTTGAAGGGAGTCCTTAATGAGAAGGAAGGGAACAGCAATGGGAAGGCTTGCTGCTTCTGCAGTCAGGTCTCTTCCAACAGGCACCCACCATATTGCAGTGACACTCGTCCTTGGTCCAGCAGCCTCAGAGACTTGATCCCTCAGTTCTTGGGGTTGAACAGATTTAGGTGTGGCGCCAGTATACCCTGACCAAGCTCACAGGAAGCAGGTCTCACATAAGAAAGCTAACTGTTAGCAGATTAAAAATACAATCACCAACCCACCTGAGTAATTGTATTGGCCTCAATAATACATTCTCTCAAAAGGCAAATTATATGAGTAAGCCAAGTTTAATTATCAGAAACTTGCTTAGTGATTTTGCAATCAGTCTGTAATGCCAACTTTACAAAATAAGAGTAACAACAGGAGCTACCACTGAGGGCCCACTCTGAGCCAGGTACCAAGAAAAACACTTTACATGCATTTTATCTTTTAAAAACATTGAAATTCTTTAATGACCTGCTTTCCCACCAAACTGCGAGCATCCTGAGAACCTTGGCTATTGGTCATTTTTGGTATGAAATCTCTAGTGCCTAGCAGAGTGGTAGCATCAATACATGTTTTCTTGAATGAAATTAATATGCTCAAAAATGGAAATAGAGGAGATGTATATACAGTAGTACCCGGTTTGTGAATGTCTCCATGGACGAACATTTTGGTTTACGAATGCAGTAAGCCCGGTAGTAAATGCTTCGGTTTTCAAACACGCCTTGGAAGTTGAACATGTCATGAGGCTTCTGCTGAGTGCAAGATCCTGAGGCCTAGCTGTCAGCTGTTTTCAAACATTTCAGAACTCGAACGGTCTTCTGGAAAGGATTATGTTCGAAAACCGACGTACCACTGTATCTTCCTTTATGAATCCAGGGCTCTATAAATTGACAAGGACCTCGCAAACACCGCAAGGGTGTAACTAATCAGCTGTTTGCAGCGACGCTTGCTTGAGTAGAGCTTGGTGTTCTACTTCCAACTTTGCTCCCTAACATGGTTTTTTCTTCTAAGGTGGCTATTCCTTTTCTGGTGAACATGTTCTTTTTCTCTGGTGTTTTACATTTTGTTATTTAAAAAAATGATGCAGAAAATTACAAAAATTGTATGTAATTTTTAATGAAAATAAGTTCTTAATTTGTTCAATTCATCAACCCTTTCCTTTTACTGTTAATCTTTTTGTATCTTGTCTAAGGAATCTTTTAAGATGCCATGAGGATATTATGTTTTTGGCATTATTTCCTGTAATATTTTTCTGTATGGTTTCTAAAATCTTTGTACTTTTACCTTTCAAATTTTGTTTTTATTCTGTAAAGATATTTAGTGGTCCTCACGCCAGTTAATGTAAAATTCATCCCTTTCTCATTTGTCTGCATGGCCACGTCTCTCACATATCAAGTGTCCATACGTGTATGAATATGAAGCAGTATTTCTGGGCTTTCTATTCTGTTGGCCAATTTGTTTTGCGTGATTATCCATCATCTATCATCGATCTATCTATCTATCTATCTATCTATCTATCTATCTATCTATCTATCTATCACCTCCTCTCCCTACCCCCAAACAACCCTATATCCTAGGGAACAGTCTGTGCAATGGTTACAAACAGCTTGCATTCCCAGATTGTCACTTATTGGTTGTGTGTCCTTGGGCAAGTTACATAACCTTTATATAAATCAGTCTTCTAATTTTCTCATTTGTAGTGGAAATTGGTCATTTATGGCTGCCCAATGGTTTTCGAAAACTGTTTCTACATTTTGAGAACTCCCACTTTGTAAGCTCTTCTTTTCCAAAGTTAATACACACACACACACCTTTTGCATTCTCTCCTGTAGCTAAGGTGCAGCTTGTGGCCTAATTTCCACCACCAGATGTGTTGCAGAAGGCATAGGTGTGAGTGAGTGATGGAGGTGGGGGCTTTTGGGGAACTGCTCTGTGGGGCATGCAGCTCTTGAGGGAGAACATGTCCTTACCTTGAGACCAGGATCCTAGAGGGCGTCATGCTTGCTCCTTATATGACTTTCTGTAGCCATTATGAATGAACTGTCTTTAATTAGAGGGGTCGTAGAGAGATTAACTCTAGAAGCTATTTGGAATTTCTGTTGTATAATTTAATCAGAAGATTTCCAAAAAGGTAACATGCTGCTGAGAAGAGGGTGAGGGAAGGAAGATGGCGCTGGGCTAGAGGCAAGGCAGCATTAAAGGACAGGTGTGAACTAAAAATGGAAATCCCAGAAAGCATACTTTCATTATTTCATGCTTTTATTTTATTCTGGACTTAAGAATATGGAATAGAACCATGGCCTAGCCACTGAGCAAACAGTCTTATCCGTTTGTAAATTTCAGAGGATTCTTCTTTATGAGTTGGAATCAACCAAAGGGAAAAAAGTCATTTTTAGAAAATGTGCTATTAAATAACCCAAGCAAAGTAAAAAATCTGGAGTATTGGGATGTGGGTATTCACATTTTTCCTTTTTTACAAATACTCTTCTAGATACCCTTTGATATGACAAATTTACAAAGACAACAGAGTATATAAATAGAGTTTCTTTGATTCTTCTATCCACTGAACTTCACTCTAAAGTATGCATTACAAACAAAATAAAGGTAAGAAATACATTAAGTAGCCTTAGAGAAAGATCTTTGAAATTCTCAGGAAAGAAAATGTAAAGTTCCACTATTTTCAGTCAGCCTTGAGAAAAAAGCCCACTTGTTAGTATAATAAATACTTTGTAAAAGGTCAGCCATTCCCATGGGCTTTTAATGAAGGCAACAGTATTCACCTAGCAGTTGGTGGGAAATACCACAGAAAAGGGGAAAAGTCACTTCTCATTCTGACATAGGGATGCAGTAAGAGTCCAATATAAGAGCAAGTTTAACACTATCTGGTTCACTAAAATATACAGGAAGTAACTAAAGGAGATTTTCTGGAAATAAATCAGGAAATTAGTATTAGTCTGATAAAGATGTGGAATAAAATTGCTACTTATGGAAGTTTGGATCAAAGATTTTTGTTTACTTACTTTAATCACAAAATACAATGTAACAGAATAAATTTAAGAAACTCATAGACACAGACAATAGTTTAGTGGTTGCCAGAAGGTAAGGGGGTGGGGGGTGGGGGGTGGGAGATGAGGGTAAGGGGGATCGAATATATGGTGATGGAAGGAGAACTGACTCTGGGTGATGAACACACAATGGGATTTATAGATGATGTAATACAGAATTGTACACCTGAAATCTATGTAATTTTACTAACAACTGTCACCCCAATAAATTTAATTAAAAAAAAAATTCTATAAAGCCCCATCAAAGCATTCAGATCTTTATCAATTAGCTACTTATATTGTTTAAGACTGAAATATTTGTTAAAACAGTTTGATGCAGAGTGGATTTCATTCTGAATTTAAAAATTCTAAACATCTTAGCTGTTACAGACAGAAGTATAAAAGATTTATACTTACCTTATGTCATAAAACACTTAACTTTTCTCATGAGCTCACCCTTAGTGTTAAGGAAGGTTTTCCATTAGCTATTCAAATAACAAATATGCTCACATATTAATTCAACTGATATGTATTGAATGTCTATACCACCGAAGGGGCACTGCTCATGCCACAAGCCGAGGGTGCCTGGTGAACAGGGTGGGTGAGTATGACTCCTGTGCTCTGGAATCACTCAAAAGGAAGTGTGAGGAGTACCTTACTCTCTCAGGAACAGCAAAACCAAAACCATATATGGAAATGCTCCATTTTAAAAGAAGCCTGCTGTGTCCACAATGACCGCATCTCAGAGCTCTGGCACTGAAATCAGTACACTGCAGTAGCCCCCACAGAGTGGCAAGCCCATCATGGGCTCCAGGTGGGCTCCACACTATGAGGATTTAATCTTCTTTTGGAAAAGAAAGAAAAAGAGAGAAAAAGAACATTTGTAACAGCAACATTCTGCTGAAGATTGCCTACATGTTCCACTTCTGGTTATGTGCTTCCTTCTTCTCTTTGAACAATGCAATAGCATCCTCAGATTTTGGTGTCTGTGTGGAACTTGACTTTGAAAGTCATCTGACTCACCCTCCCTTCCAAAGCAAGAATTCCCTCTCAATATCTTAGATGAATAGATATGCTATCTGTCATATGGAACATTTCTTTTCTTCTCTTTTTAAACAGTTCTGATTAAACAAAACAAAACAAAACATGTTTCCTTAGATTAAATAAAAATCTCTGCCACTTGGACAGAGTAATACTTCCTAGAAATAAATGTTTCAAATGAAATCACTCTTCCTCACAAAAACCTTTCAAATATATTAAACCACACATGTTGTATTTGCTTTTTCTATCCCAGTATCTCTACTTTGAAGGATCACCCCTTCTCTATTCCTTAGCAACCCTGCTCCGTGTATGTGGCTTGGGGCTCTCCCTCCCCTTGACCCAGCGTGGGTGCAGGGACCAGCCAAGCTAGTAAGATTACATCATCACCCTGACCACAAGGATTGGTCTAATAAGGGAAGGGGACTCACTCAGCCTCTCAGTGTCATCCTGAGTGACTTTGCTGGGGCTATCTGGAAACATAGTTCCCACTGTGGGGAGGGGTGCAATGAGTCTGGCTGGTGGTGGTCTTATTTTCCACCATATGGAATGTGCCTGCCTCAAATTAAAGAAATAATACATAGGAAACCAGAGAAAAGGTGAAGAGGGAGGAAGGGGAGGAGAGGGGAGTGGGTATAGGGGAGAAGGAAATGAGTCTGAGAAAATACTCAGGCTGGGGTCTATCTATGCTCCATATGATATTAGTCTAGAATGTATGTTTTTATGAGTGGATACATCGATATTTCCTCCTTTAGCTTACTTTCAGTTAGATTTTGGACACTTGAATTCAGTGATTGTAGCCCTTATATCCCAGTACATCAGCTCTTTTCAAAACTAGAAACTTGTGTTTCTTCAGTTTTCCCTCTTACAAGAGGATTCTCAGAACGTTTACTTTCCTTACTGTTTTTCACTTGAGAAATTTAACTTCAGATTTACTTTGAGAATGTGCCCAGCATCAAGCACAATAATGCAGAGGAAGTCCCAGCAGTGGAACCAGGAGAGCAAAACCTCCCACACCCTCTGCTTGAAAGGCTATTTTTTTTTTTTCAATTACTGTTGACATACAATATTATATTAGTTTCAGGTATACAATATAGTGATTCTACATTTATATAACTTATGAGGTAATCACCCCAATAAATCTAGTACCCATCTGACACCATACATAGTTAGTAGAATATTATTGGCTATATTCCTTATGCTATACTTTATATCCCCATGACTGTTTTGTAACAACCAATTTTTACTTCTTAATCCCTTTCCCTTTTTCACCAATTTCCCCAACCCTGTCCCATCTGGCAACCATCGGAATGTTCTCGGTATCTACGAATCTGTTGTTCTGTTTGTTCATTTATTCTGTTCTTTAGATTCCACATGAGTAAAATCATATGGCATTTGTCTTTGTCTGATTTACTCTAGTCAGCATAATAACCTCTAGGTCCATCCATGTTGTTGCAGATGGCAAGACTTCATTTTTTTTTTTTTTATGTCCAAGTAGTATTCCACTGTATATATGTACTATCTTTTTATCCATTCATCCACCGATGGACACCCAGGCTGCCTCCACATCTTGGTCATTGTAAACAATGAACATATGAGTGCACATGTCCCTTTGAAGTAATGTTTTGAGTTTCTCAGAATAAATACCCAGAAATGGGATTAATGGGTCTTTCTTTGTCTTTTGTCATAGCCTTTGTTTTAAAGTCTGTTTTGTCTTGTATAAGTATTGGAACCCCAGCTTTTTTTTTTTCCTCTTTCATTTTTATGAAATGTCTTTTTCCATTCCTTTATTTTCAGTTCTGTGTGTCTTTTGTTCTGAAGTGAATCTCTTTTAGACAGCATATATAAGGTCTTGTTTTCTTATCCATTCAGCCACCCTATATCTTTTGATTGGAGCATTTAATCCATTTATATTTAAAATAATTGTTGATAGATATGTAGTTTTTGCCATTTTATTATTCATATTTTATTTATTTTCTTCTTCTTTTAAAGAATTCCCTTTAGCATTTCTTGAATACTAGTTTGGCAACGATGAACTCATTTAGCTTTTTCTTATCTGAGAAGCTCTTTATATGTCCTTCAACTCTAAGTGATAGCTTTGCTGGGTAGAATGATCTTGGTTGTGGGTCCTTGCTTTTCATCACTTTGAATATTTGATGCCAATCTCTTCTGGCCTGCAAAGTTTTTGTTTAGAAAACAGTCTTATGGGAGCTTCTTTGTAAGTAACTGCTTTTCTCTTGTTGCTTTTAGATTCTTTCTTTGTCTTTAAACTTTGGCATTTTAATTGTGATGTATCTTGTTGTGGGCCTGTTTGGGTTCATCTTATTTGGGACTCTCTGAGCTTTCTGGGTTTGTATGTCTATTTCCTTCACCAGGTTAGGGAAGTTTCCTGTCATTATTTCTTCAAATATGTTTTCTATTCTTTGCTGTCTCTCTTCTCCTTCTGATACCCCAATGATGAGGATGTTTGTATGCTTGATATTGTCCCAGAAGCCCCTTAAACTATCCTCATTTTTTAGATTCTTTTTTCTTTTTGCTGTTCTGATTGGATGTTTTCTGCTCCTTATCTTCTAAATCACTGATTTGATCCTCTGCTTCATCTAATCTGTTGATTCCCTCTAATATAGTCTTTATTTCAGTTATTATATTCTTCATTTCTATCTGGTTCTTTTTATGTTTTCTATCTCCATTTTTATGTTTCATATCTCTTTATTGAAGTTCTCCTTGAGATTACTGAGCACCCTTACAACCAGCGTTTTGAACTCTGCATTTGGTTGATTGCCTGTCTCCATTTTGTTTAGTTCTTTTTCTAAAGCTTTGTTCTGTTCTTTCATTTGGGACATATTTCTTTATTTCCCCATTTTGGCTGCCTCCCTGTGTTTGTTTCTATGTATTAGGTGGAGCTGCTATGTCTTCCAGTCTTAATAGAGTAGCCCTTATATAGTAGGTGCCCTGTGGGTCTCAGTGGCAGGTCTTCCTGGTCACCAGAGCTGGATGCTCCAGGTGTGCCCCTTGTGTGGGTTGTGTGTACCCTCCTGTTGCAATTGAGCCTTTGTTGCTGTTTGCACATCAATGGGAGGGATTGACCTTTGGGTGATTGCTTGTGAGAGCTGTTTTCTCTGGTGTGGTCTAAAGCTAGCCAAGGGCATGCCAGCCCTGGGCCTCCTGGGAGGGGCACTGCCGCAGGCTAAGTTCAGCTGCAGCCTGTGCCCTGTCCAGGACAACCTGGAATGAGCCACAAAGCTATCTGCAGATGGCAGCCACCTGTGCTGGTCTTGGAGATGCCTCAAGAGGCTAAGCCTCAATCCAACACCAGCTTCCACTATTCCCAGGCTTGGCTCTGCTTAGCAAGAGGTATAGGGCATGCTGAGGCTAGGTGCTGCTTATTTGAGGTTTGTTAACCTTTGAGAGAGTTTAGGAAAGCTGAAGCATGACCCAAGACAGGCTGTTTGTATGAAAACGTCACTGGAAGCAGTTTGAGTGAGGCTGCAAGTTAGATGGGGCAGAGTCTCAGGGAATCACCAGCGTGGGGTGAACGGTGTTAGCCAAGAGATTCTGATATGGTACTCACCTGTGTCTGCATGCTGGGTCGGGGGAGTGCTCAAAAAGAAAAAGAATGGCTTCTGCCAGTACTTCTGTCTGGGAGAAAGCTGCCCCTCCAGCACTCACTCTGAAGCCAATCAACTCAGTTCCTCCCCGTATGTCCCTGGCACCTTTCAAGCCGCTGCTCCAGCACTGGAGCTCAGAGCAATGAGTCCATCAATGAGTAAGTCTGCATGTGGGCCCTTTAAGAAGAGTGCCTGGAACTCCGGCAGACTTCTGCCTCACTCAGCCATGATCTAAACTGTTTTTCAGAGCCAGAAGTTGTGGGGACTTCTCTGCCTGGTACTGGAACGCTGGGATGGGGAGCCTGGTGTAGGGTTGGTAATCCTTGCTCCTTGTGGGAGAACTTTGCAGCTGAGATATTCCTCCCAATTATTAACTGCCACATGTGGGTATGGGGTCTACCCTGTTCTATGTCTCCACCTCTTCTACTATTCTTGATGCAGCTTCTTCTGTATGTCTTCAGTTATAGGACTTTTGTTCAGCCAGACTTAGGAAATTCTCAATGATGGCTGATCTGTATTTAATTGTAATTTTATTCTGGTCACGAGAGAATGAAGCACAGCATTTACCTACTCTACCTTCTTGACTGGAAATCTGAAACACTTCTTCTAACAGTACCATACATATATTACATTTCCTTTCTATTACATCACCTGCCTTTAGGATCCATGGCTTCTTAATATTGGTTCTACTTTCCCTGATAGTGAAGCTGGAAACAAAATATCAGATGAGTAACTGTGTTTTCTTTTTCTTTTGTTCATCTCCAAAGGGGATTTCAAGGGCTTTTCATGGCCCATGGCCTTTCCTACAAGACTTAGTTCTTTTTAGGAATTTTCTTTCCTGAAACAATCCTTCTTTTCAATGCCCCTCATTTGTATTTATGACTGGTCATATCCACTTTATGTACCTGTCAGTTTTATACCTAAGTTTATCAGAGACCTCACTGATTCAACAATATTTATTATATTAGGTGCTCCACTCTTTACTTCCTGAGTAATTTTTATTTGTAGTCAGAAGGGTCTTTTTTGTTTGTTTGCTTCATTTTTTAAAACCCTTCAGTTACTCCCTAGCTATTTTCTCTCTTGGAGCCTCTAGACATGGGCTTATGTTTAATGTGTTTCTGAATTTCTTGAAATCAGCTATATTAGTTAGCTTAGGTTAAGCTATGCTGTGGCAACACACAAGCCCAAATCGCACAAACTATACACACAAAGCACATTCTCAGTTACACTGTGGATTCTGTCAGCTCTTCAAAGTCACATCCTCCATGCAGTGACTTGGTGATTCAAGTTCCTTCAATCATTTTTTCTCTGGCCAAAGACACTGCATACTGATTCATGGATTCTTCACTGCCTCAGCCTGAAAATGACCCATGTCATTTCCTCCATTGGACAGATTGAATCACATGATCCTACCCAAATGCAAGAGGACTGTGAAGTACCGTCTTCTGACTCTTAACATAAAAGGATTGCTGGAGGATGGTGAGAACTAGTCATACCTACCACAGTAGATGCCCAAGGCTCCCTTCTTTTACTATTATCCAACCTTAAATGATGCAGTCACTTTCTCTAAATGTTTACATTGGTCCATTTTCTTAAAAATGGGTTCTCAGTAGCAATATTTTTTTGTTGTTGTTCCTGAATACTCCTAATAAAGTCATCAGCATACATTCCTATTTAGCAGATTAAGTCTTCCAAAGATATCTGGAGTATTTAGCTACTTCATCACTACTCTAACTTGTCTCTTTGATGGATTTATTATTTATACTACAGAAGCACTAAGACAGCCTGGGGGCTGTATGGCTCATTGCTCAAATCCTTCCAAGGGATCATGACCGTACACCACAACCAGTAGTAGAAGGTTTGCCACCATGGGCAGACCATCCAATGCTGTTTCCTGCCTCATCTGCTGAGCACCAGCAGCTCAGGATTTCCCATCCATATGCCACAAATTATTTTCTCATTCTCACTGCTGGTCATTTGCCTGGCCAATAAACAGACACCAGTGAACTAATATGATGGCGTGTTATACCTGCTTGACTATATAGCATCTGTCAACATCTGCTTTGACATTATTTTTCCTTGATGTTGATCCATATCAGGGCTGGTCTTGTTCTCAGTTCTCCTGGGCCATGCTGGCACTGACAGTTTCTGAAATGGGATACCCTCAGATGCATTATTCCTTGTGAAAGAGATATAGTCTCCTTAGGATAGATGGAACACTCTCTTCTCTGTCTCTGATATGTATCAATTCAACTGTAAGAGCAAAACTATTAGCCTTCATCATAACCACAGATTGGAGGTGGAGTGGGGAGCACCTTGTCCAATAATTTAATTGGGTCCTCACCAAAAAGGATTTGGGGGCTTCTGCTGAGTCTCTGTGTGGCTTTTCGAAGTTTATATTCAGCTATGATTCCTTTTCTTATTTATAAAACCCAGGCAGTATATTTGAAAATATACTAAGGGAAAATGAAAGAACCATTGATACTTTACAAAATAATGTGAAATCTTGTGAAGTACTAACGCCATTGTAAACCAGGTTGCCTCAGTACAGAGTGTTTAGGAAAAAGCTTTCCTTCCTTAAAAGTCACACTGTGCTTACTCTGAAAATGGACACTTGCCATTGGCAAGTGTGTGTGTGTGTGTGTGTGTGTGTGTGTGTGTGTGTGTGTGAAGGTAACAGTTACCCCCTGCATATCTGGAAGAATAAAGTCATGACATCACAGAGCTGCAGCTCATGTGTTATTGGGATCTCAATGTAGACTGACTTGTCATACCTGTACCCACCTTGAAGGTCTTGGACTACCAAATACCATTCCTACTCCTTCTGTATCTCAACTGTATTATTTTAGACAGAATAACTCAGACGTTGGGGACATGTACTCTTGGGGAAAGAAGTGCTGAGGGTTGGAGATGCAGTTTCCTGGACAGTGGGTGGGATTTTATAGAGCAGGCCCTCTTAGAGAATAATACAGGCCTGAGAACAGGGGCACACATTCAAAATATCAACAACTTCAGGGCAGGGATGTTGGCCCATCAGAAGGGATGGTGATTGGTTTGCGATTGGCCATTATTTTAATGATATTTTTTCTCTGCTTTTCTCCTGTGAATTACCAAACACTTATTCTACTCTTCTTTTCCTTCTGGCTGAACAATTGGAAATGCTTAAGCCATAAATTAGATTTGGTCTTCAGGATTTATTACTAAATTATAGTAAGGAGGATGATGTTCAATGTGTGAATTTTCCACTTTATTGAATTTTGACTTCTCTGCAATGTTGTGGAATTAAAAAAATATGTAATTCAAGTAAAACACTTGTCACCATGGTTAATATATATGGTAGCCACTGATATTATTACTACCGTTGAAGATCATTTATCTGGGAGGTGAAATATGAGAAGCATCTAAATAAATAATTGTTCATGTTTAAAATAATTTTAAGCATGATCCTCTCCTGAAAAGGACCATTTTCTATAGCTTCCAATGTTTGCTGAGTTTGTGACCATGTCAGAGGGGTGTGGGGGCCCAACGTATACAACATGGACAGGATGGCCTCGGTCATAACAGACAGACATACACAAATTGATTCTGTCTGAGGCAACTGAATGCTGTTGGACACTTCACACATCTCATAGAACAGGATCAAGTTCTAAGAGGAAGACCCAGCTCAAAACATTCAGGGTGTGAGAAACATGAAAAGGAAAGTCACGGCATCAACACATATACAATATTGCTGGGTCTTTTCAAAAGAGCTGTTGCAGCTTCCTCTCCTTTAGTTTCTGCACAGGCTGCTGCAGCAAACATTGATGATGAATAGTTTTGCCTTCCTCTTCATATAGACCAGCGAGGATTTCCCAGTGATCAAAATGTTCAGATATTCTATGCTTCCAAATTCTCATTTTCATGCTAAAATTAATAAGAATCTGTCATTGTATTTGTCATTAAATACTTAGGGTTTTATAAATTTATCATTTCAAGAAGACACCTGAGAAGGAGACATTAGAGGAAAGACTAGAAGGAAATGAAGGAGTCCACATGTGGTTGTCTTAGATGTTATGGACTGCATGTTTGTGTCCTTCCAAAATTCATATTGAATCCCTACTTCCTAATGAGATGGTATTTGGAGGTGGGGCTTTTGGGAGGTAATTAGAGTTAGATGAGTCATGATGGGGCGCTCCCATGATGGGATTAGTGTCCTTATAAGAAGAGAAAGAGAGGAAAGCTCTCTCCTTTGGCCACGTGAGTATACAGCGAGAAGTCGTAAGTCAGGAGGCAGGTTCTCACTGGACACTGCCAGCTCCTTGATCTTAAACTTCCAGCCTCCAGAACTTTGGGAAATAAATGTCTGCTGTTTAAGTGCACCCGCCCTCCATAGTCTATAGTATTCTGTTATGTCAGCTCGAGCTGACTAAGGCATGGGGGAAGAGCATTCAAGGAGTGGGGCCCTGGAGAAGGGAAGGTGTTCAGCATGTCTAAAGAGCAGCAAAGAGGCCCGTGTTACTGGGGAGGGCATGCACAAAGGGGAGCAGTAGCAAACAGGCCAGTGGGGTTAAGGGTGAGGAGGTGGGGAGATTGCGTAAGATTGGGTCATTGTAAGAATTTTGACTTTAGCTGCAAAGTGAGATAAAGAACTATTAGAGATCTGAGTCGAGAAATGTGATTTGACTTGCATTTTTCAAAGATCATGTTTGTTGTTATTTTGAGAACAGCTTATTGGTAGATAGATATGGACAGGAAAAACCAGGGATGAGACAATTATGATAAACTAAGCAAGGTGGCTAGGATAAAGGTGATACTAAGGAGGCGGAGACAAATGCAATTTTTGGTATATTTTGAGACAGAATGGATATAATTTTCCATTGAATTGATATGGAGAAAGCTTAAGGTTCAAGGATACTGCTGTCATTTACTAAGATTCTAGAAGGATCAGGTTTTTGCCTATGTAAAATTTGAATGCTTTTGAGATGGTTTCTAAAGGAAGATGTGTAGGAGGTTGAAAATATGTGCCAGAAGGGAAGGGTCCAGGATAAAGATACCCATTTGGTCATCATTAATAGAGAGACGGTGTTTAAAGACACAAGATTTATCTTAAAGATGTATCTTAAGGAGGAAACGTGAATAGAAAAGGGAAGATGACCAGTGACTGAACTCTGGTGCTATGGAACATTCAAGGAGATGAGGATGAACTGGTGAATGAGACAGAGAAAGAGCCTTCAATGAAGTAGGAGGAATCAAGAAAGAACATTGTTTCAGAAGCCAGATGAGTAAAGCGTTTCAAGACGGAAGAGGTGACAAACCATGTCCAATGCTGCAGGAAGCAAATAAAATGAGATTGTCATTGATGAATGTGAACAGGTGTTGTGGAATGGTTTTCAGAGAAAACAGGAGGCGAGGTGGTGTGAGTGACAGTACAGAGAACTGCTTGAGAAGAGAACCTGAAAAATGAAGCAGATTTTGGAGGGAGAGATAAAGTTAAGAGGGTTTCTTCCAACCTCCCTACTACCCTCCCTCCCTTTCTCTTTCCCTCTTTCCTTTTCTCCCTTCCTTCCCTTCCCTTCCCTTCCCTTCCCTTCCCTTCCCTTCCCTTCCCTTCCCTTCCCTTCCCTTCCCTTCCTTTCCCTTCCCTTCCCATATCTTCTCCTCTCCTGTCTCCATCTTTCTCTTCATCTCCCTTCCTTTCTCTGTTTCTCTTTCTTTTTCTATTTCTTCTAGGATAAATGTAAATAAATAGCTGTTTGCTTGTTTCCTTTTGGGAGTGAAACAGGAGAAGAGAAATTTAATGATACAGGAGAGAGCGAGGGGAGAATTGCTTAAGGTCTGTCTTTGAGATGGTGGGTAGCGATAGGTTTTGTGCCCTAATGGAGGATTTGGCCTTGGTTAGGGGTACAGTTCATATGCAGCAACAGGAGGGAAGGTTGAATGTGGGCAGACACAGGTAGCTGAGTAGATGTAGACATCTTCTTTTGATTGATTTTTCAGTAAAAAAAAGAAAATGAGGTCATCAGATGAAGACTGACTTTGGATTAAGAATTGTACATTTGAGGAGAGAGGAAATAGAAAGGCATAGTCTTGAAAGATGGAGGGGGACTAAATTGACTAGGCTACATAAGATTGCCAGGCAACTCTAAGGGCCCTCTTGAAGTTCATGATCATAAATTTAAGTGAACACAGTTCAGGTCAGAAGTTTTCTCCAGTATGTTCAGGTATATGTGCGGTGGGACAGTGGCAGAGCTGGGTTCAGTTAGGTCTGGGGTTTTGTCAGACTTAATATGATGGTGGGAGAATAGGGAAACACATTGAATGGGTGTGGAAGGGAATTATTAAAATGGTGGACTCGGGGACCCAAGTTGAGTGAGGAGGAGAGGAAGAAGAAGAAGAAGAAGAAGAAGAAGAAGAAGAAGAAGAAGAAGAAGAAGAAGAAGAAGAAGAAGAAGAAGAAGAAGAAGAAAACAAATCTCAAATCAGTAGTTGTAGGTCTCAGTGAGACCAGAGAATTGTTGGCATGGAGATGCATGGCTAGAAAATAGGAGGTGGGGGTCAGAGAGTAGACTGCTTGAAATTAAGGTGGTGAAGGGACACAGGTCAGATCATGACCAGGTCTATGATGTGAATGATGTCAGGTGGACAGCAGGTTCCTGGAGGAGAGGAGGAAGTGACTGAAAGGGCACGAATGACACATGCAGATATTGAAACTTTATGTACTGTAATAGAAGTAGCGCTGTAAAGACTGACCATGAGCCCGAAATTGAAATCTCACGGATTAAAGCAGACTGACCTTGGTGGGTACCTCCAACCATCACGGCCGGCTGATAGAGTCAATACCATGAGCTGCAAACTTCTTCTTGGTGGTGGTGGTGGTGGTGGGCAGGAAAAGGAGTACAAAGATTTGAAAGTGACAACAAGGAGTCAATAGGACAGTTGTGTCCTAAGCCCAGAGGTGGGATTGGTGTGAGAATAAAAACTGCCACCTACTGAGCGAGTGGCAGGACAAGTGAGGTCTCGGTGGAGTGCCAGGGTCAGTTCAGGCAAGAAGGTGAAGGCATTGTTCCCAGCAGATATTTTTGATCTGTACAAAATGATAAATACCTACTTTATTGATATTTTCAACTGGATTCATGTGACGTATTTATATTAGATAAATATTTTTGACATTTATTTCTTATGTATCTTACATTGTATGCTGTTAGGTTGGTGCAAAAGTAATTGTGGTTTTTGCAGGGTTTTTTTTAACCTTTTAAACTGCAATTACTTTTGCACCAATCTAATATTATATTCTACGCTTTACTAAAATATACTTACCATCATTATTTTCTTTTGTATTTAAGATATTTAAACCCTGGAGCTGTTGTTATCTGATTGTCATGCATTACAATTGTTATATTCTTATGCAGAACGCACAGTTTTGCTCACATCACAAAGCCAGGTGCTGATACTCAAAGTTTCTACGTGGTGTCTTATTTTTCCCGGCAGTTGTAAAATACAGGCCGTATATTGCTGCCCCCTGCTGCTGTATAGAAAAATTGCGCCCACAACTTGGAGTAACAAACAGCTGAGAACCTTTGTTATCTGTGGGCTGTCTGGCCTCATCTTTCCAAATTTCTATAATTCACTGACATGACTATGAAGACTAATGAGTGTAGAGTGTTACTGTATCTGATAAAGTAAGTAATTATTTATTAATTGACAACTCAAGAAAATGAATATTCCCCTCCAAAACCCACTGTCCTAATGCACAATAATGGGTGTGGGCATGAAGATAAATACACAAATATTCTCAATTTCTATGGTATTGGAATTTAAGATTGATAAGTGTGGATATTTAAGAATTTTCCACATTCAGGAAATGAGCATGCAAACAACCCTTAAGCATTATCAATAAATACATGACTGTGGACTAGCAGCCCCACATCACCTGAGAGCTTGTCACAAATGCACATGACCAGCCCCACCCCTGACCTGCTGGATCAGATACTCTGGGGTGTGGCCCAGCCCTCTGAGTTTCAAGGCTTCCAGGTGACAACGATTAAAGGGTCTGTGAGCCATTTGTTAGCATCTTGACACCCAGCTGTGGTCCATAGGATTGATATCACCTGCACCTGAGATCCTGTGAGAATGGTAGACCATGGAGCTCTTTTCCAGATCTCCCGAATCAGAATCTGCATTTTAACAGGATCCTCAGATCTTTTAAGTTTGAGAAGCACTTGTTTAGAACACATAGATGGCAACCCCTATCATGCGGGGTCTCTGGTCCCACTCCCCACACAAGAACGCAGGACATGGTAAGGCCAACAAGGAACACCCACGGAGCCATAGATAGGGGAGTCATACCACTGTATTCTCGATGGCAGCTGGGTTGGAGACACAGGAAGCAGGAGTCGCATAATCCGCAATCTGCCATCTGCTTCTCTGCCAACCAACCTACAACTCCCCTAGTGTAGCCACCGCAGTTATATTAGTGGCTACTGGCTAACTGGTTACAGCTGATGGCCAACTAGTTATAGCTGAAGGCCAACTAGTCACAGCTGATGGCCATCTACTACCCAAGCCAGCACCTTTCCACGTGAGGCCGAGAGCCTGGAAACTGCTCTCTGGGACCCTGTCCCCACAATCCCAAACAGCCATTCCCAGTTTTGTAATTGGCAAGGCAAATGGGGTTGTCTTGCATATTTTGGGAAGAAAATAAAGCAAAATTATTTTCCTTGCAAAATTTCTTGACAAATTGCAGTGGGTAGCAAAAGCTTCTCGAGGTAAAATGAGCGATATTCATGTGAGCAAACAAAATGCACAGCTTGGAAGAAGGAAAATGGGGCCATTCTGCTTCCTGCATCTCTGGACTAAGGGTACCAGGCTGCGTGTTCCCTCATGCAAACGGGGTTAGGAGTCTGCAATGAGCCCGAGACAGGGCCTCTGCCTGCCCTTTCTCTCCAGCTCTCCTGAACACTAGTGACATGCCTGAAGTACGTGGAAATTGTGGTACATGAACGCGGTTTTAGAGACAGTCTGCTGTGTCTGGAAGACTGATATTAAATCCAGACTTGGTCTCTTGACAGCTGTTTAGCTCTTGGCATTTATGGAGCTCATGTCACTTGCCCACCTGCTTCACACAGGTGCTGTGAGCCCCAAGTAAGATGATCTGTGTGAAGCAAGGTTGTGAACTGCTGCTATGGTCTGAATGTTTTTATCCTCCAGAATTCATATATTGGAAACCTAACCCCCAAAAGTGATGCTATCATAAGGTGGGGCCTTTGGGAAGTGCTTTGGACATGAGAGTGGAGCCCTCCTAAATGGGATTAGTGCCCTGATGAAAGAAGCCCCAGAGGCCTCCCTACCCCCTTCCACCATGTGAGGATACAAGAAAAAGTCTATGACTCAGAAGAGGGCCCTCACTTGACCATGCAGGCACCCTGATCTCAGACTAACAGCTTCCAGAAATGTGAGCAGTACATTTCTGTTGTTTATGATACCCCCGGCCTGTGGTATTCTGTTATGGCAGCCAAACAAACTGAGACAACTGCAAAGCCGCAATTAACAAGAGGAATTATAATAACTGCTACAGTTATTGCACTGACTTTTTAAAAATTTTATACCAATTAATTTTTTTAAATAGGGGGGCAACCATCAGTAAATTTTATCAATTAGGGTCTCTCAAATTTTAATTATTTAATTAGTTGATCTCAGTTCTCCATGGTTTATTATTCTCTTACTTTTCTTTCAGCTAAAGAAAAATGTATTTGGGTCTTTAAATATGTATGTATATATAATTTCCACGAAGTGCCTCAGCATTCACTTCTTACCTGAGCCAGCAAGCAAACTAACAGTTACAGTGGCTTTGGTTCTTCCTGAACTGACAAATCAAATCATTTGCCACGCTTTCCCATTCTGCCTCATAAGTAGTTCTCATGTCTATTTCCTTCTCCCCACCTCACCTCTTGGTTTTCAACGGCCTTTATCCCAGCATTGGGCCTCCAGTTGTGCTCATGGGTGCTCAGTTCCTGGAGGAAAACAACCGAAGCTCATTCACGTCTGATGATCCCAATCTTCCCTCTCCTCTGCCCCCCTGCTTGGCCACAGGTCCCCCACTCCTGCCCACTTTGTGCCTCAGCAGATGGAAGTGTCGGAACTCAATTCCATAGCGTTCACACCTATTGCCATTGCACATGCCACCCCTACCCACACACACACACATTCTGGAACATCCTCCTTCTTTGAGGGCAAAGGCCAGGACTTTTCATCTTTGTTTCCTCAGCACTCAAAATATGCGATGCTTGCTAGATATTTTTAAATATTTTTGAAAAAAAAATCAATGGACGCATGTCCATATTCATAAAATATCACTTTTATATAGAGATATGCCTCTGTTGTTCTGCCTCACCAATTAGTTAGTTACTACTTTGAAAGTAAGATTCTTAAATTTCAGACTCAAACTGGAAACATTCCTCAAAAACCCACTGCACGTCAAGCCCTGTTACTATCTTAGATGTCTGTGCCATTTGGAAATGAGAACAAGGCAGAAGTTGTATATCAGACACATTGTTGGAAGCTTTCTAATTTTCTCATGAATGTATCTATCAGTTGAGAAGCTGAAATGGTGTTGTGTAGCACTGTTTTATGGGCAATGTGTAAGAAACTGGTATAATTGGCTATAGATTTATGGCAAATATTACGAATGATATGACAATACATATAGCAAAATGAACAGTTTTTTGAGACATTAGCTATAGTGAAACAAAAAATAAAACTAGATTGATGTTCTAAATCTCTAGCTGATTATGTTGTAAACTCTGTTTACAGATCATCTTTTATCAGACCCTAAGAAGGAAAACAGAGAAACGTGTCTTACACTTTCAAAGGCAGTTGAGAAACTGACTTAAATTGGACCACGTGGCAAAAATTCATCAGATGACACACGCTATTTGCAAATTTAGATTCTTAAATGTTGTTAGATTTGACAGGGATACACGGGTAGGGCCTGATCTGAATTCAGACTAAATAAGGAATGTGAAAGTATCTGTATAAACCACAAACCAAGTTATCAGTAGTTCTTTTTCTTTATTCTGCACATAAACATAAGGTACAGGATTTCAAGCTAGCTTGGATTTGAAAACTCTCAGACAAACATGCTAAATAAGAAGGAAGCACAAGGGCATCACCCACGCTGCCCCTTGGTGGAGCATCCTGTGGGTCATCTCTTGCCAGCGTCCAGTGGTCAAAACCCTCTCCTGATGGGCATGGCTGGCCAACCTCAGGGCTGGCTGGTGGAAAAGCACTTTTCCACTTTTCATCTTGGGGCCTGAGGGTCAAAATTGTTGCTGGAGCTATCGTCTCACAAAAAAGCAGAGTGGGAATTACATAACTGAATCCAACCAGTTGTTACTGAAAGACAACCGCTCTGTTCTAGAGGGGAGAGCAGAGATCAGGTGGCCGTCTATGTCTTCCGGGGATGAGACCAGTTCTAAATGCAGCCATAGCCATAGGTTTTACCCCAGTGAACCAGCCAGTACAGGGTTCCACAATCATCTTGTATGAGGTCTGATGATTACGTTCGCGAACTTGTTGCAACGATGTTGCTAACCTTTTTTTGATATCAGAGGAATTATTCATTATGAATTTGTACCAACTGGACAGTTAGCCACATTTACTATTTGGAAGTGCTCAAAAGGCTGTGTGAAAAAGTTAGACGGCCTGAAATGTTCGCCAACAATTCATGGCTCTTGCATCACGACAATGCACCAGCTCACTCGGCACTGTCTGTGACGGAGTTTTTAGCCAGTAAATAAATAACTCTTAGAATAGCCCCCCAACTCACCTGATCTGCCCCCCAATGACTTCTTTCTTGACCAGAAGATAAAGCAACTATTGAAAGGAAGACATTTTGATGACATCAAGGGCAATACGACAACAGCTCTGATGGGCTATTCCAGCAAAAGAGTTCCAAAATTGCTTTGAAGGGTAGACTAGGTGCTGGTGTCGATGGACAGCTTCTCAAGAGGAGTACTTTGAAGGTGACCATAGTGATATTCAGCAATGAGGTCTGCAGCACTTTTTCTAGGATGAGTTCGCGAACGTGATTGTCAGACCTCATATGTCTGTAACTGGCGGGGTTATAGCATGCAGTCTGACTTCTTATATGGCTGCATTGCAGAGGCTGTTTGTAGCCCCTCATGAGTGGTCCTTTCTCTCATTCTGTAGGCTTTGTACTGCAAGCAGCTGAGGCTCTCCACTAAGGGCTTTGACATGTTCTGCTCGGACTGTGCCAGGAATGCCAAGGAGTTGACACCGCCAGAAAGAGCCACCAGCCAACAGCTAACAAGAACCGGAGAATCAAATGCTCCAGTTCCTTGCCCCTCAGGAGGGACAACTCTGAGCCATGATCCATATCATCACCCAGAGCACCCTGTTGCCCATAGAGGGATCCCCTCATGAACACACTTTCTACCACTTACATCAAATGAGCTTCATTTAAAGATTTGTTTCACATATAAATTCACAAATGTGGGGAAAAAATTTTGTTCGATCAAATGTCGAACATGGTTTCCACAATATTAAGTTTAATTACACACACACAGGATATACTTAAATGGAAATACTCATGATCTTAGATCCAAATTTCCCCCAAAATAACCTGTTTTGCCAGGAGCCTTTTGGCTCAATTCTGAGGGTTAGGTGGTCTTTTCACCTACTCCTATTGCCTTTGTTCCAGAGAATCTCAAGGAACTTCCCCAGACCCTGCTTCTCTTTACTATTTACACTTGTGGATTCTAACACATACTGAGTAATTTTCACTGGGATGCAAGGAAGAAATCTGGGTGAGCATCTCTGTCCCAAGGCAGCCTCTCATTTCAAAGGTGATGAGAGGGGAAGGGAAGAAACCATACCGCATAGGGAGTTCTGACGGTGGAGGCGCCCACTCTGTCCTGACTTTGTCGCTGAACTTATATTGCCCTAATCACGTCAGAATTTCTCTCCAGGGTGAAATGTTTTGGATATTCATCAAGTTTCCATGGTGAGCAGCTTAGAAGTTATTGTCATCACCAGGGACCTTGAGATCTTTGCACTGATTTATGTAGAAAGAACTGCTGGAGGTCATTTCTTATCTGTTTTGCATCTTTATTGCAGCTTAAACCCAAATCCTTGAGCATGTTAAACATGTCCTTTTTCTTTGTAGATGCTTCGTTTCATAATCTTCAATAAAAACTACTTAGAAGCATTCATTTTCCATCTGTCACAGTCTATTGCTTGTGTGCTTTCTGGGTTTCTACTAGTGTTTCTTCAGTTACCTTCACAAAACAGTGCCTGGGTCCAATCCCCGGAGAGCTGCTGCTCTTCCTGTCCACATCCACCACAGAAGCGGCACCTCCTGTTCCTTCTTATTCCCTAATGAGATGAGAAATGCAAGTGGCATATTTGCTGGCAAAAGGGATTTACAGGATTTCTTTTTTTAGCTATCCCTGTCAATCAATCCGGCTTCCTCCCCCCTCCACCACCTGCATTTGTACAGTAATTTTATCCAACTTTCCTTTGCCATACTTCGTTTGGAGTATGTGTATGTGTAAGAAGTAGACTGCTATAGACATAGATGGATCTATATGAGCCTCAATGTAATCACAACCCCCCAGAATAAACTACAAAAATGCACACACACACACACACACACACACACAACAAACAAACAAAAAAACGAAGAGAAAATAATCCTCCCCCTCAAAAAAACTAAAGAAAACTAGAAAAGAAAGCAAAAGGAAAGAGATCAAGAGAAGAAAGGAACAGAGAAGAACTACAAAAACAACTAAAAAAACAAAACAAAAACAAAAACAGAAACAAAAAACAAACAATTAACAAAATGGCAATAAGTACATACTTATCAGTAATTACTTTAAATTTAAATAGACTAAATGTTTCATGTGAAAGACATAGGGTGGCTGAATAGATAAACAAACAAGACGCATATGTGTGCTGTCTACAAGAGACTCATTTCAGATCAAAAGACACAGACTGAAAGCAAAGGGATAGAAAATGATATTCCATGCAAATAGAAATGAAAAGAAAGCTGGGGTAGCAATACTGTTATCAGACAAAACAAATTTTAAAACCAAGGCTGTAAAAAGAGACAAGAGCATTACATAACGATAAATGGATCAGACCAAGAAGAAAATATAACTATAATAAATATGTACGCACCTAACATAGGAGCACCTAAGTATATAAAGCAAATATTAGTGGACATAAAGGGAGGAATTAACAGCAATACAATAATAGTAGTTAATACCCTGCTGACACAATTGGACAGATCATCCAGACAGAAAATGGATAAGGACATAATGGCCATAAATGCCACGTTAGATCAGATTGACTTAATAAACATTGATAGAACATTTCATCATCAAACTGCATAATACACATTTTTTTAAAAAGAGCATATGGAATATTCTTAAAGATTGACCACATATTAGCCACAAAACAAGTCTCAATAAATTCAAGAAGATTGAAATCATATCAAGCATTTTTTTTCTGACCACACAGTATGAAACTAGAAATCAACTACAAGAAGAAAATCAGTAAAAACGCAATATGTGAAGACTAAGCAGCATTCCATTAAACAACGAATGGATTAAAGAGGAAATCAAATAGGAAATTTAAAAATACCTTGATACAAATGAAAATGAAAGCACAACTCCCCGAAATTTATGGGATGCAGGAAAAGCAGTACTAAGCAGAAAGTTTATAGTTATACAGGCCTACCTTGAGCAACAAGAAAAATCACAAATAAACAACTTAATTTTACACCTAAATGAACTAGGAAAAGATGAACAAATAAAACCCAAAGTAAGTAGAAAGGAGGAAATAATAAAGATCAGAGCAGAAATAAATGAAATAGAATCTAAAAAAAGAGAAACAAAAAATAGAAAAAAAATCAATGAAACTAAGAGCTAGTTCTTTGAAAGGAGAAACAGAATTGACAAACCTTTAGCTAGACTCACCAAGAAACAAAAGAGAGAGAGCCCAAACAAAACCAGAAATTAAAGAAATTACAAATGACACCACAGAAATAAAAAGGATCATTAAAGAATACCATGAATAATTATATGTTAACAAAATGGACAACCTAAAATAAATGGATAAATTTCTAGGAACATAAAATGTTATAAGACTGAAACAAGAAGAAACAGAGACTCTGAACAGACTGAATACTAGCAATGAAATTGGACCAGTAATCAAAACAAAACAAAGACTCTAACAAACAAAAGGCCGGGACCAGGCAGCATCACTGATGAATTCTACCAAACATTCAAGGGGGAATTAATACTTATCTTTCTTAAGCTATTATAAAAAAAATGAAGAGGAAGGGACACTTCCAAACTCATTTTACAAGGCCAGAATTACCCTGATATCAAAAGCAGATAAAGACACTACAAAAAGGAGAAGAAGGAGAAGGAGAAGGAGAAAGAGAAAATTACAGGCCAATATTCCCAATGAACATACAAAAATCCTCAACAAAATACTAGCAAACCAAATTCAACAACACATTAAAAGGATTATATACCATGATCAAGTGGGACTTATCCCAGGGAAGCAAGGGTGGTTCAATATCTGCAAATCAATTAACATTATACACCACATTAAAAAGGATTAAAAAATCACATGATCAACTCAATAGATGCAGAAATGGCATTTGACAAAAGTCAACATCTATTTATGATAAAACCCCTCAACAAACTGGGTATAAGAGGGAACATATTTCAACATAATAAAAGCTATATATGACAAACCCACAATTAACATCATACTCAACGGTGAAATGCTGAAAGCTCTTCCTCTAAGACCAGGAATAATACAAGGGTCCTCAGTCTCACCACTTTTATTCAATATAGTATTGGAAGTCCTTGCCACAGCAATCAGACAAGAAAAAGAAATAAAAGGCATCCAAATGAAAAAGGAAGAAGTAAAACTGTCACTATTTGCAGATGACATGGACTCCACCAAAAATTATTAGAATTAATAAATGAATTCATTAAAGTAGCAGGATACAAAATTAATATACAGAAATCCCTCATGTTTCTATACATAAATAATAAATGATGAGAAGGAGAAATTAAAAAACAAACAAAAACAATCCCATTTACAATTGCATCAAAAGAATAAAATACCTAGGAATAAATTTAGCCAAGGAGGTGAAAGACCTGTACTCTGAAAACTATAAGACACTGAAGAAAGAAATTGAAGAGGACAGAAATAAATGGAAGGAAATATAATGCTTATGATTGAAAGGAATAATATTGTTAAAATGTCCATACTAACCAAAGCATTCTACAGATTTAATGCAATCCCTATCAAAATATCACTGACATTCTTCTCAGAACTAGAAAAAATAATCCTAAAAATTATACAGCACCACAAAAGACCACAAATAGTCAGAGAAATCTCAAGCAAGAACAAAGCTGGAAATATCATGTTCCCTGATTTCAAACTATATTGCAAAGCTATAATAATGAAAATGCTATAGTGCTGGCACAAAAGCAGATCATAGACCAATGGAACAGAATAGAGAACGAAGAAATAAACACTCATTTATATGGTCAATTAATCTATGACATATCTATGAATGACAAAGGAGGCAAGTATATATTATGGAGTAAAGACAGTCTTTTAGATTATTGGGAAAATGGGACAGATACATGCAAAAAAAAAAAAAAAAAGAAACAGGAGCATTTTTATATACCACATATAAAAATAAACTCAAAATGGATTAAAGACTTAAATACTTGCTTAAGACATGAAACCATAAGACTCCTAGAAGAAAATACAGACAGTGAACTCTTTGACATTAATCTTAGTAATATATTTTTGGCTATGTCCCCTTGAGCAAAGGAAAAGCAAAAACGAACAGGACTACATCAAACTAAAACTCTTATGAACAATAAAGGACATGATCAAGAAAATGAAAAGACAAACTACTGAATGGCAGAATATATTTGTAAATGACATATCCAACAAAGGGTTAATATCCAAAATATGTAAGGACCTCAAACAACTCAAAAACAACAACAAAATCAGATTAAAACAATCTGATTAAAAGATGGGCCAAGGACATACAGATGGCCAATAGACATATGAAAAGATGGTCAACATCGCTAATCATCAGACAAATGCAAATCAAAACCACAGTGAGATAATACCTCATACCTGTCAGAATGGCTGTTATCAAAAAGTTATCAAATAACAATTGTTGACAAGGATGTGGAGAAAGGGAACCCTCAGGCACTGTTGGTAGAAGTGTAAATTGGTGCAGGCACTATGGAAAACAGTATAGAGGTTCCTCCAAAAACTAATAATAGAACTACCATGTGACCCAGCAATTCCATTTCCTGGTATTTATATGAAGAAATCTTAAACAGTAATTTGAAAAGATATATGCACCCCTATGTTCACTGCAGCATTGTTTACAATAGTCAAGATATGGAAGGAACTTAAGTGTCCATTGTTATACAAATGGATAAAAAAGATGTGATACATATATTCAATGGAACATTATTCAACTGTAATGAAGAATGAAATCTTGCCATTTGTGACAACATAGATACACCTAGAGGGTATTATGCTAAGTTAAAAAAGTCAGAGAAATGCAAAGACCACATGATTTCACTTATGTGTGGAATCTAAAAAACAAAGTAAATGAACAAACAGAAAAGAAACTCATAGATACAGAGAACAAATTGATGGTCACCAGATGGAGAAAGGGTTGGGGGAGGGTGAAAAACTACAAATTGCCAGTTATAAAAATAGTCACAATATATGTGATAGTAATAGCTATGTATGTATGTCAGACGGGTACTAGACTTATCAAGTGATCAGTTCATAAGGTATATAAATATCTAATCACTATGTTGTACACCCAAAACTAATATAATACTGTATGTCAACTGTAATTAGAAATAGATTAAAAAAATTAATGGTTTCCTTAGAGTTTAAAAAAATTCTATCAAACAACATCATCATCTGTTTGGGGAAATACTTGTGCTTTTGAGATGTTGAATAAAACTCACGATTTTTCATCTACCTTGAGATTTATTTTTACATATCTGTAAAATAAATGACAATATTATATGTCGTTGGTTTCAGTTTCATGTTACTATAATTTATCAACATTTATTGCAAATATTATTTATTTATTTATTTTATTAGTTTCAGGTGCACAAAACAAAGTAATAGTTAGACATTTATCATTTATATCCCTCACACTGTGTCAACTCCCCTCCCCCCATCCATTATCCCTCTGACATCGCACACAGCCATTACATTTCCACTGTCTCTATTCCTAATGCTGTACTCCCCTTCTTCTAACTATATACATATACATACAAACTTGTAGTTGACATTCATTATTGTTCAGCTTCAGCTTCAGGTGTACAGTGCAGTGATCAGGCATCTACATCATCCCTGAGGTGGTCTCCCTAATGAGACAAGTGTCCATCAGATACCCTACAAAATCTTTACAACATTATTGATTATGTTCCCCAAATTGACTTTCATAATCCTGTGGCAATCTTGTGGTTATTGACTGTGCTTTCTAATCCCCTCACCTTCCCCCTTATCCCCTCCTCCCATCTAGCAACACTTAGTTATTCCTCTATGTCTCTGAAACTGTTTCTGATTAGTTCATTCATTTATTCTTTTCTTTAGATTCTACATATAAGTGAGATCATATGGTATTTGTCTTTCTCTGTCTGACTTATTTCACTTAACATAATGTTCTCTAGGTCCATCCATGTTGTTGCAAATGGTAAGATTTCTTTCTTCTTTATGGCTGCATAATACTCCATTGTATATATGTACCACAGTTTCTTAATCCAGTCATCTACCTATGGGCATTTCGGTTGTTTCCATGTCTTGGCTATTGTGTATAGTGCTGCAATAAACATAGGGGTGCATAAATTTTTCTGAATTAGAGTTTTGGATTTCTCCGGATAGATACCTACGAATGGAATTGCTGGATCATAAGGTAGTTCCATTTTCAGATTTTTGAGATACCTCCATACTGTTTTCCAGAGTGGTTGCACCAATCTGCATTCCCACCAACAGTGCACCAGGGTTCCCTTTTCTCCACATCCTTGCCAGCACTTGTTGTGTGTTGATTTATTGATGATAGCCATTTTGACTGGGGTGAGGTGGTATCTCATTGTGGTTTTTATTTGCATTTCTCTGATGGTTAGTGAGGTCGAGCATTTTTTCATATGTCTGTTTGCCATCTGTATGTCCTTAGAAAAATGTCTCTTCATTGTCCTCTGCCCATTTTTTAATTGTTTTTTTTTTTTTTGGAGTTGAGTTGAGTGAGTTTTTTATAAATTTTGGATACTAACCCCTTATTGGATATATCATTGGCAAATATCTTCTCCCATTCAGTAGTATCCCTTTTTGTTTTATTGATGGTTTATTTTGCTGTGAAAAAACTTTTTAGTTTGATGTAATCCCACATGTCCCATATTTTTCTCTTACTTCCCTTGCCCAAGGGGATATATCAGTAAAAATCTTACTCTGGGTAATGTTTGTAAAGTTTCTTCCTGTGTGTTCTTCTAGGAATTTTATGGTTTCAGATCTTACATTTAAGTCTTGAAGCCATTTTGAATTTCTTTTTGTATATGGTGTAAGGAGGTGGTCCAGCTTCATTTTTTTTGCATGTGTCTGTCCAGGTTTCCCAGCACCAATTATTGAATATACTGTCTTTACCCCACTGTAAATTCTTGCTTCCATTGTCGTAGATTAAATGGCCATATAGGCCTGGATTTATTTCTGGAATCTCTATTCTGTTCCATTGATCTATGGGTCTGTTTTTATTCCAGTACCATGCTGTTTTGATTACTGTAGCCTTGTAGTATAATTTGATGTCAGGTATCGTTATACCTCCCACTTGGTTCTTATTTCTCAAGATTGCTGAGGCTATCCGGAGTCTTTTATGGTTCCATATAAATTTTAGGATTATATGTTCTATTTCTGTGAAAAATGTCATTGGTAATTTGATAGGAATTGCATTGACTATGTATATTGCCTTAGGCAGTATGGACATTTTAACTATATTAATTCTTCCTATCCATGAACATGGTATGTGTTTCCATCTATTTGTATCTTCTTTCATTTCTTTCTTCAGTGTCTTATAATTTTCTGAGTACAGATCTTTTACTTCTTTGGTTAAATTTATTCCCAGGTATTTTATAGTCTTTGGAGCAATTGTAAATGGGATTGTTTTCTTAATTTCTCCTTCTGATGTTTTATTATGGGTATATACAAATGCAACTGATTTCTGAATATTAATTTTGTATCCTGCTACTTTACTAAATTCATCTATCAGCTCTAATAGTTTCTTGGTAGAGTCTTTAGGGTTCTCTCTATATAGTATGTCATCTGCATATATATATGTCATCTGCGTATAATGACAATTTTACTTCCTCCTTACCAATTTGGACACCTTTTATTTCTTTTTCTTGTCTGACTGCTGTGGCTAGAACTTCCAGCACTACATTGAATAGAAGTGCAGAAAGTGGGCAACCTTGCCTTGTTTCTGATCTTAAGGGGAACGGTTTTAGCTTTTCCCCATTGAGTATAATGTTAGCTGTGGGTTTATCATATATGGTCTTTATTATGTTGAGATATGATACCTCTATTCCCACTTTCTTAAGGGTTTTTATCATAAATGGCTGCTGGATTTTGTCAAATGCTTTTTCTACATCTTTTGATATGATCATATGATTTATTTTTCATTTGTTAATGTGGTATATCACATTATTTGATTTGTGGATGTTGAACCACCCTTGCATACCAGGGATGAATCCCACTTGATCATGGTGTATGATCTTTTTAATGTATTGCTGAGTTCTGTTTGCTAATATTTTGTTGAGGATTTTTGCATCTATGTTCATTAGAGATATCAGCCTGAATTTTTTTTTTTTTTGAAGTGTCTTTGTCTGATTTTGGGATTAGGGTGATAGTTGCTTTGTAAAAAGTGTTTGGGAGCCTTCCCTCCTTCTGTATTTTTTGAAGAGCTTGAGGAGAATAGGTGATAATTCTTTTTTTGAATGTTTTGTAAAATTCACCTGTAAAGCCATCTGGTCCAGGGCTTTTGTTTGTTGGGAGATTGTTGATTACTGATTCAATTTCCCTAGTTGTAATCAGTCTATTCAGGTTTTCTGTTTCTTCTTGAGTTAGCCTTGGAAGGTTGTACGCTTCTAGAAAATTGTCCATTTCTTCCAAATTGTCAAATTTGTTGGCATATAATTGCTCATAGTAATTTTTTACAATTTTTTGTATTTCTGTGGTATCTGTTGTCACTTCTCCTCTTTCATTTCTGATTTTATTAATTTGGGTCCTCTCTCTCTTTTAATGAGTCTAGCTAAAGTTTTGTCGATTTTGTTTATCTTCTCTAAAAACCAACTCTTGGATTCATTGATCTTTTGTATTTTTTTTTTGGTTTCTGTTTCATTTATTTCTGCTCTGATCTTTGTTATCTACTTCCTTGTACTCCCTTTGGGCTTATTTTGGTGTTCTTTTTCCAGATCCCTTAAGGGTGAAGATAAACTGTTGATTAGTGATGTTTCTTGTTTCTTTAGGTAGGCCTGCAATGCTATGAATTTCCCTCTTAGGACTGCTTTTGTGGCATCCCATAGATTTTGGGTCATCGTGTTTTCATTTTCGTTTGTCTCAAGATATCTTTTGATTTCTTCCTTGATCTCATGGTTGACCCATTCATTATTCAGTAACATATTATTCTGCCTCCATGAATTGGTGTGTCTTCCAGTTTTTTTTCCTGCAGTTCACTTCTAATTTCAGAGCACTGTGGTCAGAGAAGACAATTGGTATGGTTTCAATTTTCTTAAATTTATCAAGACTTGTTTTGTGGCCTAACATGTGGTCTATCTTGGAAAATGTTCCATGTGTGCTTGAGAAGAACGTGTATTCTGCAGCTTTGGGGTGAAATGCTCTGAAAGTATCGATTAAATCCAAGTGATCCAATGAGTCATTTAAGGCCATTGTTTCTATATTAATTTTCTGTCTGGAAGACCTGTCCCTTGTTGTCAGAGATGTGTTGAAATCCCCTACTATGATAATGTTACTGTTGATCTCTGTCTTTATGTCAGTCAATATCTGTTTTATATATTTTGGTGCTCCTATGTTGGGTGCATAGATGTTTACTAGGGTTATGTCCTCTTGTTGGCTCGATCCCTTTAGTATTATATAGTGCCCATCTTTGTCTTTTAATATATTCTTCATTTTAAAGTCTATTTTGTCAGAAATAAGTATTGCAACTCCAGCTTTTTTCTCATTTCCATTTGCATGAAATATGTTACTCCAACCCTTCACTTTCAGCGTGTGTGTGTTTTTGATCTGAGGTGAGTCTCTTGTATACAGCATATGCAAGGGTCTTGCTTTCTTATCCACTCAGCCCCCTATGTCTCTTGATTGGAGCATTTAATCCATTTACATTTAAAGTGATTATTGATAGGTACATAGCTCTTGCCATTTTTTAAATTTGTAGTTAGATTGTTTTCATTTTCTTCTGTTTACAGAAGTCCTTTTAATATTTCCTGCAATTCTGGCTTGGTGGTAATAAATTCCTTTAGCTTATTCTTTTCTGGGAAGCTGTTTATCTCTCCTTCAATTTTAAATGATAACCTTGCTGGATAAAGCAATCTAGGTTGTAGGCCTTTGTTTTCCATCACTTTGAGTATCTCCTGCCACTCCCTCCTGGCCTTCAATGTTTCTGTAGAAAAGTCATTTGATAGTGTTATAGGAGTTCCCTTGTATGTAACCCTCTGTCTTTCTCTTGCTGCTTTCAGGATTCTCTCTTTGTCTTTAACCTTTGCCATTTTAACTATGATGTGTCTTGGTGTGGACCTGTTTGAGTTTATCCCGGTTGGAACTCTCTGCACTTCCGGGGCTTGTATGTTGGTTTCCTTCATCAGGTTAGGGAAGTTTTCGGACATTATTACTTCAAATATGTTCTCAATCCCTTTCTTCCTCTCTTCACCTTCTGGTATTCCTATGATGCGCATGTTGTTGCGCTTGATGTTATCCCATAGGTCTCTTAAACCATCTTCATTGTTTTTTATTCTTTTTTCTTTCTGTTGTTCTGTTTGGGTGATCTCTGCTAACTTGTCTTCTAAGTCGCTAATTCGATCCTCTGCTTCATCTAACCTGCTGTTAATTCCTTCAAGTGAGTTCTTTATTTCAGTAATTGTGTTCTTTAGTTCTAACTGGTTGTTCATTATGATTTCTATATCCTTCTTGATGTCCTCTCTAAGCTCCTTAAACCTTCTTATCATCAGTGTTCTGAACTCTGTCTCTGATATGTTGGTTACCTCTGTTTCATTTGGTTCCAATTCTGGATGTTTCTTCTGTTCTTTTATTTGGGACATGTTTCTTTGTTTCCCCACTCTGGCTGACTCTCTGTGTTTGCTTCGATGTATTAGGTAGATCCCCTAGGGTTCTTAGTTTTTGCTGGGTTATCTTATGTAGTATGTGTCCTTTATATTTGACTTGCACTACTTCGTTCTCCTCTGCGTGTGCTGCAAAGTGACTCTTGTGTTGTGTATATTGTCCTGTTAAAGAAGATCTTTAATTGCTTTTCGCTTGTGAGTAGGTGGGGTTAACTCCTAAGCTGACTAGTTGTGAGACTTGGCTCTGCCCACCGCAGGGTGTTCTGCTGTGTGAGGGTTGACCACTTAAATGAGGTTTGGCCTCTATGGGCTCTTGTGCCTGTAGAGAATTCCCTCTGGGTGTGTCACTTGTAGGTCAAACCTGGTAGTACTCTGGTTTGGTCTGGAGTTGGCCTCTGGGTGTGTTGAATCTTGTGCCTCTTAAGCTGGGCCCTGGTGTAGGGTAATTTCAGAACAAAGCAAATCACCAAGCACAACAACAACAACAACAATAACAACAACAAAATAATGATATACATTCATATGTAAAAACAACCGATAACCCACACTCAATACAGGCAAAGATATACAAGATATAAAAACAAAACAAAACAAAAAGCAGCGCCAGTCGTGACTTAAGCCCATCAAGTAATTTCCAGGTTGTCTTCTGCTGCACCAAAGAGTCCCCTGCATATTGTGCAGACAGAGCCGGTCACCTGGTGCCTAGAGTGACCTTAGGACTGCAGATTTAGATGAGTGGGGCTAAGGGGTCTGGATGGTAGTTTCTATAAAGCCAGTGCAGTTTCTGGTCTTGCCTGCACGTATGTGCACTGAGAGTAGCACCACCAGCCCTGTGTCCAGTTCTCTTGAGTCTTAGGGCACTTCTTCCGTGTGCGTGTGTGTGTGTGTGTGTGTGTGTGTGTGTGTGACAGGCAGGAGATTTCTGAGCTTCTGAAAGCTGGGAGCTGAGTCTGCCGCTTACTGCTGATCCCTGGGAGTGTCTCCGCAGTTGTAATTGCCCCGCCCTAGGCAGGCCAGAAAGGGTGGGGGCTGTGGATGGAGGGGTCTTCTCTCTCCCAGCCCAGCAGTTTCACACTCTTCCCCCAGGCCAGGAAAGATGGTGCCTTGGGTGGAGGAGTCTGTTCTCTCCCAGCCCAGCAAATTCACACTCTTTCCAGCCTCTTACCTGGTCAGAGCTGCACGCTGGTCTTCCCAGAACCTGAACACTATGGCTCCTCTGTAATCTGACACTACTCCTCAGTTCAACGGCCAGTTTAAGTCTCTGGAAGGGCAGTGGTAGGATTGGGAGAGTGGGGGGAGGGGCCCAGGTATGGAGTTTCTGTCCTTTGTCCGACCTAGGGCCCAGCTGGAGGTCTCAGCTGAGGTTACTGCCTCAAATACTGGATATGCTGCCTTCTCCATGGGAGAGATGAGCTGTGGGATGCAGGGAAAGAGCCTGTCTCCTGGCTTTTGTGGTCTCTGTTCCATCGTGGGATCCCCTGCGTCTCTGCAGCCGTGGATGTCGGCCACATCACCACTTCACTCCCTTCCCTCTTCCCCTGATCGCCCAATTTGCCCACCTTCAAGTAATCCTCATAGGAGTCGCTTAGCTGTTCTTCATGATGAGTAGAGAGTCCTTTGATGGGGTACAGATGTTCTGTTTGTGGTAAGATCTGGAGGAGAACTCAAGAAGTCCACCTCAATGCCACCATTCTTATCTTGCAAAGATTTTATAAATATAATTTTAAGGGATGCATAATATTCCATTGAGGTAATAAAATTTACCCACTGATTTCCCTATAATTAAAGTCATTTCTTTTTTCTCCAGATTTAGAGATATTATATAATTTGCATATAACATTGTGTAAGGTGTGCAATGTGATAATTAGATATGTGTATACGAGGTATGGCAATTATATACTCAAACTTGCCACCATGCACTTACATTGGCAGTACTGTACAGTTTGGTAAGGATTCATAACCTTGACATATCAGTGTCTCACAGCTGTATTCGTGTGGATGTGTGGCGGTGGTGCTCATTATTGTTGTTGCATGTTTTTGTGTGCCATTGCGAGAATGTATGAACTTGAATTAGAGCAACAAACAAACGTTAAATTTCTTGTTAAACTTGGCAAGAGCAGAAGTGAAATGCCGAACATGTTAGTGCAAGTTTATAGGGATAAGGCCATGAAGAAAACGGCAGTGTACAAATGGATGTTTTTCTTGGGGGAGAGAAAGCGTCACTGATGAAGAGAGGTCAGGGCGGCCAGTAATGAGCGGAACTGATGAAAATGTTGCAAAAATTCATCGAATTGTGAGTCAAAATAATTGGCTGACTGTGAGAAGCATAGTAGAGCAAGTAAACATTGATTGAGAAACAAGAAAATCTTAACTGAAAATCTTGGCATGAGAAAAGTGTGTGCAAAAATGGTCTCGAAGGAGCTCATCGATGAACAATAGCAAAAGAGAGTTGAAGTTTGCCAGGACTTTTTGTAGAGGCAAGACAATGTTTTGAGCTGTGTTATCACTGGTAAAGAAACATACGACCCTGAAACAAAGCGTCAAAGCGCACAATGGAAATCAGCCAATTCTCCACGACCAAAGAAAGTTCTGCCAGTCCAAATCAAGAGTCAAATGATGTTACTAACCTTCTTTGATATCAGAGAGATTATTCATTATGCAGTTATACCAACTGGACAAACAGTTAATCAAATTTGCTATTTGGAAGTGCTGAAAAGGCTGCGTGAAAAAGTTTGACGAAAATGACCTGAAGTTTTCACCAACAATTCAGGGCTCTTGCATCATGACAATGCACCAGCTCACATGGCACTGCCTGTGAGCGAGTTTTTAGCCAGTAAACAAATAACTGTATTGGAACATCCTCCCTACTCACCTGATCTGGCCCCCAATGACTTCTTTCTTTACCTGAAGGTAAAGGAAATATTGAAAGGAAGACATTTTGATAATATTCAGGACATCAAGGATAATATGATGAGAACTCTGATGGCCATTCCAGAAAGAGTTCCAAAACAGCTTTGAAGAGTGGACTACACGCTGGTGTGGGTGCATAGCTTCCCAAGGCGAGTACTTCAAAGGTGACCATAGTGATATTCAGCAATGAGGTATGTAGCACTTTTTCTAGAATGAGTTAGCAAACTTAATTGTCAGACCTTCAGAGTATGTGTGTGTGTGTATGTGTGTGTATTATATATGTAATATATATTGTATATTTATATGATATTTTTATATTATGTATTATGTATGGTGCCAAAAATGTATACACATTTTAAGAAAGGAAAAAACTGTATTAATTGTAATAATATATACAAATAACAAAAATGAATACGAGTCAAATTTGACATCTGCAATTACAAGAGGTGCTCAAAATGGTTACCATCAGCATCTAGACACTTCTGATTATGGTGAACTACTGTTTGAGCATAGATAACATCTCTTAAAATGTGTATATATTTTTTGGGATATATATATATATATATATATATATATATATATATATATATATATATACACACACACACACACACACACACACACACACACACACACACTCACACACACACAAACGCACACACACGAAAGTGGGACAATTAAGTTTGTGAACTCACCCTAGAAAAAGTGGTACATAACTCATTGCTGACTATCACTATGGTCAGCTTCGTGGTACTACCCTTGGGAAGTTATGCACTGACGCCAGTGCCTAGTCCACCCTTCAAAGCCATTCTGGAACTCTTCCTGGAATGGCCATCAGAGCTGTCGTCGTATTACCCTTGATGTCCTGAACGTCATCAAAATGTCTTCCTGTCAATATTTCCTTTATCTTCAGGTAAAGAATGAAGTCATTGGGGGCCAGATCAGGTGAGTAGGGAGGATGTTCCAATACAGTCATTTGTTTACTGGCCAAAAACTCCCTCACAGGCAATGCCGTGTGAGTTGGTGCATTGTGGTGAAGCAAGTGCCATGAATTGTTGACGAAAAATTCAGGTCGTCTAACTTTTTCACGCAGCCTTTTCAGCACTTCCAAATTGTAAACTTGGTTAACTGTTTGTCCAGTTGGTACAAATTCATAATGAATAATTCTTCTGATATCAAAAAAGGTTAGCAACATCATTGCAACAAGTCACAAACTTAATTGTCAGATCTCATTGTGTGTGTGTGTGTGTGAGATGGAAGTAAAATTGCTGGGCCGTATGATATTTTTATTTTATTTTATTATTTTTTTAAGAACCTCCATACTTATTTCAGTAATAACTCTACCAATTTACTTTACCACTAACAATACAAAAGGGTTTTCTTTTCTCCACATCCTTGCCAACACTTACCTCTTATCTTTTAGATAATAAGCGTTCTTATAGATGTGAAGTGACATCTCATTTTAGCTTTGCTTTGTATTTCCCTGATGGTTGAGATGTTAAGAACCATTTCATGTACTTATTGACCATTTGTATATAATCTTTGAAAAAAATGTCTATTCAGGTCATTTTCTCATTTTTTAATGTGATTTTCTTTTTTCCTGCTATCGAGTTGTGTTTGTTTGTTTGCTTGCTTTTTGTTTGTTTGTTTGTTTTTACAGACTTTGGATACTGACCCCTTATCCAGTATAGGTATGCAAATATTTCTCCCATTCTATGAGTTATCTTTTCATTTTGTTGATTTCTTTTTCTTGGACAGAAGCTTTTAAGTTTAATGTAGTCCCACTTGCTTAGTTTTGCTTTTATTGCTTGTGCTTTTGGTGTCATATCCAAAATATCATTGCCAAGATCAATGTAAAGGAGATTTTTTTCATTTGTTTTTTTCTAGGAATTTTATGCTTTCAGGTCTTACATTTAAATCTATAATCCATTTTGTTAATTTTTGTGAGTGGTTTAAGATAGGGGTCCAGTTTTATTCTTTTGTATGTTAATATCCAGTTTTCCCAGCACTACTGTAAAAACAATCATTTCCTCATTGAGTATTCTTGGCTCCCTTGTCAAATATTAGTTAACTATATATGAACGGGTTTATTTCTGGTTGCTTGATTCTCTATTCCATTGATTTATTTGTCTCTTTTTATGTCAGTCCCATACCATTTTGATTACTATAAACTTGTTTCATAGTTTAAAACCAGAAAGTATGATTTCTCCATCTTTCCTCTTCTTTCTCAATTGCTTTGGCTATTCGGGGTCTTTTGTGGTTTTAAGACTTTTTTTCTGTCTGAAAATTACCATTGGAATTTTAAGAGGAATCGCATTGAATCTATAGTCAGCTTTGGGTAGTATAAACATTTTAACAATATTAATTCTTCCAATCTATAAACACAAGATATTTTTTCTTATTAATACTTTATTTTTTAATTTATACTTCAATTACAGTTAACATACAATATTATATTATATTAGTTTCGGATACACAACATAGTAATTAGACATTTGTATTTTTCAGTTATTTGTATCTTTAATTTTTTCATCAATATTGTGTTATTTTCACTGTACAGATCTTTCACCTCCTGGATTTAGAACCAGAGTAATGCTGGCATCATAAAATAAGAAAAGTGTTCCCTTCTCTTCAAATTATGGGAAGAATTTGAGAAGGATTGACACTGGTTCTTCTGTAAATGTTTGGTAGGATTTATCCATTTCTTCTGTGTTATTTGATTTTTTTTTTTTTTTTTGGCATATAATTGTTCATAGTATTCTTATGATCCCTTGTATTTCTGTGGCTTCCATTTTAATGTCTTCTCTTTCATTTATGTTTTTGTTTATTTGAGTCTACTTTCTTGGTTTTTGTTAATGTAGCTAAAAGTTTGTCAATTTAGTTTTTTTAAAAAGACACTCCTTGCTTTATTGATCTTTTTCCCTTTTTGTCTTTCTAGTCTTTGTTTCATTTATCTCTGTTCTAATCTTTGCAATTTCTTTCCTCTAATAACTTTGGGCTTATATTGTTCTTTTTTTCCTATTTCTTTGGGGTACAAAGTTAGGCTGTTTATTTTAAATGCCTTTAAAAATGTAAATGTATCATTTATTGCCATAAATTTAAACTTTCCTCTTAGAACTGCTTTTGCTGCATCCCATAGTTCTGGTATGTTGCTCTTCCAATATCATTTGTTTCAAGATGTCTCTTACTTTCCTTTTGATTTCTTTCTTTTTTTTTATTTTATTATTTTTGTATTTTTATTCTCTTCCTTCATTTAAAATTTACATTTCCCCCTTCCTCTGCTTCTGAAGTATTGGTTAGTGTACCATTTGACAAGTTGTATAGATTTCTCTCAAGGCTATTGAGCTAGATGATATGTTGGATGTTTTCATGTACAGCACCTAGCTAAGATAATTGAACCCTTCCAGTTTTCCCATATCATTACTCCCTCAGCTGATAAGTAGAGCTATTCTTCAATATTTACTATTACATAAAGTATAGTATAAGTAGCTGCCACTGTCCTGTTTTCCTTTTTTGTACTTCTACTGCAAACCAAACAGGTGAGCATTTGCCCCTGTCCATTCTACCCTTTCATAAGGTAAAAAAGTATTTTAATACATGGGTTGCTGTTGTGTAGCATATATGGTAGCTGCCTCCTCGGAAAAATAATGATTTTGTATTTTGAGTGTTTATCATTGACTCTTTTCTCAGTTTAACAGTATTGTTTCTAGTGCTTCTTTTCACTTTGTTTTTCTGTCTTTTATTATTTTCATTCATTCAGGAAACATTTGTGTGCCCACTGTTTAAGATGTAGAGCTTACTGTGATTCTTGGGTTTCAGGTAAATTGGTGTTTTCCTTCTGTAGTATATTAGGTATAATCTTTAGGCCTTTAACTCTTTTCAGTGGCTCCTTACTCTACTACTGCTTCTAAATGCCTAACAACTCTTTCCTTTCGTATCAAAGATTAAAAAACCTTAGCTTTTAGAAGGGCCAGGTGTTGATTTAAGTTTCAAAACACTTTTTGCAATGAAGTCAGATGTGCTTAGCCTAATTTTTAAATAGTTTGTGCCAGTTCTCCTATATCTTGTAGGACTTCAAGACATATTTTAATCACAGTAAGAACACCAGTAGATGTTTATATTTGAGTATTCCTGCTGTACTGGCTACTGTTCTAAACACTTTGTTATTATTAGGTTGGTACAAAAGTAATTTCTGTTTTTGCAACTATTTTTAACCTTTTAAACCGAAATTACTTTTGCACCAACCTAATAACTTTTTTCTTTCTTTTTTAAATTTTATTTTATTAAATTTATTGGGGTGACAATTGTTAGTAAAATTACATAGATTTCAGGTGTACAATTCTGTATTACATCATCTATAAATCCCATTGTGTGTTCATCACCCAGAGTCAGTTCTCCTTCCATCACCATATATTCGATCCCCCTTACCTTCATCTCCCACCCCACACCCCCCGCCCCCGTTACCCTCTGGCAACCACTAAACTATTGTCTGTGTCTATGAGTTTCTGTTTCTCATTTGTTTGTCTTGTTCTTTTGTTGTTTTTGGTTTATATACCACATATCAGTGAAATCACATGGTTCTCTGCTTTTTCTGTCTGACTTGTTTCGCTCAGCATTACTCTCTCAAGATCCATCCATGTTGTCACAAATGTTCCTATATCATCTTTTCTTACTGCGAATAGTATTCCATTGTGTATATATACCACAACTTCTTTATCCATTCATCTATCGAAGGACATTTTGGTTGTTTCCATGTCTTGGCCACCGTAAACAAAGCTGCAATGAACATTGGAGCACACGTGTCTTTATCTCTAAATGTTTTCAGATTTTTTGGGTAGATACCCAGGAGAGGGATTGCTGGGTCATATGGCAATTCTATTCGTAATTCTTTGAGAAACCTCCACACTGCCTTCCATAACGGCTGTACCAGTCTGCATTCCCACCAACAGTGTATGAGGGTTCCTTTTTCTCCACAGCCTCTCCAACATTTGTTACTATTTGTCTTGTTGATGATAGCCATTCTGACTGGGGTGAGGTGATATCTCATTGTGGTTTTGATTTGCATTTCTCTGATGATTAGTGATGTTGAGCATTTTTTCATATGTCTATTTGCCATTTGTATGTCCTCTTTGGAGAAATGTCTCTTCAAGTCCTCTGCCCATTTTTCAATTGGGTTGTTTGTTTTTTTGTTGTT
Organism: Rhinolophus sinicus; assembly: GCF_036562045.2. Classification (NCBI taxonomy): domain Eukaryota; kingdom Metazoa; phylum Chordata; class Mammalia; order Chiroptera; family Rhinolophidae; genus Rhinolophus; species Rhinolophus sinicus. The sequence continues at coordinate 73,018,390 of NC_133755.1, read as the reverse complement.
GAGTTGCATGAGTTCCTTGTATATTCTGGATACTAGCCCCTTATCGGAGGCACTGTTTGCAAAAATCTTCTCCCATTCAGTTGGTGGCCTCTTTATTTTGTCAATGGTTTCTTTTGCTGTGCAGAAGCTTTTAAGTTTCATATAGTCCCATTCGTTTATTTTAGCTTTTACTTCCATTGCCTTTGGAGTCAAGTTCATAAAATGCTCTTTGAACCCAAGGTCCATAAGTTTAGTACCTATGTTTTCTTCTATACAGTTTATTGTGTCAGTTCTTATGCTTAAGTCTTTGATCCATTTTGAATTAACTTTGGTACATGGTGACACATAGCAGTCCAGTTTCATTCTTTTGCACGTGGCTATCCAATTTTCCCAGGACCATTTATTGAAGAGGCCGTCTTTCCTCCATTGTATGTTTTAGGTCCTTTGTCAAAAATTACCTGTCCATATTTATGTGGTTTTATTTCTGGGTTCTCAATTCTATTCCATTGGTCTATGTGTCTGTTTTTCTGCCAATACCATGCTGTTTTGATTATTGTAGCCCTGTATTACAAGCTAAGACAGGGAGTGTGATACCTCCATTATTGTTCTTTTTCTTAAGATTGCTTTGGCTATTTGGGGTCTTTTGTGGTTCCAAACAAATCTGATGATTTTTGTTCTATTTCTTTAAAATATGCCATTGGGATTTTGATGGGGATTGCATTGAATCTGTATATTGCTTTGGGTAATATGGCCATTTTAACTATGTTGATTCTTCCAATCCATGAGCACGGAATGTCTTTCCATTTCTTTGTGTCTTCTTCAATTTCTTTCAAAAATGTCTTATAGTTTTCAGCATATATTTCTTGCACATCCCTGATTAAATTTATTCCCAGGTATTTTATTCTTTTTGCTGCAATTGCAAAAGGAATTGTTTTTTGTATTTCTTTTTCTGAGATTTCACTGTTAGTATATAGGAAGGCAATGGACTTTTGTGCGTTGATTTTGTAGCCAGCAACTTTACTGTATTCGTTGATTGTTTCTAATAGCTTTTTGGTGGAGTCTTTAGGGTTTTCTATATATAGCATCATGTCATCTGCAAAGAGTGATAATTTAACTTCTTCATTCCCAATTTGGATGCCTTTTATTTCTTTCTCTTGCCTGATTGCTCTGACAAGGACTTCCAACACTATGTTGAAAAGCAGAGGTGATAGGGGACATCCCTGTCGTGTTCCTGAGCATAGAGCAAAGGGCTTCAGTTTTTCTCCATTAATTATGAGATTAGCAGAGGGCTTGTCATATATGGCCTTTATTATGTTAAGGTATTTTCCTTCTATACCCATTTTATTAAGTGTTTTAATCATAAATGGATGTTGCATCATGTCAAATGCTTTTTCTGCATCAATTGATATAATCATATGATTTTTGTCCTTTATTTTGTTTATGTGATGTATCACATTGATGGATTTTCGTAGGTTGAACCATCCTTGTGCCCCGGGGATGAACCCCACTTGGTCGTGATGAATAATCTTTTTAATGCATTGTTGTATTCGATTTGCTAGAATTTTATTTAGGATTTTTGCATCGGTATTCATTAGAGATATTGGTCTGTAGTTTTTTTTTTTGTGCTGTCCTTACCAGGTTTTGGTATCAGGGTAATGTTGGCCTCATAAAATGAGTTAGGGAGTACTGTCTCTCCTTCAATTTTTTGGAAGAGTTTGTGCAGAATTGGTATTAGATCCTCTTTGAAGGTTTGGTAGAATTCACTAGTGAAGCCATCTGGTCCCGGACTTTTGCTTTTGGGAAGGTTTTGGATGACTGATTCAATTTCGTTACTGGTGATCGGTCTGTTTAGATTTTCCAGTTCTTCATGGTTCAGCCTTGGAAGGCTATATGTTTCTAAGAACTTGTCCATTTCTTCTAGGTTGTTGAATTTGGTGGCATATAGTCCTTCATAGTATTCTTGGATGATCCTTTGTATTTCTGTGGTGTCCGTGATAACTTCCCCTTTTACGTTTCTGATTTTGTTAATCAGTGTCTTCTCTCTTTTATCTTAGTAAGTCTAGCCAAGGGTTTGTCAATTTTGTTAATCTTTTCAAAGAACCAGCTCTTTGTCACATTAATTTTTTCTATTGTCTTTTTGTTCTCTATTTCATTTAGTTCTGCTCTAATTTTTGTTATTTCCTTTCTTCTGCTGACCTTGGGTTTCACTTGTTCTTCTTTTTCTAGTTCTTTAAGGTGTAACATGAGGTTATTTATTTGGGAGTTTTCTTGTTTCTTGAGATAGGCCTGTAATGAGATAAATTTCCCTCTTAAAACTGCTTTCGCTGCATCCCCAAAATTTTGGTAGGATGTATTTTCATTGTCATTTGTTTCTTTTTTTTTATTTATTTATTTTTTTATTAATTAGTTGTCATTTGTTTCTATGTATCTTTTGATCTCTCCTCTAATTTCTTCTTTGACCCAGTCCTTCTTTAAAAGTATGTTGTTTAATCTCCATGTATTTGTGTGTTTTTCCCGCTTTCTTTTTACAGTTGATATCCAATTTCAAAGCCTTGTGATCAGAGAATATGCATGGTATGATTTCAATCTTCTTAGATTTGTTGAGACTGATTTTATGTCCCAATATATGGTCTATCCTTGAGAATGTTCCATGTACACTAGAAAAGAATGTGTAGTCTGATGTTTTAGGATGAAGTGCTCTATAAATGTCAATTATGTCCATTTCATCTAATGTGTCATTTAGGGCTACTATTTCGTTATTTATTTTCTGTTTGGATGATCTATCCATAGCTGTCAATGGTGTATTTAAGTCCCCTAGTATAATTGTGTTTTGGTCAATTTCTCCCTTTAGTTCTGTTAGTAGTTGCTTGGTGTATTTCGGTGCTCCCTGATTGGGGGCATAAATATTGATGACTGTTATGTCTTCTTGTTGTACAGTCCCCTTCACCATTATGAAATGTCCATCTTTGTCTCTTGTTATCTTTTTCACCTTGAAGTCTGTTTCATCTGATATCATTATGGCTACACCTGATTTTCTCTGGGTACCATTTGCTTGGAGTGTCAATTTCCACCCTTTCACTTTGAGTCTATGCTTGTCCTTGTAGCTGAGATGTGTCTCTTGGAGACAGCATATGGTTGGGTTTAGTTTTTGATCCAATCTGCTACTCTGTGCCTTTTTATTGGTGAGTTCAGTCCATTTACATTTAGGGTGATTATTGATATGTGAGGATTTCCTGTCATTCTATCTTTAGTTTTCTGGTAAGGCTGTGTCTCCATTGTTTCTTTGCCTTTTGTTGTTGTCTATTATTTCTGTGTGGTGGTATTCTATGATGTTTCCTCTGTTTCTTCTTTTATTTCAGTATATATTTCAATTCTGGATTTATTTTGAGTGGTTACCCTTAAGTTTATGTAAAAGAAAGTTTGATATTTAGAGTATTCCATTTTCTTCAGCACGCTTACTTTCTCCATTCCCATATTCCGGTTCAGGCCTTTACTCTCCCCATTTTGAGTTTTGGTTGCCACAAATTGTCCCTGTTGATGGTGGTCGAATAGCCTCCTTTAGTATTTCTTGTAGTGCAGGTCGTGTATTAGAAAATTCCCTCAGCTTCTGTATGTCTGGAAAGGTCTTTATTCCTCCTTCATATCTAAAGGATATCTTTGCTGGATATATTATTCTTGGCTCATGATTTCTCTCTTTCAATAGTTTGAATATTTGGTTCCACTCCTCCTGGCTTGTAGAGTTTCTGCTGAAAAATCTGATGATAATCTAATGGGCTTTCCTTTGTAAGTTACCGCCTTCTTTTCCCTGGCTGCCTTGAGGATTCTTTCTTTGTCGTTGATTTTAGACAGCTTCAATACAATGTGCCTTGGAGAAGGCCTGTTGGGATTGAGGTAACTAGGTGTTCTATTTGCTTCTTGGATTCGAGGGTCCAGTTCTGTCCACAAATTTGGGAAGTTCTCATCGACAATTTGTTTGAATATATTCTCTGTTCCTTCTCTCTTTCTTCTCCTTCTGGTATGCCCATTATTCTTATATTGCTCTTTCTGATGGAGTCAGAAAGTTCTTGTAGAGTTCTTTCATTTCTTTTAAGTCTCAAGTCTCTTTCTTCTTCTATCTGTGTCATTTCCAGGTTTCTATCTTCGATGTCACTGATTCTTTCCTCCATCTGGTCAACTCTACTACCTAAGCTGGTTATTTCATTCTTAATTTCTTCTATTGAGTTCTTAATCTGCAGAAATTCTATTTGGTTCTTTTTTAAGATTTCAATCTCTTTCGTAAAATGCTCATGCTGTTCTTTGATTGAGTTTCTGAGTTCATTTAACTGCCTATCTGTGTTTTCTTGTATCTCGTTGAGTCTTTTCAGAACTGCAATCTTGAATTCTCTGTCATTTAAGTCACATATTTCTGTATCTTTAAGTGCTTTCTCTGGAGATTTTCACTTTCTTTCTGAGCTATCTTGTTGCCTTGGTTATTCATGGCGATTACTGGTTTACTATTTCTCTTCCTAGACATCTACAGGAGTGACTTCTGCAACAGGTTGATAGGAAGAGGTCTTTCTTTTGTTTTCCAGTACTTGTTGGTAGAATGTCTTATTATTTCTCCAACTGCAATTTATTTTTCTTCTCCCACACGGTAGTGCTGTTTTTTCTGCACTATTCCTGCTTCTCACATAATGGGGGGATTCTCTGGGAGACGGGCTTCTCCTCTGTTAATAGTTCGTCTAGGTCACAGGGCGCAGTGTCCCGCTGGGTATGCAGAGAGCTTTTGATGTTCCAAAGCTCTTCCAGCTCCTGATTCAGAGCCCGTATGTTTCAGCAGTTCTGTTTACTCCTGCAGGGATTCGCCCAGATAGGTGGGGTCAGGGGCGGGGTAAGTTGTGAGAGGTGGCCCAGAGCAATGGCGGTGACCACCACCACAGCCGGTCCTGCTTCCACGGCTCCCTCCCCTTTGCCAGAACTAGTTGGGCTGTGAATTTGTCTCTGCTGCCCACAGTTCTCAAAACAGCAGATTTTCTGTTGTTTTGATCTGACACTGCTACTGTTCCGTTTCTAGCACTGGGTAGGTGGGGGCAGGGCGAGCTCTGGGAGGGTAGGGAGGGGGCGGCTAGTCTCAGTGCCTAAGGCTCTGTTCTCTGCTCGGCAGTGCGGCTTAAACCACCGTTTTCAGCCTTTTTCCCTCAGTCTTTTCTCCGAGCTCTCTGCCGTGAGCTTTGGGTTCAGCCGTGTTATATGCTGTCCCCTCAGCCCTGTGGAGCCCAGGCGGAGCCCTAGCAGTCCGAGTTCTTCCCTCACTCGCAGCTGTGGTAGTTCCGGGAAGCAGCGAGCTCGGAGCACTGAGCTGGGTCTGCGTCCTGCGCCCGCGCGGCTCCGGCTCCACGCACTTCTCCCTTTCCTCCTCCCTCCACTGGCGCGAATCTCCCACCTGTAGGTGATTTCAGTTGGTAGTGGGCCTCTTCGTCTTGCCTGTCTGCTGTGCAGGGAGTCCTTTGTGGAGTTTTTGTTGTTCGATTCGTTGTAAATTCCAGGGGAGTTTTACAGAGGCTCACCTCACGCCGCCATTTTTCCGGAAGTCTCCTTGATTTCTTTCTTGACCCACAGCTTTTTAAGAAGTGTGATGTTTAATTTTCACGTATTTTTGAATTTTTCATCTTCCTCCTGTTACAGATTTCTAGTCTCAAACTGCTGTCATTAGAAAAGATGCTTGGTATGATTCCAATTTTCTTAAATTTGCTAAGACTTGTTTTGTGACCTAACATACTATCTACCTTGAGAATGTTCTGCATGTGCTTGAGATGATTATGTTCTGTCACTTTTGGAGAGAATAATCTGTATATATCTATTAAGTCTATTTTGTTTATAGTGTTATTTAGGCTATTAATTTTTTTGTCTGGGTGATCCAGCCATTATTAAAGTGGAATATTGAAGTCTCCCATTATTATTGTAATTTTGTCTCTTTCTCCATTTAGAGCTGTTAGTATTAATATATTTAGGGGCTTCAAAGTTGGGTGCACATATATTTACAATTGTTATAGCCTCCTGATAAATTGACTCTTTTGTCATTATATAATAACTTTCTTTGTCATTTTTTACAGGTTTTGATTTAAAGTCTTTTTAAAAAAATATAAATATAGTTACTCCTGCTCTCTTGTGGTTTTCATTTGAATGGAATAACTTTTTTCCATTTTTCACTTTGAGTCTATTTGTGTCCTTAAAGCTAAAGTGAGTGTCTCATTGTTAGTACACAGTTGAGTCTTGTTTTTCTAATGCACTCAGCCAGTGTTTGCCTTTTGATTGGAAAAGTTAATCCATTTACATTTAAGATAATTATTGATAGGTAAAGACTTACTAATGCTATCTTATTAACTGTTCTCTGGCTGTTTTGTAGTCCTCTTGTTTCTTTACTTCTTTTTCTGTCTTTATTTGTGGGATTATGATTTATCTTTTGTGTATCTACTATAGGTTTTGCTTTGTGGTTTCCACTAGGCTTACATAGAACATCTTATAGACATAACAGTCTATTTTAAGCTGATAAAAATTAACTTTGATCACATTAAAAAAATTATGCCCTTTTACTTTCCTTATTTTATGTTTTCAATGTTACAATTTACATCTTTTTATATTGTGTATGCATTAACAAATTGTTGTCGCTATACTTATTTTTAGTACTTTTCCTTTAACCTTTACTTAAATTAAGTAGTTAATATACTACCATGTTACAGTATTGTAGTATTCTAAATTTAACTAAGTACATACATTTACCAGGGTGTTTTATATTTTCAGGTGCTTTCATGTAGCTAATTGGTGTCCTTCCACTTCAGCTTAAAGAACCCCTTTCAGTATATCTTGTAAAGCAGGCCTGGTAGTGATGGATCTCCTCAGCTTTTGAATGTATGGAAACACCTATATTTTTCCTTTATTTCTGAAGTACAACTTTCTCTGGTAAAGTATTCTTTTTCCTTTCAGCACTTTGAAAATATCATTCTGTTCTCTCCTGGCCTGCAAAGCTTCAGCTTAGGAATTTGCCGTTGTAATGTCTTCTCTTTCATTTACATTTTTGTTTACTTGAGTATACTTTCTTTTTTGTTTGGTTAATATAGCTAAAACTTTGTTAAGTTAATTTTTTAAAAAAGATACTCTTGTCATGATGGTATCCTTGTATGTCAGACATTTTTTTTTCTTTTGCTGCTTTTAAATTCTTTGTCTTTTATTTTATACAGTTTTGTTATGTATTTTGGAGTAGACCATTTGGGGTTGAAACTTTTGGGGGATCTATGATTTTCAAGTATTTGAATGTCCAAATCTCTTCCCAGATTTGGGAATTTTTCAATCATTATTACTACAAACAAGCTTTCTGTCCCATTGTCTCTTTCTTCCCTTTCTGGGACTCTAATAATGTGTAGACTATTTCTCTTTATAGTATCCCATAGTTCATGTAGTGTTTCTTCACTCTGTGTCATTATTTTTCCTTTGTTTTTTCCTGACTGGGTAATTCCAAATGACCTGTATTTGAGTGCACAGATTTTTTCTTCTGCTTGATCAAGTCTGCTGTCTATGCTTTCTACCTCTTGTTTTTTTTTTTTTTCAATTCACTCATCATATTCTCCAGCTCCAGAATTTCTATTTTCTTCTTTTTTAATCATTTATATTCCTCCATTAAACTTATTTTGTTCCTGTATTGTTTCCTTTATTTCATTGGATTGTCTTTCTTTGTTTTTCTTGGAGCTCACTCAGTTTCCTTAAACTAACTATTTTGAATTTTTTAGTGGGCAAATTACAGATCTCCACTTACTTAGGGTTGGTTACTAGAAAAGTATTGCATTCATTTGGTACCATGTCTTCTTGATTTTAAATGGCCCTTGAAGTCTTCCATTGCTGTCTTTGCATTTAAAGAAGGAATCACTTCCTTCAGTCTTTACTGACTGGCTTCAGGAAAGGAATAGTTTCTGTCAGTCCTACTAGGAATTCTGAGGCTTCCTTGGACCTTATCTATGCATACACCTACTCCACATTTCTTGTCCCCTCTTGGGGGAGGTGGATTCTTAAGATTGTATGCCTTCTCTAGATCTTGCAAAGCCAGACATTGTGCTTTCTCAAGTGTGGTGCTAAATGCTCAAGTTTGTGTGCTTTTTCTAATCCTCCAGAGTCTGGCTGGCTTTCTGTGTATGCTCTGCAGGGATCCAGCCACGGTGTGGGGTTTTGTGTAGGTATGGCATGTTTAGTGTTCAGGGTGCTCATGGGCCAGTTGAAAGATCCACAGGCAAGGTGTCCCCCAGAAGCTCACAGACATGTTTCCTGATGGAGTCCGCAAGGCAATTAGTAGGATCCACATCCCTTTGATGTCCTTTGAGAGCCTTAGCTGCTGTTCTCCCAGCTGCTCTCCAACCCCAAGTCATGCAGCACACATCAGTATTCTGCATGGGGCAAGGAAGAAATAGGCTTCTTTGGCAGTGCTCTGCACAACTGTGGAAGCCAAGTGCTCTTTCATAGGTTCTCACTTTTCCCCTTGGGAAAGATTGTGGACCTAGAAGGTCTCTCTTGGCACTGCAGTGTGCCACGTTGGGAAAGGTATGACATATATAAAGTGAAACTGTTCCTCTTACCCCTTTCAATTTGTTCAATCTTGGATTTTGTTTCTCTCCAACAATGTGCTATAACTTCTCTGCTGAACTCCTGGACTGCCACAAAGGTCCTATTATATATACATGGGTGATTGTTAAAATTGATGTTCCTTGGGAGGAAGGTGGTAGAAAACTCTTATTCTACTATTTTGATAATGTCATTCTCCTATAGCTACTTAGTCATTCCTAATATTCTCTGATGATAATAAAGAACGTTGTTATGAGCCACATCATTTGTGGACCATTTTCCTATATATAGGATTATTTTTCTAGAATATTTGCTGAAATAGTAATTACTACCTGCCAAGTAAGAGCAGTTTTGAGGGTCCTGAGATATACTGCCAAATTGCTCTCCTGAAGGGTTGTGCTAAGCATAGTACTTTCAAAGTTCCATAAAGAACATGCATTTCTGCTTCCTGCACACCTGCTTTCATCTGTGCTATCAAATTAAAAGAAGTTTATAGTGAGCCCCAACAGCAGCGTGAGCGTATGTATAAGACAATCATTGCTTTAGCTTATGGCTTGCCTATAAGAATTATAGTTGAGAAATATGATTTTACAATCTGCAAGAGTAAGAAATAAGAGCAACTTTTCATTTTTGTATGTCTTAAAGTCTTCCACTACACCTGCATAAATGCATACCAAACATATAATTTGGGCAAACAGGCACTAGGACAAATAAACATATGCTAGTGGATTAAGCTTCCCCAATTTTTTTTTTCTTTTTATGAATTGTCTCACTTAACCCTTGGCACGTTTCTCTGGGGAAGAAGGAGCCTTGGGGGTGACAGAATTGGGGCCAGGAGAGTACTGGTATGTGTTTGACAGTTAAGCTCTTTAAATCCAGAGCTCTTGCTCTTTTTAGATCAGGGTGTCTGGACCTAATTTTCAAATAAGATCCATACCCAGCACCTTACACCCCCTGCTCTTTCCCTGGTAGCTGGGGAAGCTGATGTGACTTTGATGGGTCCCATTACATTTCATGGGCTTTATGGCTTCCATCCAGAGGACCCTATTTTCCCACCCAAAGGCAAAATATAAGTACAAGGAGGGGTGTCATGGGTACGTGACTTTTTATTTCATAGAGACTGCATACACTTGATAAAAATGATATGGCTTGAAAATTCCTCTTTGTATAGAGAGCAATGCTTGTCAGTATCAGATGGAAAGCCAGTCTGTACCACCTTGGCCAGGGTTCAGAGCTGGTTTCATTCAACTCTGCTTCTGGTTGTGTAGCATCCATGGCCTATGACTGTAGCTGTGGAGCCTGGTGGGAGTGCAGTTGGAGATACCTTCCATAGGAAGGAGATCGGCATCTTGGGCACCTCAATTTTATCATGTGACAGATGGATATGGCTTCTACAAGAAACAAAACAATAGAAGTTAATGTTAGAAAAATTCAAGACTTTGTATCAAAACAGCTATTCATCCTGGCTCGATATTAACTTGCTTTTTGTTCTGAGCAGGCCTCTTAAACACTCTCTAGGTTTTTCTCAAGGTCTCAGTTTTCTAATCTGTGTGCTAGGTATAAGGACTTGGATATATTGAAAACTTTTCCTATATCACATGAGATAACAAGCAGAAAAGTACTTTGCAAAATTAAAGCTATATGCCAGCTGCTTGTATAGATATTTGTTTTCTTAAATCTTATATTCCTCTTCCCTCTACTCTGTGTCTCCTGACTCTCCCCTGCCCCTCAAGTGCATCATAGAATTTTTTTCAGAAATTTTCATCCGGAGAGCCTCTTGAAGAAGTCAGCTCCCTGGGATAAACACTGCAGGTATGAAATGTTCTCAGTCCTGTAGAGTGAGTGTCTGATTCATGACAGCTCATAACCCTTAACTGCTTCCTTCTCTGACATTCTAGCAAAGAATTACTTTTGTACTGGTCTCAGCTATAGAAAAGAAATTACCATTTTGCTGTTATTTGTTTGGAATGAGGTAACAAAAAAGAAAACATTGGCACCCAGCTAGGCAAGCCATAAAAGGAGATTTAGCCCTTCAACCTATTGTAAAATCAGACGACCAATAAAACAGCACAGAACACAGTTCGCAGAAGTGACAGATAACAGAGCACATGGTAAATTGAACAAATGGTGGATGTTACTAGTGTGAAAGCTGAAGAGGAAATTGCAAGAGAATAGACACTTCAGTGTTCTCTTACTTCAGGACCCTGACTCTGCACTGGAAACTTTTCTTTAGGACTACATTGTTCAAAGACAAGTTTTCAAGCTAGATTTTGAAATGAACAAAACAAGGATGACCCTTGAAAGGACACAGGGTATTGCATTCCAGCTGTCCACTCAACAGTGGTTGGGCTTACTTTTAAAAAAAACTTTTTATTTTGAACTAATTTTACTCTTGCAGAAATGTCTAAATAATGCAAAGAGTTCCGGTCTATTCCTCACCCAACTTCCCCTAATGTTAACATTTTACATAACTATAGAGCAATTACCCAAACTAGTGTCCGCTGAACAATAATATCAAGTAGGTAGTCTGTCACCAAAAAGGTTTTATTTGGGAAAAGGAAAAAACAAAAAGGATAAAGGGCTACAACCCAGCACCTACACGTGCAGACCTGGCAAACCATGTACACATTCTGGCTTATGTGCTAAGATGGAGGGTATTTAAGACAGGAAGACAGAAAGTGAGAAGCATAGTGTTTTATGAAAAGGAAGTTAGGACCACAGAGTTTGACCAGGTGGGCTCATGAACTTCCATGAGCTCAGCTCCTCCCAGAGACCTCCCAGCCTGATCAGTTTCCTTAAAAGCCCTAGCTCACCTTTATCACTAGGAAATCAATGTTAGCATAATACAGTTAACAAAAGAAAGACCTTATTCTAACTTCATTAATTTTCTGCTAATGTTCCAGAATCCTCCCCAGGACTCACATTGCATTTGGTTTTTCTTTCTGCTTATTCCTGTTATCTGTAATTTCTCAGTTGAGGCTTGCTTTTCATGATACACTTGAAACATTTAGGTCAGATATTTTGCTAGATGTCCCTCTGTTCTCATTTGTCTGATGTGTTCTCCTGGTTGGCCTGAGGTCACACACTTTTGTTAAGAATACCACAGAATGAATTGTGTCCTTCTTAGTGAATCGTGTCATACGGTCTGAGATGTCAGTGTCTAATTACTGGTGACATTGGCCTTGATTGCTTGAAGCTGTATTCTTCTGAGGTTTTGCCATTGTGGTTTGTAAATATTTGGGAGAAGATGCATAGAGACTATGCAAATCCTGTTTCTTCTGAAACTTTTGTCTACTAATTCTATCATCCATCAGATCTTTTCTGGAAAAACTATTGCTGTGGTGTTTGCCTAATAGGGATTTTTTGTATTCCTCTTTTCCTTTTACATTTATTAATTGAAATTCAACTACAAGGAAGAGCTGTCCCCTTTCCTCCATTTATTTATTGGTTATATTAATTTTTAAAACTGATATCAGAAAGAACCCATAGATATTTATTTTATGCTATATGTTATAACTCAATACTATCACTATATATTTTATACCCATAATCGTTTCAGCTTTGGCATTAGGTTGGCTCCTGTGGTCTTTCTACAAGCCTTCATCTTGTTTACTTTCTGGCACCTCAAGAAGCTTTAGGATCATCTTGTACTTTCCCTGTGGTTGTCATGGGATCAAACACTTCACAAAGATCCTTAGTTCCTTTTACTGGTGAAAGACAATTAGAAACAAGAGCTGAGCACTCTGCGTGTTTATCATTAGTGGGCCTCCCTGCTTCTAGAACTCTCAGCAGAGTTGGAGAATATGTGTACATACTAACCCATGCATATATTTGTGTATCTATCTACCTGTCTGTATATACAGGAAAATCATGAATTTATACCGATACCTCCTTTTCAATGGTGTCTACGTTAGTCTGCTCAGGTTGCCATAACAAAATACCACAGACTGGCCGGCTTAAACAATAGAAAGTTATTTCTGAAGGCTGCACATCTAAGATCAAGGTGTCGGCAGGGTTGGGTTCCTCCAAGGGCTCTCCTTCGGCTTGCAGAAGGCCACCTTCTTGCTGTGCCTTCATCACCTCTCCTCCGTGGGGGCACATCCCTCATGTCCCTCTGTGGGTCCTAATCTCTTCTTATGAGGACACCATTCAGATTGGGTTAGGGCCCACACAAATGGCCTCATTTTGACTTAATCACTTATAGAAAGGCCTTGTCTCCAAACAGTCACAGCCTGAGGTTCTAGATGTTAGTGTCAACATGTGAATTTTGAGGGGGACACAATTCAGCCCATAACACTGTTAGTGGTTAGACATTATATAAATTGTGAAGTGAGCATCCTGATAAGTCTAGTACTCACCTGACACTATACATAATGTTGCATTATTATTGATTATATTCACTATATACTGTGACTATATTGTAACTGCCAATTTGTGCCTCTTAATTCCTTCATCTTTTTCACCCTGCCACCTAACCCCTCTCCCATCTGATAACCATTAGTTTGTTCTCTGTAGCTATGAGTTGGTTTCTGCTTTTTTTGTTGTTATTTATTTTGTCATTTAGATTCCACGAATAAGTGAGATCACATGTTATTTGTCTTTTTCTGTCTGACTTATTGCTCTTAGCATAATACCCTCTAGGTCTATCCATGTTGTTGCAAATGGTAAGATTTCATTCTTTCATGACTGAGTAATACGCCATGGTATATATGTACCACTTCTTTATCCAATTATCTATCTATGGGCACATGAGTTGTTTCAAAATCTTGGCTATTGTAAATAGGGCGGCAATGAACATAGGGATGCATATATCTTTTTAATTAATGTTTTGTATTTTTTCAGATAAATACCCAGAAGTGGAATTGCTGAGTCATAGGTAGTTCTTTTTTTAATTTTTTGAGGAATCATTAAACTGTTTTCCACAGTGGCTGTACCAATTTGCATTCCCACCAACAGTACTCAAGTGTTCCGTTTTCTTCACATCCTCGCCAGCACTTGTTTGTTGATTTATTGATGACAGCCAATCTGACAGGAGTGAGGTGATAGCTCATTGTAGTTTTAATTTACATTTCTCTGATAATTAGTGACTTTGAGCATCTTTTCATATGTCTATTGGCCATCTGTGGAGAAATGTCTATTCAGGTGCTCATTTGTTAATTTAATTGTTTTTTGTTTGCTTATTTTGTTTTTGTTTTTGGTGTTGACTTATGTGAGTTTTTTATAAATTTTGGAGCCTTTAACAGATGTATCATTGGCAAATATCTTCTCCCATTCAGTAGGCTGTCTTATCATTTTGTGGATGGTTTCCTTTGCTGTGAAAAAACTTTTTAGTTTGATGTAGTCCCATTTCTTTCTTTTTTTTTTCATTTCCCTTGCCCAAGGAGATATATCAGAAAAAAAATATTACCAAGGGCAATGTTGGAGAGTTTATTCCCTATGTTTTCTTCTAGGAGTTTTATGTTTAGAGCTCTTACATTTAAGTCTTTAATCCATTTTGAATTTATTCTCCTATATGGTGAAAGGTGGTCTGGTTTCATTTTTTGGCATGTATCTGTCCAGTTTTCCAGATACCATTTATTGAAGAGACTGTCTTTACCCCACTGTCTTTTTTTTTTTAATTGGGGAATATTGGGGACCAGTGAGCCCTTCCAGGACCCATCAGCCCCAAGTCAAGTAGTTGTCCTTCAATCTAGATGTGGAGGGCACAGCTCAGCTCCAGCTCCAAGTCCAATCGCCATTTTCAATCTTAGTTGCATGAGACGCAGCCCACCATCCCATGTAGGAATCGAATTGGCAACTCTGTTGTTAAGAGCTCATGCTCTAACCAACTGAGCCATCTGGCCGTCCCCTTTTCCCCTCCACTGCATGTTCTTGCCTCCTTTGCCATAGATTAAATTGACCATATAGGTGTTGGTTTGGTATTGGTTTATTTCTGGGCTCTCTATTATTGTCCACTGATCTATGTGTCTGTTTTTATGCCAGTAGCATGCTGTTTTGATTACTACCATGTTTACCTGAAAATAAGCCCTAGTATGATTTTTCAAGATGACATCCCCTGAACACGAGCCCTAATGCATCTTTTGGAGGAAAAATTAATATAAGACCTGGTTTTATTTTCAGGGAAACACGGTACAGACTTGTAGTATGATTTGATGTCAGGTAGCATGATACCTCCAGCTTTGTTCATCTTTCTCCAGATTGCCATGGCTATTTGGGGTCTTTTGTGGTTCCATATAAATTTTAGGATTATTTGTTCTAGTTCTGTGTGAAATGTCATTGGTAATTTGAAAGGGATCACACTGAGTCTATAGATTGCTTTGGGTTGTATGGGCATTTTAACAATATTAAGTCTTCCTATCCATGAGCATGATATATATTTCCATTTATTTGTATCTTCAAATTTTTTCTTCAATGTCCTATAGTTTTCCAAGTATAGGTTTTTTATTTCCTTGGTTAAATTTATTCTTAGGTATTCTATTTTTCTTTTTGATGCAATTGTAAATGGGATTGTTTTCTTAATTTCTCTTTCTGATAGTTTGTTATTGATATATAAAAATGCAACAGATTTCTGAATATTAATTTTGTATGCTGCTACTTTTCTAAATTCATTTATTAGTTCTAATAGTTTTCTGATGGAATATTTGGGGTTCTCTGTATATAGTATCATGTCATCTGCAAATAATGAGTTTTCTTCTTCTTTTCCAATATGGATGACTTTTATTTCTTTTTCTTGTCTGATTGTTGTGGGTAGGACTTCCAATACTATGCAGAATAAAAGTCATGAGTGTGGGCATCCTTGTCTTGTTTCTGATCTTAAGGAGAATGCTTTTAGCCTTTCCTTGTTGAGAATGATGTTAGCTGTGGGTTTTTCATAAACGGCCTTTATTATGTTGAGTTATGTTCCCCTCATCTCCAAGTCTATTAAAAGTTTTTATCATAAGTGGATGCTGGACTTTGTCAAAATACTTTTTCTGTATCTATTGAAATGATCATATCATTTTTATTTTTCATTTTGTTTATACGGTGTATCATGTTAATTGATTTGTGAATATTGAACTAACCTTGGATCTCAGGAATAAATCCCACTTGGTCATGGTATGTGATCTTTTTAATGTATTGCTCTATTTGGTTTGCTAATATTTTGTTGAGGATTTTTGCATCTATGTTCGTCAGGGATACCTGCCTATATATATATATTTTTTTTTTTTGGTAATATTTATAGCTGATTTTGGGATCAGGGTAATGATGGCTTCATAGAACGAGCTTGGGGGCCTTCTGTCGTCTTGAATTTTTTGGAATACTTTGAGAAGAACAAGTGTTAATTCTTCTTTGAATGTTTGGTAAAATTCACTTGTGAAGCCACCCTGTCCAGGACTTTTGTTTGTTGGGAGTTTTTTGATTACTCATTCGTTTTCATTCGTAGTAATTGGTCGGTTCAGATGTTCTTTTTCATCTTGACTCAGCCTTGAAAGATTGTATGCTTCTAAGAATTTATCCATTTCTTCCCAATTGTCCAATTTGTTGGCATATAATTATTCATAATTTTTTTGTGTAATCCTTTGTATTTCTGTGGTGTCAGTTGCAACTTCTCCTCTTCCATTTCTGATTTTATTTTTTGGGTCCTCTCTCTTTTTTTCTTACTGAGTCTGGTTAAGGGTTTATCAATCTTGTTTATATTTTCAAAGAATCAGCTCTTGGTTTTGTCAATCTTTTGTATTGTTTTTCTTTTAAGACTATTTCATTTGTTTCTGCTCTGATCTTTATTATTTCCTTCCTTCTGCTCACTTTGGGCTTTGTTTGCTGTTCTTTTTCTAGATTCTTTAAGTGTAAAGTTAGATTGTTTACTTGAGATTTTTGTTATTTCTTGAGGTAGGCCTGTATTACTATGAATTTCCTTCTTAGGACTACTTTTGCTGTGCCTCATAAATTTGAGGGTCATTGTGTTTCCAATTTCATTTATCTCAAGTTATTTTTTGATTTCTTCCTTGATCTCATTGTTAATCCATCATTGTTAAGTAGCACGTTATTTAGCCTCCATGTGTTTGTGTGCTCTTTAGGTTTTTCTTATAACTGATTTTTAGTTTCATACCATTATTGTTGGAAAAGAAGACTTGATATGATTTAAATCTTGAATTTATTGAGACTTGTTTTGTGACCTAGCATGTAGTTTATCTTGAAAAATGTTCCATGTGCACTTGAAAATAATGTATTTTTCTACTCTGGGGTGGAATGCTTTAAAAATATCAATTAAACCTATCTGGTCTTAATGAGGAAGCTTCTTTTCATCTGTGTACCCCCAGGTGCCAGACAGCCTCGAGAGTAAAAAGGGTTAGCTGAATGAATGAATGGGTAGGTATGATGTTCCTGAATGAATGAATGGTTTTGCTGAATGAATGGGTAAGTGTGAGGTTGGCTTCTCGAGTCAGTATGTTTATGGTGGAAGTAAAGAAGCATCCCATGAGGTCAGTTACACCCCATACTCAGAAGGGCACCATGCTTGGCTAATATGTTACTGTGGCATCTTAAAATTCTTAATTACTTTCGAACAAGGAGCCCCACATTTTCATTTTTCACTGGGTCCCACAAATTATGTAGCTGGTCTTGCATGTACTTAGGTAGTATCATCATTTACAATGCAAGAGGAGCCCAGTCTGAGTGTTTGTGTGCATGTGTGTGTGGAGAAGCAATGGGAGTCATGTCTGAGGAGTAAGGTGAATTTGGAAAGAATGGAGCCCAGCCCTATGACCAGTTTGTCTCATGGATGAGACTTGCTTGAGTGGCCCAGTGATTTTAATAAATATAATTTTAAATTCTACTGGGAAAAGACCTAAGCCAGTCTGGTTACTGACAACTCTTAAGCCCTTTTTGGTAGATTGAAGTAATCAATGAAGAATTTGAGATGGATGAGGAGGAATAGCTTCTCCCCAAACCTTTATATTTGCTTCACCACCAAAAATTTTGACCACACATACCAGCATTAATTGAGCAACCATTCATTAACAAATAGGCACAAAACCTGTGAGCTTGATGAAGACTCGGGGCTTGTCCTTTTGGGGGTCGACCACCATTTGCCCTCAGGGTTTATCCCAGGTTGAGAACATTACAGTGCAGGATTCTCTAGCCTTATAACTGACATCAGGAAACCTGTGGCCAAGCACAGGGCTCCTTAGGTGTAAAGACTTGGTTTTTATCCTAACGCTTCACTAGATACTTGCATCTCACTTATGCAAAGATGGGTAGTGTACAATATTTTAGCCTATCCAGAGATCTTGAATACCTTTGTTTTATCAATGAGAGCCCATTTCTAACTTCAGTCTGCTACTATTTTTTCAATGACAACCTCCTCCTGATATTTGGTATGATCACTAGACAGGATTCAGGTGTTGGTTGAGATGTGAATGACAAGAGCACTTTTAGCAGCTGCCTCTAGGACATGTGCTACTGGCAGGACTATCACTCCAGGGGTGGGGGTCATCCCAGGACTATGGGTCACCCCAGGACTATAGTTTTAATGTTTGAGCAGTTAGCTTGAACTAATACTCAACACCATGCTATCTATCCCAAAGTGTGTCAGAGGAAATGACAAACACCGTGACAAGTGTTTTAGGCAAACCAAACCAGTTAAACACAATCCTTATCACTTTCCACTCTTCTTAATCTATGGAGTCTGTCACTTATACCCCCTGTTTGGATCCTGAAGCTCTTTGAATCCGTATGAAGGATGAAGATGTGAGCATTTCGAGCCAGCCGAGGGAATTTAGATTTGACTCCATAACGAACATTGGCAAGCCATGATAAAAATGGAAATTAGAGGAGCACATGAAAGTTAATCAGGTGGACACTCCTGAGAGGCCATTCATGTCTGAATTCTGCCGTTATCTGGGTATGTGCGTCTGGCTGCTACTTCATCTCTCTGGAGCTGAGGTGTCCTCATCAAATGAAACCTAGGAAGCAGAACCTTGATGGGATATTCTCTAAGGACTCTTCTAACTTCAAAATATTCCTATTTTACATTCTATTCTATGAACATAGCAGCATAGACTGTGGAGGGAATATAGACAAGGATTCTAGTTGGAAGACAATAAGTACATTTTAAAATTTGCAAACATTTATTAAATCCTATGTACAACTTTATGCTGTAAGAGACATTGCAATGTGGTAAATTTCCTCTTATTTATTTATACATGCATGTATTTATTACTCTGCCAGGTTAAGATAGGATTTAAGGTGAAAGTTCTTCCACTCTCCCTATTCTAATTATTTCATAATTTCTCTGCAGAGCACTAGGTGGCGATGTTGTTGTCTAAAAATGAGTTTTTTGTTTATTGGGTTTTTTTTTTAGAAAAGATCAGTGATGGCTGAGATACTAATAATTACGTTTTCAATTTTAGCTTATTTTGGAATCATATTTGTTCATTGTTTAAACTGTGACAAGAACCCTTAATTCTCAAACTCAGGCATTGGAGTTTTTTGTTGTTGTTCTTCAAGATAACAATCCCAATAGCTAGGTAAAATAAAATAACACCAATAAAATAAAATAAAATCTATCCTATTGCATAAAATGAATTTGAATTTTCCCTTAGAAGGGAATTCAGAATTCACCCTGAAAATATTTAGAGAATTGACAGAGTGATTTTTATTCTCTACAGAGGAGAGTGCCAAACTCAATATTAAACTTTTTTTTTCTTTAGTGTATCTATTTTCAGAGGAAAAAACAAAAGGTCACTAAAAAGTAAAGACCATTTTAGGTCATTATAATCATATAATTTGGGGAGAATAAAGACACAATCTATTTGAGAGGTAAATCTTTACAAAGAGAGAAAATCACCCAGGGAGAGTGAGGGTAAATGCCAGAAAGAAAGAGAAGTACATAAGGCCAAGAATTTTCTATGATTTAACAGTAGAGAGTACAGACTCATTTCTTCCACAGATAGTGGTCCCCGAAACTATCAACTTAGTGAAAAAGTTGTTTGTGTGTTCAGTGATTTAGATTGGTTTTCTACAAATGCTGTTTATATTGACATTGGAAAATGGGGGCAGAAGGGAGGATGGATAATATGGTACTAGTCTTATTTGCTCAGTCATTTATGTCACAAATCTCACTTACTGATAAACTCACCCAGCCAAGAGTTGCAGACTGCCTTGAGAGGTACCTTAAAATCATGGTTGGGCCATGGGCTCTGCCCAGCCCATCTTAGCTTTATAGCTATGGCACAAATCTGTCAGGGTTTTGACTTACTTACCTGTTAAATGGGGGCTCCCATATTTTAGGATTGTTGTGAATACTCAGTAAGTGCAGATTTAAAAAATGTAAAGTACAGTGATAATAGTTATTATCATTGTTCTCCCTTTTTACTAAAGGTTGACCTAAAATGACCCTAACATCACCCGATCTGAATTACTGGCTAAAGTAAGTAAAATTCAGATGTCAAAATCAAACTCAGACCTTAAAAATGGTCATAACTGTATTTTAATTTAATGAACGTGTATATTTTCCTTATTTGTAATTATTTTTATAGCAAATTCACAAGTTGTTTCACATTCAAAATAAGTCATTATCTTTTTTAAAACCACATGAACGTCTCCTCCACAAATGATATGCAAACTAAATAACAGCCCCCAATGAGAAGCAACAGACTCCACAAATGACTTGAGCACTTTTAAAATTCCTATGGCTTAGATGTTCAGAGATTCTCAAGAGATAGGAATATGAATGAGGAAATTTGGTTCTGATTTCCTTTCCCAGAGTTATTTAATTTTTAGATGTAAAGACTAGGTAAGCATAAATAATTTCCATTTTCTTTGTCTAATTGAACAGGTAAAGATTGAAGTGATGCTAGAATCTATTGTGTTAGACACCAGTCACCAAAATATTTGAAATAATGAAACTTTATGGTTTCATATATACATGAACTTGTATTTTTGTTAGATTTTGTTTAGATTTTATGTATATTCACACATAAACACATATATGAATATGTATATATATATATTTTTTTCCCTCTAAATTTATAGTTCCTAGCATCTATGAAAGAGATGAGTTCTTTCACTGTCATACAGGAGAAAACATACTCTCTAAATCCTTGGTCTCACATACTTGTCTTTTTTTCAAGTGTTTACCACCCAACAGCAATGTCTTGGGTGGTTTTCCCTATTTGCAAAGAATCATCTCTCAGGTTGATTGTCTTTTCTCCCGCAAAGTATATGACATGAAATAATGAATCTTTGATTTCAGAAGGTACTTTCTTGGAAGTGTGACAAAAATACTGGGAAGCACAGTGAACCCAAGCAGCTTGGATAGGAAAATGGAACCCTTTGTTATGGAAGGGGCTGGGAACAATGTCACTAAGGTGAGAAAAAATGATGATGATGATGGTGACGATGATGATGATGATGATGTTGATGATGGTGATGGTGATGATGGTGATGATGGTGATGATGATGATGATGGTGATGATGACGGTGGTGATGATGATGATGGTGATGGTGATGGTGGTGATGATGGTGATGATGATGATGGTGATGATGGTGATGGTGATGGTGATGATAATGATGGTGGTGATGATGATGATGATGATGATGATGCTGCTGCTGATGGTGATGGTGATGATAATGATGGTGGTGATGATGATGATGATGGTGATGATGGTGATGATGAAGGTGATGGTGATGATGGTGACGATGATGAATGCTAACTGCTCTCCTAAAAGCATTTCTATGTCAAAGGCTTATTGAGCAGCTAGTATGTGATAGCCATTAGGTCCACATCAATGTCCCTGGGTCACAGCTGTGGTTCTCAGCTGAGGATAGTTTTGCCTCCTCTCTCCCCCAACTCCACAAGATACTTGACAATGTCTGGAAACGTTTTTGGTTGTCATAACAAGGAGGAGGGTTACTACTAACATCTAATGAGTAGAGGTCAGGGATGATACAATGCACAGGAAAAAGAGGTCAGGGATGCTGCTGAACACCCTGCGATGCACAGGACAGCCCCCACAACAAATAATTATCTAGCCTGAAATGTCAAGAGTGCTGCAATCAAGAAACTTTGGCTTAGAAGGAGCATCCCTGATGTGGGGTGCCAACCCCTGTTGTATGGGCTAAGGCTGTGAAGTGGTAGTGGGATTTCTGGGCCTCAGGTTAGCACTTTATTATGCCCTGCAATGAAAAGAGAGACATTTTTTTTTACTCTTTGCTCCTGTTATCATTGTTTCTACAAGAAACGAAAGCTCATAGCTCTATAGACCTTTTTAAGGACTATATGAGAAGACTTCATAAACTGAATGTTGTGTACTACTAACGTTATATGATTACCCTAGCATAGAATGAACCATCATTCCGCATGAGAAATAGTGTTTTACTAGTATATAAAATGAGAGAGAAGTGTTTTTGAAAACCAATGTTCAATTGAGGACGTACTTGTACTATGTAGTATGCACTGGGGATATGCTAATGAGGAAAAAGTTGCACTCACTGACTTCATGGAACCAATAGCTTTAAGGCAAAGGCAACTATGAACCAAATAATAACCTGAATCCATGTAAAATTGCAGAAGTCTAAGTGCTATGAAAGAGAGGAGCCTGGACTCTGGGAGCAGAGGTAGAGAGGTGTTAGGTGGAGATGGGCAAGGGTGCAGGCCAAGGAGGGTCAAGAAGGCCCACGTGACTGGGGGAGTGTTGGGGGAGCTGCGGAAAGGTAGAGATGGGGAGGCAGGAGGGACAAGCCATGTTAGAAATTCAGATATTTATCATAAGAGCAGTCAGAAGCATTAATTTTTCAGCAGTGTGAGATAATCACTTATTTTTTTAAAGTCACTCTGATAATAGCTATTCTAACTGGTGTGAGGTGATATCTTGTTGTGGTTTTTATTTGCATTTCTCTGATGATTAGCGATGTCGAGCATCTTTTCATATGTCTGTTGATCATCTGTATGTTCTCTTTGGAGAAATGTCTACTCAGGTCCTCTGCCCATTTTTTAAATTGGATTGTTTGTTTTTATGTTGTTGAGTTGTATGAGTTCCTTATATATTTTGGATATTAGCCCCTTATTGGAGGCATTGTATCATCAACAAGACAAATGGTAATGTTGGAGAGGCTGTGGAGAAAAAGGAACCCTCATACACTGTTGGTGGGAATGCAGACTGGTGCAGCCGCTATGGAAGGCAGTGTGGAGGTTCCTCAAAAAATTAAGAATAGAATTACCATATGACCCAGCAATCCCTCTCCTGGGTATCTACCCAAAATATCTGAAAACATTTATCTGTAAAGGTATATGTGCTCAATGTTCATTGCAGCTTTATTTACAGTGGCCAAGACATGGAAACAACCAAAGTGTCCTTTGATAGATGAATGGATAAAGAAGTTGTGGTATATATACACAATGGAATACTATTCGGCGGTAAGAAAAGATGAAATAGGACCATTTGTGACAACATGGATGGATCTTGAGATTATAATGCTAAGCGAAATAAGTCAGACAGAAAAAGTCAAGAACCACATGATTTCACTGATATGTGGGATATAAAACTGAAAACAACAAAGGCACAAGACAACAAACAAAGAAACGAAAGCTGATAGACATAGACAATAGTTTAGTGGTTACCAGAGGGTAAGTGGGGAGGGGGGTGGTAGATGAGGGTAAACGGGATCAAATATATGGTGATGGAAGGAGAACTGACTCTGGGTGGTGAACACACAATGTGATATATAGCTGGTGTATTGTAGAATTGTACACTTGAAACCTATGTAACTTTACTAACTATTGTCACCCCAATAAACTTTAATTTAAAATATCACTCTGGTTGCAGAATGGAGAATGGATTGGGGAGAAACAATTTTATTGTTTTTGGTCCAATTATATTAACATAAGAGATATCTAATATCTCTCCCCAGACATGTTTTTCAGATGAAGGAGAGGCCTTGCCTGTAATCTCCTGGGGTGTGAGGTGGGCTTCTTCACTGGGTTGATGAAGGCAGCCGATGTGAGTTTCTAAAAGTGTAGTCCTGAAGGGGGAGCAAGGTCTGAATTGGGGCAAGTGGTCCCAACCCCAAAATCCATGGTTTAGATAAAAACTATTTGCCAAGGCAAGAGATTCAACAATAGAAAAACGTGCAAACAGAGGAAAGGGAGAGCCTGGTAGCATCCCCACACTTCCTGGGACTCTTTTCATGAACTCAGCAGAGCAGGCACCCTTCCCCCAACGACCGCTCTCTAAGGAAGGGTGGGAACCAGTACCCGCCTGGGTTTGACCAACAAATCCTCTTAACTAGATCTTGCAAGTTTCCAATGTGGAATGTGAGTTTCCCAAACACCATTCCAGTCGTCATCTTCCCCAATGCTATGTGTCACCGGGATTCCAGTACTTTTTGTTTAAGATTCTCTAGATTTCCTGCTAGGGCAGGTTGTTGGGATGCCTGGTGGGATCTCAGCAGGTTGAGAGAGGTAGGCAGTTGGGAAAGGCACATTGACTGCCAATGGCAGGGGCAGTGCAGTAGAAAGGCCTGAGGCCTGATGACCTCATCACCCCAGAGATTTTTATTTAAAAGTGAATGTCACAAGAATGTAATTCAGCCTACCCTTAGTTTGGGTACTGAGGCCTTTCTTCTCCTTCTGTACCATTCTACCTCTCTGGTAATCCAGGCCCCACACTCTGGATTTTTGTTTTCAGGGAGGACACTTAGTGTCCTGGGCTGTCACTATGGGACTGTCCTATGAGCAGGGGCTCCATGTTGCACACATACAAGAGGCATCACGCACAATGAATTCTATGTGAATGATGCCCCATGGAGTTGTTCAGTGCACAATCCACACAATCACACACAGCGACTCTGCTCATGGGGGCCTTCTGGTGGCACTCAGTTAACATCAGGAAGCATGTTTGGCGTGCTGCTGAATGATCCACAAGGGATGTGCAGACAGCTGTTACGGGAGGCCGCCCACCTGCCATGAGTCTGTGTTTGAGTGATGAGCTCACGCAGGCAGAGGGCTGATTGGCTTGCCTTGGCTTGGTTTCCTTCTGCAACCTGGAAGGTGGAGTCATGCAGCCTGTCAGTGCTGCTGGCTCACTCCTCTCTATGTGCTCCCCCAGAATCTGCCCTCTTCTTACCTCTTCCCTGCACAACTTCATTTCATCTTCCTGGGAGGGGGAGCTCCTGCCTCTCCCTCTGCTCATTTACTACTTTCATAGCACGTGGTCTCTGCTTCTCTCGGGGTTTTACCCTTTGATCGTTTTTGATCACCATGCCCTTTATTCTAAGATCAAGATTCATATTTGGAAATTTAAAAGCAAGCCATTGACTGTCTTGCTCTGTGCATTCCTTCTACAATTCAGTGCTTCTGAATGATAAAGCAAATGGTCAGGAACTATAGGAAACGAAGAAAAACACAAACATTAATGTACTACTAGAAGGATATCATTATGCATACATTGGTCAATTGTTTGGTTCTCCTACTCTTCCTGTGAGTTCTGGAGGGCAGCAGGTGGGTCTACCTTGTTTTCTGTGATTTACCTGGCTCCTGGCACAGTGCCCAACACAGAATAATACTGAGGAAATGCTTATGGGATAAATAGGCTTTTTGATTTGGGTGGACATCAATGTTTTATATCAATTAAGATTATTTTCAGCTGCATGTAACAGAAAACTTCCTGCAGAGGCTTAACCAAATAAGTGGCTATTTTTCCTCATGTGCAGTGTGGAGGCAGGTAACCCAGGACGGAACTGCATGAGGTAGCCATCGATGAAACTGTTCTATTTGAACTCGCAGGTTCAGGATAGTTTTGCCACCTGCGGGCTGGATGAAGAGGAAGATCAAGGAGCAAAACTAGATGAATTTGTATGTTTTTATTGGGGGAAAAAAAGCTGCCCCAGAGGCTTCACTAATAACTCAGTCCCAGCCTCCACTCCATGGTATTCGTCCAGCAAGGGAGCAGAGGTCAAGTATCTTTTAACCTGAGCATCTCGTCAGATATGGTGTCAGAATTCTCTTGGTGTCTGCTACAGTCGTGGAGTTTCTTAATAGAGATCATGTATCTACATTTAGGATCCTCTTTTTTTCAATTCATATAAAAATAATTTATTTATACTATTTGCCAACACAAAGGAATTTTGTAAACATAATTTCGACAATGTCTTAAAACAACAACAACTTATTGTAGTGGTGCTTGTGAAAGAAATCCACACTGATTGCATCTGATCAGTAATTTAGAAGTTAGGTTAAGCAAGAATGTAGTAAATGATGAATGATCCCATTAAGAAAACATTTAGGGAGTATACTCCTATCCATCTCCGCTAAAGACCCGTTGTCACATATTCAGAGCACGGCGTTAGTCATCCACCCGCTCTCTGAATAATCGCTGGACACCCACTAGGTTTCTTCAGCTGCGTGGATGCATTTGTTCAACAGTACTTATGAGGCACCGTGGAACACTGCTTTCCATCAACAGGGTCCACGCTCTCATGAAGTTTGCATTCTAGTGGCAGGAGGCAGAAAAATCAACAAATATACAGGTAGACAAATAACACGTTTGAAATAGAAATAAGTGCTTGAAGAAAAGAGAACAAGGCAATGGATTAGACCGCAGGGAAGCCTTTAAACTGGATAGTCAGGGAAGGCTTCCCGAACTCCATGGGAGAGGAAGGAGCCCTCGGTGAAGAGAGGAGCGGAGAAGGCCCCAGGCAGAAGGGACAGCAGGACAGAGCCCTGAATGAAGCACAATGACTTAGTGGTCTGCCCAGAGAAAACAGCCAGTGTGGCTGACAGCAGACATGAGGGGGCAGTGGTATAAGACCACAGTGACCAGCTCGCATGGGACCGTCAGGTCACGTGAAGGAGTTTGGACTTTATCCTAAGTGAAATTAGAGGCCAGTGGAGTGTTATGTCTGATTTATGATTAAAAGCTCTCTGATGATTGGCTGTATATATTAGGGTTGGGAGTGGTGGTGTAGACAGCAGGAACATGGTACTAAGATTAAGGTGAGAGCTGTGGGGTAGATTTGAGAGGTGGAGCCAATGAGATTTGCTGTAACATTCCCGGATGGAGCAGGGGAAGAACAAGGATCCCTCCTCTGTGAGAGGTGAAGAACCACCCTGTACCTGTAGTGATCAGCTTGGACTGCTCCCCGCAAAAATACTATAGACTGGGTGGGGTACACAGCAGAGATTTATTTCTCATAGTCTGAGAGGCTGGAAGGCCAAGGTCAAGGTTTGGTTTCTCCTGGAGCCCCTCCTTGGCTTGCAGACAGCCACCCTTTTGCTGTGTCTTCCCTCTGCGCACGTGCTTCCCTGGTGTCTCCCAGTGTGTTAAAATTCCCTCCTCTTATAAGGACACTGGTGAGATTGGATTTGGGCCCAAGGGATCCTAACACCTTATTTTAAGTTAATCACCTCTGTGAAGACCTTATTTCCAAATACAGCCTCATTTTGACATATGGGGGTTAGGACTACCACATGTGACTTTTGGGCGGACATGACTCAGCGCATAACAGTCCCCAAGAAGCAGGTACCCAGATAATCTTAGCAAAATAACTGATTACAAGAATGCACAGCAGTGCTTTGAAAAGTTAGAGATGCCATCAAGGTGAAGGTTGCACTAAAACCAAAATCTGGAGTCTAAGGTATTTCCGTTGGTCAGAACAATACTACCAGGGTTAAGAATACCAGTAAAGAAATTAACAGAAGGGAGAGAGTAGGGGGTCAGGGAGAGGAGCCTGGAGGAGAAAAGAAAGTTTTTGAAATGATTCTGATTATTTTGCTAAGTGAGAACCATTATCATATGCAATTATATTTACTCAGATATGAACTTTTGCTTCAGAATATAAGGAATTTCATGATTACAGATGGGCTTTGATATTGAGAAAATTGGTTCATTGTTTAGGGAGGGAGATGGAGAGAAATGATTTGCATTCTGAGGCTGTGGGGAGAGTTGGTAAAATAGAATGACCTAGCTCAATGTCACAAGTGGCAGCTACTCTTTAGTGCTTTGCAATCATGGCAATTCCGGGGCAAGAATTCCTCACAATGGAAGTATTTGATTGTTTTTCCTGAGAACATCAGTAATATGGGATTATTCATACACCATTTATGCATGATTAAATATTTAAGCAATGCAGGGAATATATAAGGAAGAAAGTGAAATCATCTGAAATTTCACCCCGTGAGATAACCACCATTAACAGTTTTTAATGATCATTTCTTCATGCTTTGCTTTGTGCATACATATGCACATCTATAATTCATATCACAAGCTATTTTATTTATAGTAATGTGAGCATATATGTGCATTGTGTGAGAGCTGGTGTGTCTGCGTGTGCACGCATGTGCACCCTTCTCCCCTCTCCCTCTCAGTCCACTGGGAACCATGCTAACTGCCTGGTTGGTATCCTTCTCTCTTTTCTCCAAGAACTTATGTTCATTTATTAGTATACACCTATAGTTACACTTAAATAGTTATGATTTTAAAATTAATGTCTAGTTTACAAAAATGTGATCTCAAATGAATGTGTCTGTATACACACACACATCCCATTTTTCCTCATCGTACTTTCTTAGTCACCTCTCTTCTTTGTGAATGTTCTGTCTTGTAAGTGCTAGTGGAGGGTCTTCTTTGTTCGTTGAACTCAGTTTCTGTGCCTGTTGTGATGCTGTAGTTTATCAACATTCCTTCCATTGGCATCAGATCCTGTGTCAGCATTGCCCTGGCTCTCCCCGTTCCCACCTCTTCTTTGTGGAAAAGCTGATGAGGTCCTTGTTGATGTCCAGATGATGTGATTGGATGCTCCACCAGCAACAGCCCGCAGGTTTTTCTCAGAGCACTCTCCTCTAAGCATGTTCAGTCTGTCTGAATGTCAGTGAGTCAGAGGATGTTCTACACATTATTATTATTAATACTACAATATAACTAGAAATTATCTGATACATAACATACATAATATATGTAACATAATTATATACATACATATATGTACAGATTATGCATATATAATAATAGAATATATATGTGAATACATATATATGTGTGTATATATATGTGTGTATATATATATATATATATATATATATATATATACACATATATAAAAGATATATATAAAATAGTTATTTAATAACCGGCAATCTGGTCACTGTTTGAATGGACCCTGACCTTGGTTTGGAAATCTACAAAGTGTTTCCCTGACCTTTTTGTCTTTGTTACTGCTCTTCGTGAAGGTAGACATTTGTTCTTTTCTCCTCACTGGAGAGACTTGGATTCTCATGCAAAGGCAGGAGTCCAGTTTCTCTGGCTTTTCTTCTTATGGAGCCCACCCAGGCAACTTCCCCACCACCCGCTCGCCTCTTTCACGCCACTTCACTAATCTAGGTTCAGAGAACAAGCATTGCTAACAGAACCTACCTGGTATGCAAAGTCATTTCTATTGAAATCATGTTCTAATCCAAAATGAAACATCGTTCTCCGCAGGGATGCTTGGGTGGCAGAAAGGAAAATTGTTCTATCTTTCTGATTAGCATGCCCTCCACTGTAGGAAATATTCTTAGAGTGTCTTTGACTCCAGAAGAGTAACATGAGCTCTGGTTTTAGTGTTACAAAATCTTAACCCCAAAGGGCAAACTAGATATTGCACATTCTTTATATTTTTTTAATTTATTGGGGTGACAATTATTAGTAAAATTACATAGATTTCAGGTGTACAATTCTGTATTACATCATCTATAAATCCCATTGTGTGTTCACCACCCAGAGTCAGTTCTCCTTCCATCACCATATATTTGATCCCCCTGATATTGCACATTCTTAATAACACACCATAAAAGAGTTGCAATCATGAAGACAGATAAACTAAGAGGTAACGAGCACTTGATAGTGGCACTCTCTCCAGCAGTCATTCTGTCACCAGCTGACTTATGCCCACGTCTGTATTCCACAGACCCAGTTATCACCACCACTGTTAGCATAGGCTCGGTCTCAGAAGGTCTGATGCTGCACCCGGCATGGATGGGGGCTGAATCCAGAGACTGGTGCAGCCCGCAGGCCATGCTCCTTTCCTCTCATGCAAGGATGCTGAACCCACGGACCAGAGGGACAGCTGAGGAATTGGGGAGAAGACTGTGATAGCTACCGAACTGCAGTGCCATGCGGAGTGGTAAACGGGTCTGGGTGAGGTTTCCATTGGAGGAAGTGTGCCCAAAACACTGCCCCAGAATTCAGAGATCTCCAGGAAACTGTCAAGTAGACTGCTGCTGCCGGGGCTCAGCCTGTTGTTTCTGCTACCAAGAATATGCAGAGAAACAGATCCTTTGTTCTAGAAAGTGAGGCTTCAGCTAATGGATCGTTTCCATGATGACAAACCTTTAGCAGCTAATATTGGCTTGCTGTGTGTGTGTGTGTGTGTGTGTGTGTGTGTGTTCACATGTGCAAATGGTTCTGACATTATTTTAGCAATTTAAACGCAGGTTAAATCCCTTCTTTCAGAATTTAGTCTTCCTACTGTGTGGCTGCCTGGGAAATTTAATTGAATCTATCTAACATTTGCACTCTGTGGACGAGACAGATGTATTTTCTGTGGCGAGTGAGGAATACTGGCTGGTTTGGGACCGAGACAGCTTGTAGGAGCGAAATGAATTCCACCCTGTGAACTGTGAGATAAGCAATCTCATCCTCACTTGTTTGTCATCTATCAGTAAGTCTAAGCAGGTCATTTAAACCCTCTAGAAATTTTTAAGTCATGTTTTTGTCAATGTAATAGGACTTGATTGACTAGCTTACTTCAAAAACTTCTTCCAGATAGAAAATAATCATTCAAAGGCGAAATGACAGAAGAGTGATTACCGTCATCATCAGATGCATAGGTATAAAATGAATTAAATATGAATGCATTTGAAAAATCATGGAAGAAGCAAAGGAATTCAGTAACTCTCACAATTGAAATAATAACGAGGGTATAAATTTGACACTCCACAAAATCCTCTTTAGTAATTACTGCATTACAGAGGTCACTGCTCATTTACCCATTCATAATATACTTTCCAGTTCACATTCTGTGAGAGGTGGTTGTAAGGAGCTATGGATGTATACATGGTCTTGTGCATTCCAAACATGCTTTGTAAATCTTGTTTAAAACTAAGAATGTATTTTTCTACAACAAAAATATTACAAAAGTTTATTGGATTCCTGAGCCAACCCTAAGAAACAAATTAAGCTGTCACGTTTTGGGGGCTAAAGACTCATTAAACCATGGACTAGAATGGACTACAGGTTTGAGAGTACTAACAAATCAAGTTGCCCTTCACAAGAGTGTTTTAAATTCCTGAGAGTATAAATCTATCTCTGCTGACACATTGTCCCTCTTCTAATTTGGTTCCTGGTGAAACTCATGGTGGTGGAGTTCCCTGTTTTGGAAAGGCGTAATAGGACATCTCCAATGTGGAAGAGGGCTGGAGCTCGGCCGCTGCACTAAAAAGGAAGTCCATCTCTGGGTATATGTGGTAATTTCTCATTAGGAGAGTGACCAAGTGGAATAAAGCTGTCATGAGAATGGTGAAATAAGAAACACCTAAGGGATTGAACAGCAGTGAAGTGGTATAAAATATAAAATATAAAGAGTATATGATATTGAGGGGATTTCCAGAAGCATCTATTCATTTACTTATGAGGAAGTAGAACTTGCCAATAGGAAAGATGCAGCAACTCTCACAGAATAAGGTATTTGAACTCAGTTGACTAGTCTATTCCACAGAACATTGGAACAACATTGCCATCTGTATTTTATCATGCACAACTGGTAGAGTCATTAAATCTTATTAAATCAGTCTAAGACTATTGGGAGTTATAATTGTCAGTTTTTATGCACTGTGTAAAGTCTTAACAAACCATAGATTTCTATAATTGTATTTGAGACACTTTCTTCCCGAGCTCACACAAATAATTACCAATACCAGGGTGCTTGGAAATTCTACTTCTTTTATGTGTAGTCTTATATGACCAAGCATGAGGTTGACTTGACCCTCCAGGAAAGTAATGAGATGAATTAATTTCTGGATGATTAGCAACCTTTTATGGTGACTGTATTGGCTCAGTAATGAAGAGAAGTTATATGTATATATGCTTCTGCTTGGATATAGATTAAGAAAATGGGGGAAAGCAAATGCTTTGTTATGAGATTGAAATACTGAATTTATATTATCTTGATTCTACTCCAAGCAAGAGACTGTGGTTTGAATTACTCTGCTAATCAGCTTAGGTAATAAGTGTTGTGACTACTTATCTTATATCTTATTCTTCCATAATAGAAGTGAACAGCAATGCTGCACAGTATTGTAATTATGCACAAGAACTGAAGAATCTAGGCTGAATGACTGAATGAAATGACAACATAATTTTCTATTCTCAGCTGACATTTGAAGAAGGCTGTGAAGTAAATTTTCTCTCAACTTTTTTAGAATTGTAAAAGTTTTATTGACGCTTGACAAATCCTGTTGTTATAGACCTTCTATTTTTCTGATGTGTAGACTATTTGATTATTTATTGCCAAGTTTTCATTGTATGTATGTTTCTGGGGAGTTGGATGGGGAATTGGTTAAAATTTAGGGGTCTCTACGATCTTTAAATAAAATGGAGTCCTGGTGTTAATTCTTGTGCTTTTTTTCCCCTTTTTCTTTTTTGAGATATAATTGACATATAACATTGTATAGATTTAAGATGTACAATGTGTTGATTTGATACATTTATATATTGTCATGTGATTACCACTGTAGTATTAGCTAACTCCTCTATCACATCACATAATTATTATTTTTTTCGTGTTGAAAACAGTTAAGATCTAGTCTCAGCATCTTTGAAGTCTATGATAGAGTATTGTTGCCTATTATCACCACGCTGTACGTTGCATGTCCAGGACTTATTTATCTACTAGTTGCAAGTTTGTTTAAGGGTACAGACTTGCAAGTAGTAATAGTCCTGTTACATCTTGTTCTTAAGGAATTTTATTTATCAAATACTCCTTATAATTTATTTTTACCGTCTTTTTCTAAACATTTTTATTTTGACATTTTATTTGTGAGATAGACACTGGAAAGAAAACAATAATTTAGTTGGTTCTCAACAAGAATCTGCCTTCTGTTAACATAGGACTTTTCTTCATTTCTTTTGTATTTTATTTCCCTTCTTGCTAAAGTGGTTCTAGTTGTGTTAAGCTTTAGTTCAAGAACATTCTACCAGTACAAGATAAATGAGTGTGTGTTGGTATTAGAGTTGTCTGTTTGGCTGGGGATTGGCTAAACAGTTGTTGGATTATGCATGTTAGATTATGTCAATAATGGAATAGTAGTTATTTGTCTTTTAAATTGCCACCACATTTCTTTGAAACAAACTAAATGTTTTAACATGTTTTTGGGTTAAAACTGTTAAGCTGTGGTGTGAGTTAGAAGCCTAGAGGTTTATGTATTCTTCTTTTGGCGGGGACAGGAGAAGATAGGGCATATATTCTGTTGAGAAATAGAATATTTCCAGCCCCCCAATCCACCCATCCTCCACCAATCACCACACCCACCAGCCCTTCTAGGGGTGACCACTATTATCCTGAATTTTATGGCAATTTCTGTTTGCTTTTATTTATAACTAGACCATGTATGTATCTTTTAAAAAATTTTAGTATAGTTGGATTACAGTATTTTATTAGTTTCCGATATACAACATTGTGATTTGACATTTATATATCTTGCTATGAGCTCACCACAACGTCTAGTAAACATCGGTCATAAAGCAAAGTTATCACACTGTTGTTGATGATATTTTCCATCGACTTTTTCACTTGTCCCTTTACCCTCCTCCTCTCTGGCAACCATCAGTTTGTTCTTTGTTTCTATGAGTCTGTTTTTGTTTTGTTTTGATTGTCATTTGTTTTGATTTTTTAAAATTCCACATAAAGTGAAATCAAATGGCATTTGATTTTCTCTGTCTGATTTATTCCAGTTAGCGTAATACCCTCTAGATTGCAAATGGCTTTCATTCTTTTTTATTGCCAGGTAATGTTCCATTATATATATGTACCACATCTTCTTTATCCATTCATCTACTGATGGATGCTTAAGTTGCTTCCGTATTTTGGCTATCGTAAATAATGCTGCAATGAACAGTGGGGTTCATATATCTTTTTAAATTTGTGTTCTTTTTCTTTGGACAAATACCCAGGAGTGGAATTGCTGGGTCATGAGGTAGGTCTATTTATGACTATTTGAGGAACTTCCATAATGTGTTCTGTAGTGGCTGCACGAATTTGCAATCCCACCAACAGTGCACGAGGGTTCCCTTTTTTCCACATCCTTGCCAACACTTTTTATTTGTTCACTTTTTGATAAAGCCATTCTGACTGGTATGAGGTGATATCTCATTGTGGTTTTAATTTACATTTCTCTGATAATTAGTGATGTTGACTATCTTTTCACATGTCTGTTGGCCATCTGTATGTCTTATGTAGAGAAACGTCTCTTCATCTCCTCTGCCTATTTTTTAATCAGATTGTTTATTTTTTTGTTACTGAGGTATATGTGTTCCTTATATATTTTGGATAGCAATCCCTAATCAGGTACATAATTTGTGAATATATTCTCCCACCCATTAGGCTGTTTTCTCATTTTGTTTATGGTTTCCTTTCCTGTGAAGAAGCTTTGAAGTTTGATGAAGTCACATTTGTTTATTTTTGCTTTTGTTTTCCTTGCTCAAAGGGACACATCCCAAAAGATATTACTAAGACTGATGTCAAATAGTTTACCACTTATGTTTTCTTCTAAGAGTTTGATGGTTTCAGGTCTTACATTTAAGTCTTTAATCTATTTTGAGTTTATTTTTGTATATATGACAGTGATCCAGTTTCACTTTTTTGCATGTATCTATCTAGTTTTCCCAAAACCACTTATTGAAGAGACTATCATTTGTCCATTGCATATTCTTGCTTCCTGTATCGTAGATTAATTGACCATATAAGTGAGAGTTTATTTCTGGACTCTCTATTCTGTTTCATTAGTCTATGTTTCTGTTTTTGTGCCAGTACCATATTATTTTGATTATTATTGCTTAGTATAGTTTGAAATCAGGGAGCATGATACCTCCAACTTCTTTTTAAACAAAATTGTTTATTTTGCCTGCTTTCAAACTTGATATAAGTGGTCTCATACTGGATGTAACTTTTGTATCTTGCTCCTTGTAATCAAACTTTTAGTTACAAGTTTTATCAATAGATTGCTATAGTTTGTTAAATTTTATTACCATATAGTGTTCCATTATATGCTGTTATTGCAATTCAGTCGTTCTTTTGTGGGTGAACATTGGTGTTGTTTCCAGCTTTTGGCCACTATGAGCCCTACTGCTGTGAACACTTTTGTACATACCATATTTCACCTAAGATAAAACCTAACCGGAAAATAAGCCCTAGCATGATTTTTCAGGATGACATCCCCTGAACATAAGCACAAATGCGTCTTTTGGAGCAAAAATTAATATAAGACCTGGTCGTATTTTAGGGGAAACACGGTATCTCCAAGTGGCATTGTGCAAAAAAAAAAAAAAAAAAAAAAAAAAGAATAGAGCATATACCTAGGAGTGAACTTTTTGGATCACAAGGCATTTGTATATAAGGCTGACACTTGGGGAAGGCTAGAAAGTAAATTTTTCTTTCAACTTTTCCCAATTTGTGAAAATTTTATTAATGCTAATCTCACTGTTCTTGCATCTACAGGCTTGTCCTGCATCTACAGGTTATCCGGTGGCTTTGCTGTAAGGTGGGCTCAGCTGTGACGGCATAATTGGGAAAGCTCTGTTCCACATGTGTCTCTTCTTTCTCTTGTCCCCAGTGGGCTGACCAATGCATTTCCTTTTCAGGGCTTTGGCCCAAGCACCAGAGGGCAAGTGGAAATCGGAAAGTGCTTTTATAACCCTCTGTCTGCATCATGTCTGCTCACATTTCAGTGGTCAAAGAAAACCTATGGCCACACTCAGAATCACAGTCCAGGGCAATACTCTTTGATGGGAGAAACTCCAAAGCCATGTGACAAAGAGCATGGGTATAGTGTGGGGTTGAAATTGAAGGTAATAATGCAATCCATTCACCATAAAGGATTTTTATGATGATTAAATGAAAGTAGACAAATATAGGGACTTAACTCAGTTCCTGGCCATAGTTAAACTGGACAAATAATAGCTGTTCTGGTTGTTTTTGTTATTTTTATTATTATTATCTAATTACCATGTGTATAACAGGGTGATAACAAAATAACTTTTTCTACTGACTCTTTTGGGACCAAGACCACAGAGTTGAGATAAAACTATTAACTACATACACATTGTAAAGAGAGGTGTCAGATCATAGATAGCTAGATAGTTGATTGATAGATGATAGACAGATAGCTAGACAGATAGATAAATGATAGATAGATAGATAGATAGATAGATAGATAGATAGATAGATATTGCTAGAGAGAAGCTCCAACTATTCCTCTCCTCAGGAGGATGTAAAGGGAACTCATAAACTTTGATTTGATTGCAGAGTGAAGGTTTCTGTGAGAGAGTTGTCAATATGCCATGAGCTGTTTTCCTCTCCCTTTAAACCAATTGAACACTCTTTTAAAAGAATCATGCAGAGGGCTTGATACATGTCTATTGGAATTTTGGGATGGGTGATGTGACCCATTCCTGATTCACACACCCAAAATTGAAAACAAAAGTTAGGAACCCACTAAAGGTACAATGAAAGCTATGCAGGGCTGCTGTTATGACAGAGAGCTGAGCTACATGGGAAGCAGGTTTTTGTCCAATGATGGATGGAGGGTAAAAGGCATGTTCCTGTGGGCTGGGTGGGACCCAAGGGGGACACCAACTGGGTCCAAGAGGGGTATGAGCTGATGAGCCACGGGATGAGGAACCAACCAGAAAGGCGCTGTCTCCAGGGAGGGGAATGCAGAAATGATTCCAGGAAGCCGGGCAGTGGAGGGTCTCCAAAGGGCCCATAAAGTTACCCCATAAAATAAATAACACCAATGATTGAACATCATCCACATCCAGATGGCATTAATGCCATGTTACAACTGTCCCAGTCTGTTGGGGATATTTCTGTCCCTCCCTTTTTTCAAGCTAAAGGAGCCAGCACTGTGAGTCTTGGAGTCAAAAATGGAAGAGGAGTAGGAGAGAACTGTGATAAAGTTTCCCTGCCCCACTGTAGGCTTCTCTACCAGAACCAGGACTGAGCCAGGACGGGGTGAGTGTGGGGTGGGTGAGTGGCTTGAATTGGATGAGACATACAGTTTTAACATGAATTGGTCTGGACTTTTTTTTTTTAATACTCAAAAAATAAGACTCATTGTAATAACTGGGAATGACCAGAAAAGCTACTGGATCTATCCAAGTTAACATCAGGGCAAGAGATGGGAGATTTAACAGAGAACAGAGTTTTGAAAAAACTCGGTTTGAAAAATAAAACTGATTTTTGCCTCCCCCTTGTAAAGTGCAATTAATTCACCAAATCAGTAACAGATACAAATAAAAGTATTCAGAAACAGTATCTGGGTAAGAATATTTCCTTGCTCAGGTAAAACAACCAATATTTATTTATATATTTTAATACAAATTGCTTTCACATATATTACTGTGGCTCCAAAGTTTCCACCTGACAAAGCATAGCATTTCTCATCTATTTCCCATCTATCAGCATTGCTTTCTCAACTGTTTTTACACCCATGATGTGACATTTAAACCTACAAAACCTGTGCATATGGGACATGTAGTCCATCCTGAAATTGCAAAGAATATTGCAAAGAATGCTCTTCAGAGTATGTGTCACTAAACCTCATTGTCCTAGAAAATTTAATGACTCTAATAAATGTGCCATTAGAGAGTATGTCTGACCCAAATAAAACAAGTGTTTTGGTTTGTAGTCCATTGATCATTGGCTATTCCCACGACTAAAAGATTTGTCCTTAGGGAAAAATGTATGTTTGATTTGGTGGTCACATGCTATTATCACAATGTTGACACCAACCAGCCCCTCAAAACAGAAACCTGAGAGTTTTTAATTTTTTATCTTATTCTTGCCAGGAAACATTTATTTGAATATTTATATGTTGTATACACAAAGTTTGAAAACTGAAAACAAACACCCATATACCCAAAGTAAGAAATAGAATATTATGCTTCTAAAGCCTTGGATGCCCCCCTATCCATCACGGCCCTCTTTCTTCTCACTAAGGCCAAACACTATTTTAAATATGTTTATCATGTCTTTGATTTTCCTCAGAGTTTTAGCTAAGATGTATGCATCTGTAAAATGTATCATTAACTTCTGAGTGTAATCCAACTCTCTACGAATGATGTAATACTGTGGCTTTACCTTTGCACCTTGTGTTTTTCACTCAACTTTATATTTTGACATTTATCTACAATGTATGGCTGTAGTTGACTTATTTTCACTGAAATAAATTCTTCTTCACAGAATTCCATTTTATTGAGTACACCACAATTTTATTCTCCTGTCCAGTGACGTTTGGATTATTTGAAGTGTTTTGCAATTACAAATAATTATCCTGTGAACACTCTTGAATGTGAAATCTTTGGCACCTGTGCAGGGCTCCCTTGGGATTGTAACTAGGAGAAAAATGGCTTTACAATATAATGCTCCACATTAGGCGTCAGCACAGTGGAAGGGTTTCACTGCTCAGTACCCTGCCGCTTTTGGTAAGAGTAAAATTGCACACTTTGGTTTTAATTTCTATTTCCTGATTATTAATAATGATAAGCATATTCTCATGTGTTTTTTCAGCCATTGATGGATTCTTTTCTATGAAATGTTATTGATATATTTTGTCCATTTTTTTTTCTGTTGGATTTCTTCTTTCCTTATTGATTTTCAGTAGTTCTTTATAAATGCTGGATACTAACCCTTCTCTAGTTATGTGTGAAAGAGCTTACCTTTCACCTCTTTACAATGTCCTTTCAACAAGAGAAGCTTTTAATTTTAAGAAGGTGAGATTTATCAACATTTTGGGGTTTTGTTTAAAGATTCTTACATTATTATAAAATTATTGTACTACATGCTCTTCCAAAAGTTTAACATTTTTGCTTTATACATTTAATCTTTGATCCACATGGAACTGATTTTCATAATTGCTGTGAGACGTGGATCCAATTTCGTTCTTTCCTTCATGTCTTACCAATTGCACCTGCACTCTTTAGTGATTACTATGTCTCTTCTCCATTAACCAGCAATGCCACCCGTTCATTATTTATCAAGTTTCTAGATATGGGTGAGTTTGTTTCTGGTGCCTATTACGTGCCACCGATCTATTATCTATCGCTAAGCTGACTCCACAACATTTTCATTATCACTTTAATAAATCTTGATATTTGGCATGTTCTCTTACTTTGTCCTTCAGAACTGCTTGGTCTGAAAGAAGATATGGCATATTTTGCTACATTGTAACTGCTAGAATTAACTGGCAAGTTCCATGAAGAACGCTGTGTGTCATATATTTCAACACTGACATTCCTGATAAAGTTATTCTAATTTGTATCACACATTTTTAGTGTAGTATTGCACCTTAGTAGGTATTAAATTAGATTTTTTTTTTTACTGAATCTGAAGTGCTGATGGTGACAAATGTGTGATAACACGACATTTATTTCTTTTTTCAGATCTTTTTATTTAAAAGGCTTTGATGGTATTTATTCCTTTTAGGGGAGTTATCAAGGATTTATTGGACATTTTTTATATTTGAAATATTGTTTCTACCATATGTAAGATACTACCCATCAGTTTGAACCATAAGAAATTGCTGACATTCAACTACTTTGGACCTACAAAAATGTCAAATTTTTTTGGTCAGCCTTTTAGTATAGAAACTCATATTCAAAATTCATAGTATTGAATAAGTTGATTATCATAAATAAATGCTAGTAGATTGAAATGGGAATCTATTTAATATGTTAGGCCAAGATAGAGTGAAACCAGTCATGTAACTGGCTGAATCTGCCCAGGAGGCATCCATCTTGCACTTGCCTGGGGCCTCAAGTTTCATTTTTAAAATGGTGAATCTGGGCCAGATAGTCTCCCAAATCCCATGATTCTACATTAAAACACAACCTTGAAAGTAAACACCAACTTTTAAATGGAGGAAATCAAAATATCTAACAGAAAATGAGCATGAAGCAGAAGGCAACATTTTTTTTCATTTTCATTCTGGTCTTCCTTCCCTCCCTTTTGTACATCTGACAATCCTTATGTTGCGGAGGAAGGCTACCGGTTTGCTCTATTTCTCCTGAAGCTCTGGAATTAATTTCAGCATGCTTGGTAGGTAGCAGTCTACTATGGATGCAATTCGATGGAAGTGCTTTTCTCTGCGTGGGGCTCCGCTGTACATATTTTGATTCCATTACAAGTCTGGAAGCTCC
Source organism: Rhinolophus sinicus (assembly GCF_036562045.2). Classification (NCBI taxonomy): domain Eukaryota; kingdom Metazoa; phylum Chordata; class Mammalia; order Chiroptera; family Rhinolophidae; genus Rhinolophus; species Rhinolophus sinicus. Next base: position 72,978,398 of record NC_133755.1, on the reverse strand, counting down.
AAGAAGGAGGAGACTGTGTCTGTTTAGCCACTTCTGTCTACTCCCTCCCTCCACTCTGCACAGTTGAGCATAGAACTCATCATAGGGTAGAATCTCTACAAATTGAATAAACACTTCCTTCTGAATGCTGGTGTGCTGCTGTCCTCGTGTATTAATAGTACCGTAAAAGAACAACGGAGCTGTGATAAGAAAGACTGGGGGATAAAGAGGCAGAAGTTGAGGTGTCTAATAAACCTGAAATATCTTTGATGTTTCCCCCTCCCTTGCCCCACATATCTTCTCCATCCTCAAAGTTTACGAATTTTACTTCTGGCATCCCTCCATAATTCATCTTCTTTCTATCCCCCCCCCCCACCACGTTGGTCCAGCTCTATGAGGGAATGCAACAATAACCTTCTACTCTCAAGTTCTCAGTCCCTCCTCCACACACTCTCCCCAACTTTTGTCTACACAGTGATCAAGGTGATGTGAAAAAAATCACTCTAATTAATATCTCTCCACCAGGTAAGGTTGTTTCAGGTCTTGCATATCTTCCTCGGCCTTCCACAATGTATAGCTATAGATTTGTGTGATTAGTTGATAAACATCTGTTAGCCTGACAAGACTGTAAATGCCATGCAGAAGAGCACTGTTTGTTTGATCATACGTGTCCCCATTGCTTGGCATTCCATAGAATGTGGCCATAAACTTAATAAAGTGTAAGTCATCGGTTGTGTTCAGCACATTTATTGAGTTTCTACTATGTGCTGATCTAGATACTGGGGAAACAGCAGTGAATGAAGTGAACAATACTCTCTGCCTTCCTGGAGCTTACATTTTAGTGAGGCAGAATAGATCAGAAACAGTAAATAAGTAAACAGAGAGAGGTATGATGGTTCTGAATACGACCAAGCAAGGAAGGAGATAAGGGTTTGAGGGCTGCAGTTTTGAGAAGAACGGTGAGTGGGGCAGGCGCGAGGGAGGTGGCATTTCAGAAAAGGCATAAAGGAGGTGAGGAGCCCACCATGGTGACATGTAGGAGAAGGGGCTACAATAGGAGGGAAGAGAAATGGCGAGGGTCCCGAGGCTGGAGAGGGCTGAGCATGCAGACAGGAAAGGAAGGAGGGCTGTGTGGCTGGATCAGTGTGGGCAAGGGGAAGAGAGCTGGGAGAGGGGCTCAGCGAGGGCAGGGGGTGGGCTCTTGTACACCATTGGTTTTCACTCCAAATGTGATGGGTGTCAAGAACTGTGTAGGGGTACGACTTTGCTGTGCTTACAAGCTAACAAGTATGTCTGTTGTTTCGTAGATACCAGGCAGAAGACTTGAGACTCTGGGGCCAGAGACAAATATGGCAAATTGGTAGTCAGTATTTCATAATGGTCTTTGTACCTCATAAGTTCCACAGAGGACACATGAATACCTCGTCATGGATGGTTGAAAGTAGCCCTGTTCCTCAAATGGGAAAACCCTACCTTGTGTCAAATAGAATGAAGAAGCCCTAGACCATTGAGGAATTTCACAATGTTAGGATAAAGGCTTCTGCAGAAAAGAGTCACCTGAGAATCATTTTGGCATAAGATTTCTCATCAGGACATCAGATGCTAAAAAAAAAAAAAGCATGTTTCCTTTTTGCTTATTTCAAGATATTGCTGTTGGTCATAAATTTTCTCTGTTGCATCTGAACTCTGAGGAGGGAAAATGAATGTATTTGCATATTCTAGGGCTGACTTTCTTTTAATAAGTAAATGAATATATGAGTCGAATGAGCACAGGTGAATTGTAGCTCTTCCCATCTGAAATAACTTTCTTTATTGAGTCAATATTCTTTAAGACAAGCTGTTTACTTGGTTCCCCTATTATCACAGGGTGTTGTCCTAGCTGGGTGGCCAAACAGGAGTGTGGTGCAAACACACACTCCTCTGCTCCACAGCTTGGAGACAAGGAGTCTGAAAAAAGCACCTACCAGCAAAGGTGAGAATTGAACACCACTCCAGAACTGCAGAGTGCAAAGAGTGCTTGAGAGAGAGGCAAAACTTACCGTGTTTCCCCGAAAATAAGACCAGGTCTTATATTAAGGTTTGCTCCAAAAGATGCATTAGGGCTTAAGTTCAGGGGATGTCATCCTGAAAAATCATGCTAGGGCTTATTTTCCAGTTAGGTCTTATTTTCGGGGAAACATAGTAGCCATAAGTGAAGTTCCTACAGCTGGGCTCAGCGAACAGGCGAGCTGGTCATAAGTGGCAAATAGGAGAACTAGAGAGATTCTGCAGGGTGCCAAGGGGAGATACTAACAGTTGTGTTTCCTTTTATGTGTCCTGTGCTTACAAAAGACACTGGAAGGCTGTTTCAAGGTGTCATAGTTGTTCTAAGTATCCACTCATAACAAAAATGGAAATGCTTCATGAGAGTGGCAGAAACAATTAACAGAGACTGCTGGAGAGTAAAAACCACACATATATACACTAGTATAATCTATGATAACAAATATAGATAATAGACAGTGGAAATCTGATATAAATTTCTAGTCTTTCATAGGAAAGACCTAGTGAAACTTCCAGCAGATAGTAATTTCTCATCCATTTCGGTGCAGACTTCTTTTATTACTGTGCAGTCCAGCTTCCTCTGTTTGTTCCAGGCTGGCCAGTACCAGGCTGATCACATCATTACAGCATGGCCCATATTAATGACTTGCCAAAATTACACATATGCATATACCAGGTCTGACAATTAAGTTCGGGAACTTGTTGCAACAATGTTGATAACCATTTTTTGATACAAGAGGGATTATTCATTATGAATTTGTACTAACTGGACAAACACTTAATCAAGTTGACTATTTGAGAGTGCTGAAAAGGCTGCGTGGAAAAGACGGCCTGAACTTTTCACCAACAATTCATGGCTTTTGCTTCACAACAATGCACCAGTTCACACAGCACTGTCTGTGAGGCAGTTTTTAGCCAGTAAACAAATAACTGTATTGGAACACCCTCTCTGCTCACCAATCTGGCCCCCAGTGACTTCTTTCTTTACCTGAAGATAAAGGAAATATTGAAAGGAAGACATTTTGATGACATTCAGGACATCAAGGGTAATATGGTGAGAGCTATGATGGCCGTTCCAGAAAAAGAATTCCAAAATTGCTTTGAATGGTGGACTAGGCACTGGTGTCAGTGCATAGCTTCCCAAGGGGAATACTTCGAAGGTGACTGTAGTGATATTCAGCAATGAGTATATATATATATATATATATATATATATATATATATATATATATACACACACACACATATATATAATTTCAACTTATATACGAGGATAACCAATTAAGTTTGTGAACTCATCCTAGAAAAAGTGCTCTCTCTCTCTCTCTCTCTCTATATATATATATATATATATATATATATATATATTTGTGTTTGAAGTTCACTTGTATGGATGATTTTCAGGGTAATTATGGAAGAGATTTGCTTTTTCCAGTAGCCCTCTGATACTTACTAGCATGGGCTCTGCCATTTCATAAACTAAACAAAATGAAACTAATCTAAATGTCTAAGCCTTTTTCTTCACTTGTGAAACAGTTATAATAGGACCTAATATAACCTTCCTCACAGGGATAGGAGCATTGTGAACATTAAATGAGATTAGACATGTAAAGCCCTTAGCAATAGGTTTGGAAGATTATCTTCCCAAACAATTTTAGCTATTAGTACTATCATCATCATTGTCATTACACTCATTAAATTTAATAATCAAAAACTGTAGTAAAAGATACTCCAATTATTCCAGTTTTACAAATACTCTGATCGTTTTTAGAAAATCTAGCTGTGCGTCATATATTTAGGCATTGACATAGCTCACACAATTATTTCTAATTTTCATCTGCTGAATTAGGTAATTTTCCATAGACTTTGAAACCATCAATCAATGATTTAAAATACTTGATAACAAAAAAGGAAAATTACTGACTTAAGGAATATTGGGCAAAAAACTGTCTCATGTTAAAGCAACGTGTCAGTTTTGAGGTTAATGTACCTAGCGTGTCTTCTAATTCAAAACCACTAAGGGGACTTCAAGACTTCCATGCTGATCCAGTTTTGGTTCTCAGGTTGTTAGATTTCAAGTACAATGAATGCCATTAAAATGTCTTTCACAATGAACTATTGTACTGATTTATTTCCAACACACTCAGAGGGATTTCTAGTCAATTCTGGCTAACTGGAAAATCTAAGAAAAAAGTTGTAAATTCTCTGCCATTCTGCCAGATATTCTCAGCTTAAATTTGCTTAGTGAAGCTACCTGACAGATATGATGCCCAAGATGGAAGTACTCGAATCAAGGATTAACATTTATATTCATTCCCATATATCAAAGCATATTAGGGACACTTAGGGAATAATTTCATGGCCATGAGGACTGAAAATTAAAGATTTAGACTACTGAAGAACGTCAAGAAACTGACTTTAAAAAATTTGGTTAGCAAATACAGAGTAATTTTCATCTGGTTGGAGTAATTTATGTCTACTTGTGCCTTAATTCACAATGTTTCAAGTTGATCCTCTCAAATTATTATCTAGGGACTTTAGGCAATCACATTTGGGGTAACGATGAGAATTTTTAACCTTTTGTTTTGGGTTTTGGATTTTTCCAGTATATACAAAAGTACCTTAGCTTCCTAACCACAAAACTATTATCTCACAAAAATTAACAATAATTCCTTAATACCATATAGTCCATCTGTTTTCACATTTCTCTAATTGGATGTTTACATTTTCTTTAAATTGGGATCCAAATAAGGCCCACATTTTGGTTGTTTGAGTCTCTTCTGTTTTCTGCCACATCAATTTTTTTTCTGTTGAAATAACTGGGTAGTTTATAGGATTTCCAACAGTCTAGATATTGTTTATTTCAACCCCATGGAATTTTTAACACAGTCTTCTGTTTTCTATACTTCCTGTAAATTTGTGGATAAATCTAGATGTTTGATCAGATTCCAGTTTGGTTTTCTTAAAATTTTTTTTTTTTTACTAAATTACTTCATAGTGGTTCCTTCCATCAAAAGGCATATACTGTCCTGTTCTGTCTTTTTTTTAAAAGTGATGTGTATCAGTCATTTATAACCTTTGCTTAGATTTATTAATTCATCAGTATTGCAAAAATGATATTCTATTTTTTAATTTTAGTAATTTTTTTAATTTTTTAATTACAGTTGACATACAGTATTATTAGTTTCAGATGTACAACATAACGATTAGACATTTATGTAATTTATGAAGTGATCATTATGATAAATCTAGTATCCATTTGACACCATACATATTACAATATTTTTGACTATATACCTTATGCTATATTTTACATCGCCATGATTATTTTACAACTACAAATTTATACTTCTTAATCCCTTCACCTTTAACACCCATCCCCCCAACCACCCCCCTCTGGTAACCATCAAAATGTTCTGTGTATCTATGAGTCTGTTTCTGTATTTCTGTTCATTTATTTTGTTCTTTAGATTCCACATGTAAGTGAAATCATATGGCATTTGTCTTTCTCTGTCTGACTTACTCCACTCAGCATGGTACCTCCTAGGTCCATCCATGTTGTTGCAGATGGCACAATTTCATTCTTTTCTTATGGCTGAGTAATGTTGCATTGTATATATATATATACCACCTGTTCTTTATCCATTCATCCATTAATGGACACCAGGTTGCCTCCCTACCTTGGTTCTGTAAGTAACATTGTAACATATGGATACACATGCCACTTCTTAGTAGTGTTTTGGGTTTCATTGGATACATACCTAGAAGTGGGATTTCTGGGTCCTTCTTTATGTCTTCTTATAGCTTTTGTTTTAAAGTTTATTTTGTCTTGTATAAGTATTGCTACTACTGTTTTCTTTCTTTCATTTCTACTTTCATGAACTATCTATCCCCTTTACTTTCACTCTCTGAGTGTTTTTTGATCTGAAGTGAGTCTCTTGTCAGCAGCATATGTAAAGGTTTTGTTTTCTTATCCATTCAGCCACCTTGTATTTTCATTGGAGCATTTAATCCATTTACATTGAAAGTAATTGTTGCTGAATATGTAGTTATTGCCATTTTATTATTCATACTTTGATTTTTCCTTCTTCTTCTTCTTTTTAATGAAATCCCTTTAACCCTTGTAATATTGGTTTAGTGGTTATGAATTCTTTTAGCTTTTTCTTGTCGGAGAAACTCTTTATCTCTCCTTTGATTCTAAAAGATAGCCTTGCTGGGTATAGTACTGTGTTTCCCCGAAAATAAAACCTAACTGGAAAATAAGCTCTAGCATGATATTTCAGGATGACATCCCCCAAACATAAGCCCTAATGCATCTTTTGGAACAAACCTTAATATAAGACCTGGTCTTATTTCCAGGGAAACACAGTAATCTTAGTTGTAGGTCCTTGCTTTTCATCACCTTGAGTATTTAATGCCAATTGGTTCTGGTCTGCAGAGCTTCCATTGAGAAATCAGCTGACAGTCTTATGGGAGCTTCCTTGTAGGTAACTAACTGCCTTTATCTTGCTGCTTTTAACACGTTGCGTTCGGATCACGAGAATCTTCACGAGGGATTTAAACCCCGCCGTATGCAACGTGTTAAGATTCTCTTTTTGTCTCTAACCTTTGCCATTTTAATTATGATGTGTGTTGGTGTTGGTCTGTCTGGGTTCATCTTGTTTGGGACTCACTGTGCTTCCTGGGCTTGTATGTCTATTTCATTTGCCAGGTTAGGGAAGTTCTCTGTCATTTTTTCTTCAAATAAATTTCCAATTCCTTCTGGTCTCTATTCTACTTCTGGTGCCCTATGATGTAAATGTTGGTACTTGATGTTATCACAGAGGCCCCTTAAACTATCCTAATTTTTTTAGATTATTTTTCTTTTTGCTGTTCTGATTGGGTATTTCCTGCTGCTTTATTTTCTGAATCACTGATTCATTCCTCTGCTTCATCTAATCTACTGTTGATTCCCACTAATGTAGTCTTCATTTCATTTATTGTATTCTTTATTTCTGAGTGTTTTTTTTTAATCTCTATTTTTATGTTTCTTATATTTTTGTTGAAGTCCTCTCTGAGATCATTGAACATCATTATAACCAGTGTTTGGAACTCTGTGTCTGGTAGATTGCCTGTCTCCATTTTGTTTAGTTCTTTTTTCTGGAGCTTTGTTCTGTTCTTTTATTTGGGATGCATTTCTTTGACTAACCATCTTGGCTACCTCCTGTGTTTATTTCTATGTAGGGATGTTATGTCTCCCAGTCTTAGTAGAGTAGCTTTATGTGGTAGCTGTCTTTTGGGGCCCAGTGGAGCAGTCTCTCTCATTACATGACACACAAGCTCCAGGTGTGTCACTTGTGTGGGTTGTGTGTGTCTTCCTGTTGTAGTTGAACCTTGGTTGCTGTTTGCACGTCAGTAGGAGAGATTGACCCTCAGGCTGATTGGTTGTGAGGACTGGCTCTGACTACAGAGGAGGGTTCTTACAGAGCAGGATTTTCTTTAGCAGGACTCTGGTGCCCTTTGGGTATATAATCTGGGGAGGCAGATGAGTGGTGCTCAGTTTGGGCCCTAAGCTGGCAACAAGACGTGCCAGCCTGTGGGCCCCTGGGAGGTCCCCCAGGCCAGTTTCAGCAGCAAACTGTGCCCTGCCTGGGGTCATCTGGCATGAACCACGAAGTGAACCACAGATGGCCACTACTTGTGCTGGGTTTGGAGGTGCCTGGGAGAGGCTAAGGTGCAAACCCAGGCCTGCTGCCATTTGTGCCAGGCTTGGGACTACTTAGCAAAAGTTTGGGGCATGGCAATGCCAGATGCTACTTGTTTGGGATTTGTGAACCTTTGGAAGATTTTAGGAAAGTGTAAAGCAGGAGTGAAGGCAGGCCATTTGTATGGAAAAACCACTGGAAACAGCTTGGGTAAGCCTAGCGTTTGGGTGGATCAGGGTCTCAGAAAATCATCAGGGCAGGGTAAATGATATCAGCCATGTTGATGGAGACCCAGATATGGCAGCCACCTGTGTCTGCATGCTGGGAGGTGGGAGGGCTCAAAAAAACCCAAACCCAATGGCTTCTGCCAGGACTTCTGTCTGGGAGAAATCTACCCCCCACCCGCCCAGCCCTTGCCCTGAAGCCAGATAATTCAGTTCCTCCCTGTATGTCCCTGGCGCCTTTCCAGGTATTGCGCCAGCTCTGGAGCTCAGAGTGAGTGAGTCCATCACCAAGTAAATCTGTGTGTGGGCCCTTTAAGAGGAACACCTGACACTCTAGCTACCCTCTGTATTGCTCAGCCACAATTTCCACAGGTTTTTTTTTTTTTTTTTTTTCAATTAAAATGTATTGGGGTGACAATAGTTAGTAAAGTTACATAGGTTTTAAGTGTACAATTCTTTAATATATCATCTATATACCACATTGTGTATTCACCACCCAGAGTCAGTTCTCCTTCCATCACCATATATTTGATTCCGTTTATCCTCATCTACTACCCCCCTCCCCCCTTACCCTCTGGTAATCACTAAACTATTGCCTGTGTCTATGAGTTTTTGCTTCTTTATTTGTTTCTCTTGTTCCTCTGTTGTTTTCAGTTTTATATCCCACATATCAGTGAAATCATATGGTTCTCAACCTCTTCTGTCTGACTTACTTCGTTTAGCATAATAATCTCAAATTCCATCCATGTTGTTGCAAATGGTACTATTTCATATTTTCTTATGGCAGAATAGTATTCCATTATGTATATGTACCACAACTTCTTTATCCATTCATTTATCGAAGGACACTTTGGTTGTTTCCATGTCTTGGCCACCGTAAATAAAACTGCAATGAATATCAGAGCACATATATTTTTATGGATAAATGTTTTCAGATTTTTTGGGTAGATACCCAGGAGAGGGATTGCTGGGTCATATTGTAATTCTAGTGTTAATTTTTTGAGGAACCTCCACACCACCTTCCTTAGTGGCTGCACCAATCTACATTCCCACCAACAGTGTATGAGGGTTCCTTTTTCTCCACAGCCTCTCCAACACTTGTTATTATTTGTCTTATTGATGATAGCCATTCTAACCAGTGTGAGATGATATCTCATTGTCGTTTTATTTGCATTTCTCTGATGATCCCTGATGTTGAGCATCTTTTCATAAGTTTATTGGCTATCTGTCTGTCCTCTTTGGAGAAATGTCTATTCAGGGCTTCTGCCCATTTTTAAATTAGATTTTGTTGTTGTTGTTGAATTGTATGAGTTCCTTATATTTTTTGGATATTAGCCCCTTATTGAAGGCGTTGTTGTAAACCTCTTTTCCCATTTGGTTGCTTGCCTATTTATTTTGTTGAAGATTTCTTTTGCTATGGAGATGCTTTTTAGTTTGATATACTCCCATTCATTTATTTTAGCTTTTACTTCCCTTGCCTTTGATGTCAAATTCATAAAATCCTCTTTGAATCCAAGGTCCATAAGTTTAGTACCTATGTTTTCTTCTACAAAGTTTATTATTTCAGGTCTTATGTTTAGGTCTTTGATACATTTTGAGTTAATTTTGGTACACAGTGACAGATAACAGTCTACTTTCATTCTTTTGCACGTGGCTTTCCGATTCTCGCAGCACCATTTATTAAAGAGTCTGTCTTTTTCCATTGTATGTTTTTGGCTTCTTTGTCAATAATTATCTGCCCCTATTTATGTGGGTTTTTTTCTGGGTTTTCAGTTCTATTCCATTGCTCTGTGTCTTTTTTTCTGCCAATACCATGCTGTTTTGATTATTGTAGCCCTGTAGTACAAGCTGAAGTCAGGGAGTGTGTTACTTCCAGCGTTTTTCATTTTTCTTAGGATTTCTTTGGCTAATCAGGGTCTTTTGTGGTTCCATAAAAATCTGATGACTTTTTGTTCTATGTCTTTAAAAAATACCATTGGGATTTTGATGGGGATTGCATTGAATCTGTATGTTGTTTTGGGTAATATGGCCATTTTAACTACATTGATTCTTTCAGTTCATGAACATGGAAAGTCTTTCCATTTCTTTGTGCCTTCTTCAATTTCTTTAAAAAATGTTTTATAGTTTTCAGCTTATATGTCTTTCACATTCTTGGTTAAGTTTATTCCTAGGTATTTTTGTTGTTGTTGTTGCAATTGCAAAAGGAATTGTTTTTGTTTTTGTTTTTGTTTTGTTTTTACTTATTTTTCTGAGATTTCATTGTTAGTACATAGGAATGCAATGGTTTTTTGTACATTGATTTTTGTAGCTGGCAACTTTACTGTACTCATTTATGGGTTTCTAATAGCTTTTTGGTGGAGCCTTTAGGGTTTCTATATATAGCATCATGTCATATGCAAAAAGTGACAGTTTAACTTCTTCATTCCCAATTTGGATGCCTTTTATTTCTTTCTCTTGCCTGATTGCTCTGACTAGGATTTCCAACGCTATGTTGAAAAGCAGAGGTGATAGGGGACAGCCCTGTCGTATTCCTGAACATAGAGCAAAGGGCTTCAGTTTTTCACCATTAATTATGAGATTAGCTGAGGGTTTGTCATGTGTGGTCTTTAATATGTTAAGAATTTTTCTTCTATATCCATTTTATTAAGTGTTTTAATCATAAATGGATGTTGTATCTTGTCAAACGCCTTTTCTGCATCTATTGATATAATCACATGATTTTTGTCCTTTATTTTGTTTATGTGCTGTATCACATTGGTGGATTTGTGTATGTTGAACCATCCTTGTACCCCTGGGATGAACCCAACTTGGTCGTGATGTATAATCTTTTTAATGCATTGTTGCATTCAATTTGCTAGAATTTTGTTTAGGATTTTTCAAACTGTATTAATCAGATATATTGGTCTGTAATTTTCTTTTTTGTGTTATCCTTACCAGATTTTGGCATGATGTTGCCTCATAAAATGAGTTAGGAAGTATTGTCTCTTCTTCAATTTTTTGGAAGAGTTTGAGCAGGATTGGTATTAGATCCGCTTTGAATGTTTGGTAGAATTCACTGGTGAAACGATCTGTTCCTGGACTTTTGCTTTTGGGAAGGTTTCAGATGACTGTTTCAATTTCCTTACTGTTGATAGGTCGGTTTAGATTTTCCAGTTCTTCATGGTTCAGCCTTGGAAGGTTATATGTTTCTAAGAACATGTCCATTTCTTCTAAGTTATTGAATTTGGTGGCATATAGTCCTTCATAGTATTCTTGGATGATCCTTTGTATTTCTGTGGCATCCGTGGTATCTTCCCTTGTTTCATTTCTGACTTTATTTGTGTCTTTTCTGTTTTTATCTCAGTGAGTGTAGCCAAGGGTTTGTCAATTTTATTAATCTTTTCAAAGAACCAGCTCTTTGTTGCTTTAATTTTTTCTATGGGCTTTTTGTTCTCTATTTCATTAAGTTCTGCTCTTATTTTTATTATTTCTTTCCTTCTGCTGACTTTGGGTTTCATTTATTCTTCTTTTCCTAGTTCTTTGAGGAGTAACATGAGGCTGTTTATGTGGAATTTTTCTTCTTTCTTGGCATAGGCCTGTAATGATATAAATTTCCCTCTTAATACTGCTTTTGCTGCATTCCCAAAATTTTGGTAGGATGTATTTTCATTCTCATTTGTTTCTATGTATCATTTGATCTCTTATTTCTTCTTTGACCCAGTTATTCTTTAAAGAAGTATGTTGTTTAATTTTCACATATTTGCGGTTTCTCCTACTTTCATTTTGTAGTTGATATCCAATTTCAAATCTCCTCTGGTTTTCACAGCCAGATGTTATAGGGACTTCTCTTCTGAGCACTGGATCCCTAGGCAGGGGAGCCTGGTGTGGGACTGGGACCCCTCAGTCCTCAGGGGAGTATCTCTGCATCTGAGCTATCCCTCCTGATTTTTAACTACCACATTATGTGTGTGGGACCAGACTGTTTCATGTCTCCATCCCTCATACCAGTCTCAAGGTGGCTTCTTCTGTACATCTTTAGTTATAGGACTTCAGTTCAGCTTGACTTTAGGTGGCTCTCCATGATGGTTGTTCTGTAGCTTAGTTTTAATTTTGTTGTTGTCATGAAATGATGCAAGTACAGTATTTACCTACTTTGCCATCTTGACCCAACCCCTGATTTTTTTTAAATTAGAATTGCAATTGCATTTATAATTTTGTATTTTGCTCTTTTCATTGTGTTTAAAATTATATCTTGAGTAATTGTCCATATTTCTTTAAATTTATTTTTAAAGACAGCAAAGTTCTTCATTCATATCTTGAGCACATATTTATGGAACTATGATGTGGCAGACATTGGGATAGAAACTAGGGTGAAAAATAGGAAATGAAACAAACCCTTGTCCTCATGTGTGTGGATATACATACATAAACACATACATACATTATTTAGCGTACCCTGAGCTTTTGTATTTAATTTGTGCAAATTTTTGCCATTATGAATATTGTTCTGATGAACACTCTAATACATAAATCTTTGTTTGTACTTGTCACTTAGGATAGGTTCTCAGAAGTGGACTTATATCTACAAATCTTAAATGATATAGGTATTAATTTCCAACATATCCTAACTAAGGAACTTTCAAAAACTCTTGATGGTGAATGGCTAAGAAAATTGTGTCTATTTTGGTCTATTTTCGCTGTGGTGAGACGTATGATGTCCTGCTTCCTCTTTTTTTTTTTTTTTGTATATATACTCTCCTTTGCTGGGATGAGATTTAGATGGTAAAGGAAGTGGAGTTAAATGACTTAACTGCAGTTTTGGGAACACTGGTGGACTTGGGTTGGATCTCAGGACATTAGCAGAAGAGGAAGAAGGAAGACAACTGAGGGCAGGATCTCTATTCTGTATTCAGAGCTCAGTCTTTCCCACACTCCTGTGCTATTCATTAGATGCAGGCTCTGTACTTGACATGTCTGTCTACATCAAGCCTTTTATATGAGAAAGGAGTGCTTAATTCTCATGGACTTATTTATACTTAAACATTGTTATGGAGTTACAATGTCCAAGTTAAATCCTGACTCCATTGTGTACTCATCGTATGACTTTAGGTAAGTTTTTAATTTAGCCAGATCTCAGTTGATGTATTGTAAAATAGTCAGTACCCATCTCATAAGGACTAGGTGGAACAAACAACATAAAACATCTATTGAGGATCTAGGCACATGTGAAGTTCTTAATAAATGTCATTTATTGAGAAACAGTAGGATACATCATTTTGGTGCTCACTTCTTGCTAACTAGCTCAAACTTATCCTTAATTCATTGAGTCAATGGTCTTCAAACTAGAACATAAAATATTTTCAAGTAAAATTTTCAGATCTGGCCAGGTCCTCACATCAGAGCCCACATTAATTTTGTCAGAAGATTCTTTATTTCTGTGTATGTTATTTGCTTCAAACTTGCTGTAAGGATCAGGTATGGTAAGAGCTTTGTTCCCTCGAATGATTCCCTGCAAAATACTATCCTAAATGGAGGACTGATGTCACTGAAAATGATGGAGTAGGGAACTCTGAGGCTCATTTCTTTCCATAAACACAGAACAACAACAACAACAAAAACTGGGAACATCTGTCAGAATCAGTTGTTAAAACTCTGGAAGATAGCCAAAGGTTTATAGCAATCAAGCAAATGTTTAATCAAAAAGGAAACTGAAATAGTAGGAGAGCTTTGGGACATTTTAAGTTATCAATGCCCGATCGCCCTCCACAGTTTGGCAGTGGTCTTGAAGATGGCAGCACACGTTGCCTGTGTCGGTCCCTGGTTCCAGGGAGAGAAGAGTGGACCTCGTTCCCAAGGAATTGTGTTTGTCTGTTTTGACCTGTCTCGTGCAAGGACTGATGCAAAGGGCTTGCTTTGTTTCACCTAACTTGGAACTCTTTCAGGGCAAAGAAACAGCTACAGGAAAGCAATCCTTAGAGACACTAAAAAGGTAAAAGAAAAGCTTCTATTGCTGGTGGGGGTCGGGAGTGGGGATGGGGAAGCACAAACAATAGGCATGCAGGGAAAGCACAAGAGAAAAAGCTGATGAGTAAGATACTTCGGGTGAATAAGGGCTTTGAAAAGCTCCTATGCAAACCAGAGCATTTTGAAGGCCATGTTCATGCCCAGGACAGGATGCATTCTGAGAAAAGACCTGAGAAGAGTCTTAGTGGTCATTTCTGGCTGATGTTTAAGTTCAGCTCAAGCAGGAAGCAAATGCTAAGGCGGAGTGGTGTGTGCCCTGGATGAGTGTTACACGAGTGCTCCAGCACAGCCAGTCTGCAAAGACAGAGTTTCTTTCCTTCTTTCCTTCTTTCCTTCTTTCCTTCTTTCCTTCTTTCCTTCCTTCCTTCCTTCCTTCCTTCCTTCCTTCCTTCCTTCCTTCTTTCCTTCCTTCCTTCCTCCCTTCTTTCCTTCCTTTCTCTCCTTTTTTGTTTAAAGCATTTTTTGTCCAAGCATTTAATCCAACCACTAATCCAAATGGACAAAGATTTTGGAGACCACACATGTCAAAGAATAAAGTTTTTATAGAACAAGTCACTAAAAAACACACACCACTACAACCCACAGCAAATAACAATAAATCTCGGGGAGAATCTGATATCCAGAGTTACCTGATTATAATTTTCAAAATGTTTAGTTTTCAACAACAAAAATGATGGAACATGAAAAGGAACAATACAGTGTGACCTAGTCGCCGAAAAAAAGTTCACAGAAATTGTCCCTGAGGAAGCACAGACATTGAACTTATTAGACAAAGACTTTAAATCAACTGTCTTTTAACACTTTGTAAGCAGGCATTTTCCCGCCAAATCGCGTCGTAACGCGGGGCTTTTTTGACATTTTCTCGCCAAAATTAGACTTTCCGTAAAATATTCATATCTTTCGATCTATTTGATGTTTTTCTATGAAACTTTCAGTGTTTTAGTTTAAAAAGAGGTCTCTATTTATTTACTTTGCAAAATTTTTGCCTGTTCCAACTAGAGGCGATATGACGAGTTTACTCGTTTCCCGCATTAAAATAATGCAGGCCTCTAGTTACTAATTATCAAGGCGTAGCTTCAGTTCCCAGTGCATGGCTGTCTCTGCATCTTCGGTCTCTTTTCCATATGCTAGTGTCTTGGCAGTGAGTTTTTTGGACACAAATAGAGTAATTTATTAAATTGCTTAAACGTAAGTAACTTAAGTTAAATGTTACTTTATACAACCCAACCTCTCACCTTAGGGAAATGTGTGATTCTAGTACTGGAACAGGAAATATATTAGATGAACCTGGAGCATTGTCAAGTGCCAGAAAGTAAGTAAGTGTTCAAAAAATTTTACAAAAACCTAAAATTATGACTATATGCTAAAGGGACACAGAAAGAACTCCTAATGTCCAAAGGTGGAATAATTTGAGTAACAAAATAAAGTAGTATTGGATCATATACCAAAGTGCAAATAATACTGATAATAAATAATTGATTGAATAAATAAGTAAACAAGGGAGAAGAGACAAATCTCCCAGGCAGAAAAATTCCAAATAATTTGTGTAGATACTCCACCCTCAAGGAGGTGGAGTGTAACTCCTCACCCTCAGTGTGGGCTGCCCATGGTGACTTTCTTCTGACAAACACTGCCTCAGTCAGGTGATCAACGTCAACTGTGGTCGTCATGTTGACAGTATGTACCCTTGATATCATGTGATGAAAAAGACATTTGACCTCTGTGATATTTCTCCCCTCAATCCATAATCCTAGTCTAATCACATACACAAAAATCAGACAAATCCCAATTTACAAAACACCTGACCAGTACTTCTCAAAACTGCCAGTCATCAAAACAAGGATATTCTAAGAAACTGTTACAGGCTAGAGGAGCCTAAGGAGACATGCTGACAAGTGCAATGTGCTCTTCTGGATGGAGTCCTGGCACAGAGAAAGGATATTGGATAAAATTAAGTAAATCAGAATAAATTATGAACTTTAGTTAATAATAATGTGTCAACATTGTTAATTGCAACAAATGTACTATAGAATGTAAGATAATAACGGGGAAACTATGTGTGGGGTACATGGGAATCTCTGAAATAGTGTCACAATTTCTCTGTAAGTCTGTAACTATTCTAAAAAAGTAAAGTTTATTTTTAAAAACCCAGTTCCCCATTTCAGTATAATGAGAAACTGATTCTCAGTCTCCCCTAAGGTTAGGTATCTCTGCTATCTCTTTGTCGTTGGTCAGTTTGATCACTTAACGGGCAGCCAGAACATGAACTGAAAGGAGATCCCCTTAGTTTATTGTATATAATAAAACTCTTTTATTATACATAATAAAACTACAGAGAACTGCTTTTTAGGATACGTGACAAATCTTAGGGGATCAGCTAGTCTTAGAAAAATTGCTTTACTTGAGGCCAGTTTAGTGTGTCACTAATTTGCCCAACTTGTTCTCTTTGTGCGTTTGCATGGACTAACTTAAAAATGGCATTTCTTCTAAGAAATTTGATGCCTCCCCTTGGAACAAAAATAAAAAGATGGTTTCCGCCAATGTAGGAGTAAATTTTAGTAGTTGAAATTATCTATCTTAAGAAAATTAGGGTATATGAGAACATAATATATCATGTTAGAGTCTTAGTCACCATCACAATATAAAAATAAAAATCCACTGAAAAGTTTTAACTAAAGGGGGTAGGGTGGGCAGAGTGAAAGCAATCAATAAAGAGTGGGTAGAGACTCTTTGCAGGAAGCCATGACCATCCCAAGTCCTGAAGGACTAGAGGAGAGCATCTTACTGGTTTCATGGAGGAGGCACTGTGTAAAGATGCAGCCTCTGTTGAAACTGGCCCTGAAGCAGAGAAGCAGAGGGTGAGTGATCCTGGCCTCCTTCCCCTCCCACCTGCTGGCCCCTCAAATTTGGCCAACTCTAGCTCAAAGGTTAGGGTGCTCTAGCGATGACCACCCTAGTGACAGCCTTCTGGGCAATGAGCAGAGCAGAGCAGGCAGAGGATGGAGGCTGGGACCGATGAAGAAGGAGACTATTGTGCACATCAGAGCACACGTAGGACTTTAACAAGACATGTGTGTTCCATCCCTGTCTTTACTAAACTTGGCCTAAAGTAACAGTGGTGCTTTTCTACCACCCACTCTCCAAAACCCCAACTTTAGTCTCTCATCTAGTCTATTCACAAAAAGTTCAGGAATTCTTGTAGAGTAGTTGATTCCATATCTGTAGCAGGGGAAAATCAGAATGAATCTGGGAAATTCAGTGGCCAAAGCAATGGTCACGTTGTGATAATTTAGGCCTTAAATATAATTATGGCTGCAGTGAACAGGAACAAATTTTGTCCTTAAAAGCAATAGATTCACAATGATACGCAGCAGAGAAAAGTTAATAAAATTAACACAGAGAGGTCATTGTAACACAAAGGCAGGATGAATACAATGGAATGATTTGAATTATTTTATGGATTTTCATAAGTAGGTTATGTTGAAATGTTCTGGTGCTTTGTTTCTTCTATGAAATCTAAGTCTATAAATATGTATGTACTTGCTTCTATCTCTAAATGTAAGAAAGAATATAAACCAAAGAACCGTAAACAAGGCAAGGGATCCAAGAAAAAAACAGGTACTGTGACATCAGACAAGAAGGTTTAACTAACTTGCGATCACCTACAAATAGAATGAAGGCGTCATGTCCAAAAAGATGACTTGATTAGATGTCCTAAGGAGAGGAACTAATCATGCAGACTCAATCCTCCTACCAGGAAATAAAACCTCTTTATGGCCCTCCTAATTATAATACTGAGATGAGAAGTACATACATTTTTAATAGTTTGTACAGACTACAGAGAGCAATGCATTTTAAAGACCGGACACTGTGCTACGTATCACAGGTGCGGAAAGATTTTTAAAATATCTATAGGGCATGTATTAGCTTCCTGTGGCTGCTGTAACAAATGTGCCACAAACTTGGTGTGAAACAACAGACATTTGTTCTCTACAGTTCTCTAGGCCAGAAGTCTGAAATCCAGGTGTTGGCAGGGCCGTGCTCCTTCTGATGTTCTAGGGAAGATTCCAGAATCCACTTCTGGTGGCTCTGGGTGATCCATGGCTTGTGGCTGCAGCACCTCTAACTCTGCCTCAATGGTCATGTTGCCTCCTCCTCTTCTTTTTTGTCAAATCTCCCCAGAATAATTTTGTAAGAACATGTCACAGCCCTTAGGGGCCACCCAAGTATTCTAGGATGATTTCTTCATTTCAAGATCCTTAACTACATCTGCAATGATCCTTTTTCCAAATTAGGTCACATGCACAGGTTCCAGGAGTTAGAGTACAAACATATCTTTTGGGGGGTCACCATTCAACCCACTACAGGAAAAAGTGTCACTAATGTTAATTAAAAAAAAACAAACAAAAAACACACACCCCTAAAACCTAGGTAGAAGATCTATCTAGAATATCCACTCCTCATTTTCCCACAATTCAATGGGTATAAATTTTCAGTCTTACGAGATGAGCAAGCTCTAGAGATCAGCTGTACAATATATCACCTCAGTTAACAATGCTGTGTTGTATACTTAAAATTTTGTTAAGAGGGTAGATCTCACATTAAATATCCTCAGCACAATAAAAACAAAACAAAACTCTTCTTGACATTTAATTACAAAAAAGAAATGCAGCTCGATGATTTGCAGCTCCAGTTGGAATCCCCTTTGGACAAGAACCTGTGTCTAGTGCCTGGGTCGCTCAGTTTCCTGAGCTGACGCTGGCCTGGGAAGGAATTCCTTGTCTCTGGGTTCTGGTAAGATGACTGCTGTACCAGGGAGAAATCAAAATATTACTGCTTACCAATGGGAAAAGATCTAAATAAGTATATCAATTTCCCTAGGAAGGTATAGAAATAGTAATAGAAGTAATACAGAAATGAAATAAAGCCAAAGTGTTAACAGTTTAGAAGTTGTGAGTATGTGAGGACATAGGTTTTGTAGTCTTTACATTTATATCTATTTTTCTGATGCTTCATCTGTTTCAACTGTTGAAACGAATATGCCTGGCTAAATTAAATTAGAATTAAAAATGGTTTTTAGGCATACAATTAATCGAGTTTTTAATCATTATTTAAATTCTCAAGAAACATTGGTTTTCTAAATTTTGTCATATAAAATATATTTATTAAATTGAAAATTAAACAAATAGCAATGTATATTCTACTTCACATTCTTGGACTTCTGAGGCTTTAAAGATTGGTTAATTGTTTCGATTAACATTTGAGACTTTTTTTTATAGAGAGGCCTGCCTCATTTTCTCACTTCTCCCCTTCGTAGACACCTCCTTTAGTGTGTGGAGCACGGCCCAACCTTCCTCTTCAGCCTCTTTCTGAAGGGAGATAGGAACTTTTGTCATTTGATCTGGAGCTCAGGTGGGTCCTCCTTCTCTGATATGAGGTCTCCCAAAGTAATCCACACCAGATCTACAGAAAACTCAAGTCTCACATAAATTTATTCTTATTAATCAGATGTTCAGTTATATTCAAGACACACTATTATGTGTAATTAATTTTTAGGGAACATATTTTTCATTCTTGCTTCCTGTTTGTTCAACAAAATTCTATTTTCATGTTTAATAGGAATAAATATATTTTTCCAGGAATATGGTATTTGCTTTTATGTGTAATAATTTTTTAGAATTTTTCCCCCTTTGAGAACTCATTGTAGATTCTCTACTCAGCTACTTTTGATGTAACAATTACATCTGTATTTTTACTATGCTTTCTGATATTCTCAACAATGGTTTTGAAGTACAGCTGGCTTCCATTGTGGAATGGATACAAATGGGTGCTCCACTTGGAAATAGGTACCCATAAAATGACAGAACATACGACTGGTAGAAATATTTGTTTTCTCCTCCTAACTTAACAAGTTGATTCAACATTCACTGAGGGCAACTTTAAATAAGAATTGGGTTCACTTTTTTGTTTGTAGGTTTTTATTTCTGGGAAAAGGATAACAAAAGATTCTATATTGTGTTTGCAATAAAGACAAATTAACCATATGAAATGTACAAGTCTTTCCAAATTGGGCAGTAATTAGGGTACTACTCATCAGGGGGAGCATGAGAGATTGCCTAGAGATCATTGTGGGAAATAGGTCAAGGCCTGAAGTCCAGCTGTGCTCTGTAATTGTGTCACATCATCGCTTACTTGATGGTCTAGAAGCATCAGGAACATTTTCTCTTTGCCTTTTGAAACTTCTGGGTAGCATCCTCCCACTTTATACATAGAAAAGTTATGCATCAAGAGATAAGATAAGATTAAACAGCTCCTTGGAAAGAGAGCTGACTCACTCTTTCCCATATAGCCTACATGCACTGAGCACATTCCACGAGGCACAGACAGGGCTGGTTACTGGGGTTACATACACTAGACTGAAAGTCTCGCTGTGCGCTATGGCAGTGTGTTTGGGCCTTAGGAAGATGGCTATGCCTATATGCAGCTCCCTTTAGGCACTGTCCCTCATGCTGCTTCCCCAGCCTGTGGTGATCAGCATATATGACCATTTCAGGACTTAACAGGAGTGCAAGACTTTAACTTTCCAGAGGCCACCAACATGAATTAACAGACAAATAAAGAGGGGAGGACTCCATGAGTGGCTGAATGGTATGTTGGGCAGTCAGACGTGATCAGCTCCACGTAGGATTAGGAAGAACCATACCCAATGTCACTGTGGAGGTCAGCACATACTTTTGTTGGTGACATGTAACCCAATAAAGTACCGCCCTTACTTCCCATGTGAACTTGACCCATATGAAGCCAGGACTGCACTTGAGTGACACACGTGTGGCAGGATGTACTTGCCGCAGTGCAATTAGACCCAGGTCTCCAAGAATAGAAGGGGCAGGGCAAGGACCTCGTGGCTAACAATTCGCCTCCGATCCTTTGCCCGGTGTCACTGGCTTCCACTTCATGCCAACAACTCTGGGCAACTCCTGAGTTATTTGTCTGGTTGTTAGAGCCATAGTGCACATATTGGAAATAGAGAGCCAAACTCTGGGATCCAGTGTGGTTGAGTCAATGAACGTGGTTTCTGAGAAGGTCAAGGACGGACTGTTGGAAAGTCCCTGGCAGATGATGGCTGGCATAAGACACAGAGCCAACACCTCCAGCGTGCTGTTTAGTAACATTAATTGGCATCCATTTGGAACCCTTTTAGGAGGATAGCTTGTAGCACAGAACCTCCCTATTGCTGGGTGGGACAATGAATACTTCATACTATCCTTGTGTGGCTCTTTAAGCAGTTGTTCTACAGCCAAATTCCACACCAGGTGTCATATAAAACAGAAATGTCAGCACTTCCGGGCTAAGAGCCACCAACTCTCCTGTTAGCAACTTTCTTGTGTTTTGGTGAATTTTTTTCCTTTGGACTTTCCTTTTACTTATAGATATCACAAATCGCAACAACTTTCCAGCTATGCTCTTCAGTCTCAATAGATGTTTTTCTGCCTCCAACTACCTTAGGCAATGCTCCTCTTTTTCACCTGGGTCTTGAGATCGTCTACCACACCTGAGCCTGTCCACCCTGACTAAGGTAGCTCCTGGTCCCTAGCCCTGCAAAGGGGAACTGATGCCACCTGTTGCAAATGTCAAGAAGTATCATCAGATGGAAAAAAAATAGTTCAGCAATTTGAAAACAAACATGATTACGAAGACTATAAGCTACTGATAGTAGGCAAAAGAAACTCTCCTGGGAAATTCACTCTGCAAAAATCAATTAAAAATTGCAATGGCAAGAAAATAAGAAGCTCCATATTACAAATCAAGGCAAGAGACAAAAATGCCATAAATATAATGCATATTTCTTAAAATTTTTCATTCAATATAGACTGTATTGTTTGGCATTTCAATATTGTGTTTCTAGAGTCACCGGTTGGTTGTGGATCTGTTCTAACTAGATAAGTCTCATATCGACATCCCCTATATGACATCTTTGTCATCTCACTCTGGTTGCTAATAGGCTGATGTTCACAGGATAATTCACTTTAGTCCCAGGCCTGCCCAGAAGTGAGATCAAAGATTCTGTGAGTAACTGGGTCTTCTATAAGCTGAATTACATATTAGACAACAGCTTGCAGTTGCCTGAAATTTATACTGTCAAATTTGTATTTGATATTGTAAGGTGGGATCTTAATATTTGACACAAATATTTGTAATCTGCAGTTTGTTTAAACAAATATACATGTTTTCTATAAAACAAAGATACAAACAAATGAAACCCCATGTTAACACAATGTAGAGATCATTACTTGTTGCTTCATGTTATTGGCTGAGTCGAAGTCATTGTCTACGTGTATTTATTCTCCACATAACTGATGGAGTAAGATCAAGTAGACTTTAGAGTTGAAATTGGAAATATGATAATTCATATAACAAGGTTCAATTTGATACATATATCATTTGTGGCTTCACTGCACTACAAAATTCCATTATTTAATTTCCACATAGCATTTTCTCATATCTACTATAAAATTTTAAATGTCAATGTACAAACATCCCACTTAAATGTCATTTGTGTTGACTTTTTGTAAAAAATACGTTAAAAGTGGAAATACCAAGCATAGACAATCAATGCTAATGTAAGCATTGGAAGCAGTGTGCTCCAAAGAAGCGCAGAAGATTCAAATTGAGTCCATTACAGAAAACACTTGTAGTTCCCTATATGTTATGCACATGCAAATATTATGTGTAAATATTTAATGCTTATTAAAATCCACCCAGTCTTTAAGCCTACTCTTTATGGCTACTTTAAATGGAGAAACTGCTCATCATTGGGTAAGGGCATAAAATGGCTTCTAAAATATCTATGCGGTATATAGATCTTTAAAAATTCTAGTGTAGAAGTAAGATGTCAAGAAGAAGGAGTGGAAAGATCTCTAATGCAAATTACTCTGAGTGTACAAATTATTAATAATGGGCCAATGCATTTCTTGTTGATTTTCTTCTTAGTTACAATAAGAAGTTACTTGAGAAACAGCAGATTCATATAGAGGCATGATGAAATTCTTCACTGTCTCATTTATAGTAGCCATCTGTGAGCATATACTGACAAAAACTGCATCATCCTGGCTTCACTTCTATTTCTAACCATAAGCAAAATAAAAAACTTGTTTTTAGTTACAGTTTTTGTGCATTCCAAGATAGATTTTTTTTCTGACTGTGGGATACAATTAACCTCCCAATAAACCATCACATACTGTTATAAAACTACTTTAAAATTATAGTACATGGTGCACATAAAATGATACACTTGAGTCTAAGCTCTTTTCAGGAAGTCTTCCGATTTGATCTGTGGAGCTGGAGGTATGAAAGGTACTGAAATTGTCCTTTTCTTTTGTTCAGCTGCTCTCATAAGCTCTGAGTAATGCCACATTTGACTTCTGCTTCTTTAAAAGGCATGCTTTAATCCTTCTTTCCTGTGGCCATTCCTGCTTAGATTCCAGGTTTTGGAAATGTAGACTTTACTATCATTCAGTCAGTAAGTTGAACATGACCTTCTGCCATTTACCCCTTGAGGTCAGCCCTTGAATCTGATTTTTTTTTTTTAATTAAAGTTTATTGGGGTTACAATTGTTAGTAGTCTTATCGATGAATTGTATTTACTATTTGTCAGTTCTTTTTTTTTTAAACAAGTGAGGCAAGTGACCATGTGACATAATGGTGGGAGGGGGTAGATGAAAGAGCCTGGGGGTGAGGCGAAGAAGTTTGGCTAGTACAAATTTGTCTTTGGATAAGAACGCTCAGTATTCCTGAAGATGGATACTTAGGTCTAAAATGAAGGGTGGAAGAGCTTCCAGTCAAGATGGTGGAGTAGGTTAATATTGTGCTCTTTTCTTCCCATGACCACATCGATAACTAAATGGCAGAACAACCATCATTGAGAATCACCTGAACTCTGGCTGGACAAAAGTCCTATAACTAAAGATATGTAGAAGAAGCCAACTCAAGACTGGTAGGAATAGAGATATGGAACAAGCTGATCCCATACCAACAGTGTGGCAATTAAAAATCAGGAGGTATATCTTGGCTGCAGAGTTCCCACCTGAGGAGTGAGGGATCCCAGCTCCACACCAGGCTGTCCACACCAGGCTCCCCACACCAACCCAGGTTTCCAGTGCTGGGAAGAGAAGTTTCCATAACTTCTGGATGTGGAAACCAGTGGAGATTGTGGCTGAGTGAGATGGAGGGCTGCTGGAGTCCCAAGCATTCTTCTTGAAGGGCCTGAGCATGGGCTTACTCACTGATGCACTCACCTGCTCTGAGCTCCAGCACTAGGGCAGCAGCTGGAAAGGCACCAGAAACATATGGGGAGAAACTGAATTGTCTGGCTGCAAGATGAGGGCTGGAAGGGAAGCTTTCTTCCACACAGAAGTATTGAGAGAAGCCATTGTTCCTTTGCTGAACACTCCTACCACCCAACTGGCAGGTGAAAGCAACTGCCATATCTGAGTCTCCATCAACCTGCCTAACACTGTTCTCTCTGCCCTGGTGATTGCCTGAGACCCCCACTCCACTCAGCTTACAGGCCCACCCAAGCCACTTCCAGTGTTTTTTCCATACAAATGACCTATCTTAGCTCATGCTGTAGACTTTCTTAAAATCCCTTAAAGGTTCACAGACCCCAAACAAGGAGCATCTAGCTTTGGTACCTCTTGCTAAGCAGCCCCAAGCCAGGCACTAGTGGCACCCGGCCTGAGTTCACAGCTTAGTCTTTTCCAGGCATCGTTAAGCCCAGCACAAATGGCAACCATCTGCAGATCACTTTGTAGCTCACACAAAGTGGCCCAGAGAGAGGCACAGGTAGCAGCTGAACTTGGCCTGCACCAGAACCCCTTGCACGAGTCCCCAGAACTAACACACCCTGTGCCAGCTTCAGACTACACCAGAGCACCAACCAACCACCTCTGCAAATGGCACACCCAAAGGCAGACTGGGCAGACACCAGAGCCCTGCCAAAGTGCATCCTGATCCTGCACCATAGTGTCAGCCCCTGCACAACATCTCCTCTACAACAGCTACAGCTATTTCTCACAACCAATCAGCCTGAGGGTCAATTGCTCCCACTGACATACCAAAATCAACCAAGACTCAACTACAACAGGAGGGCACACACAACTACACAAGGGACATGTGTGCAGCACCCAGCTCTGGTGATCAGGGAGACTGCATCACTGGACCCCAAAGGACACTTACTACATAAAGCCACTCTACCAAGACTCAGAGACGTAGCAGCTCTACCTAATACATAGAAACAAACACAGGAGGAAGCCAAAATAGGGAGACAAAGAAACATGTCTCAAATGAAAGAAGAGAAGAAAACTTCAGAAAAAGAACTAAACAAAATGAAGACAAGCAATTTACCAGATGTAGAGTTCAAAACACTGGTTATAAGGATGCTCAATGATCTCAGGGAGAACTTCAACAAAATAGAAAACATAAAAAAGAACCAGTCAGAAATTAATAATACAATAACTGAAACACAGACTACATTAGAAGGAATCAACAATAGATGAGATAAGGCAGAAGACTGAATCAATGATTTGGAAGATAAGGTAGCACAAAACAATCAGAGCAGCAAAAAGAAAACAAGAATCCCAAAAAATATAAGGATAGTTTAAGGGGCCTCTGGGACAACATCAAGCATGCCAACATTCACATCATAAAGGTACCAGAATAAAAGGACAAAGAGCAAGAAAGTAAAACTTATTTGAAGAAATAATAATGTAAAATGTTCCTTACTTAGTGAAGGAAATAGACATACAAGCCCAGGAAGCACACAGAGTCCCAAACAAGATGACCCAAAAGAGGTCCACACCAAGACACATCATAATTAAATTACCAAAGGTTAAAGCAAAAGCAGGAAGATAAAAGCAGTTAGTTACATGCAAGGGATCTCCCATAAGACTGTCAGCTGATTTCTTAGCAGAAACTTTGCAGGCTAGAAGGGATTGGCACAAAATACTCAAAGTGATCAAAAGCAAGGACTTACAACGAAGATTAGTCTACTCAGCAAAGCTATCATTTAGAATCAAAGGAGAGATGAAGAGCTTCCCAGAAAAGAAAAAGGTGGTTTGGAGTTCATTACCACTAAACCAGTATTATAAGAAATAGGGACTTGGAAGTTAAAGGGAGAAGAATGAGAAGAAGGAGGAGGAGGAGGAGGAGGAGGAGGAGGAGGAAGAGGAGGAGGAGGAGAAAAAGGAGGAGAAGAGATAAAAATATGAATAATGCAGTGGCAATAAGTACATATTCAGCAACAATTACTTTCAATATAAATGGATTAAATGCTCCAATCAAAAGATAGTGTGGCTCCGGGATATGAAAGTCAGTTTGTGGAATATAATCAATAATGTTGTAAAGATTTTGTAGGGTATCCAATGGACACTTGTCTTATTAGGGAGACCACCTCAGGGAAGATGTAGATGCCTGATCACTGCACTGTGCACCTGAAGCTGAAGCTGAACAATAATGGATGCCAACTATAATTTTAATATATATATATATATATATATATATATATACTTATATATATATTATATATATTTTACCTATATATTATATATTATATGTATATTATATATATTATAATATATATTATATGTATATTTACAAGAAGTGGAGTACAGCATTAGGAATAGAGATAGTGGAAATGTAATGACTGTATGTGATGTCAGAAGGGTAGTAGATTAGGGGAGGGGGGTTATAACTTTGTGAGGGATATAAATGATAAATGTCTAAATATTATATTGTTTTGTACATCTAAAACTAATTAAAAAATAAGACAGTGTGGCTGAATGTACAAGAAAACAAAACCCTTACTTATGCTGCCTACAACAGAACCAATTCAGATCAAAAGACACATAGGCTGAAAGTAAAAGGATGGAAAAAGATATTTCATGAAAACGGAAGCAAAAATAAAAAAGCTGTGGTTGCCATATTTATATCAGACAAAATAGACTTTAAAACAAAGGCTGTAACAAGAAACAAAGAATGACCTAATAATCCCATTTCTGGGTATTTATTTGAAGAAACCCAAAACACTAATTCAGAAAGACATAGTATGCATATGTTCATTGCAACATTGTTTAAATTAGCCAAGATATGGAGGCAACCTGGGTGTCCATCAGTGGATAAATGGATAAAGAAGAGATGTTACATATTTATAATGGAATACTACGCAGCCATAAAAAGAATGAAATCTTGCTATCTGCAACAACATGGATGGACTTAGAAGGTATTGTACTGAGTGGGGTAAGTCAGACAGAAAAAGACAAATACCATAGGATTTCACTTATATGTGGAATTTATAAAACAAAATAAATGGAAAAACAAAACTGAAACAAACTTATAGATACAGGGAACAATTTGATGGCTGCCAGACGGGAAGGCTGGTGAAGGGGGAGGGCGTTGGTAGGTAAAAAAGAAGAAAGGATTAAAAGGTACAAATTGGTAGTTATAAAACAGTCTTGACTTTAAAGAAATAGCACAAAAAATCATCAGATTTGTTTGGAACCACAAAAGACCCCAAATAGCCAAAGCAATCTTAAGAAAAAAGAACAATAATGGAGGTATCACACTTCCTGACTTTGGCTTGTACTACAGGGCTACAATAATCAAAACAGCATGGTATTGGCAGAAAAACAGACACATAGACCAATGGAATAGAATTGAGAACCCAGAAATAAAACCACATAAATATGGACAGATAATTTTTGACAAAGAAGCTAAAAACATACAATGGAGCAAAGACAGCCTCTTCAATAAATGGTGCTGGGAGAATTGGATAGCCACGTGCAAAAGAATGAAACTGGACTGCTATTTGTCACCATGTACCAAAGTTAATTCAAAATGGATCAAAGACTTAAGCATAAGACCTGACACAATAAACTGCATAGAAGAAAACATAGGTACTAAACTTATGGACCTTGGGTTCAAAGAGCATTTTATGAATTTGACTCCAAAGGCAATGGAAGTAAAAGCTAAAATAAACGAATGGGACTATATGAAACTTAAAAGCTTCTGCACAGCAAAAGAAACCATTGACAAAATAAAGAGGCCACCAACTGAATGGGAGAAGATTTTTGCAAACAGTGCCTCCGATAAGGGGCTAGTATCCATAATATACAAGGAACTCATGCAACTCAACAACAAAAAAACAAACAACCCAGTTGAAAAATGGGCAGAAGACTTGAAGAGACATTTCTCCAAAGAGGACATACAAATGGCAAATAGATATATGAAAAAATGCTCAACATCACTAATCATCAGAGAAATGCAAATCAAAACCACAATGAGATATCACCTCACCCCAGTCAGAATGGCTATCATCAACAAGACAAATAGTAACAAGTGTTGGAGAGGCTGTGGAGAAAAAGGAACCCTCATACACTGTTGGTGGGAATACAGACTGGTGCAGCCATTATGGAAGGCAGTGTGGAGGTTCCTCAAAAAATTACGAATAGAATTGCCATATGACCCAGCAATCCCTCTCCTGGGTATCTACCAAAAAAATCTGAAAACATTTAGAGATAAAGACACATGTGCTCCAATGTTCATTGCAGCTTTGTTTACGGTGGCCAAGACATGGAAACAACCAAAATGTCTTTCGATAGATGAATGGATAAAGAAATTGTGGTATATATACACAATGCAATACTATTCGGCAGTAAGAAAAGATGCTATAGGAACATTTGTGACAACATGGATGGATCTTGAGAGAGTAATGCTGAGTGAAATAAGTCAGACAGAAAAAGCAGAGAACCATGTGATTTCATTGATATGTGGTGTATAAACCAAAAACAACAAAAGAACAAGACAAACAAATGAGAAACAGAAACTCATAGACACAGACAATAGTTTAGTGGTTACCAGAGGGTAAGGGGGGTAGGGGGTGGGGGATGGGAGATGAGGGTAAGGGGGATCGAATATATGGTGATGGAAGGAGAACTGACTCTGGGTGGTGAACACACAATGGGATTTATAGATGATGTAATACAGAATTGTACACCTGAAATCTATGTAATTTTACTAACAATTGTCACCCCAATAAATTTAATTAAAAAAACCAAAACAGTCTTGGGAATGTAAAGTATAGCATGGGGAATATAGTTAATAACATTGTTTATATGGTGTCAGATAGACACTAGATTTATCAGGGTAATCACTTTGTAAGGTATACAATGTCTAATCACTATGTTGTACATCTGAAACTAATACTACAACATAATATGTCAACTGTATTTGAAAAATAAATTATTTTTAAAAATAAAATAAAAAAGAAGGGAGAAAATTCCAATATAAGAATTTCATTGTAGAATATATGTGTGTGAAATAAAACCAAATGGAACCTACAGAATGAGGCCACATTTATCTCTACAAAACCTCCTCATAGCCTTGGCTTCCTTTTAGAAACCTCTTAATTGCAAAGTACATTTTCTTAAGATTGCTTCCTTTTGGGGGAAATAATTAAATGTTTTTCTGAATGTCTGTCAGGATCAGGAACTAACAGTCACTGTGATTCTTCATTACAGAGAAAAGACGCAATGCACCTAGGTTATTCTCTTGAATGAGTAGGAGAAATGCTGATTATATTGCTATTTGAAAACACAAAATGTTATGGAAATGCAAAAGAACAAAGCCAATAATGCTACTGGTTGTGATTGTAGTTTTGGTTATTATAACAACTTGACTGACTAATGATGGGGGTTGGTGAGTGGTAAGCACGGAGTCAGAGTTTGCTTAGCCTGTGTTTCTGTTTTGTCAAGGAGATATGTTTTCAATGTGTATTTATAGGGTTAAGCATTTGATATGCTTAGCTCTGATGAATTTCTGAAAGAATAAGAGGTCAATACATGCCCTCAAAAATATGTCAGCTTAAAAATCCATTAATTGAGTTTTGTAAGCACAATTATGTCAAATGTATCATCTGAGTAAAGTTTCCGTGTCAAGAATAATTGTCATACTCTATTTCCTTGAAGGAACATGAGCAACTGCATCATTTAAAAGTCTGCCTCATCGCTGACATTTCACTTTTTCAGCAGGAAAATGTGAAAAAGATAAGTAAAAACTTCTTTAAAAATATCTGAATGGTAGAATCTAGGTGGTAGGTACATAAGTGCTCACTATACACATTTTTTAATTTGCTGTAGGTTTGAAAATGTTTGTAATAAAATGTTGGAAAGAATCTGTCTATTTCTGAGGCTTTGCAAATATGTGCTGATCTTAGACAAGAGGGGTCTCCATAGCAGCTAGCCAATCTAAAAGCAGTAGGATAGCCCAGAGATGGATGACATTTAGTAGCTGTTTCCGTGCCTTTTCCCAACCCAGCACCTTCCCTGTCGCATCCCTGACAGCAGGCCCCTGCTTCTTTGGCATGATTTCCGAGCATGGCTTTATGATGGATTCTGCCCCCTTGTTGGGCATCTATACAAGCAGAAAGTAGGTTCTTAACATCAAGTTGAAAATTTCCTTCTTGGTTCTGAATTTATTTCATACTTTAGGCAAGGGTTTCTCAACTATAGGCATTTGGGACCATCTAATTGTTGTGGGGGACTGACCTGTGAATTTTAGAATGTTTAGCAGCATCCTCATTTGCTATCCACCGAGTTGTGACAACCAGAATGTCTCCAGACAAATATCCCCTGGGAGGCAGAATTGCCCCAGCTGAGACCCACTACTCTGGAGCAATTCCCAGAATAAAAATTTAAAGAAAAATGCTGTTGAATAGTTGATGTGTAATTAATTTTCTGACATAAAGGAAAAACTTCACTTTTATTTGTATGAAATTACATCTTGTTGATTTGGACACATCACTGAGCCCATTGAAGTCTTTCTGAATTGCGATGTTCATGTATCCTAAAAGCGCTCATCCTCATTCCTCTTCTTTGGCAGGACAGTTAGGCAGCCTGAGTTGGCGAGCACGGCTTCCGTATCAGTCAGGGTCTCAACAGAAAATGGATGACTTGCTCATCAGATAACTTAGGAGAGTTTCATGCAGGAATTACTCTAAAAAAAATTTAGGCTCGTTTTCAGAAATCAATGAGGCATCTTTTTGATAATGCCTAAAAGGTGGAAGCAACCCAAGTGTCCATGGATGAATGGATAGACAATATGTGGTATATACATATGATGGAATATTATTCAGCTTTAAAAAAGAAGGAAATTCTGACGAGTGATACAACATAGAGGAATTGTGAGGACATTGTGCTAAGTGAAGTAATCAGACACAACAGGACAAATACTGTATGATTCCACTTACATGAAGCACCTAGCATAGTCAAATTCATAGACACAGAAAGTAGAATGATGGTTGCCAGGGGCTGGGGGCAGAGTGGAATGTGGTGGTATTGTTTAGTGGGTACAGAGTTTCAGTTTTGTAAGATGAAAGAGTTCTGGAGATGCATGCTGGCAGTGATTGCACAATAATGTGAATGTACTTAATGCCGCTGAACTGTACATTTATAAAGGGTTAAGATGGTAAATTTTATGTTATATGTATTTTACCACAATTTAAAAAAAAAGGAAATCATTGAGCAATAATGGTACCCTCAAAGCTATGGATAGCCACTGCGGGGCAAGGGGAGGATTTTCCAACACAAGGGAGGATGGCCGTCTGGAGAAGACTGTCTGACAGACACTGTGGCCTTCAGTAGACGGATGCCATAAAGGGGAAAGTGCAGAGGTTCACTCTTCTTCCTTCTGATTTCAAATGGCAGAATTGAGCTGGAGCTGGAAGGCCAGGATGCCCACTCACGCCACACCTTTAGGTCAGCTGCCTGGGGCACACATCCGAGTGGAGAAGGTGGGCAGGGGCCTGGGGCAGCGGCTACGGAGACACCAGCTCAGATCCCAGGGGCACACGCTGGTGAGGGAGGTGGAGCCTCACCTTATCTCTTGCTTCAGAGAGCTAGAGGGCAAAATTGGAAACTTTTCAAAGAAAACCAGAGTAGGAAAAGAATGAAAAAACAGATTATCCATGTAGGAATATCCTGCTTTGACAACGGGGCCCAGAGAACGTGCCCACAGAACAGAAACCTTAAACATGCCCACATGATAGACGGCTGGCCGGTGACACTGGCCAGCAGCAAGCAGGAGGCAGTGAGCATGAGCAGAGTTTGTTTGTTTGCTTGTTTGTTTGTTTGTTTGTTTTAGAGTATGTAGGAAATGAGAATGACTAGGATGACTAGGAAACTTTTAAATAATGCATTTGCTCATGTTTCTTAAAAGAAATAGAGTATGTTTTTAATTTGAATGAAATCCAACTTATCTGTTTCTTCTTTCGTGGCTCATATTTTTAGTGTTGTAACTAAAAAGTCATTGCCAAGCGCAAAGTCATCTAGATTTTCTCTCACGTTATTTTCCAAAAGTGATACAATTTTGCATTCTTATTTAGGTCTTCGGTCCATTTTGAGTTAATTTTTGTGAAAGGTGTAAGGTCTGTATCTAGATTTTGTTTGTTTGTTTGTTTGTTTGTGGATATCCAGTTGTTCCAGTACCATTTATTGAAAAGACTGTCCTTTCTCCATTCTACTGCCTTTGCTCCTCTGTCAAAGATCTGTTGTCTATTATTTGTCACTGGACCTATTTCTGGGCTCTTTTCACTGGGCCTATTTCTGGGTTCTCTATTCTGTTCCATCAGTCTACTCATCTGTTTTGACAATACCAAACTGTCTTGGTTACTGTAGCTTTACAGCAAATCTTGAAGTTGGGTAGTGTTGGTTCTCATTAGAAGTTATATTAGTTGTGTGTATGTGTGTGTGTGTGTGTGTGTGTGTGTGTGTGTAGCTCTTATTTCATTCTTTAAAAGTTCTAAGTTTATCACAAGATGCTTGTTGCAACCTCTTTTTTTTTTTTCTTAGCTCATTTCCCCCCTTTTATTGCATAGTTAAATCTTTAGCAGATATATTGTTGAAATTTTCATTTTGGAGCCTTCCCTCAGCTTTACTGCAGTGTTATTTCCTCATTTTGAGTTAGGCAGGCTGATATTGTCAGAATGGGCATGTCAGGATATGGCTGTGGTAAATAATTCTGGACTGCTTCAAATAATTTCCTATATTTGCAAAGGGCCAGCTTGAGTGTGGCAGTTTAGCATATTCAAGTATAAATCAAATTTCTGCAGACGAGCTACAATGTATACTTTCCTGTCTGATAGTTGTATTTCATAGTATATAATACTATTATTATTTAGATGATATCATACATGTTCATAAAATACTATTATATAGAGAGACAAAAAGTCAACAATGCATTAATATTCTGATGGAATAGGATATGAATATAATTCCTAAAGCAATGCCAAAACTTAATTGATAAAAAGTTCCAATGATGGCATCACTTGATATATTCCATATCACTCAAAATAAGTCCCATAGTATTTGAGATACAGATGCTAGAAAAGCCTGCTAAGATTTGCATTTTAATATTTCTGAAAGACTCGAGTACATACAGCTAGAATTTTCAGAAAAGACTATCACTTGAGCTATGATTTATCAAGTGGTTTATAGGTCTCTAGTGTTAATAACTGTTTTGAACATTGCTGTTCTCTCTGAAGTTGCCTTTTTAATCAGCATTTGTATAGCTGCAGCATAGTGGCAATTTGTATCTTGCTCTTTCGAGCTAGAAAAGGACAGCCCCTCTGTCTTTATTTTTTAGAGTCAGCTTTGTGTTTGCAGTGTCAAGATTTATATTTTTAAAAGATGGGTATGGAAAAGAGGAAATAAACACCTGCTTTACTGAGACCTCTCATTTTCTTCGCTATGAATTTCACAGTGAACAGAATGTCGCACCACTATTTCTTTTCGCTTTTCGAAGCTTTCAAGGGCATGATTTTTTAACAATACCTTGCTTTTCTTATTTTCATTTTCTTTTTTTTTAAACATGAATGTATCTGATAATGGGGCTAATTATTTTATTCTGCCAAGTAAACATTCAGAACTAATGCCTGGACCTAATGTTGCAATATTATCTTAACAGCGAAATCATCTGCATTTCATTCAGTTCCTCAGGTGACCCCTGTGCTTCAGAGGTTGTGCAGTGAATCATGGTGTTGCTTCAAAGGGATGCCATTTATACCACTGACAGCATGGATTTCTGTTTTTATAACAACAGCTTTCCACCTGGTGGAGATAGTGTCTTGTCCTAACAAAACTAATATTTTATAAAAAATGTCCAATAGATGGAAGTAAAAAGTGTCTCAGGGAAGGGCCTCTTCTTTTCTAATTTGCATAACTAAGGGGATGATTCTGTTTTCCAAGACCAGGATCACTGGAGGCAGGAAACCTTAGGAAAAGGAAGTCCTTGGGTTCAGTGTTTGATCTGTTGAAGTTGTGCAGTGGCAAAGCCAAGGGCAATTGAACACACTTAACTCAAAAGCAGAATTTAGGTTAGAGATGAAGATATAGGAAGAAACATCAGCTAGACAATGGTGGCAATGTAGTAATGGATAAAATCACCCAGGGGTGGGACACAGAGTCACAAGAAAAGTCCTAGCATTAGAGGAAATCCAAAGTTTAATATGGAGAAGAGGAGGAATCAGCAAATAGACTAGGAAGGAGCAACAACAGAGTAAACCAGAAAGGTGCAGCCATACGATTTCAGGAAAGCAGAGGGAAGAGAGGATTTCAGAAAGAAGGAGGCATCATGATTATGCAAGTTGCTGAGAGGCCAGGGTGGATGAGAATGAGAGTCCCTTGGATTCAGGACTAGACTAAAGGTGAAAGCCAAAATGCAATGGTGTGAGAAGTGACTGAATGATGAACAAATGGAAACTCTGAGATACTTAGCTGTGAAGGAAAGGATAGTGAGAGGGTAGCAACTGAAGGAGAAAGGGGAGCAAGGAATTTTTTTTTTTTGCGATGAGAAAGATTTAGGTAAGTGTCAGGAGACATTTCTTCATAGGTCTCTCATATTTCTACATGCCTTACAAATAGAGGAATTGACTGCCTTTGCTCAGAACTGTCCTTTGAAGAATATTTGTGTGGGGAATAGCCCTACAAGATATAGAGTTGTCTTCTGAGCCAAGGGCAGATTTGTTCACTGTTCAGTAAACAAGATAATATCTCCCTCTGGGACAAAGCTCTGGCAGGCTTCATGCCCATTATGTAAGATCTGGGTACACTAAGTTCAGTGTTCCTCTAATGTGCCCCAGTATGAGTAAAGGCATTACTTGACCCTCTTTGCATTGTCCTGTGAGAATCAGGGCTCAGGGAACAAATGTAAATAAGTTGATACATATGCTGCTTGCTTTGCTGTGAGGAATAAAATCATTTTTCTCTGACCTAGGAGTTTTTTGTATCTTCTTCCATCATCCATAATATTGTGGCAAGCTACTTGTTTGCTTGCAAGATGGACCAAATCTCAAACTTTCACAGTTCTAAATAGTGAACACTGATGGTAAGAAACCTGTAGAAATGGAGAAAAGGGAGCAATATAGACAGATTTTCTGAGATCAGCGAGTAGATAAGATCTAGTGCATGGCTGGAGTTTTGAAGGACTAACTCCAAAATTTAGAAGACTTTTTACAACTCAGCCAAATAGATTCTAGCTCTTTGCCATATTTTGCTGTCCATGTAACATTCTTCTGTTCTCAGTTACTGTGATGCTAATTATTTTAGCAAGGTTCAAATCTAGTACAAAGCAAAGCTAAAATCTCATATTTGTACTACAACCATGTGCTTTTTATATTTGTAATATGCTTTTTGTGTTCTTAGTATGGAAAGGGCTTGGCATTTACTAATATTGCATAAAAATAATTTTCTTCAAAGTCTTATGTCAATGTATAAGTGTGTATGTGTACTTCTTTTCATTTTTCCATCAGTTGGATTACTATAAAGGAGACTTTCTTTTATATGTTGCATCTGTTACTCTTTAACTCTTCCTTGAGTGGAAAATGAAAATAATGAGACACAAAGCCAATCCAAGTAAACAATGATGTTTCCTACAGTTACTTATATAGGACTTGTGAGTGTACATGTATTTTTTTCCTCATATAAAACTCCCAAATCAGCCTATAAGGAAATATAAGCGATAAGTCCCTTGACATCGGTCTTAGTGATGACTGTTTTGGATTTAACACCAAAGTGTAGACAACAAAAGCAAAAATATACAAGTGGGACTACATCAAACTAGAAAGCTTCTGCACAGATAAGGAAAACATCCACAAAATTAAAAGGCAACTTACTGAATGGGAGAAAATATTCCCTCCCATATATATGTATATATATACACACATATATATATGTATATATATACACATATATAGATGTATATATATATATATATATATATATATATATATATATATATATATATATATATACATATCCCTCATACAACTCAACAACAACAACAAATCCTGTTAAAAGTGGGCAGAGGATTTGAATAGACATTTTTCCAAATATGACATAGATATGGGAAAGAGATACATGAAAAAGTGCCGAATATCATTAATTATCAGCAAAATGAAAATCAAAATCACAGTGAGTTATCACCTCACACCTATCAGAATGGCTACTAACAAAAAGACAAGAAATAACAAGTTTTGGTGAGGATTGGGAAAAGAAAACTTTTGTGTACTTTTGGTGGGAACATAAATTGGTGCAGCCACTATGGAAAACAGTATGGCGGTTCTTCAGAAAAGTAAAACAATAGTACTATCATATGATCCAGCAATTCCATGTCTGGGTATTTATCCAAAATAAATGAAAACACTAACTCAAAAATATATATATGCACTTCCATGTTCATTGCAATATTATTTACAATAGCCAAGATGTGGAGACAACCTAAGTATCCATTGATGGCTGAATGGATAAAGAAAATGTGGTACGTAAACCATGGAACACTATTCAGCCATGAAAAGGAAGGAAATCTTGCTGTTTGTGATAACATGGATGGAACTCGAGGACATTAGGTTAAGTAAAATAAGTCAGGCAGAGAAAGACAAATACTGTATGATCTCACTTACATATGCAACCCTAAACAAACAAACAAAAAACCAAGCTCAGAGATACAGTGACTGTATTGGTGGTTGCTAGAGGCAGAAATTGGGGGTTGAATGAAATGGGAGATAAGAGTCTAAAGGTATAAATTTCTAGATAGAAAATAAATGTCATGGGGATGCAATGTACAGCATAGTGACTATAGTTTATAATACTGTATTTATATTTGAAAGTTGCTAACAGAGTAGATTTTAAAAGTTCTTATCAGAAGGAAAAATTTGTAACTTTTTATGGTGATAGATGTTAACTAACCTTATTGTGGTAATCATTTTGCAATATTTACAAATATTGAATCATTATTTTATACATCTGAAACTAATATAATGTTGTATGTCATTATACCTCAATTAAAAGAAAAAAAAAATTCCCAAATCAGAAAATCTTAGTAATCCTGACCTTGCCAATTTTTTTCTACAAAATTTGTCATTTTGCTTGAACTGAGAAGTACTATCATTATTTTCAGAAAAATGAATTTTTGTTTATTTTTTATTCATTTTCATTCAGAAAAATGAACAACTTTGTTTCTTCTAATTTTTGCTTTCAATTTTAAATTTAAATGAAAATTTAAGTGTACTTTAACTTAGAAGAAATGACTTTTAAAGATAAAGTATGCTTTAAGATAATTGCTCATAGCCATAGACAAAATAATTCCATAATTGTCTTTAAATAAAAGTCATTGTTTCTCCTGCTAGTTGTACTGATGCTGAAGCTTGTTGCACGGCCTTCTAACCGAGCATGCTGTGAGTAGACAGGATGCATGCCCAACACAACAAGCCAAGCAGCTTTTGCCTTTTCATTTATAATCTCAGGGGCACATTAAATTTTAAACTAACCTTGTGAGATTCTACCGTTCAAGGCATTTTTAAATGAAAAAAGATCCACATCGCTGATATATATATATATATATATATATATATATATATATATATATATATATATATACTAGTATATATATATATATATACTAGTATCACTCCTTAAACGGATGTGGTGATTGTGATTGTGTTGAAATAAACACATATGATGGCTTATGTGGAGAGGGGTGCTATTGTTTTTAATTTCCTGCTTGTATTTATCCCATATGTCTACATGTGGGAACTGGAAACTCCCTGTAATTTAGGAAGCCTCTTTTTTTATATTAGCCCACAGTATCGATGAACTTATTTATTTATTTTTTTCCACCAATCTGATGACGATAATGCACCCTTACCCAGAACGTTTTTATAAATGCATAAAATAAAATATGTGAACTTACAAAGTACGACAGACACTGTTGGTGCTCTGTCCAGATTGACTTGGAATCCTTTTATCATTTCCGTGTGCCTACCTCCCAGATTTTGTGCGTTCTGCTTCTTGACCCAAACCTCTGGGTTTCCTTAGAGGACTGCCACAGCCACTGGGGACTCTTGCCCACAGACAGAAAGCTGGGAGTGCCTGACAGTTTATACCTTCTGAGTTCCCTTAGCAGATGACAGTCTGGTCTCAGAGTTTGAAACCCCAGTTTCAATGCCTCTAGTTGGATGTACGGCGGCCACTCTGTTTACAGTGCTTACTCAGAGCTCTCAGACGGATTGGGTCAAGGCTGAGACGTCTCCTGAAGTCAGACCTTTGTTTGTCTGCTTTCACTTCCCTGTCCTGCTACCCATGCCTTGTCAGTCCCTCCAGAGAGCACGTCCTGCAGAAACTACTAACACATGAATCCTCATCTCAGGGTCTTTCGTCTGGAAAATCTGACCTTAGATACAAAAGAAATTGGAAATGTAAACTGGTCAAAAATTTTTTTTTTAAGTTGTGACATCATATGTGCTTCTTTATAATCACAACTAATAATAAGATTGAGTAAGGCACAGCTACAGCAATTTTGAAGTACTGATGAGTATAAATGTTATTGCAACATAATCTGTAATAGTTTTGCACTGGTATTGTTAATACCAACCACAGTGGTTTATTGCCTACATTCATAATCAAAGTAAGTACCAAAGTTATCATTAGTGAATAAAAGGTGTAATTTTTTCGCCACCCATGGTAGGCAGAATAACAGCCCCCCAAAGATGCCCACGTCTTAATCCCTGAGACCTGTGAATATGCGACCTTACATAGCAAAAAGAAGTTGGCTGATGTGATTAACTTAAAGGAAAGGTCTTGAGATGGGAAGACTGTCCTGGAGACAATGTAATACAAGGGTCCTTCAAAGAGGGACAGAAGACTCAGAGTCAGAGAAGGTGATGGAATGACTGAAGCAGAGGGTGGAGTGATATAGCTATGAGCCAAGCAATGCCAGCAGTGTCCAGAAGCTAGATAAAGGCAAGAAAAGGACTTCTCCTGTAGAGTCTCCAGATGAAACCCAGCCCTGCTGACACCTTCACTTCAAACTTCTGGCTGCCAGACTAATAAATAATAAATGTATGTTGCTTTAAGCTACAAATATAATGGTGATTTGTAACAGATGCAATAAGACATGAATGCACCACCCAAGTTCATAGAACCGTGAATGTTACCCACTGCCATTGTGTGTTCCTAGACCCCAGGTTAAGAACCCTTTCACAGAAATTAATTCCTTGGAAAGAATCTCAATTCTTTTATCTACAAAATAATGGTGTTTTGTCCTAATGACAAATAGGGCCTGTCTTGCTGCTTGATTTACTAATTTCACTGTCATTCACTGCCTTTTGTTGATCTAGCCCAGAAAAGTTTGGCATCTAAAAGTAGGATGCTGAGCGAAATTCCCCCAACTAACCTCTGCTTCCACCCCAAACGAGGGAATGCAGACTTCTCAGCCAGGAAGGCAGGAGAGGCAGAAGGACTAAGAGGGAAGTTTTGGTGCGCAGTAGCCAGTTGGTTGGGGACCCACGTAGGACAGTCAGGGAGAGTGTGTTTTGTGCCGGCGCTTGGACAATGGTTGGACCTAGTGATGCAGGAATTATCAATGGGCAGAAATAGACCTCTTACCAATTGAAAGCATATTTAATCACTCAGGGATATTGATTTCTGTTAAAGGACTTTGTCATACAGTTAGAGAAAAGGCAAACACACAAATAGACAAGCAAAGAATGTTTCCCTGAGAGTCCATATGTGGTTGGTATAAAAAGTGCTGTAGGACTTTGGAAAGGAAAAAAATCAATGTAAGTTAGTCCTAGAGGGCTTCATGGAGGAGGTGGGAATTGAACTTGTTCTTAGCAGACGGTTAGTATTTGAATAGCTGGAGAGGAGAACAAAGGAAATGTGTTGTATAGATATGAAACAAAATGAACCAAATTTAGAGGGGAGAGAGGGTTGTGTGCTTGTTTCAGCTAATCATAATAAACTAAAATAATTAATTCAGAATTGCTCCTAGTGCCCAGCACCAGAGTTGCCATGTGATCTCTACCCTTAAGGAACTCACGGGTGGCAGAGGAGGACAGGTACTAGAGGAATAAGTGCAGCCCTGTGCACTGAGAAATACTTATTCCCAGCGCACAAGAGTCCTGAGGATAAAGGGCTGCTTCTGGATGTGGGGCAGGCAGGGCTTTGTGGAGGCAGGGACATGTAGGCTGGGACGGGCTGTGTGGATGAGCAGAGGGTGAGGGTCGGTGTTGGAGCAGAGTGACTGGTGGAGTATAAGCCACAAGAACTCAGGCCAGCACGTGCGCCCGCATTGAGCTACGTGACTAGAGAAGCAGGCATGGAGGCTGGAAGGTCTCCCTGCACCCGAGTCCCTTCCCCAGAAGCACAGGCAGATAGAGACAAGGCAAGCAAGAGAAACACACTAACTCTAGGACTTGCCACTACGTTTTATTAATGCTTTAGTGCTTCCCTAAATAGGTCTAATCCCTCTAACATAGTCCGTGGGGTTTATTGATTTTTGTAGTACAGAATTTTGCTGTGTTACTAAAAATCCATTTCCAATTTATAAGAGCTCGAGATGAAACAGCTGTTATTCAGCCTTTCTTTATTGAAGTAGGAAGTGAAAAACAGGCTTCAGAACACAGGAGAAAAGAAGGAAATTGCGTGACTTCTTCAAGCCATAGCCCCTACAAACAAATCCTTCTTGCATTTTCATTCTCCAAGTTTTGGGTTGGTAGTTTGGGATCTGAGGATTTGTCCTTTTCTATTTCATTTTCCCCAAGTATTTTTGACCCAAATGTTAGAAATGGGTTGAGTGGATAATTTATGCTTGGAAGAACGTCTAAAAGACCCTGAGTAGCTCATTTCATTCCTGTCATGCGGGGCATCACGCAGGGTCTCTGGTCCCACTCCCCACATAAGAATGCAGGATATGGTGAGGCCAAAAAAGAACACCCATGGAGCCATCGTTAGGGGAGTCATACCACTATAGTCTCACTGGAGGCTGGATTCACACGACGTGCCACCTGCTGTCCGCTTTTCTGCCAACCAACCGACTCTCTGACTTCCCTCGACTCTCCTTGACTCCCCAACGTAGCTGCGGCAGTTATGTTAGTGGCCAATGGCTCAATGGTTACAGCTGATGGCCAACTAGCCACAGCTGCGGTCATCTACCACCCGAGCCAGGACCCCTCCACATGAGGCTGAGAGCCTGGAAACTGCTCTCTGGGGCTCTGTCCCCACACAGGGTGTCATGCAGGGTCTCAGCTCCCACTCCCCACATAAGAACGCAGGATATAGTGGGGCCAAAAAGGAACACCCACAGAGCCATAGGTAGGGGAGTCATACCACTATATTCTTGCTGGCGGCTAGGTTGGAGACAAAGGAAGCAGGAGCCACATGATCCACAACCTGCTGTCCACTTCTCTCTGCCAACCAACCTGACTTACTAGCTGCAATCTGCCCTGCTAACTGCAAACCGCACTTGCTAGCTCAGCCATCATCTTGCTAGCCCCCACTTTCTGCTAGCGTAGTCACGGCACTTATATTAGTGGCCAATGGCTCACTGGTTACAGCTGACGGCCAACTAGCCACAGCTGATGGCCATCCAATCACAGTTGATGGCCATTTACTACCTGAGCCAGCACCTCTCCACATGAGGCCAAGGGCCTGGAAACTGCCCTCCTGGCCCTGTCCCCACACCCTCCCATCTCCAACCCCCCTCAGCTATGCCTTTAGAGTAAGACCATGGCCAGGGAGGCTGTCAGAGTCGCAGAGGCTGGGGCCTCCTGGGAAAGAGCACAGAGGTGGGAGGTGTTGGTTCTGTCTCTGGTGGGACCGGAGGCCTGGAATGGTAACTGAAAAGCCTTGATCCCAGGAGAGAGTTCTCTACAAAGAGCTTTGAATGATGGGGGAAAGTGTTTTACAGCCTGTGTGTGGCCCTGGCAGCATCTTCCTGGTCTTGCTGCCTCCTATGGATCGAATTGTGTCTCCTCCTCCCCCCCACCCCACCCATTCCATTCATATGTTGAAGTTCTAACCCCTCCAGTGTGATTTCGGACTCTGGACTGTGAGAAAAGAAGTTTCAGTTGTTTAAGCCATCCAGCCCATGGTATTTTCTTATGGTAGCCCGAATTGACTAATACCCTGTCAGTCTCTTGAGCTGGTAGAGGCTGGTACTTACATCTCGGGCACCTACAGTGTCCCCCTCAGATCTGCAACTGGGGGTGACAGCTTGCCTGTGGGCTGGCTTGTTCACGGCTGGTTCAGAGGAGTAGAAATAACCCTGCCTCCCAGCATTGGCTGGTTTGTCAGGAGATAATAACAGCTGAGATTTTATTAATTAGGAATTGCATCCAGCTATGAATAACAGAAAACTGATCCAGGGTGGCTTAAACTCATTAGGGGCTATATGTTTCCCTGCAATGAGAAGACCAGAGAGAGGCTTTCCAAGGTTGGTATAGCAGATTCATGATGTCATCAGACGTTCAGGTTCCTTCTGTCTTTCTGCTTAACTGTACTTAGATGATGTGTTTGTCCTCTTGTGGTTACAAGGTGGCTTCTCAACCTCCAGTACCGTGTGTCCATTCCTGGCCAGAAGAAAGAGCAGGGCAGACAGCATGATAGAGCTGATTCTGCCCACCCAGCAACTTCCACTTAGTTCTCACTAGCCAGGACTGTGTCACTCCCACCTGAAGGCAGGCTGGGAAATTTGGTGTCTTCTGGGGACATATCAGTGCTGCAAGCAAAATGAGAGGTTTTTGTAAGAAAGGAGTGGAGGAGGACATAGGGAAGGCAAGAGAAGTTTCTGACACAAAGAATTCATTGCCAAAAGCAGGCAAAAGCAAAACAAAAACCAAAACTAGAAAAACAAAAACAAACGAACAAACAGAAAACAAACCCTCTCGTATGCAGACCTAGTTATCAGAGGGTGGAAGACAAAGCAAAGCTTAGACTAGGGGCTGTGTAAGGACAGAGTCCCAAAGAGCAGTTTCCAGGCTCTTGACCTCAAGTGGAAAGGTATTAGATGGGCATCAGCTGTAATCAGATGAGCATCAGCTGTGGGTAGTTGGCCATCAGCTGTAACCAGTTAGCCATTAGCCACTAATATAACTGCCATGGCTATGCTACGGGGCTTGTTGGTTGGCAGAGAAGCAGATTGCAGGTTGCGGATCATGTGGCTCCTGCTTCTTGTGTCTCCAACTCAGCCTCCAGCATAGTGGTATGAACCCCCTATCCATGGCTCCGTTGGTGTTCCTTTTCGGCTTCACCATATTCTGTGTCCACCCGCTGAGAGCGGGACCAGAGACCCTGCATTACAGGCTGCCACTAAAATTTAGGAGTTAAAATAGTCACAACTTTTACACCAAT
Source organism: Rhinolophus sinicus (assembly GCF_036562045.2). Lineage (NCBI taxonomy): Eukaryota > Metazoa > Chordata > Mammalia > Chiroptera > Rhinolophidae > Rhinolophus > Rhinolophus sinicus. Next base: position 72,934,733 of record NC_133755.1, on the reverse strand, counting down.
ACAAAGAAATAGAAGCAATTAAGGGGACTCAGGTTAAAACAGTGCTTTCTGGAACTGACATATGATTTTTTAATTTAAAGAATTTATTTGGCAAAATGCAGGAGAGAATAGCCATTCTTGAGAACTAAATTAATTGCCTAAATGATCAAATAAAAGAAAAATATCAAAACAGAAAACAAAAAATACAAAAATATGGAAATCATGACCAAAAGAATGTTAGTTAAAAGACCTGGCTACACAACCTAACCTGAGAGGCTTGAGTATTCCAGAACAGAAAAAAGATTTGAGTCTGTGTATGGAAAGGGCTTATCAAGACCCAGGAAGGATGAAATTCTTTGGGAAATCCTGAATTCCAAGAATGAAAAAGTAAATATTATGAAACTAAGATCTGGGCCTGTCGTGCGGGAGACCCTGCTCTCTGCGCCATTTATTGTGCAGGGGACCCTGCTCGCTGCGCCATGTGTCATGCAGGGTGTCATGCGGGGTTTCTAGTCCCGCTCCCCCAAAGGAACGCAGGACATGGTGAGGCCAAAAAGGAACACCAACGGAGCCATAGTTAGGGGAGTCACACCATTGTAGTCTCGCTGGCGGCTGGGTTCAAGACACAGGAAGCAGGAGCCACACTGTTCGCAACCCTCACTGCACCGCTTGCAGGCTCAGCCACCATCTTCTTGCTAGCCCCCATTTGCTGCTAGCGTAGCCACAGCAGTTATATTAGTGGCCAATGGCTCACTGGTTACAACTGACGCCCAAGTAGCCACAGCTGATGGCCATCCAATCACAGTTGATGGCCATTTACTACCTGAGCCAGCACCTTTCTATGTGAGGCCGAGAGCCTGGAAACTGCACTCCTGGTTCTGTTCCCACAGGGCCGAAGAAGATACTTAGAAGGAAAATGGCCGTGGAGGGGGGGGGCAGCAGCCTTCTCATGTACTGACAGGAAGCCAAAAGACAGTGGGTTCACACTTCTGGACCATCATCCCTGCCCCCATGCTGACGGAAATGAAAAGGGCATTTGCAGATGTGAAAGGATTGCGAGAGGATATCATGCATTAGTTGTCTCAGGATTATATTCGAGCAAGTACACTAATCATATCAACTCACTGCTTCAGAATTCTGAGAAAACAGAAATTATGAAGATAGTGAGTTTAAACTATCAATTAAAATTAAATCCGGGGACTTCTTCAGAGATTTCCATTGATAATTTAAAGGGAAACAAAGTGAAAAATTAAATATTGCTTTGTGGTATTTTACACCCAATTCAATTGCAGGCTTTCCAACTAAATCAATGCACAAATAAGAATGGTAGGGATTCACTGTGGCAAACATTCTAACACAGAAATAGACCTCCAAGTCAGTGTTGACTAGAAGAGCCCTTAACTGCTGAGGCTTATGGGAGAAAATGAAAACAAAGTATTTAAAGTAGTTAAAGATGAAAAGGAGAAGCATATGGGCATCTGTTACTGGTTTATCTGCTGGTGTCCCATCAAAGAACTAGCCATGTGAGGCTGGGAGTGGGGTGAAGAGGGAAGGGAAATGCTGAGGGGCAGGGAATGGCAGGGGCTTGTTGGTTGCTCTCATCCTTGAGTGAGATTTTAGAAATCCCACTTGGAGACTTGTTTCTAGGAATGGAGATGACAAATTATCTCTTTTAAAACTGTGGTTTCAAAAAACAAAGTGAAAGGGAAATGGAGAAAAAGGAAGAGGGAAGGAAGGGAGGAGAAGTTGAGAAATCAGAAGAGGCTGACTATGATTGGTGACCCAAGCGAAGCGGGCCCGACTGTCATGTTTTATGCCCAGAATTTTGACAGTGCTCATCAGCGGGTGTCTGTGCAGGGGTTTAGGGGTTGATGCCTCTAAATCCCTAAGGTTTAGGTGATTATAAGGAGAATCCTTTATCTGAAAGCCAAGAAGGTAGAACTGAGAAAACAGACAGAAAAAGACTATGATTTTCCAGGAACAAAAGCAAACTAAAAAGAAATAGGTCGGTGTGGGGCTTGAGGGTGACAAAAGGGGTGAGTTATTATAAAAAATAGTGGTAACTCCAAAGGGTAGGGCCACAGGTGGACCCTGCTGTCCAGAGGGATGTGGATGAATGAGTCTGAGAAAAGCTTGTGGAGTGAAGAATTAGAGTGGCAGAAGCGTCGGCACTTGTCACCTCACCTGTGCACTGAGACACCAGGGTATCGTGGCACTGCCAAAAACATCCAATTCACCGGCTTCTCCAGGTCCTTTAGGTCAAAGCACCAAGGCTCTTCTAACATGTCAAGGAGTGCCTTCTTAGCCCTGGTTAGCCCTCTGTCTGTGTACCACCAAGCTATAGACATAGTTAGTATAGACATAGTAAGAAAGATGAACTCTTCCTAGTTCCTGGTTAGCATTTTAGTCCCCTCTTGATATGGAACTCTGCCCTCAAACCAAACCCCTCCTCATGCAAGGCTGGACTGTACAGCTGACCATCTTTCCAGCTGGCCTGCTGGCTGGGACACGTATCTCCCCCAACACAATCATAGCTATCCAAATATCTTCCCTACCTTATTCATTTATTTATTATTTCGACAAATATTTAGTGATCACTTACTAAGTGTTGGGTACACGCTGGGCTAAATGCCAGGGATATTGTGCTGGTTGAGGCAAGGTCTCTTTCTCTAAGGAAGTCTTTGTCTGGTGAGGGGGAGGCAGCACATGAGGAGATAACTGCAGTGTGGTATGGGAAACAGTGATAGAGACACGTGGGTGATGGGGAGAGAATGTCGTGATGGTGCCTCACCTGCCTAGAGGAGGAAGGCAGGGTGTCTGGGAGGACATCTTGGTGCAGGTCTTAAAAGTTAGATGAAGGGGAGACAGGAGGGTATTCCAGGAGAGGGGACAACATGTTCAAGGGCAGGGAAGTATCGTATGGTATGCTTGGTGGACTACAGGCGTTCCATGTTGGCATACAGAAAAACTTATAGGGGCGATAATGGTGGCAGTAGAGGCAGGAAGCCTAGGCGTTAACCCAGGGATGATGGACGGCCATCACCATGTACATATGCCACCACAGCCCCTCCTAAGTCTGGGACAAGCATTGAGAGTTTACAGCATGCTGCAGTTTCTTCTCTGTATCTGTGAGTCTATTTCTGTTTTGTTTATTTGTTTATTCTGTTCTTTAGATTCCAAAGGGATGATGGTGTACAAATTAGTAGTCACAAAATAGTCACAGGGATGTGAAATACGATATGGGGAATATAGTTAATAATGTTGTAAAAACGGTAGGAAGTCAGATGGCTACTAGACTTATGGGGTGATCGCTTCATAAGTTATAAAAATGTCTAACTACTGTGCTATACACCTGAAACGAATATAAAATAAATGTTGAACGTCAACTATTTTGTGTGTGTGTGTGTGTGTGTGTGTGTGTTGGTGTGTGCTCATATAGTCACAGGATGTGAAGTACAGCATGGAGAATATAGAGAATGGTATTGTAATAGCTGTGTACGATGTCAAAGGGGTAGTAGACTTGGTTGGGGGGATCACTTTGTGAGGGGTGTAAATGTCTAATCATTATGTTGTTTTGTACACCTGAAACTCTTGTTTTTCAGAGAGAGAGAGAGAGAGATCACAGCACTCTTTCCACTGAGCCCATTCTTAACTTCAAAATCCTTTGAAACAGATAACTCCAGGCAGCTGGGACTAATTGGTCAGAATTAGCACATAAAATGAAACTGATTTGCCATAGTTGCTGTAAATGACAGGGAACCATTGAAGATGACAAGTGACATGGATACTTCTTTGTCTTCACTATATTGACTTGAAACTCATTGAATCCACATTCCCATCAAACATGGATGGGCTGGCATCTGCCTGTTCCCCTGGGATCTACTCGTTGTCCTCCCTGATCTGCCCTGTATCCCAGGAACTGTATTTCCCAGGTCTCCCTGCCTTCTGACGGATTCAAAAATCCATCACACACACAAAAAGATTTTTGTTGTTTTTGTCTGTGGGAATTTGAATCCATGTAGGAGACTTTGTAACTTTAGCAGTAAAGTTTTTCTTCCTTCTATTTTATTTTCCACTGACTGGGTATTAAAGGCTTGACCGCTATCATCTATTGTTTTAAAACTGAATGTAAGGGTGAGACTAAACTTTGGGGTAAAAATAAAGGAAGAAAAAGAAAAAGAATAACTTCCTATGGGACTAGAAATAAGCAATCCTATATCAAGCGAATAATTTTTATTTCTTTCTTTACTAAGGAATCCAGCTGGTTCTCTGTCGTTTAGTGACTTAATTGTCATAAGGACTCCAGGGAGTCTCGAGCAGCTCTGCATCATATTGACTCATGGAATCTATGCTTCTCACTGTGCTTTTATTAGAAGAACTGACTGTCTTTTGGAATAGATGTTAGATTGTTCTGTCTTTTGCATTATTGCTTTATAGAGGTATTAAAATGCCACTTTAAAAGACAGGACTGGCAAATTGTTTGGTTAAATTGTGTATGACAGGCACCTGTGAATTCTTCACATCCATCAGAGTTTGCCTCAAACGTGCCACCATCCAGAAAGGATTGCACTTCAGATATTTGTGGCATTTATCCAAAATGGGGCAGCAAACACCCCAGCCCCCAGCAGCAGCTCATGGAGTGTCACCAAATGTTTCCATGTGCACCAGGGTTTTATCGTCCCTTCATGTCCACATACCAGACTGGGAACTGAAGATGTATTCAAACAATGAGGGACATAATCTTTATCAGGTCTACATGATGGCTTACTGTTCTAGAATGACTAATTTATGGCCATTCCATTTTGTGTGTAGAGGTATTGAATATTGTTGAGAGGAAATATTTAAGAGGCAGATCCTAAAACTTGAGTATTAAATAAGGAATTCTTCAGAATATATAATGAACACATTGGTCTTTTTCTTTGAGCATGTGGAAATGGTGAGGTTTTAATAATGTTTCAATTTTATTTATCTTATTTTTAAAAGATTTTTATTAAAATATAGTTAATATACGACAGTATATTAGTTTCTGGGGTACAGATTTCTTTGTTTCCTCATTTTGGCTGTTTCCCTGTGTTTGTTTCTATGTATTAGGTAGATATGTTATGTTCCCCAGTATTGGCTGGGTGGCCTTATGTAGTAGGGGTCCTGTGGGGCCCAGTGGCACAATCTCCCTGGTCACCTGCTCCAGGTGCTCCAGGAGTCTCTTGTGTGGGTTGCGGGTGCCCTCTTGTTATAGTTGAGTCTTGATTGCTACTGGCATGTCGGTGGGATTGACCCTTAAGCTGTCTGGCTCTGGGGTTTGGCCACATCCCCAGCTTATGAGCTGCTCTGTGGAGAGCTAACTCATTCATCCCACTGGGCTCCGGTGCCTGTTGAGACTGCCCTTTGTGTGTTCTGCTTGGGGGACTAAGTGAGTGGTGCTTTGCTGTGATCTGAAGCCAACCTCCAAGTATGTTGGTGCTGGGACCTCTTGGGAGGTTCTCTGGTATAGGCCCAGATCACCCACTGCCTGTGACTGTTTGGGGACTACTTGGTAGGAGCTACAAAGTGATCCGCAGTTGTTCATTGCCTGTGCTAACCCTGGAGGTGCATGGGAGAGGCCACACTATGAACCGAGGACATCTGTCACCAGTACCAGGCGCAGGGAAGCTCTGTAAAAAGCCAGGACATACCAAGTCCTGCTGCCACCTGCCCACTCCCTTAAGGTTCAGCCACTGATAAAGCCTTGTGTGGTATGCAATTTGGGTGAGGCAGGGTCTCAGGGAGTCACTGGAGTGGGAAGAGTTGTGGTGACCAGGTTAATGTAGCTTCTGGTTTGGTGCCAGTGCTGAGCCTGGAGCTACTCAGCAAAAGTCTCAGAGCACACCAAGGCCAGTTGCTGCCTGCTGTGGGCTTGCCAGACTCTTCCAAGAAAGAGTGCAATTTGGGCAGGACTGGCTGCTCAAAGAGGAAGTGCCTCCAGCGTTGGGAGAGTTGGGTGGGGTGGGTCCCAGTGTGTCAGCAGGGTGGATCAGCAGAATTTACCAGGCCAATCGAATTCAGATTTGGCCTGTGGGGGCAGGCTCAACACAGGAAAATGGCACTCACCTGCCAGCTGCATGGGAGGAGGACTTCACACAGGGAAAAATGTTGACTGTCTTCCTGTCCTTCTGAAGCCACACACCTCAGTCTACACCCCTGTATGTCTCCAACATCTCCTGAGTCACTGTCCTTATGCTGGAGCCTAAGGTAAGTGTCTGCAAGTGAATGAGTCTGTGTTCTGGTCCTTTAAGAGGATGTCTGGGTTTCATGAAGCCTTCCATTGCATCCAGGTGGTCAGAATTCCCACTGTTTTTCACAGTCAGATGTTGTGGGGGCTCTTCTTCTCAGCACCAGTAATCTGGGATGGGCAGCCTGGTGTGGGGGGCTGGGGTCCCTCACTCCTCTGGGGGGGAACCTCAATGGCTGAGATATCCCTCCTGATTCTCAACTGCCACATGGAGATTTGGGGCCCATTTCACATTTCCACCCCTCCGACTGGTCTCAATGTGGCTTCTTCTTTATATTTTTAGTCATAGGACTTCTGTTCAGCTAGACTTCAGATGGTTCTCCAGGTTGATTGTTCTATAATTTAGTTGTAATTTTAATGTGTTCATGGAAGAATGCAGGCACAGTGTTTATCTACTCTGTCATCTTGGATCTCAATAATGTTGTAATTTTATTTTAAGATTTTGGGTTAAGGAACTTCTTGATTATATAATTGAATCTTTAGTTCTCATCCCAGAGAAAAGACCATCATCATGTTTTGTCAGGTTCTAGGATATTGGAGCTAGAAGGCCCTTTCTAGATCCTACAGTCCTTGGTAAGGTTTTTGTCCTTTTTAAGCACATACAGGACAAATGATAGACTTCTGTGACATCCTTTCTTGGGCAATCCAAAACTTCTAGCTATCAATTCACTCTCAACTCAAAAACTTTTACCAAACTTGTAGTGATTAAGAAAAATACAATTGTGGGATATTCTTAACTTGGTTCTAACTTATTTTCTTTTTTACTTTTATAAAACTTAAAGTGAAAATTACATAAAATTAACAATGTAAAATGCATTCTTCTGTTGCATTTACTATGTTCACAACCATAATAGGTGTGTAACCACCACCTATATCAAGTTCCCAAACATTTTCATCATCCCAAAGAAAAACCCCATTAAGCAGTTACTTCCCATTCTCCCTTCTCCCCCAGCCTAGGCAACCATTATTGTGCTTTTGTCTCTATGGATTTACCCATTCTGGATATTCTCACAAAAATGAAATCATATTATATGTGACATTTTATGTCTGGCTTCTTTTGCGTAGTACAATATTTTTGAAGTTCCTATACGTCGTAGCATGTGTCAGTGCTTTATGTCTTCTGACTAAATGTTTCCTTGTATGTATATGTCACATTTTGTTATCCATTCATTTGTTGATTGATTTTGGGTTGCTTCCACCTTATGGCTATCGTGAATAATGCTGCTATGAACATTTGTGTACAAGTATTTGTTTGAATATCTTTTTTCCATTTCCTTTGGGTAGATACCTAGGAGTAGAATTGCTGGGCCATATGTTAATTCTATGATTAATGTCTTGAAGACTCACCAAACTGTTTCCACAGCAGCTGTACCATTTTACATTCCCACCAGCAATGCATGAGGGCTGTAATATCTGTCATTGCCAACACTTGTTATTCCCTTCCTTCCTTCCTTCCTTCCTTCCTTCCTTCCTTCCTTCCTTCCTTCCTTCCTTCCTTCTTTCCCTTCCTCCTCCTCCTCCTCCTCCTCCTCTTCCTTCTTCTTTTTCCTTCTCCTTCTCCTTCTTCTTCTCTCTCTCTTTCTCTCTTTTCTTTCATAGCCACCCTAGTACATGTGTGGTGGCATCTCATTGTAATTTTTTCTAAAAATTTGTATTATTTTCTATTTTTTTAAACTTTTATTATATTTATTGGGGTGACATTGGTTAGTAAAATTATATAGATTTCAAATGTACAATTCTATAATACATCATCTATATATTGCATTGCATGTTCACTACTCAGAGTCAGTTCTCCTTCCATCACCATATATTTTGATTTGCATTTCCTAATGACTAATGATGTTGAGAATCTTTTCATGTGCTTGTTGGGCATTTGTGTATCTTTAGAAATATATCTATTCAAATTATTTCATCATTTTCTAACTGGGCTGCTTATTTTTTTATTGCTGAGTTCTAAGTATTCTTTATAGATTCTGAATACTATACCCTTATTAGACATTTGCAAATATTTTCTCTCCCTCTGTAGGTTATCTTTTCTACTTCCTTGATAATGTCCTTCAATGCAATTATTTTTTTAAATTTTGATGAAGTCCAATTTATATATATTTTTTCTTTTGTTCCTCATGCTTTTGATGTCATATCTAAGAATTCATTGGGAAATCCAAGGTCATGAAATTGTACTTCTATGTTTTTATCTATGTTTTAGCTCTTACATTGAGGTTGTTCACTTTGAGTTAATTTTTGATATAATGTGAGGTGGCATTCCACCATCATTTTTTTGCTTGTGGACATCCAGTTGTACAGCTACATTTGTTGAAGAGACTATTCTGCCTGTTACCATTAGCCAGAGATGGTTAGATTTATTTCTGGACTCTCAGTGCTATTTCATTTGTTGATCTCTCTATCCTTATGCCACTACCACGTTGATTTGATCACTCTCGCTTTGTAGTAAGTTTTAAAATCGGGGAGTGTAAGATCTCCAAATCTGTTCTTCTTTTTCAAGATTAATGTGCCTATTCTGGTTTCTTTGTAATTCTGTATGAATTTGAGGATTGCTTTTCCATTTCTACAAAAAAAGGGCATTGAAATTTTAATAAAGATTGCATTGAATCTGTTCATTGCTTTGGATTGTATGGTCATCTTAAAAATATTAAGTTTTTCAATTCATAAACATAGATACCTTTCTATTTATTTAGGTGTTTAATTTGTTTCAACAATATTTTATAGTTTTCATTGTAAAAGTATTTCACCTCCTTGGCTAGATTTATTCTTAGGTGTTTGATTCTTTTGGATACTATTGTAAATGAAAGTAATGTATTTTTTTAAAGGTAAATTAAGTTCAAATTTTGTTACTTTAACTATTATTAACTTATCTACCTCTCAGTTCACTTTTGCTTAAATGACACTACAATGTTGTCATTGAGGTATAGGTACTTTCGTTCTTTCATCCTTCATTATTATTAACTTTTACTTTTCTAATTCTTGAAAATAGTGCATAGTTAATAACTAAAGGTACCAAGTAATAGAAAGTCATTTATTTTTACCTTCAGCAGCTACTCATATTATACCTAATATATGCGATATGTGATTTTCTATATTAAGGCAGTTGTCCGCTATGAGTTATTTTAATTTCACTACCAACTTTGTGAGAAACCAGGGGAAAATGATTAACTTTCTGAGTTGGTGAGACCAGAAATATTGTAATGCAGTGTTTGAGTATTGTAAGCTGTGGCAGTTCTACATGAGCTAGTGCTCTTATTGCCAAGTACAGTCATGGGCTGCATTATAACATTTCGATCAACAGTGCACCACATGTTAATAGTGGTATCATAAGATTATAATGAAGCTGAAAAATTCCTATCACCTAGTGACGTAGTGATGTCATAGCTCTTGTAACATTGTAGCACAATGCATTACTCACGTGTTTGTGGTAATGCTGGTGTAAACAACCCTACTGTATTACCAGTCATATAAATGTATGACACCTACAATTATGTATAATATACAATTTTGATAATGATAATAAATGATTATTACTGGTTTATGTATTTCCTTTACTATACTTTTTATAATTATTTTAAAGTATACTCTTTCTACTTATAGAAAAGTTGGCTGTAAAACAGTATGCTGTGTTATGCTGACAGCAGCCTCATATGTCTCATGTTTAACCTGTGACTTGATTGCAACATTTTTCTTGTGCTTGATTTAAATTTATGTTGTTTTTATAAGTTTAGTGTAGCCTAAATGTACAGGGTTTATAAAGTCTGCAGTCATGTACAGTCATTTCTTAGGCCTTCTAATTCACTCACCTCTTGCTCACTGACTCACCCAGAGAAACTTCCAGTCTTGCAAGATCCATTCATAGTAAGTGCCCTATACAGGTATTCCACTTTTTATCTTTTATACCATATTTTTATTGTACCTTTTCTATGTTTCGATGTATAAGTACACCAACATTTCCAATTCTATTATAATTGCCTACCGTATTCAGTACAGTAACATGCTGTACAGGTTTGTAGCCCAGGAGCAATAAGCTCCACCATATAGCCCAGGTGTGTAGTAGGCTAGACCATCTAGCTTTATGCAAATGTCCTCTAAGATGTTTGCACAACAATGAAATCACCTAATTACACATTTCTCAGACTGTATCCCCATTGTTATATGGTACAGGACTGTATAAATCATACTTTTTGTCAGTGAGCAGTCACTGGAAACTTGTTCTTTAAATTCATGAACACTTTTATATTGCTTTGCTGAGAGTTCAAAGAAAGAAATATGGCTACCAAAACTTACTTTTTGACTAAAACTAATAAAATCCAGTTTGTTTGTTTGTTTTTGAGAATAGGGTTAGGTATTGCTCAAATGAATTCAGGAATTTCTTGTTATTTAGTGTGGAAATAAAGTTTCAACATTCTTTACTAGAAGCCCTAAGGATCTTAGTTGGCATGTAAGGAGAAAAGGCCACAGTTGGAAGAGGGTGATATAGATGGCTAGGAGAAGAAGAAAAAGGCTTTCGTGGGTCCCAGCCCATGGAAAAAAACTTCCAGAGTGCCCTTCAGTGGGGAAAAACTGATCTTAGCTCAGTTTTTTACTTACGTAGCCACAGGTCATGCTAATTACTTATACACCAAGGTAATTATTATCATTCTCTCTAGGTGAACAGAGTTTCTGTGACATGATGAGGGACTGAAACATTCTCCCACTAAACCCTTATTTCTCAAAGTTCGAGATTGGGAAGATACTGAATCATTTTATTTAGACCCATTTCTCTTATTTCTGCTGGTGGACTTACAAATTAATGAATAATTGTTTATGGAAAAAATGAGTACAGCTTTTCTGACTCATGATTAAATTTCATTAACTATACGCTGACAATATGTTCAAAGGAATGGTATAAGACTTTTGAATTAACTGGATATCATAATCTCATCTGTCAACTAAGAGTTTGGGTCTCAATCAACTTCAATATTCAATGAAAATACTGTATTTAGGGATAAAAGGGCTACCTATGATTTCCATTTTCTGAGCCATTAACAACAAACTTAGAACTTTAATAACAGGATTTAAACAATATAATTTTTGTGTTCACGTTGAGGAAATTAGAAAGATTGATGTTCAGAAGAGGGCATGACATGTCCTTCTCATGGTTTTCTCTAGTGTCACCTGCTCTCTCATTTGCTGGATGGACTACAGAGTATTGCCTTATTCTCCACATTTGGGTCACCTGGAGTGGTGTCTCCAGTCATCAGTGTTATACCATCTACTCTGAAAAAGAGCGTCATCCTATATACAGCCCAATTATCTACATATTGATAAACAAGCAGTTGAGGCCTGTGTCCTTCCTGTAACTCAGCTACGGAATTCACAGCGTCTTAACCCAGTCATGTCTGTAACTAAGTATCTATGCTTCATCAGCGAATAGATACTTTTCACCAGGCCTATGGAATTAGTATGGCAATAAAATAATAGACATCATCACCAGGTTTTCTTGTATGGTATAAAGTTCAGAGGCAAGTTGTAATACTTCTAAGAGAGTGTTGACCAAAATCTGGTAGTCATTGCTCTTCCAGGCCATGCTGGAGCTGTTGTCAGTCTTTGTGGATTAGATAGTAGCTTGACTGTCATTAACGCTGTTCACTAACGTTTCCATTTCCCCCTTATGGGAACATGAAAGAATTAAACTTCCTTCCTCCTAAAAGTTAGGTATAAGCAGATAATTTGTTTTTCCCAATCAAATGTGAAAAATGATCTGTATCATTTCTAAGTGGAAGCTTTAAAAGCTAGCAGAGGATTTGCCACATTCCCCATTTCCCGCTTTGGCGATTACAGAAGCACATGTGTCAAGAAAGCCTCCACTGAGAGGAGAGTGGTTTAAGACGTGAGGGATAAGGATAAGAACATAGATGCCCTAATTTCTCTGAAGTGTTAGGATTCCCCAGGCCCACATGCCCGTATGTAGGACTTCGAATTTTGCCTCTGGAACTCAGTTTTTAAAGGCGTGAATCGTGGAATTACTTGACCTTTTAATTTCATGTTTCTATAAATACAATATCACATTGATGACAAATTACTTACCAACCAGCCTGTTCAATAACACAATATGTCAAGCACAGAAATAAGTTTCATAAAATTACTGCCACCATATGTTATAGAGGAAAATCAACTCTCTCAAAACCTTCCAACGGAAGCAGAAAATATTAAGTCTTATAAAGTATATGAGTTTAAAGCTGTTCATTAAACATTTTTGTAAGTCAGAAATTCACTTAAATTGGGCAGTTACAAACTTTATTAAAGCTAGTATTGAAATGTAAATTACAATTTTCTTCAACATTTCAGGGCAGGCTGATGAAAAGATGAAATTTTGGGGATGTTATAAAATAAGAAATGGAATAAAATATAATTTACAAACACATATATGTACAAATGTGTGTGGGTGTATACTTTCCACTCAAACACAGATTTCCTTGCACTTTCTCCTGAGTTTCAAAATTAAATTTATTATCTCTGCCCACTTTAAATTATGACATTTGATTAACATCTGTGACATTTAAAAAAATGATTTCTCAAACTGATGTCATAGGAATGGCGGCAGTGGGGTGCACTTTTTGAGTTCTCCTCTGGACCTTATCAGAAACAGCACACTTATAACCCATCAAAGGACTCTCTGCTCATCACACAGAACAGCTAAGAGACTCGCGCAAGGATTACTTGCAGGTGGGCAAATTGGGCGAGCAGGGGAAGAGGGAAGGGAGCGGAGTGGAAACACGGCCGACATCCACAGCTACAGAGACGCAGGGGATCCCAGGACGGAACAGAGAACACAAAAGCCAGGAGGTGGGCGTTTTCCCTGTGACCCACATCTGATCTCTCCCACTGAGGAGGCAGCATATCTAGCATTTGAGGCAATAACCTCAGCTGATACCTCCAGCTGGGCCCTAGGCCGGACAAAGGACACAAACTCCATACCTGGGCCCCTCCCCCTGCTCTTCCAATCCTATCCCCACCCTTTCAGAGACTTGAACTGGCCCCTGAACTGAGGAGTGGTGTCAGATTGCAGAGGAGCCTTGGTGCTCGGGCTCTGGGAAGACTGGCGGGCGGCTCTGGCCCAGGGAGGATGCTGGGAGGAGTGTGGTTTTGCTGGGCTAGGAGAGAGGGGACTCCTCCATCCCCAGCCACCACCTTTTCTGGCCTGCGGGAAGAGTGTGACACAGCTGGGCTGGGAAAGAGAAGACCCCTCCATCCCCAGACCACACCCTTTCTTGCCTGCCTACGGCAGGGCAATTACAACTGCGGAGGCACTCCCAGGGATCAGCAGTAAGTGGCAGACTCAGCTCCCAGCTTTCAGAAGCTCAGAAATCTCCTGCCTGCCACACACACACACACACACACACACACACACACACACACACACGCACACGGAAGAAGTGCCCTAAGACTCAGGAGAACTGGACACAGGGCTGGTGGTGCTACTCTCACTGCGCATATATAAAGGCAAGGGCAGAAACTGCACTGGCTTTGTAAAAACTACCATCAAGACCCCTCAGCCCCACACATCTAAATCTGAAGTCCCAATGTCACTCTGGGCACCAGGTGACTGGCTCTGCCTGCACAATACACAGGGGACTCTTTGGTACAGCAGAGCACAACCTGGAGATTACTTGGTGGGCTTAAGCCAAGACTGGCGCTGCTTTGTGTTTTGTTTTGTTTTGTCTTTATGTCTTTGATATCTTTGCCTGTATTGACTGGGGGTTGTCGGTTGTTTTTACATGTGAATGTATTTGATTTTTTCTTTGTTGTTGTTGTTGTGCTTGGTGTTTTGTTTTGTTCTGAAATTGCCCTACAAGGGCCCAGCTTAAGAGGCACAAGATTCAACATACCCAGAGGCCAACTCCAGACCAAACCATAGTACTACCGGGTTTGACCTACAAGTGACAATCCCAGAGGGGATTCTTTACAGGCACAAGAGCCCATAGAGGTCAAACCACATTTAAGCGGTCAACCCTCATGCAGCAGAACACCCTGCAGTGGGCAGAGCCAAGACTCACAACTAGTCAGCCTAGGAGTTAACCCCACCTACTCACAAGCAAAAAGCAATTAAAGATCTTCTTTAACAGGACAATATACACAACACAAGAGTCACCTTTGGAGCACACGCAGAAGAGAAGAACGAAGTAGTGCAAGTCAAATATAAAGGACACATACTATATAAGATAACCCAGCAAGAACTAAGAACTCTAGGGGATTTACCTAATACATCGAAGCAAACACAGAGAGTCAGACAGAATGGGGAAACAAAGAAACATGTCCCAAATAAAAGAACAGAAGAAACCTCCAGAAATGGAAGCACATGAAATAGAGGTAACCAGCCTATCAGAGACAGAGTTCAGAACACTGATGATAAGGCTGTTTAAGGAGCTTAGAGATGACATAAAGAAGAATGTAGAAATCATAATGAACAACCAGTTAGAACTAAGGAATACAATAACTGAAATAAAGAACACACTTGAAGGAATTACCAGCAGGTTAGATGAAGCAGAGGATCGAATCAGCGACTTAGAAGACAAGTTAGCAGAGATCCCCAAAACAGAACAACAGAAAGAAAAAAGAATAAAAAACAATGAAGATGGTTTAAGAGACCTATGGGATAACATCAAGCACAACAACATGCGCATCATAGGAATACCAGAAGGTGAAGAGAGGAAACAAGGGATTGAGAACATATTTGAAGTAATAATGTCTGAAAATTTCCCTAACCTGATGAAGGAAACCAACATACAAGCCCAGGAAGTGCAGAGAGTTCCAACCAGGATAAACCCAAACAGGTCCACACCAAGACACATTATAGTTAAAATGGCAAAGGTTAAAGACAAAGAGAGAATCCTAAAAGCAGCAAGAGAAAGACAGAGGGTTACATACAAGGGAACTCCCATAAGACTATCAAATGACTTTTCTGCAGAAACATTGAAGGCCAGGAGGGAGTGGCAGGAGATACTCAAAGTGATGGAAAACAAAGGCCTACAACCTAGATTGCTTTATCCAGCAAGGCTATCATTTAAAGTTGATGGAGAGATAAAGAGCTTCCCAGAAAAGAATAAGCTAAAGGAATTTATTACCACCAAGCCAGCATTGCAAGAAATACTAAAAGGACTTCTGTAAATAGAAGAAAGATGAAAACAATCTAACTACAAATTTAAAATGGCAATAACTATGTACCTATCAATAATCACTTTAAATGTAAATGGATTAAATGCTCCAATCAAGAGACATAGGGTGGCTGAGTGGATAAGAAAGCAAGACCCTTGTATATGCTGTATACAAGAGACTCACCTCAGATCAAAAGACACACACAGGCTGAAAGTGAAGGGTTGGAGTAAGATATTTCATGCAAATGGAAATGAGAAAAAAGCTGGAGTTGCAATACTTATTTCTGACAAAATAGACTTTAAAATGAAGAAAATATTAAAAGACAAAGACGGGCACTATATAATAATAAAGGGATCGATTCGACAAGTGGACATAACCCTAGTAAACATTTATGCACCCAACATAGGAACAACTAAATATATAAAACAGATATTGGCTGACATAAAGACAGAGATCAACAGTAACACTATCATAGTAGGGGACTTCAACACATCTCTGACTACAAGGGACAGGTCTTCCAGACAGAAAATCAATATGGAAACAACAGCCTTAAATGATACATTGGACCACTTGGATTTAATCGATATTTTCAGAGCATTTCACCCCAATGCTGCAGAATACACGTTCTTCTCAAGCGCACATGGAACATTTTCCAAGATAGACCATATGTTAGGCCACAAAACAAGTCTTGATAAATTTAAGAAAATTGAAATCATACCAATTGTTTTCTCTGACCACAGTGCTATGAAATTAGAAATGAACTACAGAAAAAAACTGGAAGACACACAAATTCATGGAGGCTGAATAACATGTTACTAAATAATGAATGGGTCAAGCAGGAGATCAAGGAAGAAATCAAAAGATATCTCGAGACAAACGAAAATGAAAATACAACGACCCAAAATCTATGGGATACCGTGAAAGCAGTCCTAAGAGGGAAATTCATAGCATTGCAGGCCTACCTAAAGAAACAAGAAACATCACTAATCAACAGTTTATCTTCACACTTAAGGGATCTGGAAAAAGAACAACAAAATAATCCCAAAGAGAGTACAAGGAAGGAGATAATAAAGATCAGAGCGGAAATAAATGAAATAGAAACCAGAAAAACAATACAAAAGATCAATGAATCCAAGAGTTGGTTCTTAGAGAAGATAAACAAAATTGACAAACCTTTAGCCAGACTCATTAAAAAAAAGAGAGAGAGGACCCAAATTAATAAAATCAGTAATGAAAGAGGAGAAGTGACAACAGACACCACAGAAATACAAAAAAATTTAAGAAATTACTATGAGCAACTATATGCCAACAAATTTGACAACCTGGAAGAAATGGACAATTAGATTTCTAGAGGCATACAACCTTCCAAGGCTAACTCAAGAAGAAACAGAAAACCTGAATAGACTGATTACCACCAAGGAAATTGGATCAGTAATCAACAATCTCCCAACAAACAAAAGCCCTGGACCAGATGGCTTTACAGGTGAATTTTACAAAGCGTTCAAAAAAGAATTATCACCTATTCTCCTCAAACTCTTCCAAAAAATCCAGAGGGAGGGAAGACTCCCAAACACTTTTTACTAAGCCACTATCACCCTGATCCCAAAATCAGACAAGGACACCACAAAAAAAGAAAACTATAAGTCGATATCGCTAATGAACATAGATACAAAAATCCTCAACAAAATATTAGCGAACAGAATTCAGCAATACATTAAAAAGATCATACACCATGATCAAGTGGGATTCATCCCTGGTATGCAAGGGTGGTTCAACATCCGCAAGTCAATTAATGTGATACACCACATTAACAAAATGAAAAATAAAAATCACATGATCATATCAATAGATGCAGAAAAAGCATTTGATAAAATCCAGCAGCCATTCATGATAAAAACCCTTAAGAAAGTGGGAATAGAGGGATCATATCTCAACATAATAAAGGCCATATATGATAAATCCACAGCTAACATCATACTCAATGGGGAAAAGCTAAAACCGTTCCCCTTAAGATAAGGAACAAGGCAAGCTTGCCCACTTTCTCCACTTCTATTCAACATAGTGCTGGAAGTTCTAGCCACAGCAATCAGACAAGAAAAAGAAATAAAAGGCATCCAAATCAGTAAGGAGGAAGTAAAACTGTCATTATATGCAGATGATATGATACTATATATAGAGAACCCTAAAGACTCCACCAAGAAACTATTAGAGCTGATAGATGAATTTAGTAAAGTAGCAGGATACAAAATTAATATTCAGAAATCAGTTGCATTTGTATATACCAATAATAAAACATCAGAAGGAGAAATTTAAAAAGCAATCCCATTTACAATTGTTCCAAAGACTATAAAATACCTGGGAATAAATTTAACCAAAGAAGTAAAAGATCTGTACTCAGAAAATTATAAGACACTGAAGAAAGAAATGAAAGAAGATACAAATAGATGGAAACACATACCATGTTCATGGATAGGAAGAATTAATATAGTTAAAATGTCCATACTGCCTAAGGCAATATACATATTCAACGCAATTCCTATCAAACTACCAACGACATTTTTCACAGAAATAGAACATATAATCCTAAAATTTATATGGGACCATAAAAGACCCCGGATAGCCTCAGCAATCTTGAGAAATAAGAACAAAGTGGGAGGTATAACAATACCTGACATCAAATTATACTACAAGGCTACAGTAATCAAAACAGCATGGTACTGGCATAAAAACAGACACATAGATCAATGGAACAGAATAGAGAGTCCAGAAATAAATCCATGCCTATATGGCCATTTAATCTATGACAATGGAAGCAAGAATGTACAGTGGGGTAAAGACAGTCTATTCAATAAATGGTGCTGGGAAACCTGGACAGACACATGCAAAAAAATGAAGCTGGACCACCTCCTTACACCATATACAAAAATAAATTCAAAATGGCTTAAAGACTTAAATGTAAGATCTGAAACCATAAAATTCCTAGAAGAAAATATAGGAAGAAACTTCACAGACATTACCCGGAGTAAGATTTTTACTGATATATCCCCTTGCGTGAGGGAAGTAAGAGAAAAAATAAACATGTGGGATTACATCAAACTAAAAAGCTTTTCCACAGCAAAGGAAACCATCAATAAAACGAAAAAGGATCCTACTGAATGGGAAAAGATATTTGCCGATGATATATCTGATAAGGGGTTAATATCACAAATTTATAAAAAACTCACTCAACTCAACTCCAAGAAACCAAACAACCCAATTAAAAAATGGGCAGAGGACATGAAGAGACATTTTTCTAAAAAGGACATACAGATGGCAAACAGACATATGAAGAAATGCTCAACCTCACTAACCATCAGAGAAATGCAAATAAAAACCACAATGAGATACCACCTCACCCCAGTCAAAATGGCTATCATCAATAAATCAACAAACAACAAGTGCTGGCGTGGATGTGGAGAAAAGGGAACGCTTGTGCACTGTTGGTGGGAATGCAGATTGGTGCAGCCACTATGGAAAACAGTATGGAGGTATCTGAAAAATCTGAAAATGGAACTACCTTATGATCCAGCAATCCCACTCCTAGGTATCTATCCAGAGAAATCCAAAACTCCAATTCAAAAATCTTTATGCACTCCTATGTTTATTGCAGCACTATACACAATAGCCAAGACATGGAAACAACGAAAATGCAGATCGGTAGATGACTGGATTAAGAAACTGTGGTACATTTATACAATGGAGTATTACGCAGCCATAAAGAAGAAAGAAATCTTACCATTTGCAACAACATGGATGGACCTAGAGAACATTATGTTAAGTGAAATAAGTCAGACAGAGAAAGACAAATACCATATGATCTCACTTATATGTAGAATCTAAAGAAAAGAATAAGTGAATGAACTAATCAGAAACAGTTTTGGAGACATAGAGGAAAAACTGAGGATTGCTAGATGGGCGGGGGGGTGGGGATAAGGGGAAGGTGAGGGGTTTAGAAAATAGTCGGTAACCACAAGATGGCCACAGGGTTTTGAAAATTAATTTGGGGAACGTAATCAATAATGTAAAGATTTTGTAGGGTATCCGATGGACATGTGGCCCATTTGGGAGACCACCTCAGGGATGATGTAGATGCCTGATCTCTGCACTGTATACCTGAAGCTGAACAATAATGAATGTCAACTATAATTATATATATATATGTATATATATATATATATATATATATATATATATATATATATATATATGTATGTATATGGTTACAGGAAGTGGAGTACAGCATTAGGAATAGAGACAGTGGAAATGTAATGGCTCTGTGCGATGTCAGAGGGGTAGTGGATGGGGAGAGGGGCGTTCACACAGTGTGAGGGATATAAATGATAAACGTCTAAGTATTGCTTTGTCTCGTGCACCTGAAACTAATACAATTAAAAAAATATGATTTCTCAAGTTCCTTCTTACCACATGAAAATTTCTGAAAGCCATCTTTTGAGTTCTTGGGCTTGAATTCTCCACTTGTAATTATGGTTTGAAATGATCAGAGGGCTACTGTGAGTCAAATAGACTAGTACTGTGCTTTCTGTTGGTATAACTATTTATAGTTTTAAAATGCTTTGAAATAAATCTTTCCATGTGAGCACAGGCATATGTCTTTATATAGTCACTTAATATTTTAAATGATTTAATAGCTATAAAATTCAAGTCAATAAGCCTTATTTTAACAATCAAATATAATATATTTGAGCAATATAGTATATGGAATTCTATGCTAAGTACTCTGGAGAATACAAATTATTAGAATTTATAACCCTCAAGGAACTATTTGCTGTAGCTCTATCATTATATATATATAAAATGATAGAGCTACAGCAAATATATATATAATTCATATATATGTTTGATAATTCATATATATATTTGATATTCTAGAGTTTTGGTAAAATTAGCGAAATAGAAATAAATGCATGGAACGTCACTTTTTAAAAGTCTTATTGTATCCTCAAATAAAAGGCATTTAGAACTTCATGATTGATAGCATAATTGGCCATCTAAAATCAATTGTGCAATGAAAAGAGAAAATATATAGGCTATCTCTGACTTTGTGCTAGTGTAGCTTGCGTATGTTTTCTCCTACTCCCCTTTCCTTCTGCCTTCTCAATTGTGTGATCTGGATTCAAGTCAAGTCTCAATTTAGATTAAGATGGGTTAGAATAATTCAACTTTGAATTTGTCCAGTAGTGTCTGATTTGGGGGGTCATCTTACTCACCTGATTTCTTGCTGTCAATAATGGGATTTTGACTTATAATTATACACTCATACATATGACACTAAGTGGCTGTTTTGCTTTGAAATGGTTAATTTGATCAACCACTGTTTTGCTTAAATCTTTCTGTGTTTTTTTGTTTTGGCTGAATTCTGTCTCCCATACCAAATTCATATGCTGTAGTCCTAACCCCTAGTACTTCAGAATGTGACTATGTTTAGAGATAGGGCCTTTAAAGAGGTAATCAAGGTAAAATGAGGTCATCATGGTGGGCACTAATCCAATATGTCTGATGTCCTTATAAGAGGACATTAGGACCCAGACATTCACAGAAGGACGGTCATGTGAGGACACAGTAAGAAGGTCATGTACAAGTTACACAGAGAAGTGTCAGGAGAAACCAAGCCTGCCAACACCTTGGTCTTGGTCTTCCAGGCTGTAGACCTATGAGCAAATAAATTTCCTTTGTTTAAGTCACCCAGTTTTTAGTATTTTGTTATTGTAGCCCTAACAAACTAGTTCATTCCTCTTACATTTAGGAAAAATGTTAAACACTTAATATACAGAGCTATCCATAATTTGCACTTTATCCAATACTCTAGTTTTATTTCCCTTCAAAGCCCTTCTCCTAACCTGTGCTCCAGCCACTTCAAACGTCTTCTAGTTTCCTGACAAGTATGTGAAATACCCCTAGGCCTTCACGAATGCTGTCCCCTCTGCTTGAAGAAATACTCTTATTTTTCTAGATGCTATTCAGATTGCACTTCACCTTTCTGTGGAGGATCCTTTTGGCCCTACCATGGTGTAGATTACTCTTTCTTCTGAACTACGCTTCAACCTTGCACGTACATATAGTACTTCAATTATTCTGCAGTGTGGACACTTGAAAGGCAAGTACTGTGTTTTATATAACACTTTCATTCTTGGAATCTATGTGATGGTTAATAAATGTTTATAGTATTGTACACCTAATACATAGATGGTGAAAAAGCTTTCATGGTTTCTGCCAATTTTCTAACATTCTTAGGTTGGGCCTGGTTTGGTTGTGTGTGAGCAAAAAAATATTAGCTATTTATTTCTTCAAAAGGCCAAATTATGTTATCAAATTACTTCATATGGTCATGATTAAAAACAAACAAACAAATTGTTGCTAGAAAACACGTTTCATTTTTGAGGAGTGCTCTGCACAAAGACAAATTGCTTGATGTATCTGTCAAGATTCTTAGTTGCAAATTATAGAAACTGACTTTGGTAAGTTAATCAGAAAAGAAAAGATATTGGGTATTTTATAGGAGCAAGAAGGCTGAAGAACCAGCCTTAAGAAAAGCAGGTAGTGGGGCAGTCAGACAGAGCCAAGATCACTGCTGGGAACAATCTGGCTAGATTGTTGTGAGAGCTCATATATTACAGTGTTTCCTGCAAAATAAGACCTAGCTGGACCATCAGCTCTAATGCGTCTTTTGGAGCAAAAATTAATATACGACCTGGTCTTATTTTAATATAATATAAGAACGGATCTATAATATAATATAATATAATATAATATAATATAATATAATATAATATAATATAATATAATATAATATAATATAATATAATATAATACTGTCTTTTTGCTCAAAAGCATCTTTTTGCTCCAAAGACACATTAGAGCTGATTGTCTGGCTAGGTCTTATTTTCGGGGAAACGTGGTAATGATCTCAGAGACTTTGTGCCACAAATGCAGGATTCAGAATCCAGGTGAGAACATATACTTGGTCAAGACTAGGCCATGTACCCACCCTCTAGATTGCAGGCAGGAGTGGTGAGAGGAAGCAGCTGGTCTTTTCAAATTCTGTATTGGGAAGGAAGGCTGTGCTTCCCATAAAGACTTGTAATGAGGTATTCCTCCAAAATTGGAAGAGTGTTTGATTCAGGGTAGCACTTTCCTAAAAAAAAAAAAAAAAGTGAAATATTTACTACAGCCCACACCTTTGATGACACAACACCTATATATACCTTTCTGTATATGTATCCTTACACTTTTAAAGTAAGTGCTCTCACCTAAAATACAGCCCTTCCTTATATGACTAAAAACATGGGATACAATTAAAATTATCTTCATTTAAGTACCCAAGTCCAAGTATGTTGAGGGATACATAGTCTTCTAGATCAATTATAATGCCCTCTGAATACTCTGCAACTTATGGTATCAATTTCAACATTCATATCACCAGAATACCATATATACAATGTATAACATATGCATATTTATAAAGTCCAGGGATGGTGATTCTAAAAGAATTATGAAAGCAAACTGAAACACAAAATAAATAGTAATTCTAGTGAAGGAAAATGGCTGTGCTTCTATGATGGATGCCACTGGGAAGTTGGCTGTTCTCCTGGGTGTAATAACTATCGGAATCTCAGTTTGGTTAATGGTGCCAGCTACATGGGCACTCTGCAGTGGGAATAGCAAAGCAGGCGCTGGTGGAATTGTCTTTGAGTTTGTGTATAGCCTCCACTCCTGACATTTTTGTCACTCTCTGGTGTCACATTGAACAAGCAATGGTGTGACTGGAGAAGGATGCTAACCAATAGTCACTGAGTAAGTCTCATCCAGCTGGTAAACAACCACATAGGGTAGAGAGATATTCTGACCCTTTTGAGCTATTCTGAAAAGATAATCCGCGTCCTCTTGTCCAAATTTTTTGTTCCTAGTTCTCCTATTATGCTTCCTCTAACTCCCTGGGTATGCGGCCTCTAACCAGGGAGGAGTCACTGCCTCCCTATCTCTGGCCACCTCTCATTCCAGGAAATGTGGGGAATAAAACATACATATTGAAGTTCTGTTCACTGAAGGGATGTCCCTCTCCACTGTCCTTCAGAGCCACTAATGAATGGCGCTTCAGTGCTTGGCTGGTGCTAACACAGAGCTATCTGTTTCCTCTCAAGGTATCACTCATCTGGGATTCCCCACAAAGGCAAAAGTGAAGGTTAAAAGGTAACAAGAGGGTAAGACAAGGGACCCTAGAAGTGGGTCCTCCAGGTTTGCTGGGTGACTGAGTACCAAATTTACACAATATGCATCTGACAATTCTCACGTGAGTATGGACAGCTCAGGTCACATAGCTCCCTAGTGTCTCGGTGAGGAATGCTCCAGCGTGCAGACGACAGAGAGTCCAATGAAAGGTGACTTAAGTGGATAGTGCTTTGTTTCTTTCATGGGGAAAGAAGTTCAACGGGCGGCAGGCACTGGTTTGGTTTGGCGGTTCAGTGAGTCAGGGCCAGTTTGGCTTTTTCCTTTTGGTTTTAAAATGGCTCCTTCATCCAGCATGAATGTACAATGTCTTCCTTCCTGGCATCCACATTCCAGGCAGGAGGAAGTAGAGAAAGAGGAGTGTAGCTCAGCATTTCCTTAGATCAAGAGCGGAACATCTCCACCAGATGCCCCAGAGACTTCTGCTTTGGGCTCTTTGGCCAGAACTGTGACACAGGCCGCCCAGTTGCTGGGAGTTTGGCTAGGAGTTTGGCTGGGAAGTGGCTGGGAGTTTGATAAGGTAGCTTTTCCAGTCCTGCTAGTGGCACAGACAAGGGAGTAAGAGAAGCACGAGAATCAGTTTGGCAATCAACAGTGTCTGCCACACCTGGTGACGACAATCGGGCATTCGGTTTCCACAGGGCTTTGTAACAAACTAAGGACTGTTTCTCAGCAAAGTAATTACTACTGATGAGGATGTGGAGTGTCTCCTTCTCCACTGGGACTTGCCGCCGGCTTCCGACAGCTGCCCAATCTGCTGCAGATACGTAGCCCTCCACTGGCCCTGCCAGATTGCAAAAGCTGATTGACCCAGCTGCTTGCACTGTCTGGGTACCACTCAAAAATGGAAGTAATTTGGAAAGACAGTAAATGAGACAGAGTGGGCCATTCAAAAGTTATGGAATGTGTTGCCTCCAAAGAGCAAATGTGTCTTTTGTTTTGTTTTTTCTTGGCGGTAGGGAGTGCTAGTTTTAGCAGCTTTCTCTTCACTTGGCAGGGGTATCCCAGCATGCTCCAGGATGCTAGCCTCTATTGCTTTACCCGGGAAACACCATATATGTTCATGGCATTCATCTCCACCTGTTGACATCCCTGTGTTTTATAAGGTTATCTAGCATATCTGTTGCTTTTTATTTGGCATGTCTAGAACATGATTTGATTGCTATGATCACAGGCCTTCAACTTTTCCTCTCTATTCACTGGGTCCAGAAGCTCACCTGGGAATCATTCCAAGTACCGAGGATAACTATTCCAAATACACATATTCTCCTGAGAAGCGAGGAGACTAACTGTAGGAGGCACCTGGGGGTCCCATTTCCACAACTGTGAAGGCAACTCAGGGCTATGCTTCATTTATTCATAACCTCCATAATGCCCCCACTCGGACCAATGGAAGATGGTTTTTTTCATGACTTTATTGAGACATATTTTACATGTTATATGTTTTCCTCATTTCAAGTGTATGATTCAATGATTTTTAGTAAATTTATGAAGTGGCTCAACCATGATCATAAATCAGTGTTAGAACTTTTTATCATTCCCGTGAGGTCTGTCTTATACATGGGTAAGACAGAGCTCACGGGAGTGATGAAAATGTCATTAAATAGCCTTTCAAAACAACTAAAAATAATTGCATTATATTCCATCTTATCAGTGAGTGATCATAATCTATTTTACCATGATAAACATTTAGATTGTTTAACATTTTGTGATAATGGACATAACAATATAATGAACATCACAGTTTGTAAATTACTGTGCGCATTTCTTAATATACACTTAGGATAAATTTCTAAAAGTGGAATTAGTAGGCATTGATATTTTTAAGCAAAGAACATTTAGAAATTATACAACCTATAGAAGCCTGAATGGAGAATAAACATAGTGGAAGAACATTTTCTAACTCTGCTGTTGGCAAAAGTGTCAGGAGAAAAATTATTTTCGGTGACAGCTGACAAGTACTGTGATAAAGAAGGTACACCCTTGTCCCCACAGGCCCTAAAATGTACCCCAGGCAGTTCTGGGAGCTTCCCTCTGAGCTGGTACTTTTACTGCCAGGAAATCAATTCCTTAGAAACTGCCTGTTAAAATTTAAAACCTGACTGTTCCTAAAATGTTGAAGCAAAAAATCACATAAATGATCTAAGGTCTGGGCCGGCATGGGCAGCTGTAATTTATTTTCCTCACGTGTGTGTGTGTGTGTGTGTGTGTGTGTGTGTGTGTGTGTGTCTAGTAGTCTATTTTTGGAAGACGAGGCCTCTGGGCCTCTAACCAGAAGTGCTTTGAAAGCAACCTGGACACACCTGAGCCTGCGGAAGCATTCTAAGCTGTCTGTGAATATTTCTCACCTGTCAGAACCCTCACATTGACCACTCAGTAAAGCTGAGAAAACACCCTTTAGTTTCTCACTGTGAGTCAAGGCAACACCAGGCCTGGAATTCAGACCCTGTGATTTCTCAAGTTGCTCCTCAACTAATATCATCTTTACTTCACAACATTTTTCCACCAACACACCCAAGTGGAAAGCTTTGATGTCTTCAAGTTGAAAGAACCAAACTCATAGCAAAAAGTTTTAAATGACAGTTACTATTTTTATAGGTACTTTTCTTATGCTTTGCAATTTTCCAGGGAATTCTGAATAAGACTATAAATGGTTTTGCATTCATGGCAATACATTTTCTCTGTTAAATGATTCCATCCAGGTGTCACTTTGAGTACAAATGTCTTGGTTTACATTCTCCAACAAGAGGGGAGGAACAATTTACTTTTCAAGGCTTTTGAAGGAGTCACATGGATTCTCTGAATCAATAGAGATCTGATGTGGTCCTAGCCAGCCACTTCTGAGGGTCTGGGAAATCTTATTCCCAGCACCACAGCTGGCATCACCACGCTCTGTAAGCTGACCACTTCAGCATCCCTGGAGGTGCTTGGCCCAGGGTTTCTTTGGTCTCGAAGCCACAAAGAAGCAAAGAGCAAGGCTACAATAAACCCTGTGATGTCAGGAGGCACAGTCTGAACTCATGCAGAACACGAGATGTATGTATACATGGATTAGTATCCATGCGTGTGTTTCCTAGCTCTGCCTGCTGAGACGGACTGGGAACAGAGACGTCTCAGTAGCAATAAGCACACCAAATGCCCAGATCTTGGTTTCTCAATACTATTGTCTAATAATTTAAATGAGGGCTCCTTGGAGAATTGCAGATTCTAAGGTTCGGGAAGGGGTAATACAAGACGAGCCTGGAGCATCTTATGGTGCCAGAAAGAAAGGAATGCTTAAAAACAAAAAAAATAAAATAATGTCAAAAGGACATAGGAGTCAATTTAAAACAGCTCCTAGTGGACAAAACGAGAACAATTTGAGCTAAAAAAGTGACATTATATCATCCAATGAAAAAATAAATATCCATATTACATGCATTACTTAATAAATGGAGGAGAAGAGATAGCTCTTCATTACAGAATAAATCCAATTAATACATACTGCAGGAATGAGGGGGATAGAAAATTACCATTAGAACATCACAGCATTAATTGCTGTGGGCAAGAACCACTGATGGATATTAAAACTAGTGGGCAAAAGTTTAAAGAAGAACAGATATTTGCATAGCTTTAGAGTTCCCTATTTACAAAGGGAAATATGTCTTATTCCTAATATGTTAACCATTAAAGAAGAACCTTGTCTGTTAAGCATATTGTAACCATTAATATTTATAAAATAAATATTAACAAACACATGATACAATTTTCATTTTCTTAAAGTCTCATGACTTTGCTTCTGGAATCCTAAGTAAATGAACTCAAGTCAGGCATGAAAGTGTAAAATGTTGAATCTGTGTAGATCTAACAAAAAAATTTCTAGGCCCCTAGTTACAAAGATTCTCATATGCTTACTTGTTCCTAATTTGAGTATTTTCAAGTAATTCCCTAGTCTCCTACTAATAAGTGGAAGCCAGCCACTAAGTTCTGGTTAGTTCCTTGCTCCCGGACCTTGGCTCCTTGCCTTCCCACTCCTGCTGAGCCACCTGGATCTTTTGGAGACATCAGCACATGTGATCACACGTGATGTGATCCTGCTGCTTCAGGTTCCTCAGGCTGCAAGGGGCTCAGGTTTTCAAAGAAGGCTCACAGTCGCGGGGCAGCACACACAACCAAGTCTTAAAAAGTTTTGCACTAGGTAGCCTTCCTATGGTTGCGAAATCCTCAATCATTTTACACGAAGGACGGGTTAAGACAAGGTCAAGAGGGAAAGCAAGCATCTGGGCCATGGGGACCTGGGACTCAAACGTCATCGCAAGTTCTTCCTCTCTGCTTTTCTCTATTTCATTCTACAGGTTGGCCTTCAAGTCCAGAAACATGAACCCATGCATATTTATGTAATATGCTTTAATGATATATATTATTAATACATAATCAATGGTTTATTGATATTACAACATGCAACATAATAATGGTATCTATGTTTCTAGACTTTCAAACCATCCTGTGTATACAGACTGGATAAATATGACTTAACTGTGTCACATGATAAAGGCACAAGGTGAGTTAAGAGGGGATAGGGAAATAATTTATTAGTTGCCAATATTATCTATTACAGACCAGGCACTCCAGACAGAATCTTCTCAGGGCCATTTCCATGATTCCTGGGGGGAAATGCCGATTGACTAGCTTGGCTCACATGTTCACTACTGCTGGGACAGGTCAAAGAAATTTTTTTTTTTAATTGGGGTGACAATTGTTAGTGAAATTACATAGATTTCAGGTGTACAATTCTGTATTACATCATCTATAAATCCCATGTGTGTTCACCACCCAGAGTCAGTTCTCCTTCCATCAGCATATGTTTGATCCCCCTTACCCTCATCTCCCACCCCACACCCCCCACCCCCCTTACCCTCTGGCAACCACTAAACTATTGTCTGTGTCTATAAGTTTTCGTTTCTCATTTGTTTGTCTTGTTCTTTTGCTGTTTTTGGTTTATATACCACATATCAGTGAAATCACATGGTTCTCTGCTTTTTCTGTCTGACTTGTTTCGCTCAGCATTATACTCTCAAGATCCATCCATGTTGTCACAAATGTTCCTATATCATCTTTTCTTACCGCCGCATAGTATTCCGTTGTGTATATATACCACAACTTCTTTATCCATTCATCTATCGAAGGACATTTTGGTTGTTTCCATGTCTTGGCCATCGTAAACAAAGCTGCAATGAACATTGGAGCACATGTGTCTTTATGTATAAATGTTTTCAGATTTTTTGGGTAGATACCCAGGAGAGGGATTGCTGGGTCATATAGTAATTCTATTTGTAATATTTTGAGGAATCTCCACACTGCCTTCCAAAACGGCCGCACCAGTCTGCATTCCCACCAACAGTGTATGAGGGTTCCTTTTTCTCCACAGCCTCTCCAACACTTGTTACTATTTGTCTTGTTGATGATAGCCATTCTGACTGGGGTGAGGTGATATCACATTGTGGTTTTATTTGCATTTCTCTGATGATTAGTGATGTTGAGCATTTTTTCATATGTCTGCTTGACATTTGTATGTCCTCTTTGGAGAAATGTCTCTTAGGTCCTCTGCCCATTTTTCAATTGGATTGTTTGTTGTTTTGTTGTTGAGATGCATGAGTTCCTTGTATATTTTGATATTAGCCCCTTATCAGAGGCACTGTTTGCAAAAATCTTCTCCCATTCAGTTGGTTGCCTCTTTATTTTGTCGATGGTTTCTTTTGCTGTGCAGAAGCTTTTAAGTTTCATATAGTCCCATTCATTTATTTTAGCTTTTACTTCCATTGCCTTTGGAGTC
Source organism: Rhinolophus sinicus (assembly GCF_036562045.2). Lineage (NCBI taxonomy): Eukaryota > Metazoa > Chordata > Mammalia > Chiroptera > Rhinolophidae > Rhinolophus > Rhinolophus sinicus. The sequence continues at coordinate 72,905,247 of NC_133755.1, read as the reverse complement.
AAATTCATAAAATGCTCTTTGAACCCAAGGTCCATAAGTTTAGTACCTATGTTTTCTTCTATGCAGTTTATTGTGTCAGGTCTTATGCTTAAGTCTTTGATCCATTTTGAATTAACTTTGGTACATGGTGACAAATAGCAGTCCAGTTTCATTCTTTTGCACGTGGCTATCCAATTCTCCCAGCACCATTTATTGAAGAGGCTGTCTTTCCTCCATTGTATGTTTTTAGCTTCTTTGTCAAAAATTATCTGTCCATATTTATGTGGTTTTATTTCTGGGTTCTCAATTCTATTCCATTGGTCTATGTGTCTGTTTTTCTGCCAATACCATGCTGTTTTGATTATTGTAGCCCTGTAGTACAAGCTAAAGTCAGGAAGTGTGATACCTCCATTATTGTTCTTTTTTCTTAAGATTGCTTTGGCTATTTGGGGTCTTTTGTGGTTCCAAACAAATCTGATGATTTTTTGTTCTATTTCTTTAAAAAATGCCATTGGGATTTTGATGGGGATTGCATTAAATCTGTATATTGCTTTGGGTAATATGGCCATTTTAACTATGTTGATTCTTCCAATCCATGAGCACGGAATGTCTTTCCATTTCTTTGTGTCTTCTTCAATTTCTTTCAAAAATGTCTTATAGTTTTCAGCATATAGGTCTTTCACATCCTTGGTTAAGTTTATTCCTAGGTATTTTATTCTTTTTGCTGCAATTGCAAAAGGAATTGTTTTTTGTATTTCTTTTTCTGAGATTTCATTGTTAGTATATAAGAATGCAATGGACTTTTGTACGTTGATTTTGTAGCAGCAACTTTACTGTATTCGTTGATTGTTTCTAATAGCTTTTTGGTGGAGTCTTTAGGGTTTTCTATATATAGCATCATGTCGTCTGCAAAGAGTGATAATTTAACTTCTTCATTCCCAATTTGGATGCCTTTTATTTCTTTCTCTTGCCTGATTGCTCTAGCAAGAACTTCCAACACTATGTTGAAAAGCAGAGGTGATAGGGGACAGCACTGTCGTGTTCCTGAACGTAGAGCAAAGGACTTCAGTTTTTCACCATTAATTATGAGATTAGCAGAGGGCTTGTCATATACGACCTTTATTATGTTAAGGTATTTTCCTTCTATACCTATTTTATTAAGTGTTTTAATCATAAATGGATGTTGTATCTTGTCAAATGCTTTTTCTGCATCAATTGATATAATCATATGATTTTTGTCCTTTATTTTGTTTATGTGATGTATCACATTGATGGATTTGCGGATGTTGAACCATTCTTCTGCCCAAGGGATGAACCCCACTTGGTCGTGATGAATAACCTTTCTAATGCATTGTTGTATTTGATTTGCTAGAATTTTGTTTAGGATTTTTGCATCTGTATTGATCAGAGATATTGGTCTGTAGTTGTCTTTTTGTGTGTTGTCCTTACCAGGTTTTGGTATCAGGTAATGTTGGCCTCATAAAATGAGTTAGGGAGTACTGTCTCTTCTTCAATTTTTTGGAAGAGTTTGAGCAGGATTGGTATTAGATCCTCTTTGAAGGTTTGGTAGAATTCACTAGTGAAGCCATCTGGTCCCGGACTTTTGCTTTTGGGAAGGTTTTGGATGACTGATTCAATTTCGTTACTGGTGATCCGTCTGTTTAGATTTTCCAGTTCTTTGTGGTTCAGCCTTGGAATGCTATATGTTTCTAAGAACTTATCCATTTCTTCTAGGTTGTGGAATTTGGTGGCATATAGTCCTTCATAGTATTCTTGGATGATCCTTTGTGTTTCTGTGGTGTCCCTGATAACTTCCCATTTTTTATTTCTGATTTTGTTAATTAGTGTCTTCTCTCTTTTTATCTTAGTGAGTCTAGCCAACGGTTTGTCAATTTTGTTATTCTTTTCAAAGAAGCAGCTCTTTGTCACATTAATTCTTTTCTATTGTCTTTTTGTTCTCTATTTCATTTAGTTCTGCACTGAATTTTGTTATTTCATTTCTTCTGCTGACCTTGGGTTTCACTTGTTCTTCTTTTTCTAGTTCTTTAAGTTGTAACATGAGGTTATTTATTTGGGATTTTTCTTGTTTCTTGAGATAGGCCTGTAATGATATAAATTTCCCTCTTAAAACTCCTTTTGCTGCATCCCAAAAATTTTGGTAGGATGTATTTTCATTGTCATTTGTTTCTATGTATCTTTTGATCTCTCCTCTAATTTCTTCTTTGACCCAGTCGTTCTTTAAAAGTATGTTGTTTAATCTCCATGTATTTGTGTTTTTTTCTGCTTTCTTTTTGCAGTTGATATCCAATTTCAAAGCCTTGTGATCAGAGAATATGCTTGGTATGATTTCAATCTTCTTAAATTTGCTGAGGCTGATTTTATGTCCCAATATATGGTCTATCCTTGAGAATGTTCCATGTACACTAGAAAAGAATGTATAGTCTGATGTTTTAGGATGAAGTGCTCTATATATGTCAATTATGTCCATTTCATCTAATGTGTCATTTAGGGCTGCTATTTCGTTATTTATTTTCTGTTTGGATGATCTATCCATAGCTGTCAATGATGTATTTAAGTCCCCTAGTATAATTGTGTTTTGGTCAATTTCTCCCTTTAGTTCTGTTAGTAGTTGCTTGGTGTATTTTGGTGCTCCCTGATTGGGGGCATAAATATTGATGACTGTTATGTCTTCTTGTTGTATAGTCCCCTTTACCATTATGAAATGTCCATCTTTGTCTCTTGTTATCTTTTTCACCCTGAAGTCTGTTTCATCTGATATCATTATGGCTACACCTGATTTTCTCTGGGTACCATTTGCTTGGAGTGTCAATTTCCACCCTTTCACTTTGAGTCTATGCTTGTCCTTGTAGCTGAGATGTGTCTCTTGGAGACAGCATATGGTTGGGTTTAGTTTTTGATCCAATCTGCTACTCTGTGCCTTTTTATTGGTGAGTTCAGTCCATTTACATTTAGGGTGATTATTGATATGTGAGGATTTCCTGTCATTCTATCTTTAGTTTTCTGGTAAGGCTGTGTCTCCATTGTTTCTTTGCCTTTTGTTGTTGTCTATTATTTCTGTGTGGTGGTATTCTATGATGTTTCCCTCTGTTTCTTCTTTTATTACAGTATATATTTCAGTTCTGCATTTTTTTTTTTTTTGAGTGGTTACCCTTAAGTTTATGTAAAAGAAAGTTTGATATTTAGAGTATTCCATTTTCTTCAGCATGCTTACTTTCTCCATTCCCATATTCGGTTCAGGCCTTTACTCTCCCCCTTTTTGAGTTTTGGTTGCCACAAATTGTCCCTGTTGATGGTGGTCGAATAGCCTCCTTTAGTATTTCTTGTAGTGCAGGTCGTGTATTAGAAATTTCCCTCAGCTTCTGTATGTCTGGAAAGGTCTTTATTCCTCCTTCATATCTAAAGGATATCTTTGCTGGATATATTATTCTTGGCTCATAATTTCTCTCTTTCAATAGTTTGAATATTTGGTTCCACTCCTCCTGGCTTGTAGAGTTTCTGCTGAAAAATCTGATGATAATCTAATGGGCTTTCCTTTGTAGGTTACCGTCTTCTTTTCCCTGGCTGCCTTGAGGATTCTTTCTTTGTCGTTGATTTTAGACAGCTTCAATACAATGTGCCTTGGAGAAGGCCTGTTGGGATTGAGGTAATTAGGTGTTCTATTTGCTTCTTGGATTCGAGGATCCAGTTCTGTCCACAAGTTTGGGAAGTTCTCATCAACAATTTGTTTGAATATATTCTCTGTTCCTTCTCTCTTTCTTCTCCTTCTGGTATGCCCATTATTCTTATATTGCTCTTTCTGATGGAGTCAGAAAGTTCTTGTAAGTTCTTTCATTTCTTTTAAGTCTCAAGTCTCTTTCTTCTTCTATCTGTGTCATTTTCAGGTTTCTATCTTCGATGTCACTGATTCTTTCCTCCATCTGGTCAACTCTACTACCTAAGCTGGTTATTTCATTCTTAATTTCTTCTATTGAGTTCTTAATCTCCAGAAATTCTATTTGGTTCTTTTTAAAATTTCAATCTCTTTCGTAAAATGCTCATGCTGTTCTTTGATTGTGTTTCTGAGTTCATTAAACTGCCTTTCTGTGTTTTCTTGCATCTCGTTGAGTTTTTTGAGAACTGCAATCTTGAATTCTCTGTCATTTAAGTCACATATTTCCATATCTTTAAGTTCCTTTTATGGAGACTTTTCACTTTCTTTCTGAGCTGTCTTGTTGCCTTGGTTATTCCTGGCAATTACTGATTTATTATTTCTCTTCGTAGACATCTACAGGAGTGGCTTCTGCAACAGGTTGATAGGAAGAGGTCTTTCTTTTGTTTTCCAGTACTTGTTGGTAGAATGTTTTATTTTCTCTCCGACTGCAGCCTTTTTTCTCTCTCTCACATGGTAGTGCTATGTTTTCTCTGCACTATTCCAGCTTCTCACACAATGGGGGGATTCCCTGGGAGATGGGCTTCTCCTCTGGTAATAGTTCTCCTGTGTCACAGGGCACAGTGTACGTGTGGGTATGCAGAGAGCTTTTGAAGTTCCAAAGCTCTTCCTGCACCAGATTCAGAGCCCGTATGTTTCAGCAGTTCTGTTTACTCCTGCAGGGATCCGCCCAGACAGGTGGGGCCAGGGGCAGGGTGAGTTGTGAGAGGTGGCCCAGAGCAATGGCGGTGTCCACCACCACAGCCCGTTCTGCTTCCACAGCTCCCTCCCCTTTGCCAGAACTAGTTGGGCTGCAGATCTGTGTCTGCGGTCCATAGTTCTCAGAACAGCAAATATTCTGTTCTTTTGATCTGACACTGCTACTGTTCGCTTCTAGCACCGGGCAGGTGGGGGCGGAGCGAGCTCTGGGAGGGGAGGGAGGGGGCGGCTAGTCTCAGTGTCTAAGGCTCTGTTCTCTGCTCGGCAGTGAGGGCTTAAACCACCGTTTTCAGCCGTCTTCCCTCAGTCTTTTCTCCGAGGTCTCTGCCGTGAGTGTTGGGTTCAGCCGTGTTATATGCTGTCCCCTCAGCCCTGTGGGCCATAAGCGGAGCCCTAGCAGTCCGAGTTCTTCCCTCTCCCACAGCTGCAGTAGCTCCGGGAAGCAGCGAGCTCGGAGCACTGACCTAGGTCTGTGTCTTGCGCCCGAGTGGCTTCGTCTACACACTTCTCCCTTTCCTCCTCCCCCCCCCGCTCGCGTGAATCTTTCACCTTTAGGTGAATTCAGTAGTGGGCCTGTTCGTCTTGCCTGTCTGCTGTGCAGGGCGTCGTTTGTGGAGTTTTTGTTGTTCGATTAGTTGTAAATTCCAGGGGAGCTTTACAGAGGCTCACCTCACGCCGCCATTTTGATCCGGATCTCTGATTTGACATTCTAACAGCTATCTACTATAGTTTATAATTGGAACCATCTCTCAAATAGGACTAACTATGAGGCAGAAAATTTACATAATCTATATGATTTGGAGTCAGGATTAGGTCCCCAAGCAGTCAGTTTACACTCTTAGCCACTAGCTATATGGCCCATTATTTAAAGACTTGTTTTTCTTTTTCTGATTCTAAAGTTATAATTGTTTATTGTGGAGAAGTAGAAAAATACAGAACACTTTAGGAATAAGATATCACCATGCTAGATAAATACTATTAATACACTGGTGTATTTCCTTCTATTTTCTATTTGTGTGTTGTTTTCCCAGTTGAGTTCATGTTATTTACTCACCTCATACCTTGTTTTTTTTATTTGTTTTTGTTTTTTGATTTCTATCATAAGAACTTCCTCATGTTATTAAGCAATCTTTGGAAATCTGATTTTTCAAATCCTACTGTATAGTGTTTGATTTTTACAGGGTTACACTTATTTATTATTGAGTAGTTATTTTATTTCCTACATTTTATATAAATGATCCCATCATAAATATGTTTACATAACTATTTGCCTACATCTCCAATTATTTCATAAATTTATTTTATAAGTAAATAAATTTCTATGAAATTTTAATTTTATAAAATTTATTTCATGGATTTCTGTATCAAAAAAAGGTCTGAGATTTTAAAGGACTTGAAATTTGTTGCCCAATTACTTTCCCGAAAAATGTTTCAATTTATGCTCACATTACACAGATATTTTGATGAAGAGACCCCCATCCTCTTGTGGGAAATCAAACTTTATAAACAGAGAAGAAAAAAAAAAGTTCAGTCTCAGAGGACTTTCAATCTTAGAGAAAGGTGAGATTTTAGAAGTATGATGTGAGAATATGTATTTGCCTTAGCTTCTTAAGTGGGAGACACAGCAGATTGGATGAACAACAGAAAAGATGGAATTTGCTAATGTATCTGCAAGAGTAAAAAGTAGATCAGTTGAGGTAAATACCCTCAGGAAGAATAGATATGGGTATCAGAGAAGGTGTTTGGACTTAGAAGATGGATCATTTCTTCCTTGAAGTAAATCAGATAAAAATGTAATTTTAGAAGAAAAGATAAACTGTTTATATTATTCTCTCTCTCTCTGTCTCTCTGTCTCTCAACACCAGCAAACAAACAAATACCAAAGTGATTATTTTTAATAAAGCAAAAGAGAGACAAGATCAATTACCCAGTGTCACCATATGAAAAGTGGAACATAAAGTGAGGGATATGCTTTCCTTAGATAACATGAAAAGAAAAGGATCAATTAACTTCAAGAAGACAGAAGAAGTTTGGAAAGGGAGACCTAGAAAGAGTAAATTGCTCTTTAAAAAGGAGGCAAAGGTGATGCTGAGCCCCCTCATAAGAGCAGAGCAGTTCTGTCTTCTTCCAGAATGCACATTGGTAGAGGGGACATATAAGAACAAAGATCCAGGGAAGGTTGTTCAGAGCAGGGGCAATGCAAGGCATGTAGGGGATAACGTCTGTGCACAGAACTTATAGGTTTCCAGCAAAACATAGGCAGAAAAAATAAGGGAAAAAGAACATTAACAAACATCAGACATTAAAGGGCAAATGATAATAGTGAGCATGAAAAGAAGTGAGGTGGTAAATGAAGAAATGACAGAAAATCAGAGCATTAGTTTCCTATGGCCGCTGTAACAAATGACCTTACACTTGGTGGCGTAAAATCGCACAGATCTATCTTATACTTCCGGAGCCAAAAGTCTGAAATGGGTCTTACTGGGCTAAAATCAAGGTGCCAGCAGGGCTATGTTCCTTCTGAAGGCTCTGGGAGAAAATCCTTTTCTTTTCTTTTCCATCTTCTGGAGGCTGCAGTCTTTGGCTCTTGTCTGTATCACTTCAACCTCTGCTTCTGTCTCCACATATCCCCCAACTCTGACCCTCCTGCCTTCCTCTTCTAAGAACACTTGTGATTCATTGGGCTCACTCAGGTATTCCAGAATCATCTCCCCATCTCATAATCCTTAACTTAATCATGTAAAGTGACATAGTCACAGGTTTCAAGATTATGACACGGACATCTTCGGGGGACTACTGGTCTGCCTACCAACAACACCAGACACATCTGAGGTTGATGGATAGCAATAGTTGGGAATGATATTACAGACCATCCTGGACAAGCTTCCATCTGAACTTGGAGCCCCTCTCTTTGTCTATAGGCAAAATAAGTGACGACAGATCCAGAAATGAAGGTAAAGCACAGGGGTCTTAGTTTTAAAAAAATCAAAAATAGGTAAATCGAAAGAACAAGAAGTATTGAAATTTAGAGAGAATTAAGCTAAGATGAACAAAAAGCAAAAAAAATTAAGGATCTTCCCCCCACACCCCAACATGTAGTAGGTGCTATTAAAAACCTTTTTTTAAAAAGAAAACAGTTCCTGATGGAGAAATTGTAAACCAAGCAATGAGAGAGAAAACTGCCCCTGACTTTAATGTGCGTTCTCTGACTGGGTAAAATAATGTGTGAGAGAATTTCCAGTGCCGTTCTGGAGGAAGAGAACTCATTAAAGGTCTTTTACCCATTTTGACAATTCTTTATTATCTTGGGCTAATGGAGAAGATTGCATGTGTAGATATTAAAGAGGGAACCACAAACTGTTTAGCACAATTCTGGCATGGGGTGAGGGTTGAGGGAATCCTGTTGGGTATGTGGAATTAGGGGAGCCACAGGCCCTAGGGTTTGCTGAGATGGCCACCAAAGAACCCGAGGACACTCAAGGAACAGGGCCTGCATAGTATAGGCTTCCATTTGTAACAACTGTCACAGGACTGGGGGTAAGGCATTATGGGACAGACACAAATGTGGATGTTAAGGTGACATAAACGTGATCACATGATTGTTAAATAGGGCTGATAATAGACTAAGATTAGGAGGAAACCAAGTAAAGGGAAGAACTTAAGAAAATAGGAAAAAATTGAGGAAAAGTAAATTTATTTCCTGATTTTTTCCCTATATGTAATTGAAAAAAATGAGTATAAATGAACTGATCCTCATAGAAAAAAAAAAAGATAATTAAATTAATATCATGCGTATAAGAGGTCTCTATAGTATATTAATATATTCAGAAATCAAATCTATAAATCATGAAAACATATAGTCCTCACACACACACACACACAAATAAACAAAAACAGATGAGATAAATAATGGGAAACTTCTTGAATAACTCAAATAATTTTATAATTAGAAATAAAATGCCTTTATTTTGGAATGATTCTATTCTCATTATCTGTGCAAAATAATACACATTCTTTTTTGGAAATAAAAATTACATTCTTGAAATTGTCCCTACCTCTACTGGTAAAATTCAAAAAAGTAATTCTCCACAAAAGATACATTCTTACTAAATCTTTAGTGTCAAAGTGGCACGTACACCTTTTAGCTGAACCAAGGACATCAGTAAGTGCTGAACTTAGCACTCCCTGCTAACTGAGGAGAAAAAAAGTGCTGGAGGACTGCCATTTTAATTGAAGAAAAGGAAAACTTCTTCTAAGGTCTAAAAGGCCTTAGGTCTGGCACCAGGATTGTCAGAACCAAGGTCAGTCTCCTGGTGTATGAAATATCAGTGTAGGGCAAGAAAAGACAGATTTTATTTATGAAGAACTCTGAGCTCTTGCGTTTTTGTTAAGTAAAACCTTAGGGTATGGGGAAAATCACTGCGGTAAAAGAAAGTTTGCAACTTTTCAACTCAGTTCCAAATTGAGTCCCTGTTGGATTGGAAATGGAACATTTTGACGTCCATTCTTCTCTTAAGCATCTTGCCAAGGACTTGGTCAGAACAATTCAGTAGATTTGGTGTGTTATATGATCCTTGATTTCCTCGTGCCCTTTCACTCTCGTTTGTACATGAAGTTGAGGTGATGGTAGCTGAGGTGAGAGAACATGGCAGTCTGTGTGTGAGTGAGTTCGGAAGGGAGGGAGGCCAATGCATATATATGTATGCATACTTAATTATCTAATAACGGGTAAAGAGTATGGATGGACAAATGGTCACCTTGTTGGCATGTTCTGAAAAAGTCCAAAAATTTGACATATGGCCTTCTGTAGTCACATGTCTTAGATGTAATTCTTCAATTCCTTCTAACTTACATAAAGGGAAAATAACAATATTGACGTCATCACATCATTCTCTCTGCACAAAAAATGAAGCTTTTCAGTAAGTGGGTTATCATTTATCTAGCAATAGATTCCCTTTTTGGAGCTCAGGTGATTTTTAAAATTTGTTAGGGTTACTAAACTCCCACAGTTCATACTTGGGGCCCTTTTCCCAACCCAGATGGCATTCTGGGAGAAGGGCGGGCTCTGGTGTCAAAGAAGGATAGAGTCACTCCTCAGACCTGCCACTGGCCAGCCACACAACCTTGTCTAAGTTACTTAATGATTCTGGGCTTGCTTCCTTCTCTGGAAACTGAGCAGATCACAGCTGACCCTTGGCATTAATGTGAGAATCCAGTGAGAATATAGTAGACAATAAGGAACCAAGAAGTGCAGCTTCCCTTTCTAAGCAAAGGCTAGCATCACATGTCCCTTTCGGGGAGGCAGGTGGAGCTCATATGCTAAGATTCCTGCAGTGCTGTGAAGGTACCAATGGTTTTGGACAAGAGATCAAAACTTGAAATGATTTCTTTACTCCATCCTAGCCTTCAGTGCTTGCACTTTTTTTAAACTCTCTTTGCCACCTCCTGTCAATCTCACTGTCCAACTTTTTAAAAAGAAATCTAAAGCCATAGCGGCATATGTAACTACCCATGAGACAGCTTGATGTGAAGTCCCACAGGAATTTAAATAAATTTGTTCATAACTTAACTTCAAACCCGAACACCAGCCTGTATATTTCATTATCTTCTTTTGTTTAAGTTTATTGCAAACTAGTGAAGCTTTATAGAAACTGGCTATGATGTAATACCTTCCCCCAACCTCATTCTACTCTCCTACTCTTTGTTCTGGTTTTCATTTTTAAAAACTATCTTGCACCTTTCTTAGAAAAGCTTTTTCTGAATATAATATTAACATAATAAATTGAGCATATCTCATATGCTATCAAAGTCATGTTTCTTGAAAAGGCCTTGCTGTCTAAAATGCCCTTTCTTACGTGAGTTACCACTTTTCTGCTGTGGATTTGAAGTTCTTGATCAGTGGCAACATGATGACCCTTCAGAGCCGGAAAAGAAATAAAATGGTAATCCACAATGTGATTTTTTTCAATCCAATTTCCCGAAAATCAAGGGTTTCTGTTTGTTTGTTTCCACATGCAATTAATTTCAATGTTAAAGTTCACAAACTGGTATTTCAAACATTTCTCATTCTCTCAGCATCTCAGTTTCAAGAATGTTTATCAGCTTCAACCCTGACATTATGAAGCTGCTAACATAGTTTGAGTGACCCAGTAGGCCTTATAATCGTAAGATGGTCAACACGTATTACCCTGACTGAACCTCAGAATTCTTTGAGGAAAACCTTCTAAGATGTCAGTGGCAGACGTTGTCTGAGCTGCTAATTATATGTCCAGGAACTTGGGTTAAAATTTTGATTGTGAAGAATTATAAAGCAGTGTATTCATGAACATTAACTCTACCCCGACTTAAGTCGCTGAACACAATTATAAATGAATCAGACACGACAGCTTCCATCCTCTGTAAACGCCACAGTCATAAGAGACCACATACAATAAATTCACAACAGAACAGAAACAGGTTGACTTTGATTTTAAAATAAAAATTTGCTGTTTGTTTTGCTTGGCTGTTGCCAAACTTGAAGAAGTATATTCCTTCCTGAGGTCATAGACAGCTTTTTTGTAGAGAAAGCTGAAAAATTCTCTATTCCAATGCCTATAAGAAGTTTAATAACCAAGAACTGGCATAAAAATCTCCCTTTACAACTTTTCAATCTGATACAGACTGATGGGCAAATCTGCCTGACATACGACATATCCCTTTGTTTCTCAATAATCTTCAAATACAGTTGTAAAAAATATGAAGCCTGGACGATTGGGTTGCATCTTCCTTAACTGTGTTTGGTTCATTTGCCTCAGGGTTTTTAAAGTGTATTTATCTGCATGTCAGTGACAAGCTTTTGATTTTGGAGTTTAAGGTCAAGAACACTTAGTAGTTAAATTTTCTCAATGTATTCCCTTAAATCAATGGAACGTACAATTCATTTTCTTTTTTTCCTTCCTACATAGAGCTTACCTAGGATAGTAAGAGTTAACCCTTACTGAATGTTTTCTAAGCACCAGGTACCATACCTCCTGTTTACTCATTTACTCCCAAGCACCCTATGAGTTAGGTACACCAAAATATGAAAGGAATTGAGCACTTTAAAAATCTATCCCTCAGAAAGCAGCTCACATATGAAAATTGTCAAAAAACACTGTATATGTACCTTGCATTGTATTTCACTTCCCTACCCAGTTTTTGGACGATGAGGAACCAAACTGTGGCTGCTATGTCAACCATTAACTACCATACGCCACAGAAGGTGCAGGGAATCAGAGCAGAGCATTTCAAACTTTAATATCCACCCACTCACCTAATGATGTTGTTAAAATGCAGGTGATTCAGTGGGTCTGAGGTGGGGCCTGAGGATTTGCAAGTGAAGCTGACATTGCACCTCCCAGCACACAGGGACCAGCAGGGAACCAGGTAACAGGCTTAATATGAGCTCTGTGACAACCAGAGGCACCACTGAAATGGAAAGAGGCCTCAGTCCCAGGTTCACATACATTTGCATGACACTCAGAGTGAGCGCCTTCTGCAACTGTGTGCTGGTCACCTCGCTTACTTCCCACTAGTCCCTACTCTGATTTACTTGTCAAATCAGCCTCACCCAAATCAGAGATCTTACCTTGTACCAAACTTTACCAGTAATTTCTGGACTACAGCCAATCCAGAGTCTCAGACAAGGCAGAAAGAAGTCTGGCACATCCTGTGTACCCACCAGGGGCTTTGTTCCTGCATTAGACCTGCACTCTCTGCACAGAAAAATAGATGGGCTCCAAGTGAAGTTCTGTGGGCATCCACACAGCAGGGAGGGCTTAAATGAAAAAAATACCGCAATGTTATATATACCCAGGAGAGTTGTTTGGCTTATGTGACATTCTCTCCTAAAAGTCTTGCTTCATAGACTATGGGATTATTTACTAAACATTATTTATTAGGCAGGCCATCCTGTTGATGGTATTCAATAAATAAAGTCTCTTCCTCCTAGCAGATGCCATTAGTCTTTTCATCCATTAGTTTAGTTGACAAGAAGCTTAAATCAAGGGCATCTGCTGGCAGCTTCACCTCCTTCCTCTTACCTAGTTGCTGAGGAACTATTTTTGAAAATGTTCAATTATTTTTGGCTCCCTCTATAGTATTATTATTGACAATTTACAGAAAGTTTGCCTAACTCACACAACTCTTACAAGTGGAGGAGCCAGGATTACTTCTAAGCAATCCAACTCCAAGATTTGTGTCTAACCACACAAGGGACCCTTCTTCCCAGTAGGTGCTGATTCCGGAAGTCATCTCCCTGCCCGGCCTCTCTTGCCCCAGGAGGCTGGCTGGTATGCATGGCGTCTGGGTGTCCTTATCTTCTACCTCCTGTTGACTTGGACCAGTGGGGATCAATAGTAGGAGACGGGAGAGGTGAAGGAGGTTGGGGCATTTTTCTTCCTGTTCCTCTCTCCGAGGTCCCCTCTGGCTGGACTATGGACCTGGACCAGGGCACTATTTCTCACTTGCAGCCCCTTCTATTAGCTTCGTTGTTCTTTCAGTTCCAGAGTAATCCAGGTGCTGTGTTCTTCTCAACTCCATGCCCACATACTTACGAATGATTATTTTATTAAACTTCTTCCATGATACAATTTGAGTATGACATTCATTTTCTCCTAGGATCTGATTGACACAAAGTCTACACATCTGTGGACCCCAAGTGCTTGTTCATATGTGTTTTCCATGAACTTCATCCAAACCAAATCCCATGGCTGAGTGTGATATTCAGGGACACCATATTGCTCTAAAATCCTCTACATGCTGTGCTACCATTCCAGATTTTAAAATTTCCCCTTTCCACCCCCTTTTTAAAAAAAATCATTCATGCCCTATATATCACATGGACCTCACTGCCTGGGGTGTCATAGACAGTGACTTTCAGGATTTTTTTTTGTTTTTTTTTATTTTATTAATTTATTTATTTTTAATTAGTTTCAGGTGCACAAGACAAAGCAGAACTTAGACGTTTATCATTTATATCCCTCACACTGTGAACTTTCAGGATATTTTGAGCTTTTCCTCCTCTCAGCTCTCCAGGGACATAGATTAAAACTGTCATTTTCAATTAACAGAGAAGCCAGAGACTGCAGAAAGAGCAATTTTCTCAAGGTCATTACAAGTTGTTGATAAGGGTAACAGTCAAGCTCTGACTTCCTGCATTTCCCGTGTAGTTCTTAGGCTTCTGCAGAAACCATGTAGTTTATCCATTTTCTGTCTGGTTTGATTAGACTCTGGGATGAGCTCTATGGAAAAGAAAAACAAGTACAATTCAATTTCCATCACTCTTGATTGAGGAATTGAAAACAGATTGAAGGAGACCTAACTCTGAGCTTACTATATGTGCAAATGTTGAAAATCAGTGGGAGCACTGAACAGCCTGCTGAGACATTTCAGGCAGCTCCTCCTCGGAGCCTCTATTCTCACCATAATTTAAAATGTTTCATAGTCCTGAAATGGCAGCATGGGATGCTGCAGTGTATCATCTCATAAGTGCCAAATTTACTACTTGTAAATTGCTCTAGATGCTAATTGGATCCTAACCGTGTCCTTTTGATTTTGCTAAAAGTGTGTTTATTACTACTCCTTGGGATTTGTTTCTATTTTTTTCAGGTTTGATATAGAGCAGAAACCCACTCTACTCTGATCCTTAAGAAGTTCCTGTTTGAGGGGCCATACACCTCATACACCTGGTGGGTGGTATAGTTGCATTTCCATCACTTATTTGCATACTCCCTCAAGTCTTCCCATATGCAGCCTTCTTCCTGTCCTGGACTATTGTCAGATGTTGTTGGAGGTTCGAGAGTGAGCTGTGTCTTATTGAAGAGTTTTCACTTGGCCTAAGAAGTAAATTGACATGAGACAGATTAACTGGAGAAAATAACCAAGTTTAATTGCACATGTACATATGGGGGTTCCATAAGACTATGGGACCCCAGAACAAGAGAGGCCCTTGAGGCTTATATGTGATCTTGAGCTAAGAAGAAAGTAGAAGGTTGGGTTTGAACTTCAAAAGGAAGGAAGGCAATATACATGGAGATGGAAAAGCAAATGTTTTGTAAACAAATGTTTTCTGGGCCATCTTTAACAATGGGACACAGAAAGGACTTTGATGGAAGGAAACTTGGTAGATTCCTCCCTGTTTATTACACCTAGTTCATATTAAAATATAGTTATCTGTGAGAATAGCTCCCTTCCTGGAACGGGTCCTCTATCTAAATTCTTTTAGGCAGTTGTAGGAGAGGTTAGTGGTTCTTCCTGAGTCCTTTTTTCCCCCTAAAATAATAAGCTTAAAACAATGAAAGGAGAACTGACTCTGGGTGGTGAATATACAATGCAATGTATAGATGATGTATTATAGAAATGTACACTTTAAACCTATATAATTTTACTAACCAATGTCACCCCAATTAATTTAATAAAAAAGTAATCAACATTCCCAAGAAACCATATTTTGGGGTGGCAAACTCTGCTTCCCCTCAGTCTCTAATGCAAATGTGAATAAATATGGATGAATAGTAACATATGTATATATTGAAATATATTGAAATATTCCTTCTTAGAAATCTAGTACGATTATTTTTCGTTCTAGAAGTTTCATCAAAAATTAGAATACAGTAGATTTTAAGGATTTGCATTTTTATAAGAAGTATCAAAGACTTTATTAAACATCAGCCCTTTACTTGAAGAAATAATGTCAGAAAAAATCTTGTGAGTTGTCTCCTGGGAAGTTTGTAAATGATTTGTTTCTTTTTCTTTTGTGTCTTTATATAAAGTAGCCAAGCTTTATTCCTATAGCTATAAATTCTAACAGAAAGCAAATCACACATATTTATTAACTTTCCTGAATTCTCAATATCACTTGTTAATCCAGTAAAAACTGTTCCTTGTTGCTATGAAGGTAATGGCAGCAATACAAACACACATTGTCACTTCATTAGGATTGTACGTTCATCTCAAGTCTCTCCTGAAATTTCTCCGCTGAATTAGGTGATAATGATAACACTCAAAAGCATACAGCATGGAGGCAGGGGACAAAAGACTGCCAGGCAATCAGCAGCAGCAGATTTCTATTGGGATTTAAAATTAAATGGTGGGATCAATGGGCCAGCAAACAGACAGGGAATGCTCCCTGTCAGTTCGCAGTTTGCAGCAGCAGCAGCAGCAGATGTAAAAATTCACAGTGTGGAGGTCGAAGCTGGGGGTCTACGCCAGAGTGCCTGAGTTACAGGCTGAGGTAGCAGTATGCAGCAGCCTTCCTGTCCTGTGAAGTGGCTGTTGGCCACTGCGCGGCATCATCTTCTTTTGAGGAAGTGAACCCACTCATCATTGAAGGAAGGAATACAGCTAATAAACATAGTAGATGGGCTCTGCAGACTTTAAGTACAAAGCGTGGTGTGATTTGTTATTGTTGAGCCTCCTATACCAAAGCTCAGGAAAGAAACCTCCTAGGATGTAGCACCAGTATACCACAGCCACCTGAAATACATGTTGGCTGCTCAATTATGAGACATTTCCGACATTCTTTATTCAATAAGCAGACATGGATTGACTGCTCATCCTGTGCCAGGTGTAGAACAATTTTATTGTTCAAGCTATTAAACAGAAGGGAAGTAAGAGAGAAAGCAGGAAGGTCAGTTAGAAATCTCCTGAAATAGTCCACAGGAGAGAGGAGGGTGGCTTAGACTAGTGATGATGATCAGGGTCTAACAAGGCTAGAAGACCACCCACACTGCTAATGGATTGGGTATGGGCTGTGAGAGAAAGAAAAGCATCCAGGATGTCTTTGTGGTTCTTATGCTGGGCAAACAGGAAAAAAAGTAGATTGCATTTATCGAGATAGTGGTCTGTGGGAGGCTTCTGGGGAAAAGATCGAGAGCTCAGTTTGGACATATTAACTTTGAGAACTCAATTAGACATCCAAATAGAGATGTCAAGAAAGCATTTGAATACACAAATCTAGATCCAAGTGCTGAAGAATCGTTTGGGAGTTGTTGGTATTTAGATACTATTTCAAGCTATGAGACTGGATATGATTCCCTAAAAAGTTTTTCAACTTAGTGTTTGAAATATCTGTTAAACAGATCCCAGAAAAATGAAAGGACATATTAACCGAAAAAAATCGTTACCCAAGGAATAATAAAGATAGAAGTTCTAAGTGGGCTTCTGAGAGAGGTGAACAGATTTGTAAAAGACTGGAGCTGGGAAACACCTAACCCCAAAGAAACACAGTAGAATTTATGCCTGTAGCCCCAAAGTGTGCAGAGTGCCGAAAATATAATTGATGTCGTTCAATATCTGACACGTGAATGCATGAATGCATGGATGAATGAATGAAAGCTTGGTGGAAAGGCAGGCAGGTTTCCCAGAGACAGTGTGGAATTGCTTGGGCGCGCTATCATTGCAACAATTGGGTTTCCTCACACTTCTTTGCTGGCTGTTTTCTTGACTATTTATGACCAATTCTTAGGATATAGGCTCCTGGCTTTTCTTGTTTGTGGTATGAAAATTAACCCTCTTGTCTTCTTTTTCTCTTCTCAGAAGCATCCACGGATGATGGTCAGGAATCATCAGGCTGAGAAAGAGAAGGGTGAATAAACCAGATAACCCCAAGGAAAGCTCAAGGGAAGGCAGTATGGTAATCGTACTTCTGTAGTCACCTCCTTTTATTTTGCAGCTGAATTTCTCAGTAAGGGGTACCAATGAGCTGAGGAACACTGCTAATTTGCCAGATCAACATAACCTCTAGGGAGAAAAGCAAATAAGCATTCCAATTAACTTCAGCATTGGGTAATTTGAATCTTCTAAGATGTCTCTTCTCTTTTTTGGTTAATTACTGTGGCAAACCTATTTTCTGTTTCAATTAAGTCCTGAAATGCCTTTCATTCAACTGGGCTGCTACTGCAGAGTGGTTTTCATGGGAAGGCATTAGGAGTCTTTCATTTCAGAAGAAATAGACCGTCCTGGTGGCTGTAGCTTTGTCACTAATTTCAGAGAAGATAGCCTAATGATGGCCAGCCTGCACCTGTGGAGGAACAACCCCCTCCCCCACCCCTGACAACCCAATAAAAAGGGGAGGATACCTACCATGTACAGTCACAGTTTGTCACTCTACCTCTTGAAAACCACCATCTTTCCTCAACAATATGAAGTGAGCACTCACTGCTCAGGAAACTTTTTTCTTAGTGTTGGATGGAGCAGATTTCTCTGCGGGCTCTGTCAACCGAGAAATGAGCAGAATGGCTCACTTGTTGGGCATGCACTGTGTGCTGGTCACTTTCCCCAGGTGCTTTCATAACACAACAGCCCAAAAGGTCAGTACTATTAGTACAGCCTGACTTTACAGAAAAAGAAAGCAAGGGAGCTTAAGCAGTTTTCCAGCTGACACGCTGCTAGTGTTGGAGTGGGAGTAGACTAGGCTGCCAGGATCCAGACAATAAACTCAGAATCACTGCAGTTGGCCCTTATGTGCTCTCTAATTGGACATTTTCTTTGTTTTGTTATTGAATTGGACTGTAAGCTTCTACAGGTCAGGCATCCTATCAGGGCACTCATCCTAGGGCTGAGGGAAGCCGCTTGTGATGAAGCGAAGCCAGACAGCTGGCTGCTGAGCAATCATGGCTCAGCTTTCCACCTTGTGCCCATCTGCATTGTGATGTGCATGACGGCTTTCCTATGGATTTAAACACCTACGGTGCTGCAACTCCCCTCTCCTGCAGAGAGGGCGCTCCCTCAGAGCAGGGACCAGAGCTTTCTATCTACCAGCTTGCCTAGTCACTTAATAGACCTGAGGTTTGTTAGCAGAGCATGTCACTCTTCAGAGTGCTGTTATGTACTGTGTCCTCTCACTTTTCCTGGATCCACAGTATTTGTTTACACATATTTATACATCTCCCGTAAGATCCCCCCAAAGTAGAGACTTTGTGTTTCTCTGAATGCCCCAGCTAGAATAGTGCCTGGTATATAGTACATGCTGAATGCTGAATACCATTTTTTTTTTTTTTTTGGTATGACTATGTCACACAATAAACCACTTAATTTTTTTTTGGTTTATTCAATGCTAAAATTATTTCTCTTTTCTGATATGTTCCCTCTCCATTTTGAATGACAAAAACCCGTATTTTACTCAAAATTTTTAAGAGTATAGTAAGAGAAAAATGATAAAAAATGAATTTAAGGTCAATAGTCTTAATTGGGATATACCTCATTAACAACAGTAAATAATACCTTCTACAATTTTAACAGTTTATCACCTATTATCATAAATTGTGACATTTCTTAATAGACACATATATGCACTTAGTGCTTTTATGAATGCAAACTTGGCCTTATAATTATATATTACTGAGTCATAGTGATTAATGAAAACATGGAAAAAACACCAAGAACAATGCTATTTCATTACAGAGAATAAAGCTGCTGAACTATTCTGATAGAACTTCTGATGAATGATGTGAACAGAATTTTACCAATAAACTAAGCCAAGATTCTAGTTTGAGTCTTATTTTAAAACTCAACACACTACAATAATCATTCATTGTGGAACCTTTTGTGTGCTGGGTGCTGAAGACACAAAGTCAATAAAACACACATAGACACACACACACACACACACACACACACACACACACGTGAATAAGACCCTCAGGATGCTAAGACCTTAGATTCCCCAAGATTATTTACAGATTGAGGCTACATTAAAGAAAAGAGATAACTGTTTGAACATAGATCATTTGGAAACAAAATCAGGGCAGAAGAATTTATATGCAAACAAAGGATTCAGTTTTAATTTCTTTGTGATATACAGCATTGTAGGAGCTGGGAGATAATTCTCCAGGTGCAAGCATTTATAAAGTGGCTTTTAGAAGCATGGAGAAAGAAAATCGACACTTATCGAGCATCTCCTATTGGACAGACAAGTAACTAACAAATGTTAGTCATAAGGATCCCATGGAGATTTTAAACAATACTGATTCCTGAGCTCCACCTCCAGAGATTGTGCTTCAGGAGCTCTAGGAAGGTGGCCTAGGAAACTGCATCATGATATGGGTGGTCTGAGAGCTACATTATGAAAAACTTGAACTGTCCCCCACACACTCATTAATTGAACCTACTTTGGTCTTGTCCCAAGAGATTAGCTCCTGATTCTCTAGGTTCCTTCAGCTTAGTTTTTACTTTTCTAACTGGCTTTCCCTCTCTTACTCCTTTAAGATTCTGTCTATTTCAAAACCCAGTTTCCTTGATTCCTTCGCTCCAGGTATTTGCTTTATGTGAAGATAAGCTGTCAGGAGTGACCTGGTCTGGTCTGCAATGTCCTGACGCAGTGCTTTTCACTTGTGGTGTTCCCAGGACCCTGTGGGAGCTGCAGGCTCCTGGCCTACTCCTCCACCCAAACCTCTCCCCTCCCAATCTATCGGCTATATTGTCACTCCATTCAGGCATAGAGGATTACACCTTATTTTACTCCTTGAAGATATTTACCCCCTCTCAATTCAGACTAAGGAGATTTTCACATGAACATGTGACTCTTTAAGATAAAAATAGCAACAATTAATATGAACATTTACTGAATACCTACATGGTGTCAGGCACTGTGATAAAGATGGGCTCAATGTTATCTCACTCATTGCTCAGAGGCTGTCTGTGTGAGGTGGTTTGGTGACTATCCCCACATTACAACTGAGGGCTTTGAGACCCAGAGATGTTAACTGCTTTGTCCAACATCAAAGAGATAGTAATGTGAAGAAAGTATCTCCAACAGAAGAATTTTAGGCACTAGAACACAAGTGAGCTATTTGGAGGCAGAGGGAGGCCTTCCAAGAATCAGTAAAACTGTAATTGACTGCATACTCAAGTTTAACTTTGATTAGTGGCCCAGGGAAACATAAAGAGTCAATCAATATGTTATTCAGAGTAATGTTAGTTGGGATAAAAAACAATCGCTCCCCGCTGCACACACTAAATCCATAATGTCTCAAAACAACCTAAGTTTATTTCTTCATCATGCTTCTTGCTCATGTTCCAGTTCTGAGTAGTTCAGGTCACTGGGGAGCTTGGTTCCATGTAGCCATTGAGGGACCCAGGCTGAGTGAGGCTCTGCCATCAACTTTCAAACTTGACATTGTCATCTCTATCCAGTCGGGGAAGAGGAAAGAGTCTGGAATGTCACACATGAGAAGTGTTTATGGGCCAGGTCAGGCAGTGGTACAAATCACTTCTGGTCACATTCCATGGCTGGAACTCAGTCATGTTGCCCCACCTAATTGTAAAGGAAACTGGACTCTCTAGCTGAGTATCCAAAAGCCAAGATAGAACAAATTTGGTGTGAAGCTAGCAGTCTTTATCCAGTCCACTCCCCCAATATCCATTCATACCATTATTCCTCAATAGAACACATCTGCTACTCCCTCCCCAATAATGACAATTGAAATCCTATCCAGCTACTGCATTAAGCTTAAAGTCCAAGTTCTCTATGTTATATGCAGCCTATTTCACCAGATATGAATGTAGATACATATGGTTTGACAAATTAAGAGGCAGTTATCTTCTTCCTACCGCTCCTAACTCCCCCTGCCCCACCCACCACACCCTCACTCCTAATGCTGACGTAGTGACAAGACAAATACACAAAAATGTCCCATGTGAAAAAGGAAAGAATTTGACACATGCAGCAGTCACTGCAATGATGAAGTCCTTTCAGGCAGGCATTGCAAGGCTCCTCTGCCCTGGCATGGGGCACAGTTCCTTGATTGGATCCCTCTAGTCTAGAAGGAACTGCCCTGTCCATTGATTTATGTGATTCTGTCCTCTGGGAGTATTTTTCTTGTTCATTTTTTCATGTGTTTACAATGGAAGGGAACTTTAGAATATTAGACAGAGAGGGAAGGGGAAAATACCCTATTTTCTCTATTCTCTTACTTTCAGTGAATGAGGCCCTACAAATGAAACTGACACAAGAGGGGTTAACAGGAGGAAAGGGGTTACGTATGCAGAAGAATTCATAGAAAAGAAGTAAAGACTCAAATAAGTGGTTAGATCTATGGGCTTATATAACATTTTAACAAAGAGTGACAAATTCTGGAAAAGTGACAAGCCAAAGGAAAGAGATTTGGGTTCTTAGGGGTGGCCAATTATGGGAAGGTGAATATATGGGGAAAACTACTGGAAGATGAGGATTAATTACTAAAGTTGGTTGTGCAACCCTAACTTGGTGCCGACTTTCTGTCTCCAGCTGTGATGGTTATTCTCCTCCTTGTACAGGAGAGGGGAGGGGAAACACCTTCACAAACAGAAATTTAATGTCTGCTTTTAGACAAATAGGGAAAGGATAGAGAGCTTTTTCTGTATTTGCTGATTCTTAATTGCCTTCAGCTCAAATAATACTTATGCCAAAGTGGCATATATTGAGGTGGAATGGTCTGACCCCTGTCAACAGGACTGTCAACTTTCATGGTCAATTTTCTGTTTGTGCAAGTTGGGAGGCCAAGATTGCAGTAAGGTTCACTGGATTTTGTGGCGTGTGTGTGTGTGTGTGTGTGTGTAGCCTCTTTGGCAGGGTAATTCTCCCACACCTTAGTAGCATCCCCTCTAATCAATGTGAGTTGACTCTATTCCATGTGTCAGAAGCCCAAGAACATTTTCTAGATGCAATTTTCAAGCCTGCATGTTTTTCTTCCTGGACACCACACCTCCTTCAATGGAATGGCAGCTATTCTCAAGCTGTTTGAAACAATTGCTCGGAGCAAAGACCACATTCTTGATGTGATACTTGCCACAGGGATGTCACTTTATGTTACTGAAAAGACTTAGTGAATCAGTATTGCTCAAATCCTATTATAGTCTTTTATTCCCCTAAACATTTGGAGTCTAGATGTTGCCAGCTGTTTTTAACCCTATGAGGACTTAAATTTATGCACATTTTCTGCTCTCTTTGATTTTGCAAAACTGGCCAAACTTGCCTAAATTTATCTCTTTCTTGCAACACATTGCTATATACAGTGAGGAGCAAACAACCCACACCAGTGTTCTAGCTCCTTCCCACCATTTTCCACAGGGTCACAAGATTTACTTTCCAACTCATGGTAGGCAACAATTTTACCAGATATTTTGTCTTGACCTAACACTATCATTGTGGAGCTCAGGCTGCTGAAAGTTCTGCTGTTTTCAACATGTGGCTTCTGGAGATCACAGGCCTTCTCCATTCAGATGTAGAAGGGGGAGCAAGCTAGAGCAGTGCTTGTGGAGGTTTGTGATGGCGAGGCTGGGATGTTGTGGGCTGTGCTTGCTTACATCCCATTGGCCAGACTCAGTTCTGTGACCACATGCAATTGCAAGGGAGACTGGGGAATGAAGTCTAGCTGTGTTCTCTGTGTCAAGGCCCCTGGAAAATTACTCATGCACAGTACCTTCAACTAAAATCTGAGTATGACTACCTTTTAGCTCCAGTAGCACGTCCTTCTACTGTCGCAGAATTCTCCCTATTCTTGCCCCTCCTCAATCCAGACAGTTGTTACTGTCTTAGTTGTTAGAGTCAAACATGTGAAACTGCATGTTGGCTCTCACTTCCCACAACCCTGAGAACCCATGAATTCTCCTCCATACAGCAGAGAGTGGTTCCTTCCTCTAGGGTATTTCATCTGGCAAATAAAGACCAAAACACGTTTTAGTCTCAGAGTAATTTCTTTTTTTTCTGGACTAGAGAAGAGACAAACCTGGATTTTGGAGTGCATCTAACCAAAAAATGAAGCTTGCTGTCACTACCTTTGGATAGGTCTCAGAGTATCAAAGGAGGACATTTTGGTCTCCCTAGAACTATGGAGTTTCGTTTTTGTTGTTTTCCTTTTGGGATGAGGACTCAGAAGAGGTTTTTTTCCCTGCAAAGACTCCTCACATGTATTCAGGTATTCTTCTACACCCAAACTTTGTCGTACTGCCCACAAACGAAGCTGAGGGGACTTAGTAAACTGTTAGCCTGCTCCTCTGTAAAAGGAATGCTTAACTTGACATTTGGCTTCAAGAATTCTTTAAATTTCAAATGCTGTCAGTCGGCATGGCCACTGTCCTATTAACTCCTCTGAGAGCTGTGGCTACACACTGAACTATCCATCTTCCTAGAGCCCCTCTCTGCTGCCTCAGGCCAGCAAGATATAAATCCAAATGTCAAGGCTTGATCCTGTATGCACGTCCCATTAGCACCACTAGCATTTCTGACAAACATTTAATTGAGCACAATAAATGTTTCAGCACTGAATCTTGGCAGATTATACGCTTAGGGGCTCCCCTAGGGTGTCTGGGGAGGGAAGGAGCAGAGACAAGGCACTGGTTGTGGTCACCACTGTTGAAGGATTTGCAGTCATTTCTCAGGGATATGCCAGGACGTCTGCCAGGACCCTAACCTAAGGAGGGAACATCAAATCCAAAGGCGGATTTGGGAAAATCATGTAGTCTTCTTTTAGATATAAGAATAACTTTTTAGTAACCAGAACTTAAAATTTGGTCTGTCCTTTAAAAGCAGAATGGCTTTAATCACCAAAGAAATGAGGTTTGAAAAAATGCATACCTTGGGCATGTGCACACATATTCATGTTCCATTGGCCTAAGGGAATCATATCACTAAGCCCGAGGTCAATGAGATGAAAAGGAGGAGCCAGTATTTGGCTAATGGTTTATGAATAGTTCCTCATTCCATGTACTCTAGCATTGGGCAAAATGACGACATACATGGGTTGCTGGTCAGAATGTATGCCACATTGCTGTTACCTTGCTGATGCTGTAATTGTAGTGATAGAGTATGTGGTAAAACCAGTGGATTCTATGAGTGTAAGCTCATTGGCACACTTGCTACAGTATAAAGTGAGTTACCTGGTCAGAAGCCTGTGTAATGGTATGACAGTGGATGAGGTCTTTAAAAATTCATGGGTAGAGGCACTGGGAAAAGAATTGCAGGCAAGGAATGCAAATCCACGTTTGGTGTAAGTGAAGGTGAAGTATCATACATCCCTTCCCACTCCATTATGGGGGTCCAATTCATTTAACCAGGTTGTTCAATGGCCACCAAGAAAGATGTTGCTAAATCAGAGAGGCAGGTGCTTCCCTCTGCTGTTAACAGGTTCAGCACTCAGCAGAGGTTGTTGCCTTGGTGTGGTAACCCTTGTTGTAGGGCCGACACATGACCACCAAACCTGCCATATGGTCACTGGCTCACAAGCTTATTGGACCGGTTTTATGAAGGTGGCAGAGACAGTGACTGACATCCCCAGATAGGCTATCTAATCCTGCTGTTTGCTGAGATCCACCTCCGGGGTAGTTGCTGTGTGGAGAGCATTTCCAAGGGACCAATATCCTTGCGTTACGTGTTTTCAGAAAGCCCATTCAAGTGCTTTTTTTCCTCAGAGCAACTTGTCACTGATTTTCATTCTCATTCGTTCCAAGTTCATGACATCCTGTGGAACCATTAGCCATGACCTCTGCATCAGTGTAGTTCCATGCCTCGGCATCTCTGCTTGCAGGCATAGTGAACAAGCCTGGGAGGATCTCCTTTCCCATTGCCCTTGTGGTCCCTCCCAGGTGGGGCTGTAGTGCCATAGCTGCCCACTTTTCGGTGTGCCAGCATAACACGTGGAACCATCTGAAAATATGACCCACATTTTTTCGTCCTGTTAACTGGTCCCTGGGTCCCCCTATTGGGCTGTCAGTGTGGGTTGAGGAAATGGGTCAGTATAGAGGAAGGTGCACCAGAGTTTGAGCTGCTTGTTCAAGCAACATACCTGTGCCTTTCGCCCTTGCAGGAACCCAATTTGCCATGTACAGGTTCCACCTGATGATGGATATCAACTGCCTGTGCCCAGCTCTGTAACTCAGTAACTTAGAGAACACCCAGCTCCTAATGTGTGTCTTGGGTCACATAGGAGCTGCCAGGGCCCAGTAGTAAGATAGGAACTATGTTTGTTTTAAAGGAGAGGAGTTATCAGAAGAAGAGATCATGATCTTGTTCCAAAATTCAAAAGGATCAGGATGTGTAATCTCCTATCAAGGCCTGCTAAAGACCCAGTGAATCCACTGGGATATATGGCCCCTGTGCTGAGCATCTAGACCTGCAGCCTGGATCTGCTGTAGAGCCTTCTCTCACTAGGGGACCCACTCACATCTGGCAGCCGTATGGACAACTGGAGAAACAGTTTGAAACAGTGTAGTCAAACACCTTGCCCTCAGAATCTATTTTCATACATGTTTCCCAGGTTTCACTCAATATAAACCAGCAAAATTTTTGCAATTATTTTAATACATATAGAACCTCCTTTGAGATCAGACTTTGTGTTTATCCTGCACTAAATCCATAACTGATACAGACTGTAAATACCCATGTGGAAGCATTGAGAGGTGGGTGGGGGTTGTGTGCCTGTGGAAGGATTAGCATCTCCCCGCAAGGTAACTAACTACCTTGGATGAGGTTATCATATGGTCTTCAGGTAAGGGGGGACTCAGCTACTCAGGCTAGGGAGGGAGGTTTGCTGGGATATGGCATTCCTCAGACTCATAGGACTCTTCCCTAATGATCCCATTCTAATCTCAGAGACTCCTTCTTTCTTGCTCTAAACCCTAACTACATAACAGACATGGCAGGGCTGTGATTTCAATTTGTAGTGTAATTCAGCCACATTCAGTATTCAACTATTGGTTCGTTTTTCTAAGTTTTGGCTACTTGGCTGTGAGAAATGAGGGATTTCTGTAGCACACGAATAGAAGCTCTCCTTGCCTATGCATGCCTGGAGGTGAGAATTTAAAGGTCTGAGCTTATCTTCTTCCCCCAAATCTCCAGTGCAGTGAGAAATAGTATTAAATTCCTCAGTCCTTGAAGTCATTTCCATCATAACATTCTATGAAGCAGCCACTCAAGTTCCCCAAAATTGGCCATCTGTAGCACTGGATTCCAGGAAACTATGACTGAGGACTAAAGACTTTGCCACGATATGTCTTGGACTGTAAACATCTGCTTTTCCATGAGTGACATATCATCGCTACCATCAAAATAGTTCATATCTGAGAAACAATCTTCTGACATCAAAAGTGGTATCTGCCAGGCTTCAGTCAGGAAAACAAAAGCCACTCTCTATATTCAAGTGTTTAGTTAGAGATTTTAATGTAGGGAAATCATGGAGTACACAAACTGTTGCAACAATTGTGTGAGTGATGTTCAGGGAATCTGCCACCAGTGACCTCAGCCTGACACACCAGAGTGCGATTCTTAGGAGCTCTCCCAGTAGCCACTTTAATTCTCAGGATCTTCTGGGAAGATGCTGTCAACTAAATAGTTGTGAAGCAGTGAAGCTGGTGGATTTCAAGAGCTTACTCGGAGTTGCCATGAATCACAAATCTGCTTACAGCTCTGTCCCCAGGAGCCTTTAGAAACCAATGACCTTTCATTATTCTCTTTCACCTTTGATATCTCCCTTAAGCTACTCTGAATTTTACTCAGAACCATATGGGGAGAGAATGTGGGGAAACGGAGTGCATGGCTTCTCTTCATTGGTGCTGAGGAAACCTTGGAATGTGGTGTCGGTGATAGTAAGTCGAAGGCAGACACTAGTGTGCAAGAATACCTCATTGCTTTTCCCATGGGAGGATAACTTTGGGTTCATTTTGGATGGGTTTGTGGGAAAATAAAAACAGTGATTTGGGCAAAGAGTTGTAAAAGAACAATGGAGGGACCATACTCAAGTATGGTAAGTTGTTTAATAGCCACAACGTTTTCCCTTCCAGATACATATCCCTTTGCAAGTATTACTTTGCCACCCCTATAATCCAGAGGTGGAGCCCATCTTTCCACCCTCTTGTTTTTTTTTAAAACTATTTTTTTAGACCAGTCTTAGATTTACAGCAAAATTGAGAGGAAGACCGAATTATATCCCATTACTCCCTTACCCTCAAATGCACAGCCTCCCCCATTATTAACACCCCCCACCAGAGTGGTACTTTGTTATAATCAATGAACCTACATTGACATGTCATTATCACCAAAGTCCATAGTTTGCATAAGGTTTCACTCATGGATTTCTTCATTCTATGAGTTTGGACAAATGTATAATATCATGCATCCATCATTATGGTATCATACCGACTATCTTCACTGCCCTAAAACTTCTCTGTGTTCCGCCTTCTCTGTGTTCTGCCTCTCCCTGCCCCAATTACAGGCAACCACTGATCTTTTTGCTGTCTCCACACTTTTACCTTTTCCAGAATGTCAAATAGTCGGAATCATACAGTACATAATCTTCTCAGATTGGCTTCTTTCACTTAGTGATGTTCATTTAAGGTACCTCCAGGTCTTTGTATGGCTTGATAGGTCATTTCTTTTTAGCACAGAATGATGTTCCATTTTCTTGATGTACCACAGTTCATTTATCCATTGACCCATTTAAGGATATCTTGGTTGCTTCCGAATTTTGGCAATGATGAATAAAGCTCCTGTAAACATGTGTGTGAAGGTTTCTGTGTGGACTAAATTTTCATTTCCTCAGGGGTAAATACCAAGGAGTGCAATTGCTAGATCGTATGATAAGATTGTGCTTAGTTTTGTAAGAAACCACTAAACTATCCTTCAAAGTGGCTGCACCATGTTGCATTCCCACCAGCAAAGAATGAGAGTTCCTGTTGCTCCACATCTTTGTCAGCATTTGGTGTTGTCAGCATTCCAGAGTCTGATCATTCTAATAGGTATGTAGTGGTAGCTTGTTGTTGTTTTGATTTCCATTTCCTTAATGAAACATGATGTGAAGCATCTTTTCATTTGCTTGTTTTCCATCTGTATATCTTTGTTAGTGAGGTGTCTGTCACAGTTTTTAGCCCATTTTTAAAAATTGGGTTGTTTGTTTTCTTATTTTCAATTTTTAGGAGTTCTTGGGTATATTTTTTTATAAAAGTCCTTTATTAGATGTGTTTTGCAAATATTTTCCCCTAACTTATGGTTTGCCTTTTCATTCTCTTGACACTGTCTTTCACAGAGCAGGTGCTTTCAATTTGAGTGAATTCCAAATTTTCAGTTATTTTTTTTCATGGATTGTGTCTTTGGTGTTATATCTAAAAAGCCATTACTATACCTAAGGTCATCTAGGTTTGCTCCTATGTTATTTTTCAGGAGTTTTATAGTTTTGTATTGTACAGTTAAATCTATGTTCCATTTTGAGTTATTTTTTGTCAATTTCTGTGTCTCGATTTGTTTTTATTTTTTGCACCTGGATGTCCAATTGTTCCTGCACCATTTGTTGAAAAGGCTATTGTATTGCCTTTGCACCTTTGTCAAAGATTAGTTGACTATATCTATGTGGATCTATTCCTGGGCTCTCTATTCTCTCCCATTGTTCTATTTGTCTATTCTTTCACCAATACAACACTATCTTGATTACTGTAGATGTACTGTAGGTCTTGAAGTTAGGTAGCCTCAGTTCTCCCACTTTGTTCTTATCCTTCAATATTGTGTTGGCTAGTCTGTGTCTTTTGCCTCTCCATATTAGCTCTAATGTCAGTTTATCAATAGCCAATAAAATAACTTGCTGGGATTTTGATTGGGTTTGTATTGAATCAAGTTGGAAAGAGCTGACATCTTGATAATATTGTCTTTCCATCCATGAACATGGAATATCTGTCCATTTATAGAGTTCTTCTTTGAATTAATTCATCACAGTTTTGTAGTTTTCCTTATCTAAATCTTGTACATATGGTATTAGATTTATACCTAGGTATTTCATTTTGGGAGTATTAATGTAAATAGTGTTGTATTTTAGTTTCACATGCCACTTGTTCATTGCTGGTATATAGGAAAGTGATTGACTTTTGTCTATTAACCTCAGATGCAGCAATCTTGCTATAATTTCTAATTTCTATTTGTTTCAGAAGTGTTTTTTTTTTTTTTTTTTCCTTTGGTTCTTGACCATTTTGGATTTTCCACAAGGCAATCATGTCATCTGGGAACAGTTTTATTTCTTCTTTCCTAATCTGTATACCTTTTATTTCTTTTTTTAAATTTTATTGCAATGACAAGGACTTCCAGTACAACGCTGAAAAAAAAGAGTGGTGAGCAAAGACATCCTTGCCTTGTTCCTGATCGTAGTGGGAGATGTTCTACTTTCTCACCATTAACCATTATGTTAGCTGTCATTTTTTATAGACATTCTTTATCAAGTTGAAAAAGTTCCCCTTTATTCCCAGTGTATCACCACCCCCTTGTTTTGACAAATAGAATGTGGCAGATATTGTGCTAGCTCTGTAGCCTAGGCCTCAAAGAACTGTCATCTCCCTCCTTCAACCTCTTAGACCTCTGCCTCACGTTCACCTGTAAGGGAGCCTCTCTGTCTCACTGAAGCATGAGTAGCCCCGGGGAGGAGGAATGAGGAGACTCAGTGACAGCTAGCACCATTCGTCAGATGTGTGAATGACATGAACCACCCAGCTCTGGTGAGTCTCCAGCTGAATGTGGCCCTCGGAGTGCACCTAGGAGAAACTAACAGAGGAATTGTCCAACCAGTCCTCAGAACAATGAGGACTAGTAAGTACATGGCTCTTGTCTTGAACCACTGCAGTTTGTTATGCAGCAATGCAGCTTGTTTTGAGCCATTGCAGTTTGCTATGCAGCAATAGATAACTGATATGCCAATGGTGGGAGAACTGAAATGGAGTGAAAAGCTGTGGGGAGGAGAAAACAAACACTAACTGTGCTATTTACAACATTCTCTCTATTTACTCACTTTACTTTGTTTTGTGAGTGTTTGTGCAGATTCTGAGAAGAATCATTTAGAGATGCTTAACTGCTTCCTTGGGGCAATAAACTATAGATATCTTGATCCTCCATATGGGAAAGAAAGGACAGAAACAAGGGAAAAAGTCCAAGCACATATTTACCTGTGTTTTCTCATTTCATGAAAGAGTATTCCTTCAGAGTTTTGTTTACAGGGCCTTGAAAACAAATTATCACCACAAAGAAAATTTTATATTACTTTTAAAATTTAAACAGATGAAACTTTTCTGAAAAAGCAATCATCTGCAATATTTACCATCCATCAATGTTCTCTTCTATTAATAATTTAGATATATTAGACTGAGGAGATGAAAATAGAGTAATAATAATATTAGGCCGGTGCAAAAGTAATTGCGATTTAACAGGTTAAAAATAATTCCAAAAACCGCAATTACTTTTGCACCAACTGAATAATACTACAACAATTCATATTCACCAGGTGCCAGGCTCTGTGCTAAATAATTTACATGCACTGTCTAAATGAATAATTGCAATAATTCAATGAGTAGATACTGTTATTATCTCTATTTTACACATGAGGAAACTGAACTTCAGAGAGAGGAGGCTTACCCAAGGTCACAAAGCTGATTTAGGAGGCAGGGACTCAACCTTGCCTTTCTAATCAAGAATGTGACCCCAGGTTCTTGCTACAGGGCTTGACTGTTGTTGGTGAGGACATGCTGGCGGGCTGGGTGCTGCGCTAGCCTCTGCTGCTGTGGCCATTTGGGAACTCGGATCTTCATCACACGTGGATCAAATAAATGCATAAACCGAAAGCAGAACCTGGATTTTCTGCTCTGATCGCCCACTCCATTCAAGTCCATACTCTTTCTACTAGACCAGAAGGCCTCCCAAATATTTTGCTTTTTGTATTATATTTATAGATCTTTTTAAAATGTGTGAAATAAAGTAATAGGATTACATAGAAACCACCCATTTCACTACCATCTGGAGATAATCACTACTGTTGTGATTATTTTGGCATTTTATAAAGATTTTAACACACACACACACACACACACACACACACACACACACACCAGGTCCTCAAATAATGTCATTTCATTCAACATTGTTTTATTATAACATTGATGAGATACCATAGGAACTTAACTCTTGTTTATATCATTAACTTATGGTAAAATTGGTTTCCTTGTAAGTCGTTCTGCTTAAAGGTGCAGAACCTCTCGATGATGTTAAGTAAGAACTTACTGTATATGAATGACTCATATGTATACACATATGTACAAACGTGTGAGTAATATATACATATGTGTGTATAAATATGAAAGATTATAATATTGGTACAGTTTTCTATCCTATTTGTTTCCCTTAACATTATATCATGAACTTTCCCCCATGTCACTAATATTCTTTATAGCCATGGTTTTCATGGCTGCATGACATTCCCTTAAGGGTTTGGTTCCACCTCTCTATGATGTTTCACCAAGCTTAGGACATAGAAGAGTTTAGAACAATTTCCTTGGAAATACTATTAATTTATGGTGTTTTTGACATAGGGCAAGACCCAGTGTTTATTCTCACATTCATTTTGTTCCCTAGACAGAAAGGTTGGGTGAAAAAAATCACAGGCTTTGGGTAAAGAAGACCTGAGCTCAAATCCTGCTCTGTCACGATGACCTTAGTCAACTAAGAGTCTCTCGGAGCCTCAGTTTCCTTGTATATCAAATGGGGGTGATGATATCTACCTCCCAAGGATGTTTTGTGAGGATTAATCAGATAATGTTGGTGTAGCATCTGCTACATACGGAGTGTTCAGTGTCGGTTTCAGTGTTAACATTTTGTTAATTTCTTTATCTAGATTTCTTTGCTTTGGGAAAAGGGGAAAGTGGCTAGTTTTCAGATACTGATTCTTTGTCTCATAGTGTTCATTATAGATGGTTACCTAGTGTGTCTGGCAACTCATATGATGTTGTAGTGGACTCCTGTTAACAGTCGATAATATAGAAATAGCACAACAGAGTAAATAAGGTGTATGAAGAGGTCCGCCGGGATTAGATCCTGATTCTCCCCCTTACCAGCTTTCTAATTTTTATCAAGTTACTTTGCCTTGGTTTTCTCATCTGTCTAATGAAAAAACAATGGTACCACATTTAGGAGACTAAATAAGTTAATAGATGTGATGTGGTTACCTCAGGACATCAGAATGAAGTGCTTCATAAAATAGCTCTTCCTGTTAAACATCTTGGTCTCCACAGGGGCTGTCCCTCCCCTGGGCACTGCTTCTTCAGCACTTCATTCTCTTAGCAACTCCCCCAAATGTGATGGTCCATAAAAACAGACACTGGGTCAGATGGTTAAGTCTCCTGGGGTCCACAGCTCCATTTACTCACTTATTAAGAAAATAAGACTTCACTTAACTAGGGGAACAGAATATATTATTTCATTGTTTTTCCTGATTTGCTGATGGTCAAGAAATATTATCATTTAGTATATCCATATGGCAATTGGGATTACCAGTTTGTATTTCCATTCTCTAAACCTTAGCTAGAGCAATAGGAGTTTATTGTTATCGCCAAAGAAAAGACCCATAAGTATTCCAATGAATCTTTATTTTATCTGGCTATTTTACTTTGATTCAAATATCTGTGTGTGTGTGTGTGTGTGTGTGTGTGTGTGTGTGTACACATATTTACATACAGACCTTCTGAATTGAAACTTGAAGCAATTGCTTAGATCCCCTCGCCCACATTTTCCTGTCTCTTGTCTGCAATCTTTCTGTTCAGTGTTTCTCAAACTATGATTCACAGATTCATCAGCCTACTCAGATTTAATGATATTCAGGGGGTTGTGAGTTCGTTTTATGGGTATTTTAAGTTGTATGCCTTCATTTCACTGATAGTCAAGAAGTAGGTGTGATCAATTGAAGGTGGCTGCAAATCCTTTGCTATTCCTCCCATTGAGAAGTGAGGCCTCATTCTCCTCCCCTTGAATCTAGGCTGCCTTTACTGACCTGCTCGACCAATAGAATATGGCAGAAGTGAGATTCTGAGACTTCTGAGAACACAGCATCAGAAACCTTCCAACCCTGTCCTCTTGGTATACTCTCTCTGAAAAGTTGCCTTTTATGAAGGCTGACAACCCTGGGACTGCCATGCTAGGGAGCACACATGTAGACTCTCCAGTTGACAACCCAGCTGACCCCAGCGTTCCAATCATCCTTGCAAAGTGCCAGCCATGTGAATGAAGCCATCTTGGAGCCAGACTGGCCCATCCATGAGCTGAGTACAGAGAGCAGAAAGATCACTCATCTAAGTGCTGCATGAATATATGAACAACAAAATTATGAGATTTCATAAAATGGCCATTATTTAACATTTGGAGAGTTTTAGGCAGCCACAGATTACTAGCCGAACAGTGTACATTTATTAACGCAAACCATCTGAATCTGGATCTACAACCATCTACTGTAAGGAACCAGATAGTAAATATTTTAGGCTTTGAGAGACTTCTAGTGTCTGATATAATTAGCCAACTCTATTGTTGTACCCTTGAAAGCAGCCATAGATAACATATAAATGAATGAGCCTGGCCATGTACCAATAAAACTTTACTTACAAAAACAGACAGCAAGCTGAATTTAGCTGCAGACTATGGTTTGCTGACCAAGTACTGTCATATATATTAATATTCAAGTTGGCACTGTATGGTACAACTTTAAATGTGGGTTATCGAGACAAGAACACAAATTTAATGCCAAATTATGTCAAAACATACTATATAAATAAATTTTATCTAGAAGAAAATGTCAGGAGAATGGTTCACGATAGGATAGACTCAAGAATTTAAAAGGATTGCTTCTATGTCTCGGCTATTGTAAATAATGCTGCAGTGAACATAGGGGTGCATGTATCTTTTTGAGTTAGTGTTTTGGCTTTCCTTGGATGAATACACAAGAAATGGAATTTCTGAGTCATAAGGTAGTTCTATTTTTAACTTTTTGAAGACACTCCATACTGTTTTCCATAGTGGCTGCACCAATTTGCAATCCCTCCAACAGTGCAGGAGGGTTCCTTTTTCTCCACATCCTCACCAACACTTGTTGTTTGTTGATTTATTGATGATGCCATTGTGACAGGTGTTGCTATTGGTAGATAAATGGATAAAGAAGATGTGGTTCATTAAAACAATGGAATATTACTCAACCATAAAAACGAATTAAATTCTGCCATCTGCAACAACATGGATGGATCTAGAGAGTATTAGGCTAAGTGAAATAAGTCAGACAGAGAAAGACATATACTGTATAATTTCACTTATATGTGGGATCTGAAAAACAAAGTAGGGGTGGCTGGATGGCTCAGTTGGTTAGAGAGAGCTGTGAGCAGAGGGGTTGCCGGTTCGATCCCCACATGTGCCAGTGAGCTGCATACTCCACAACTAGATTGAAGGACAACGACTTGGAGCTGATGGGCCCTGGAGAAACATACTGTTCCCTAATATCCCCCAATAAAATAAAATAAAATAAATATAAATTAAGTAAAATTCAATACAATTTTTAAAAAATTTAAAAGAAGATCAAAGTAAATTAACAAAGAAAATAAAAAGAAACTCATAGATACAGAGAATAAATAGATGGTTGCTAGGTGGGAGGGGGTTGGGGGATAGGTGAAAAAGGTGAAGGGATTACAAAGGACAAATCGGCAGCTACAAAAACAATCAAGGGGGATGTAAAGTATAGTATAAGGAACATAGTCAATAATATTACAATAACTATGTTTAGTGCCAGGTGGGTACTAGACTTACTGTGGTGATCACTTCGTAAGTTATATAAATGTCTAACCACTATACTGTACACCTGAAACTACTATAAATTGTTAGTCAACATTTTTTGAAAAATAAAAAAATGTATATTTAAAAAACAATAAAAAATTTTAAAAGGAATTTGCCCCATGGTAGTCTGTACCCTATTCATGCGATTCAGCTTCAACAAAACATTATTGTCTGTCTCATTAAGATTTTTAATAGAAATTTAATTCATTTAATAGCTTATTTCTATTGAATTAAAAAATGTTTTTGTTGCTTAGTTGTATAAAAACTATAAGCACATAGAGAGCTTTTACCTAGTTTTATATTGGAACACATTACAATATCATTATGCAAAGGATAATCTGAGTTGGCAGTGAGAGTCCAGGAGAATTGTGTTCTTTAAAAGTGCTCTGTGCCTTTCCCCATGCAAAAAAATAACAAGAACTCCCGCTTTTAGGACCTCATGTCCAAGGTGTTAGTCAGCACAGCAATCAATCACTGATCTCTGGCTGGCACACGCTTGCTGAGTTTTCCATGCCAGTATATAGTATCTCTACCTAAGGTATTCCCAGAGCCCTCCTTTTGATTCAGAACTTCCTATTTGGTGGTCATTTTGCCTGGCTCCTATAGAGACAATGAGTCTTTATAGTTTCTTTTCTGTCTGGTCTGCTTAGCACTTTGGGTGCAAATGGTGTTTCTCAAACAACAGTCCCTAAAATGCTTGATACTCAGCGAACTGGCCGTCCAATTTAAATAGTTGTTGAGGCAGAGACATTGCAATGCTTCTCTTTTCCTGCTGACACATAGCTAGGCTACAATTCCCAAAAGGGCCTCTGTGATTAGGCCATGGTTTGTGATTTATTTCAGGTCGGGGGACTGTCGGCAGAAGTAAAACGCCCCATGTGGTCCTACAGGTTCTCTCCTCTCATCCCGTGGGCACATGCAGAGATGTGTGGAGGGCTCTGAAACCCTCAGGGGATGGAAGGGCCTCAAGTCAGAGGAACTGGTGTCCCTTTTCCCCATGTGAAAGAATGTTGGCTAAACATCCTATTGAGCTGTCATGTAAACAAAATCCAAGTCTGATATTTGGGAGTTGTTTCAGCAACAAACTGCGTTAGTAATACAGCAGTCATTCCCTAATTTGCAGGGGGAACAACTGTGTTTATTGATAGACTCCTCAACGTAAAATGTGTCATCTGTGTTTTTCTCTTAAACCTTTGGCATCAACTAGTGCTTGTCTGCTAATGATGCTAGCAAATGACAAAACCAATAAGCAAGTAGCACAGGAAGATAAATCGCAAAACTAAGAAGTAAAATTTTATTCTTAGCTCAGCAATTTGTTTTACCGCTCTTCAGGTATGCCCAGGGTTATAATTTTATATTGAACACATATGAGAGACAAATTTTCCTCAGAAAGAAAATTTCTCCTAGTGCATGAGAGGAATTTAGCATATCATCATTTTGAAGTTTTACAAAAACCTTCAGGCACTGAGGAATCATTAAGTTAAAGCACGGTGTGGATAGAGAACCATGAACTGTTTCGGATCTGAATCTCACCCAGAATTGTCCATCTTACAAATTTGGTATGTGGTAATAGTATCATGAAAAAGTGATTTAAGCTTCTCCTCCCATGACCCCTAATACACATGGCGCTTTCCTCAGTTCAGGGAGTTAAGACATGTTGCCATCCTTCCTTACAGAAGGAATGGAACTATAAAATACAGAGGGATAAAGAGTTAGATTTGGGGCAATTTTCGTTACCCACAGTTTGGTTTTAAGGCAAAAGATTTGGAAGTCTATGCCATCATAGTTTTTATCTATGCCCAGATTGGCTAAAGAGTCTCCAAACTGTGGGTGAAACAAAAGCTGGAGAGGAACCAAGAGAGTTAGACACTGATGGGCCCAGAACGAGGAGCCGCTCCCTGTCCTCCCCAGCCCAGACTACACCCACCGTCAGGGCGGTGAAAGAACTCCAAGGTGGGTTTGAAGATCCCTAAACAGGGAGCAGGACCGGCTTGTCCTTGGGAGCTGCAGGAGGCAGCAAGATTGTGCTGTTGTGCCCTGCCCCACAACCAGGGTCGCTTCGAATAGCAAATGTGACTCTCAGACACTCTTGGGCATCTCAGTGCTCCAGCAGACACAGCTGGGAATCAGGAGTCCCAAAGGAGTAAAGACATAGTTCATGTGGCAGAGCAGCATCCTTCGGAGGCCTTGAGACTGCAGGGAGCAGGGAGGCAGCAGGCTGCGTGGAGCAGCCCGTAGCTGGACACTAGATACCGAAGAGTCCATTTCTGCACAGCCAGATGACGGCTAAGACCAGACCGTTCCTCCTGCTGCCTCACACGCCCTGAGCGGCTGCTCCCACATATCACTGAAGATTTTATTATAATAAAACTTTGGTTTTATTTGTATCAATACATTTGAGTATAATATTTTATACGTAAAATTGGGTATATTTAT
Source organism: Rhinolophus sinicus (assembly GCF_036562045.2). Classification (NCBI taxonomy): domain Eukaryota; kingdom Metazoa; phylum Chordata; class Mammalia; order Chiroptera; family Rhinolophidae; genus Rhinolophus; species Rhinolophus sinicus. Next base: position 72,867,586 of record NC_133755.1, on the reverse strand, counting down.
TTATACTTTGCTGAGATATAATTCGTATACTACACAATTCACCCTTTAAAGTGTACAATTCAGTGGTGTTCAATATATTCGCAGGCTTGTGCAACCACTGCCAGAACATTTCTATCACCCCAAAAAGAAATCCCACACTTATTTGCAGCCATTCCCTGTTTGCCCTCTCCCCAGCCTCTGGGAACCACTAATCTATTTTCTGTCTCTATTTGCCCTATTCTGGATATTTCATGTAAATGAAAACATACAATATTTATCCTTTTGTGACTCACTTCTTTTACTTAACATATTGTTTTTAAGGTTCATCTGTATTGCAGCACATATCACTACTTTATTCTTTTATATGGCAAAATAAATAACTCTATTGTATGGATACGCTTTTTTTTTATCCATTCATCAGTGTGGACGTTAGGATTATTTCTACTTTTTGGCTACTGTGAATAAAGCTGCTATGGATATTCACGCACACGTTTTCATGTGGATATATTTATAATTATTTTGGGTATCACATTAGTTTTCTGTGGCTGCTATAACACATGACTATAGACAATGACTTAAAAAATATTTATTAGTAGTAGTTTAGAAGTCTGAAATGGGTCTCCCTGGACCAAAGTCAAGGTGTCAGCACAGCTCCGTTCCTTGCTGGAGGCTCTCCTGTCCTGTCCTTGCTTTTTCCAGCTTCTAGAGGCCACCCAGTCTTTGGCTCACAGCTCTCTGCTTTCATCATCCAAGATCGACACTTTGGACAGAGGTCTTTGCACATGGCCATCTCACTGGTTTTCCTTTTTCGTATCCCCCTCTAGTTCTTTTAATACGTTCATGACAGCATTGGCCCAGCCCCATCATGTAGGACCAGCTCCCTATTTTAAGGTCAGCTGGTTAGTGACCTTAATTTCATCTGTTTGCCATGTAACCTACATAGACATAGGTTCCAGAGATTAAGATCTTTAGGCGGGACCTAGTCTGCCTACTACAGGTAGATACATAAGATGGAATTGCTGAGTCTCTTGGTCACTGTATCTTTAATTTTTTGAGGAATTGTCAAACTGTTTCTCTAAGCAGATAGGAAATTTTGCCTACCCACCAGCAAAGTATGAGGGTTCCAATTTCTCTACATTTTCACCAATACTGGTTATTTCTGTTTTTTGATTACTGCCATTGTAGGATGTGTGAAATGGTATCACATTGTGGTTTTGATTTACATTTCCCTAATGATTAATGACATTGAGCATTTTTTCTTAGGCTTAATGTCCATTTGTATATCTTCTTTCTAGAAATATCTATTCAAACCCTTTTTGTGACTTGTCTTTTCACTTTGAAGCACAACACTTTTTAATTTGATGAAGTCCAGTTTATATATTTTTAGAAATTTATTAATTATTTCTTCTGCCAATTGAAAATCTGCTTTTGAGCACCTTTAGCAAATTTTTTATTTCAGGTCATATACTTTTCAACTCCAAAATGTCTGCTTGGTTCTTTATATAATATCTATGTTTATTGATATTCTCTATTTTGTGAACAATTGTTCTCACACTTTATTTAGACATGGTTATCTTTAGTTCTTTGAATATATACTAGCTGACTTAAACAATTGCTCTACTAAGTTCAAAATCTGCCATTTTAATCGATTTCTTATAGTTGCTGTTTTATGTCTCCTAATTTTTTGTTGAAAACTGGACATTTAAAATAATATGCCAATTCTGGAAGTCAAAGTCTCCCCCCTTGTGGGGACAGAGTACCAGAGAGCAGCTTCTAGGATCTCAGCCTCACGTGGAAAAGTGCTGGCTCGGGTAGTAGATGGCCATCAGCTATGACTAGGTGGCCATCAGCTGTAACCAGTTAGCCATTAGCCACTAATATAACTGCTGTGGCTATGATAGGGGGTTGGTTGGTTGGCAGAGAAGCGGACGGCAGGTTGTGGATCATGCGACTCCTGCTTCCTGTATCTCCTGCTTCCAGTGTCTTCTGCTTCCAGTGTCTCCAACCCAGCTGCCAGCGAGAATATAGTGGTATGACTTCCCTATCCATGGCTCCATTGGTGTTCCTTTTTGGCCTCACCATATCCTGGGGTCTTATGCGGGGAGCGGAACCAGCGGGACCTGCATGACACCCCTTTTCCATGGTTATTTATTTTTGCTCTTTGTGTGTTTAGTGACTTTCCTGGACTAATTATTATGTAAATTCTGTGTTTCTTGTTGTATGCAGCCATTGACGTCTTTGCTCAGTGTTCATCTAACAATTGGATGGTGATTTCCTTAAATGCCTGAACTAGTAAGTCACTTAGCCTTTATGAGGGGTCTTTGCATGTGTTGAAGCATGTCTTCAACACTTGAACCTCAGGTGGGCCAGAGGTGAGAGATTAGGACCTTCTCAGGTCTTTTCTGGGCACGCACACATCCCGCACGTGTGTATGGCCTTCCAGATTCATAGGAATATCGCAGAGCTTTTCAAAGCCTGCTATAGACATCTTATTCTCAGTTTTTCCTTATAAGGTTTTTGGTCAGGCTGTCGTTTGCTCCAGTCTGTATTGCTGTCTCAAAGGGCTCCAATGTTAAAATAGTTGTTGTTGGTTGTTTTCAACAAATATCCTAGGGATATGGCTGTTAGCCCAAAATGTGTCTGTCTGAGTGAGGTAACACAACCACAATCTCTGAGAATGGAGCTTTTCAGTGCCCTGCAAGAAAGGTGAAATAGTGACAGTTCTCTGAGGTTTTCATGAAGCACAACAGCTGTTTGGACCCTGCAGTGGCTGCTAGCATTCTGGTTTTCAAGCCACCATATTTGTGAAGTTATTGTTCAAGCCTCTCATGGAGCTGGGGAAAAAGATATGAGAATAGGCATGTTAAACTGCCACAGAGCTCACTGTTCTTTCTGAGATTTAGCCATTATTCTTGACTAAACACTCCTTGGATTGTTGCAAGCCCTTAACTAATTTCCTAATGCTTGAACATTTTGATTTGAACTATTTCTGCCAATGTTGTTGTTGCTTTTATGGAGGGAATGGCTTTCTGGAAGGCCTCACTCTGCCATATCAGAAGTGCTTTTCTGCAGTTCAGAATTTAAAAATGACTCTGGGGAAACAATGGGTTAAACCCAAGCTAGATTAGAAATGCTGTTTTTCATTAATGCTAAGATCTATTTTTTCCCCCTCACATTTTAATCTCTCTGAAATTGAAATGCATGTTGCAATCACTATTTGCCAGTCAGCAGCCTTGAGGAATTTGTCATTGTCTATCTGTGGACATCAAAATTGCAGAATGTGTCAGTAGCTTACGGGAAAATCCTGGAGACAATAGTAAAGCCCTCTTTAAAAAATGGTGTATTCTCATTGCTTTTGATAGTAGATAGTGCAATTTGAGGTGGGAAAAAAACCAAAACATAGAAATTAATGACTCATTAAAAAAGTGATTCAGAAGAGAAAGCCTCTGAATCTGAATGTTTTAAGAATACCTTCAATGATTTCACTTATATTTGGCTTTTATATATACCAGGGGTGCCTACATTTCAAGAGCTGTTATCTACATATTACTATTTGAAGTTCAATTGAATTACGGTAGCAATATGCAGTATGAAGTTCGCTCAAAAGATGGTGTTAATCAAATGAATGGTAGTGTCATTCATTGTATTACAATTTTAATACAGTTTTTTCCTTTCTTAAAATGTGTATACATTTTTTTGGTGTGTGTGTGTGTGTGTGTGTGTGTGTATGACACGTCAAAAATTTGTGTCTAAATAAGTCTAAAAGCTTTTTCAACAAATATGAAAGTTTGAAGTTACTATTGCATACTGGAAATATAATGTGAGCATAGACATCATTTTGAATCTTCTAGTAAGCATGTTAAAAAATGTAAAAAGGAACAGGTGAAGTTAATTTTAATAATACATTTTAATTTAAACCAATCTGTCTAACACATCATTTCAACTTGTCATCAATCTAAGAAAATTATGGAGCTATATTACATTCATCTTTCATAGTAGGTTTTAGAAATCCAGGGTGCATTTTACACTTCACGTCTCAATTCTGAGGAGCCACATTTTAAGTGTTCAATATCCACATGTGGCTTGTGGCTACTGTCTTGGATAGTGCACACCTAAGCCAGACATAAGACTCACGATACGGTGTAATTACAGCATTGTTCTTTGTAATGGTATAGAAAAAGAATGGTGCATCTTACACTTAATGGTATCTTCAAATAGATGAACTATATGATCATTTTTACCTTGTGTTGGGAAGGGAATTCAAGACAGAAATTAAGTTCAGCTATGGAAAATCTTAAGTCGCATTTCTCACACATACCTGCTATGTAGTTTAGATGAGAGTGCACCAGAACTCCACTGCTGGCCCCCTCTTCCTAAATAAGCTCTGAGTCAGCCTCTCTGACCCCCTACAAGGAGGAAGCAGCAGCCCCATTGCTACTGGCTCTTCATTTCCTGGGGCCCAAGGGGAGGCCAAGGCCTCTGCCTGTCTTCCTCTAGGTCTTCCAGTGCCCTCTGTGTTCCCTCAAACAGCTTTCACAGATGAGAATAAGCAGTTCAGAGAACCTGCCTGAATCTCTTTGTGTCAGCATTGATTTTAGATAACCCAGGGGTATGCTGCTATTCTAACTCCACCCTGTATCAGGAAGTTAGCGACGACAGGAGAGGATGTATTTTCCAAAGTCATTGATTTTTCTTTGACTGACTGTTGTGACCTGTTTCTCAGCTGGTGTCTCATTTTTCCGTTCAGTGCTGTTTGTTTCTCCAGCATACGATTTAGTGAGGACAGCAACTGGGAATGTCCAACCTTCATGTCTGCTTTCTCTGTGTTGCATCAGAGGCACTGCTTTCATTGGGTTGTGACAAATAGACTGGCTTCTAAAAACAAAAACTTGTACTTGACTGACACATGTAGTTCAGATACATTTTAAAGTTCTGGGAACTTAGAGAACTTGAAAAACCTGGGTTCTCTTTTAATCTCCATAAATTTCAAAGCACAATTTTTCAAAGTATTAAAAGTGTACAATTTATCTTCCAAAAGTGAGCCCTCGGACTATGTTAGGGTGTGGGGTTTGTGAGTATTAGAGCAGTATCTCAGGGAGGGGCTGCTTCACAAAGCCTAACTTATTGGTTCCAAGCATGGGCTTTGAAGTCAGGCCACGACTGCACGCCAGGCTCTATCATTTCCTGGCTGTATGATTGCAGGCTGATGAGTAACCTCTCTGACCCCGTCTTTCCTGGGCCTAATATAAATCTACCTTAGAAGATGGTTTTGTGAGGACTCCATGAACACCATCTACCATCAGGCTTGCCCAAATAGTTCTTGGTAAATTGTATTTATAATCAGGGGTCCGCACACCTTTTCTGTAACGGGCCAGATAATATTTCAGGCTCGGCGGGCTATAAGGTCTGTGTCACAACCTCTCAACTCTGCTTTTGTATGTAGCAATCACGGACAACATGTTAACAAATGAGTGTGCCAATAAACCTTTACTTACAAAAACAGTCTGTAGGTCATGGTTTGCCCACCTGTGCTCCAGGCAATGAGGGCCCAGCAGAGATTCAGTGCAGAAGGGCCTTCCCCTGCCAGATTCTGTGCATCAGTGTTCCTTGAATGCGGCACTTCAGTGTATAGAGCTGGGTAAACCAGATGAGCCTTTAGTCTAGAGATACTTTTGCTTCTGAATTAATGACTTTCATATGCAAATGGCTGTGAAGATGCCTGGTACTTACTTTCCTTTTTATTCCAAGTTTACTGGGGTGACAATGCTTAGCAAAATTACATAGATTTGAAGTGTCCAATTCTATAACATATCTAGATATCGCATTGTGTGGTACCGTGTTGCCCTAAAAATAAGACCTAGCTGGACAATCAGCTCTAATGTGTCTTTTGGAGCAAAAATTAATATAAGACATGGTATTATATTATATTATATATTATATTTTATATCATAAGACCCGGTCTTATAGTAAAATAAGACCTGGTATTATATTATATTATATTATATTATATTATATTATATTATATTATATTATATTATATTATATTATAAGACCTGGTCTTACATTATAGTAAAATAAGACCAGGTCTTATATTAATTTTTGCTCCAAAAGATTCATTAGAACTGATGGTCTGGTTAGGTCTTATTTTGGGGGAACACGGTACTTACTTTTCACTCCACCTCACTTTAGCCTTCCCTTCCCCTACTGTGTTCTCCACCCCCACCTCCTTCCCTTTGTCCCACTTCATCTCTTTGAGTGCTACTTAAAATAATTCCGTTTGATTTCAAAGGCTGCCCAGTCTGTGTGTGCCCTTCCGAGTCCGGGCGGGGGGCATCCCAGGTTGCTCTCTGAGTGTGGAGTAACTGCCTTGGAGAGCTCCACCTCCGTTCCCTCCTAATCAGGCCCCACGGAGCCCGGCCTGCGTTTTAATGATCCAGAAGCAAGTAGTCATCTTGCAGAGAAAGAAATTCGACTACAACGCAAAGGTGGGGCAGTCCTCTCTGATTCAGCACAACTGTCAGAGGTGATTTATGTCGCCCCAATTCCCCAGCTACTCACATCAGTCCTCACATCAAACACCCTAACGTTCCACGTTCCCTTTCAAGGATTCCTTCACATTCTAACCAGAAAGTACAAATGGCCAGGAATTACTTTGTAGAAGCCTAATTAACTGATTTGCACTTCTTGTGGCAAGTATGAAAATAGCAAGGCTAGTTTGACATTGCAGTGGGTTAAGGTGATTTCACTGTCTCTAGGTTTTCCTCTAATAACTTATTTATATTTTCTGACTTAAAGCCATGTCGAGCTGAGGAAGTTTCCCAAGGCAATAAATTAATGACAATGCTGGGCTAAGTCAATGTCAGGATGTTAACCTAAATGTGCCTTTTCTGCTTGATTTTGCCACTGCCATTCTCCTGCATGTGGCGATTAACCCCTGGACGAAGAGAAGCGACCCCCACCTCTGGTTTCAGGCCCAGGCGCGTCCACACTCAGAGCTGGAAGGCATGCTGCTGTTACGGCTTTTACAGACTTCTAATTATAATAGATTTCAACTGTGTGCCTTTTTTTTTCTAGGGATCGCTCATTATTTTGCCATTCACTCATTTGTTTGTACAACTTCTACAAATTAAAACAGAGAAATGTCTAGACAAATGAAAACATGTTTTATTTACAAGAAAAAGTCTGTACACTGTGTATACATAAAAATATACAAAACCAAAATAGAAAATATCAAAATGTTAAAATGTGTACAAACACTTTTAAAATGTGACTCCTGGAAAACCTCAGGCCTTAATTAGTTTGAAGAGTACACATTTCATTTTAAAAATTATCATACAAAAAAATTCCCAAAGCTGTTAAAAAAGTTGACTGGTTTCCACCAGGACAATTTCGTTAAGTATGTTTATCTAGGGTAAAATAGAATGTGTGGTATCAGAAATGTTACGTGTTAATGCTACCAAGGCAGTTAATCTCCTTGAAACCTACCAAATAAGAAGACTATTTTCCATAGAATCAATAAATGTTTCTTCCCCTAACCTTGTAAAAGCCATGAGCTGTAAACTTCTCAGCGAAGTTCGGAGTGAAAGGCTTCTGACTAGGATATCGTCTTCAGGCAGTGATTCTACCATAGAAGCGCCTTTGAAATATTTCTGCCATGCTTTTTAATGTAGGCAAGATGTGTAAAGTATGAGTGTGTGGGAAGACATTTTTTTAAACAGAAGAACATATGACATCACCTTTCTTCTCTTAAAAAAATGATGTTTGCATAATTAAAATTTATTATAAAGGTTTCAGAAATAAAGTGTGAAGAATAAAGACAATACAAAACCAACCACGTGTGCAGATATGTATATATGCAAATTATATAACTATATCTACATGCACACTTTTTATAACAAGAGTAAGAGCTATATCAATGTCTTTAATTCTTTACATTCCACTAGCCCAAGCTTGTAGAGGACTATGCCGGGTTAATTTTTCTTATTAAAAGGCTTCATTAATTAAATAAAACAAGAATCAGCACTTACATTTTATCCTGGAATTGACAGAGAAATACCTTTCATTTACCAATTGTGTAAATGATGCCCCGGTGACAGAAACATGCAGAATATTTTTCACAATGGAAATATCCAGAGTATAAAAAACAAAGTTGAACTCAGGCATAGTTTACCTAAGCAATTCACTTCTAAATATAGCTGCCTTTATCAGTTGTGTAACCACTGGGTAGAGTTCTGAACTATTAGAGAAAAAGTGAGTGGTCGAAACAGACAGTATAATAAAATATACGCAGAGACTATGTGGCCTATATATTCACTCATATGTTTCTTGATAATTCCCCTACCTCCTTTCTGTTTCTTCCCATAGCTAAGCAGAAATGGGACCAGGTCACTTTGGCCACCAGCCTCAAACATGCACCATGAGTTGCTCTCTAAGAAAGGCTGGAGAAAGAATTTTAATCATGTCATTTGTGCATACAAAATTCTTCCATCACATACCATTACTCATGTGAGACTGATCCCACCGAATGCAGCAAAACAGGACCTAATTAATCCAGTGTATGGAAGTGTTCCCGCCTCGAAGGGTCAGCCAACAGCATAAGGTATTAATCTGTTCCACCAGAATGAAGTGGTCACAAACATGTAACAGAGAGACCCCGCGGTAGCTTTAAACAGTTACTTTTACTTCCCAGTTTTGAAAATGCTAATGATTACGTCAGCATTGCTTTGTCCAGATGCTGTGGCTACAATGACAGGTGATTACCAGCAAGTCCCAGATTGACTGGCTGAGACCCAGGCCACGAGACACCTGGGAGGTTCTGGTGCTGAAGCTGGGTTCCTTGGGTTCTGTGTCCAGGTGGACAAGGAAAGACCCAGTAACTGAAAGATGTGCAAAAGCCCCTCACTTGGCACATTTTAATGAACACCTCTGAGGTTGCATGAGGCTGACATACAACTTGTAAATGACCACCTCCTGGCCATGCACAAAGTTCTTGATAAAAGCAGCTCTGTAAGGATTTAGTGAGGAAAATCGGGTACACAGGGACAGCACTGTATTTCGTGGGGACAGTGAGAATGCTGCAACTGCTAAGTCTTACCCTTGTACCTGGTGGAGAGACTAGTGAAAGGAGTTAGGAAGAATTTACATGAAGGTGAGTTGTCATTCTTGGTCAATATTTGTTTTTTTGTGATAACAAAAATAAAAAAAGATCAAGTGAAACTATCTTGAAATATAAAGCAATGTGACCTTTGTTAGCCCTGAGAGTGAAAACAGGGACATTTAATGGCTTCAGTTTGCACCAGAAGGATTTTCTTAGCGACCTTTCACAGAAGAGGATGGAGGGTTTTGGAAGGGACACAGCCTGGAGGAAATGCAGTGGGACACCACTTACTGTTCACTCTGCCACAAAAGGCCTGCGTGTTTATTGCAGTCCAGTAAACTAGCATATAAGGACTTAATCAATGTCTGGCTAAGTATTGCCACTTAGGGCCAATTCAACTAATACTAGAAGCAGCCATAATGTTAACTCTACCTGCCTAATATTTTGAGAGACTAATCAATTTAAACTTTTAAATAGAAGAATGCCCAGCCCACACTGTATTAATATGTATACCACATTTTTGGGATGTTTAACAGACCCTGATTCCCAAGGCCTTAATAAATTCAAAAATTTTAATTAAGTCTCCTTTATGCTCTTCAATCTTTCTTAAAACCTCAGTGAGACTGAAAGTACTTTTTAAAAGTGCATGTGTTACAGCAAATGCTATTTTAAAACCTTTGAAGTATATTCTGGAGCTTCTGAACTTGAATATTTATATTGACCCCAATAAATTTTCCTCTAACCAATTTCTCAATTATCCCTCAATTACCCCATCAAACGGGGTCGTCCTGGTAATAAGGATGCCAGTAAGGAAATCCACTAGGACAAGTATCAAAGAAACTTCAATGCCCTGGGCACTTGAAAGCAGAGCATGGAAGGTCCAGGGAGAAACAAAGGCTGCAGGAGGACCTCCCGCCCCGCATTAGAGCTACTTTGCCGGCATCCAGAGTCATTGCTCACTAAACATGGGGACAAGACCAAACTCTTTCAGGAAATCAGGGAGAAAAGTGGCTTAACCATGTCTGCTGAGATATAGGCTAACGTGTGGACAAAATTATCCACCCTTCCTATAGATCTAGAAACAAAGCTCTCAGAATGGGCTTTTAGTGGACATTGCTGTGATTGAAACTTTTCAATGACTCCTACTCCACTATTATAATAAATCATAGGAGATGTCTGTTATCCAACAGGATTTCTGCTGGGTGGACTAACCAAACAGCTGTTAGTTTCTATAAATCATTCTTGCTCAAGAAAGCAGTCCTGAGAGGGCTCAGGAGAAAAACAACCCTGGAACAACAACAAAAAAACTTTCCATAAACTCCTGACATTCACATACTTGTAAGGGAGAACATATTTAATTAAGCTGCTGTGGTCATTGCCAAGAAATCTTAATCATACCACTGAGATACGTTTTGGTTATATATTGAAATAACAGCATGTTTAACTAAGGTCTTCCAAAATGTTTCCGTTTCACTATGTTCATATCAAAATTTTTTTTCAAAGTATCAGTGACAAAAATCGACATTAAAAAAGCCAGAAACTGAATATAGCTAATGCACTGGGATGCCAATTTTCCCACTAGCTGCCTTTCCCTCTGAAACATATACATATTTTCCTTGTTGTTAAAGAGCCATGCTTTCAGACAATTTTATTTAATTATATGGCTTTGTTATGTTGCTGACATAAAACCTATCTGTGAAAACAAGGATGGAATTCGTAAATGTCCATCTGTAGGAAGAACGAGTGAGTGTTAAATCACTTTTGGGTCGCAATAGCTGATATTTACTTACAAGAAACCCATAAAACCCATATAAAAGAGATAGGTGTGCGTCCCCAGAAGCACCGGGTTACTGCTCCAAAACCCTGCCTTTTGGATTGGAAGGCGCCTTGTCCCATGGAGTGTCGTAATCGTCAGTGCCTGAAACTGTGAAAGGCTGTAGGGAGAACTGCAGGCGAGAAGGTACAAGGCAGAAAAGCAGGGCCACCCTGCGGGCCCGCGATTCTGTATTCCTTGCCAGTGATACTCCTTTTGGTCTGGGTAATACTCTTAGTCAAGTAAGGAAATGCTGCAGAAAACAAAGTGTCTCTGTGGTGCTATTCCGGGGTTGGCTTTTTCTTGAACTGCTCAACATGGGTGCTCTGTGGTTTTAGAAATGTGTCTTGATCCACAAAGAACAAAGCATTCAGGGGGCAAGGAAAAACAGGGATGGAGAATCAATGGTTTGGAAACATGAGCACCATGTAATATACTAGGGATTTTGCTGTTAAAATAAACTCATCTGAGGGATAATTCAGACGTTCGTCATAAATTCTAGGATCTTTAATGATGAATGCATGTACAAGTGACACACTGGATGCTACGGATACTGCACCTCAATGTCGGTGTTTCAAGGTATAAGCCATTTCATAGTATCAGGTGTATCACTGAAACCAACACTGTTAAATGGTGCCCAGGGCAGGAGAAGCTTACCAATTTTGGCAGTATTGTACCCTTATGTTACACATTTGCTTTTATCCCCCCGCTATTCCTTTTTTGTTTGTTTGTTTGCATCTTTCTTGATTCCCCACGCCGGCCATTTCAATTCCATTATTATATTCAAAGCAGTAATAAATACTCAATGGCTTAGAAAGAGAAGGATTCTCGTGGCCACCACTAAATTACAGTTTAAAGACTCAAGAGGACATTGCCTAAAACACATCTTCAAGTATTCTTTTGTGACTCAGAGTACAAAGTACCTTATTGCACATGGATTCCCAGGAGTCCCTTTTCAAGAGCGGGGCGCAGGGCAGCGCACGGCCCGGAGCCCGGGCAGGACCACCTTCCCCTTGCGGTGCAGGTCCCCCTGGGCGCCCGTGTTCAGGCGCTGCACCAGCAGCTTCTCGTAGAGCAGCGGGTGATACGCCCCCAGCGTGCACGCGGCGTCGTAGTACAGCTCGTGGTAGTGGCACAGCTCCGTCTGCCGGACCGACGGGATGTATTCATACACGTGCACCTCACGGCACAAGGACATCATGAGGAGGATTCCTGACACGGAAAGAAAATGAGAACCTGATGAATAACTCCCAGTGGGAGGAGGACGCTTGGAGCGGCGGGGCCGCGTGGGTATGATGGTGGCAAGAGACTTGCTCCACAACTCGTTGCCTTTTCAGTTGCAGTGTTACAAATTCCGGTGGGTGGCGTGTAGGGCGCACAGGGTGCGGGGACAAACTGAGATAATGCGCACGCGTTCGGTGGATCACTGTGGCTCCAGAATGAGAGCGGAAAAGGCAGTTACTGAACCTAAGTAGACCACAGTCTAGTGAGGGACAGATTTGCATTCCCCCAAGTTAGAAAATCATATATCACATTCTGCACACAGGTCCCATCTCATTTGCAATAGTAGGACTTCTGTGCTCGAAAGAAACACGTTATAAAAAATGATTATAAATTAATTGCTTGATTATAAATTGAACATAAAATAGTTGTTTGAATGGAAATGGGGCTGTGGACACAGATTCATATTAACAAAATGATTTTTCTCACAGGAACTGTCAGCATTAAAGTTGCTTTAATTTCTTTTCTTTCCATGTTTCACATAGACAGCTATAAAACCTAATCATCATTGAACAAGTCTAGTTCTTGACCTAGGTTAAAGGGCTTTCTTTTCCTAGTACCACCAATGCCTTGTTAACATCCTCTAAACTTAAAAAAAAAGAAAAAAAAAAAAGTGCATGTCTGTTTAACTAAAGGGATATCTGCTGTTATGAAAAACCAGTCACAGTTAGGTCCTGTTATAGGCAATATTTGTCTGCAGAGGACAATCATATTTCTAACTAATCAATGAAATCCCCACAACCAGAGAAAGTCCTGCATAAGGGACACCAGGAGAGAAGAAAGAGGGGACCTGATTGTTCCTAGGAGATCCAGAAAGCTTGACTGGGACTTGGAGTGGGGGGTATGGGGGGCTGTGGACTGAACTTAAAAGAATGGCCTGGCAGACAAGAGGTGAAGGGAAATAGCAGAAGGGGTGCTGCTCCAGAGAGGACAATGGTATCCTGTTTAGAAGACTTTAAACATGTGACTTGGGAGCAACGAGTCAGTATTGTGGCTGAGAGTAAAACATATCCCTCACAAAGAGATTATTCTGTTCAGATTCTAGGAAGTGAAGTTATTCTTAAGAGCTATGCCAAAACTTGCAGCGAAGGGTCAGTTCTCTCCTTTTCCTCCGCTCTTCTTTCATAACCCACTGCCTGGTCATGGCCCCTTCCTCAAGCTGACCAAAAGTGATGATGGAACCCAGACAGAACCAGCGAGGACCAGTGCTTTTCCTAAAGTCATGGAGAGGAGTGGGCACGAGCATCTGAATGTGCGCCACAGGCGATAATGAAGCCCCTCCCTCTGAGAAGCAGCCCCTGCTCTGTGAACACTTTTTTCTACCCCTCTCGAAATCATCTACAAAGAACTGACACGGTGAATGAGAAAGCCATGTGCCCAGGGAGAATTTAATTCTCCTTTTATTTCCAGTTTCTTTAAACCTGCAACAAACAGGATCCCCTCTAATGTATATGTTCTCTCGATGAGTGCCGCAGGACTCATGTCTGTGGAGGGAGGATGGCTTCAGGGTTTTCTAGCCAGGAATCCGGAAGTCCTTGTACACTGCCCAGCGTGGATGCTCTCTCCCCCTTGGGTCTGGCATGTGGCTGTACAGGCCGGCTCTCCACAAGATCAAGGATGCCAGACACAGGTCACATCGCAGACATCACCCACTCGCATATTTATTACAACAATTTGTCTGCAGATGGCAGTGAAGAGGCTTCGAGAGTTTCTTTGGCACAAAGGCATCTTACAAACTGGCGGTGGAATTGTATAGAAACCACAGGTCTCTGTACCCAGGCATAACTGTGAGCCAATAGCACAACCTCATCCATGGGGACTCTAGTCAATTGTGTAGGAATTGTTATCTTTGCAACTGGTTCTTAAAGTGGATAGCTTTCAAAAGTTAATGTTATACTTAAGAAATATGTTAGTCATTTTGTCGTTTGTTCTCCTAAAGCAGTTCTCAAACTTCAGCTTGAAAAATGACCTTGGCAGGTTAAATTGCAGATTCCTGGAAACTGTCCCCATTCCCAGAGATCTGGGTCCCATTGGTTTATGCTGGAGTCCAGGAAACTGAATTTTTAACAAGCATTCCTAAACTACCTGTGGTGAAAGGCCTTTGAAAAAAATGCCAATCCATCACAGACCAATACTTTTGTGAAACACAACAATGAATTATTAGAGAAACGATCACGTATTTGGATGCCATTCATTGTCAAATTTCTGTAAGTTTCTCAATACTTTCCATTTCTACAATGACCTAGTCGGAGACCAATAACAAGTGTTCCTGGCCCCATGCTGGCCCACTGACCATGCTTGGAGGACCATGCTGCTCTAACACACATATTTGAAAAACTCTGTTGTAATTGATCCCCAAGCTGTCCCAAGGTAGCTAGACACTGTACATTTAGGCAGCTAGTCTGGAGCTGAGGTGCTCCCACCCCCAGGATGGAGAACCATGAATGGTGTCTATAGATGTCCTTGCATCATCTTGGTCTCAACAGGCTACTAGATGCTTGAATCTGAATTTGTTGTTGTTGAACGTTTTCCAGAGAAAATTTTCACTCTTGCTGCTAGTTAATTATTACATTTTAAATCATGTATTTGCTAAAAATATAGATTTTTGTCATAAGACTAGGCAAAAAGTTATGGTTTCACTATAAGCAAATAGGTACATTTTAGTGTTTCCATAAATATTTTATACTTTAAAATAACTTCCAGAGCTTCAGAAAACAGGAACTTGTCAGTCAGACAGTCCAACCTAAAGGCCAACAGAGTTAAGAAAGGTGGGTCCATACATTGAGTTATCTGTATGGTGCCTCCTGATTTTCGTCTATCTGACACAGATTGGGAACAATCGTTTTCCCATCTCATTTTGTACACTTATATGAATTTGTGGCTTCCTTTAACTCTGAGCCTTGGCTGAGCACCCAAAAATTTAAATAATAGCAGAATTCACTCTAAGTGTGTAAAAGGCAGCCAGCTGTAGTACTGATATTGGAACTGGTATGGCAGCATCTTCAAAGGGAAGGGGAAAATTAATTTATAACTCATGGGGTACATGTGAAATGTGGATAAGATTTATGGCACCAAAGGTAGACAATATTTTTTATTATTTTAAACTTTGTTTTAGACAGCATGATCAATTCATTTGGCATATGCATAGTCTGCTTTTTAATTTATTAAGGCCATCATTACACATACATCTGAGTGTAGATTCAGACTCTGTCATATAACAAATACTGAAAACCATTACTAAATATGATTAAATCTACACGTCAGTTTTCGTAAGAGTTGTTAATAGTATTTAGCAATACACAAAATCCTGAAGATGAAATTTCTCCATATTTTGCAAAAAAAAGGAAGTAGGCAGACATCGGTACTTGGAGGTGCATAGTAGCTGTGGCACCGTTCAGAGCACATGTGTTAGGGCACAGGAGGTATGGGGAGTAAATACTGTAGGGAGGCAGTGTTAGGGCAGGACTGGGAAAGACCTGAGCCTTCAACTACTGTTGGAGGCCTCTTCAATTAAGTTGAACATTTACTAAACAGGGCACAGTGCTCATCATTGGAGGTTTCCAAAGTGTCTTTAAGGAAAAAAATAAATAAATTAAAGAACTAACCTTAAAATTTAAAAACAGGGGCCAAGCCCATAACCTAAAATATTTAGGATGACTTGAAGAAAGTGTCTTAAATACTGTCCTGAGTAAAGCGTTTGTGCACTACCACCAGCATCTCTTCTGAAGTGCTGCGATGCTGAGCCCTGTCATGCACAAGTGACATAAACCCCGACAACGCATGGTTCTCAGATGGTCTCTGAATTACCATCAATGAGGTTCCATGGCAGGAGTCCCCGACCACCCTCCGGGCTCGATGATCTGCTGAGCATACAGTCTTACTCGGCTATGATTTATTACGGCAAAGCGATACAAGGCAAAACCAGCAGAAGGAAAAGGCACGTGGGGTGAAGTCCAGGGGACCCAGGGGCAAGCTTCTAGAGTCCTCTCCCAGGAGAGTCACACAGGATTTGCTTAATTCCCCCCACCCCCAGCTACACACACATGTGAAATGGTGCCAATCAGTGAAGCTTTCTACTGGGAGCTGGTCACATAGGCAATCTACCTGGCACCTACCCAAATCCCAGACTGAAGGAAAGCAGGTGTCCCGCAAAAGCCACATGCTTGCATACACTAGGCACAGCGAACTACTCTGATCAGTTATGGGGGTGGGACCCCGCCCCAAATCCAAGTTCCCAGATACCAAGGTCCTTGTAAGCAGGACCTTAGTGTCAGGGGCAGGCCTACTGTGTTAGGTCTGTTCTGCACAGATACCATATATGTATAAATTCCAAGTATCAGGTTACTTTGTAATCATTTCCCCATGCCAGATTGACATGGGGAATTCACATCTGGTTATGCTGAAAATGTTTTTTTTTTTTTTCATTTCCTCTCTTATGACTTTTCAGGATTACCTAAAAAGCAAGAAGAATACAAATCACCCAATCCTATGCTAGTCAGTAAAGAATTTCTTTAAAATGACTTGAGGAACTTTTATGTTAAGTCATTTTGTTTATGGGCTACCAAAAAGAAACTGCTTTCATCACTAATAAAATTTTACTGCTTTCATCGTGGAACTGCGCTTTTTGATAGGCAGACCAATGTTTAGACACTTTTTAATGTATTTTTGCAAGCCAATCAAATGGGCATGTGGCCAGCTTTGTAAAATCTTTAAACATAATTCAATTAATGTTAAGTTTCTTTGGCCAGACTTATGTATGACTCAAGAGGCACTCATGTGCCAGACTGCATGTTTTAAAATATCATATAATGCAATATAATTATCAAACCAACTAAAAAGCATTTCAACTAGTCTTAATAAAATGTCACACCATATGACTCAGCGTAAGAAGCAGTATGCACACTTATTTATTTGCTCCAAAATCTGGAGCAAATAAAGCAAACTTCAACCCACGTTCAGATTATCAAGAATTCCGAATGAACGAGGTTCCCCCTATAAAACTCTAACGTGCATATGTAGGTGCATTTGATGTGTTTTCAGAGTCTAGTACAGTTTAATCACTTATAGCCTTTATCCTAATTGTGATTATATTAAAATTACCTTGCTTTTCACATGGCAATATTTAAAGTAATATCCAAAATCATTAAGAATAATAGCATTTTCTCCTTGATGAACATATCCTCTCAACATGTGGTAAAATAAGCTATGTATAAACAGAACACAATGCAAGTGACAGGAAAGATACTGGCTTACATCAATTCCAATTCACACTTGAACATAATTTTTATGTCGGATAAATTAGGAATTTCTGAGAATGACCAATAGAACACTGTAAAACCTATTTCTGAATGACTGGGAAAGGGGAAAGGCTAAATGTATTGAATATTCTGGTTTAATGAAAATATAGCAGCTGTTTTGTGGTTTCCCCATAAATTAATCATAAAATGGAAAATTATGAGAACTATAGTTAAGATTATTTAAGGAGTGAAAGTGACTTTTTAAGTGAGACTTCTAGAAAATATTTGTAATTAAAAGGTGGTTTGGAAATTTTAACTTCATGTAGTAAAATAAAACTTTAAGAAGCACCTACCATATTAAATAAAATTGTATAATGCAAGAATAATACTTGACGGCCAATCTTTAGCTCATTTATATGATACTATTTGATGGCAAGACACATTCAATGTTCATTATTTACAGGGGAATATGAAAAGTTGTTCGTAATCAACCCAATTGTGACACATTTTACACAATCATAAATGTGGATATTAAGTGGCTTATTATTTTGTGTTAATGTGTTATTGTTTTGTGTTAATCACGAGTTTGGATGATATATTGGAAAATTGGAAACTGAAAAGCAGTATAAAACAGAAAAGAAAGTTATGAGTTGTTTTTAAGGTTCATATATTAAATAGTGTGCATATATTAAATAGTGTGAAATTATAATGTTTGTATCTATGAATTCTGGAAATGTTACTTACAATATACCACGTTTCCCCGAAAATAAGACCTAGCTGGACCATCAGCTCTAATGCGTCTTTTGGAGCAAAAATTAATATAAGACCTGGTCTTATTTTACTATAAGACCGGGTATAATATAATATAATATAATATAATATAACATAATCTAATATAATAGCGGGTTTTATATTAATTTTTGCTCCAGAAGATGCATTAGAGCATGGTCTGGCTAGGTCTTATTTTCAGGGAAACAGGGCAATTAGTAGTGGTTGCCTTTTAAAAAGGTGGGAGGAGGTGTTAGTGCTTTCTGCAATAAAATATTGTCACCTGTGGATTTTAAGTGAGCCCATCTCTGTGCGGCTGGTTGGGATCTATGCCAAATCCCATCTGTCTGACGGTACACAAACTATGAGCCAAGGGTGGGGAAGCTGGTGCCTCCTGGCTTGGCTGAAAGTCCTACTGCATGTAGGTGGCAAACCAATCCAGCCATGCTTTGTGACCTCAGGTGAGCTAAAAACATCTGTCTGTATGAAAGCAAAATGGAATCCGTGGAGTTCCAAGTAAATTATTCTTTATCCTCAGTCAGGCTCCATACAGTACAGACAAAATGACTTCATGGTACCAAATAACAAGGTGAATCTCTAATACCCAACTAGGGATGAAAGTGAGAAACACTACTCATGTGAGCAACTAGCTCCCCAGTGGGCTAAGGGTAAAGGACCCAATAAGGTGAAAAAGTTGTTCCAAAGAAACAAGTCCTTATAACTCATCTAAATTACTGTGATCTGTGTTACTTCCTTATAATTTGGAAAACACATATGCAGTCCAAGAGGTGTAAGGCCCCCCTTTATATGTTTCTCTGGAGAAGAGGATGGTGCATAGTATTACATTTCCAATGTATGTACTAGTGCGCCTTTTTCTGTGAAGAGCAGGACAAATATGGACTCTGATCAGAAATTCAAAGAAAAAGCAGTATGTTACCACTAACCAACAATTATCAAAATTTCATGCCCTTTGCTCAGCACTAATACGCCTGTGAATTTCTCTTAAGGAAATAGTTTAAATGAAAGAAGTCTATGCATTCACATATAGGATAAACTATAACATATATTAGTACACAGATCTAGTAATGGCTCATCAGTATAACTGTTTGATAATACCAAATAATTTGAAACAACCTAAATACTCAACAACTAAAGAAAGGCAAAATTATTATATACCTATTTGATGTAATGACATGGCCTCTGTAATATCAAAGAAAACCAAAATCTATTTTCATCTTAATTATATATCTTAATGAAAGAATGATCTTTACATATTTGGGAATCAAGTCTTATTTGACCTAGCCTGAAGTTTTAGCTGTTGTGCTAGGCACATGACGATTCAAAGAGAAAGAAAGATACTATTACTTCTTTCATTTTCTAGTTGAAAAAACTGAAGTTTGGAGACATTAAGTAACTTGCTTAAGGTCACATATTTAGTTGGCCGTTGGGGCCAAGATTGGTCTCTGAGGAGCCCATGGTCTTAACCCCACATAAAGTGACAGAGAAGGAGGGGGCACCCTTCTACATGTGAGATCAGGTGAACCAAAGGTGAGTGTCTATAAGGTGACATAAATCATAACTTCCCGTTCTTTTGCTTGTCCTTTCATTAAGTAAACATTTACTGTGTGCCTGTTCTGTGGTGCCATGAATTGAGGCTAATTTATTACAATGATGTTTAGAATAAGTAAGTCTAGATGAGGTCAAAATTTGGAAGGGTACAGACTAAAATAAAATCAGGATGGCAGTACTGATGGTGGAGGGTTATTTGGTATTTAAAAAAAAATGTTTAAATATTTGGTTATAAGATATGTCCTCCTTTTTGTAAGTTCTACAAAGGAGAATCTTCAAAAAAAGTTGCAAAGAAAAATCTTATAAAGCAAGACAGAGTCACTCTCTTCCGTAAGGTTTAGTGAAAGCTTTGGGCCCGTATCTACGTGATGATAAACAATATCACTAAATCTCCATTGCCTTACATAATAAAATGAGATTTCTTGAAAAGTTAGTCAAGTTTTCACTAATTTCTACATAATGACCTTGGTACCAAAAGTCAAAATGTATTTGCACAATTATATTAAAATGTTTTGAAAAATAATTATCAGTAATCAATGTGTAACTTTGAGTTAGGTTTCTTGTTTAATTATGGTAAATATTCATCTCTTTAATAACAATTCTTCAAAATATTTTGTTTGGCAAAGTTGTTTGGTAATAATATGAGTTTGATGTTAAAAAAGTAGAAAATATGGTTTTAAAATATTCATTTAGAAATTCAAGATAACTAATTTCAGTATATATCACAGGTATTAAAACTTTAATAAGTACTTTTAAGTAACTTATTAATATTAAATAGGTTTGTAATGAAAGTATAGTTTAATTCATTTAATATTAAAATGTATTTATAGTGTGTCAATATAATTGTTCACCTATATTCTCTAGGTTTCATTATAAAGAAAGCATAATAAATTATTAGCTTTGATAAATTCTCTATGTAAGTGAATTGCAAACTTCTGAAATGTTTTTCCAACAATAAAATAAGTTTCAGGGAAAAGGTTCTTACAGTTTGTTTTCCTCAATACTAGGTCAAAATGTTCCTCAAATCCTACAGCTTACTGCTCTTTCTCTGGAAGTAGAAAAAGCAGACCTTGTATTTACTTACAAGAAGAATTTACTTAGTTGCAAAGTAAGTGTTTGTGCCCAAATCTGATTTTACTAGGACATCTTGCCCAAAGCAAACTTCTCCATAGGAACTGATAATACAAAGATCACAGGGAACCCAGGAAAAGCACAGCCCTGTGACTCCAGGTTTGTGATCAAGGACAGTGCCGACACAAAAGTACCTCCAGGCCCACTCTAACCAAGGAACACTCAGAAGGGTGCATTAAACAGAAGCTGCTCCTCGATTCTTCCCTTCAATATTTATGGCTTCCCTTTCCAGCAGAAGCTCCCCTCCCCCATCACAACTCCTAGCCAACAAAGCAAGCCTACAAGACTTGTGTGCCATCAACGAGGCTGCTTGTGCTGGGCTAGGGGTTGCTAATGAAGGTACAAAAAGGATGCTGTACTGTTTCCATGGAAGATACTGTTCGCTGAACCATGTGCCTCAATATTACTGAGAGGTTGGTTTCTTGAAATCAATGAGAGTTGGGACCTTGTTTGCTGGTTCCCAAACTTATACTGTACTAATCAGTACATCCAAGAATCTTGTCTCCAAGATGATAGAATCAAACAAACAAATGAAAATCTACTTTTAAGAAGGACATTTACAGTTGGCTGTTACATATGTCATTTTACACTAAGTTTTCAGGACATAAAATGAGTCCATGATGGGAACAAATTTTATACCTATGTCTTCAAAGAAATAAAAACGATAATATATTTGTAGAATTTTGTGTTCTCTTGAGCCAAATGCCTATCACCTTGATGTTATGCTCATCAATGTAGAACCTGTGGACCAGACTTCTCAAGTTTCCTCCAACTTTAAGATTCTAAAAAGCTAGAAGAGTGGTTCTCCAAGTGCAGCCCCAGGACCAGCCGTTGCACTTGAGCATCTGTTAGAAATGCAAATTCTTTTCACTTCCACCCACTCAAAATCTCTAGGGTGGGCCTCCAGCGCAACAGCCACTGATCCCTGCCTGGTATTCACATTGTTATAAGCTCCATCTCACAACAATGGGGCTGACTCTATAGCGAACAGAAAGTCACCAATGTGATCACTTATGTCACTATAAAAAGTGCTGTGGCCTCTTCTGTCTGTTTTCTGTCTCGGATCCCTTGCTCTAGGGAAGCCAGCTGCCATGTTAGGAGGATGCTCAAGTAGCCCTATGGATGGTTCCACGTGCTGGGAAACTGAGGCCTCTGGCCAACAGCCACCTTACAAGTGAGCCATCTTGAATGCAGACTGGCCAGCCCAAGTCCAAACATCTTGGCTGCGACCTCATGAGACACTGAGCCGAGTCATGCAGCCCATCTGCTCCCAGATGACTGACCCACAGAAACTGTGCGAGATAAAACATGCTTATTGTTCTTTTCAGTATCTAAGTTTTAGGGTAATTTGCTTTGGAGCATTGCTCTTTTTCATCCTTTTGTGACTAGCAAAACTCAATCACCTCTGGGTAATCCTGATGCATGCTAAAATCTTTGAGAACCACTGAGCTAGAACATTCATTCATTCTCCAAATAATTGTTGTTTGTACCTACTGTATGCCAGTCAAAGAGCAGAAACCCAGTGATGGGCAAAACAGACGCTTCCGGACCTTGATATGTCCTGTTTTTTTCCTTCATTGCACTTACCACAGTTTATATCATTTACCTACGTGCATGTGCCTATGTTATGTCTGTTACTGCTGCACTGGCAGTTCCGGGGGGACCTTTGCTTGGTTTCCTCACTGCCCTACCCTTGGGGCTGGCCCTGTGCATGGCACACAGGAGGTGCTCAGTTAATATGCACCCCGTGGGTGACTTTCTCTTCCATCTTTACTGCCTTCCTCCTATGCAATGAATTCAGGCCCCAGGAACAGGCCTCTAAACAGTACCAGTTACATTGAAGGAGGTCAGGTGTGTTCCCCTGGGAATCTAACTACCACTGGCTAAATTTCCATAGGGAGAAATATTTTTTGTGTTCAAAACAGTCACCTTTTAGAGTCCCTCTATTTTACACATGCAGATTCATAAACACTTATAGGGAACACGTATGCTGTGGGTTTAGAGATGTAAGGCATTAAAAGGGAGACTATTTTTTGTGGACAGGTCAGCAGCCCATCAGTAAAGAAAAGGAGTGCATCCTGCACCACCTCCAGGTGCAGTCCTGTGCTAATCATGAGAGCAGAAAGGGTGGGAGATAGTCACGTGTGCTTCTTGGATGGAGACATCCTGCTGGCTCCATGCCGGGCGGAACCCCATCTGTGCACATTGAAACGTATCTCTGAACAGCTCTACAATGTGTTCTTCTGTTCAGTAACTGAGGTCAGAGTGTTTGGAAATGATGAGGTGGTGAGACAACAAGTCAATAGCTTTTCAACGTGACCTTAGAACAAGATGGGGCATTTTGAGAACACTTTTTGATAACAGAAACAAAACACTCATTGATTTTTAAAAATTCTTCTGGCAGATAGATTGAGATGTGGATGACATCATTTTTGCACATATATGAGAATGTCTGATAAATTATAAAACAGACTCTGGCTTTCAGCATATTTCTGAGCAAGATCAAAGAAGAGGTATAAAGATTGCCACATTAGCAGGGCACTCAGAGGGTGATGGGTGCTCTGCAGGGCATAGCGTGCCCAGGCTGTACCTCCTGTGCGTCCTCACAGAGGGGCTCACACTGAAATAAGACAGGGAAGAGAACGTTGGATGAATTCAATGTCAGGCTTTGCCGTCTGTCACACCCATGACCCCACCCACACAGCCCAGCCCACCTGGTGGGAATTTAGTGGTGCCTTATCCACTTGCTCTTTTTCATTCTTTTGTTACTAGTGAAATTCAAAGTGCCGTTCCACAGAACTTTCTGTGAGGTTCTCTCTACCTGCTCTGCCCTATATACACTGGGCACCAGGAGCAGGAAGGCTACTGAACTTGACACAGGGCTAGTGAGATAGGAATTGAAGTTTTCCTCCTATTTAATCCTAATCGATTTCAATTTAAATAGCCATTTGTGGCTAGCGGCTGCCATACTGGACAGGACAGTGCTGGAAAATAGTAACAGCTGCAAACAGGCCTGGTAACTCATCTTTAGAAAGGTTTTCTGATTCTCATTTTTCATATGCGCACACGGAGATGCACAGGATTAAGTGACTTACCCGACCAGAAAGCTAGTAAATGGCAGAGAAGAATTCACACTCAATTTGCCTAACCCAGCGACACTCTTGCAATGACATCAAACTCTAATCCCCTTTCTTCAGGTAAAAGAAGCCTTAAAGGCAAGCATTAGCCTCTGAAAACTCCAAATTCTCTTTAAATAGCTATGAGAGGAAGCTGGCCATAGGGGGCCCGATTTCTTTCAACAAAAACATTGGAGAAAAGCTTTCTACAGCTATGGCTATCTAACCGGAATATCTCAAACTACATGTCCATACTAAGTACATCTGACAGTCCTGCACTGTGCCCTAAAACTTTTGTTCTAATCAAGTGCGGCCCACATGAATTCATGAGAAGGCAACAATATGAAAAAGACTTTGGTAAACTTCTGCCACATGGTGTTATGCTGTCTAAGCATTACTCTAACCTGTTACCCTTTGCTGACAAACTAGATGATACTTTCTTTCCTAAATTAACAGGATCCAATGAAACTTCACAGAAGATAAACAGCTTAGGATTCCAAAGAGTTATTTGGAAATAAAGTGTCAAAGGCATGACTTTAAAGGGGCAGGGGCATGCTTAAAGAAAATAACATGCAGAGTCATATCATAAATTTTGTCTTGAATTCTACATAAAATATCTCACATTATTAAAATACCAAAAACCCATTCCAGAATCTGAAATTCTCAATTCAGATACTTATATGCTCTGTATCCATAATCAGGTCAGTTGTTATCTCCTAAATCTCTCCTTTATTCATAGAGACCCACTGCGGAGCCCAAGTTAAGGTGCAGGGTTGTAAACTCATTGAAATTACGGTAGAGACATTACTGTTATTTATGGACAAAACTAATACTCTCTGGCTCCATTACAGCTTTCATATTGCCAAGGAGATCTAAGAAATTTCTTAATATTACCATTCTCAGGTGAAATCAAAGATATAACGGGGTAATAAGCTGAAACATAAGTAGAGAAATGGGGTAAGACCACACACATGGAGGACCAAAGCCTGAATGAAAAGAGTACATAATAAGCAAGAGTGATAATCTTGTTATATAAAATCTAGTTTTGGGATTGGAACTAGTGGACTCTGGTGGTGAGAGCTGTACAAGGTGCTAGAGTTAGTCTCATCAAAGCCTGGACCTACCTGGCACTATCCTGTGGTCACAAATTCAGCTCCCCAGCCTGGCCCCATCAGCCGTGTGTACGGGAGGGAGTCTAGATCAAAGATGGCCAAGGTGGTGTCTGTGTGTCCTACCCTTGAACCTGGTAGTCCCTTGACTGCTCTGACCCACAGGGATGCTCTGCCTCAGCCTTAAGAAACTGGCAGCTTCCATTTCCTGTCTTTTGGAACACTTGCCAGGAGCCCTGAGCTTCCATCGAAGAAGTCAAGTTACCCTTGGACCATCATGCAAGACACCCCAGGCAGGCACATGGTCAATGAATGGTCCCAGCTGAGCCTGGGCCTCCAGCCATCCCTGCCAAGGGACCAGGCATGGGAGTGAAGCCATCCCATGAAGCAGCTGAATACAACCAAGTGACCCCCCCGTCAGTGCCTGTAGAACAGTATACCTAGCCAAGCCCGGCCTGACACACAAATCACGAGAAAAATAAAGTAGTTCTTATTCGGATCAATTTCTTACCTGCAAGTTTCGGGGTAATGTGTTATGCAGCAATAGAAACTGGAACAGAATGTTTCTCTTTTCTTCAGCTAATCTAGTTTCCCTCCAAAACCACCTTTAAATTGCTCTTCTATAACATGAATGTGTTTATTAAATATCAGGCCTAACCCTGCCTGCCCACCCAATCATTCCAATTTTTTTAACACCTACCAATGAAGCCAGAAGATGGTGGGTTGGGCTGAATCTTCTCCTTAGTGTTCTCCTGGATAATGTCCCAAAGCTGCCATATAAATTTCGGATGAAGAATGTAAAATGGCTGATTTGGGTTTCTCTGACGATGCTGAACATATGGAGTGAACAGGTTGTAATCTGGCTTCTTGTACCACTAAGAGAAAAAAAAAAAAAAAATCAACACAATCAAGTACTGAGGACCACACTATGAAAAAGGAAACAGGGCAGCACCCAGGGAGGGGGAACTCAGAGGTGAATGGGTGCAAAGAGAGACCGGGGTTCTAGCCCTGACGGACCGCTGCTTTATTCTTTAGTAAAGTGAAGGAGCTGGCTAGGGCAGCGGTCAACAGACTTCTCTGTAAAGGGCCTGATAATGAACGTGTTAGGTTTTGAGGGCCATGCAGTCTCTGTATCATCTGCTCAACCCTGCCTTTGGACTGTGAAAGCAGCCACAGCAGATACACAATGAATGGGCGTGGCTTTGTTCTAATAAAACTTTATTTAAAAAACAGGGCCAGATTTGGCCCTTGGCTACAGTTTGGTCACTCCTGGGCTCAATCAGGGTATTTCAAACATATGTTTCCCAAATCTAATCTATAGTGACAGAAAGCATGGTGTCGGTCTGGGGTTGGGGCTGGGAAGAATGATGGGCGGGGCACAAGGGAAGTCTCTGGAGTGATGGAAACATTCTATTTTTAAATTGTGGTTGGTGGATACATGACTATATGTTTTTGCTAATACTCATCAAAATATACACTTACATTGACTACATAAATTATTTAACGAAAAAAATGAACCATAAGGTAGATTTGAAAAAAAAAAAAAAATGTCTTCAGAAATGTCTCAAATGTGACCCTGAAATGTGATCTGGAGAAAATATGTGGGGGAGAGATTTAGCTCATAGGGCTCTGGGGCCCCATTCTCCCTGCACATGGACACCCTGTGTACATAGAAGGACCCCAAGGAATAGTCCACGGTTGAGTGTGTCCTGTGGCTTTCACATTTTTGAGAATAACTGGGTCAGGCCATCTTTAGTAAACCATGCCCTCAACCGACAAGGCAGTGGGAAGGAAGCGAGAGGAATGTGGGCTCGCTCCTTCACTCCTCGTCCCAGGGCTCCCACAGCAGTGAGCACTGCGCCTGCACACTGGCCCTGGCGCTTGGATTTCAGCAGTGTGGCAGTCCTCACCCACTGGGGTGGACAGCTCTGTGCCCAGGGCTTGGATACTTCCAACAGAGGAAGAAACAAGGTCCAACAGCTAGATACTCTCAGACTATCCACAAACAGCAAGAGAGCTGTCAAAACTTAAAGCCAAAGAACCTCAGGCTGGGAAGGAAGCTGAAAAGTTGAAATACCCATTCGATGCTTGATTCTCAGTAGAAGGTACATATGAGAATCCACTGGGGCTTTCTCAAAAACACATGTCAAGGCAACATGTTACATTTCTGGAAATGAGGCTCTGACAGATATAGTTGAAAAGTACTCTCAGGTGATTCTGATTTGCATTCCTGGTTAAAAGCTGGTTAGCAATCATGCTAGATAAAAGTCCAGCTTCAGAACACCCCTTCCAGAAGGATCCATTCAACCTTGGGGAGTTCTCTTAGACAGCTATCTCTTGGTGGAGCCAAAATCTGTTTCCCCTCATTCATCTTAAGACTGCAGAACAAGTGAAAGGACACTCACAGGCACAGCTAATGGCATCTTTCACAAGGCTAAATTGTCATCTATCTTTCCCAGGCCTCTTTCAAAAACACGTACAGTGTTTTCCTCGAAGGTTTCACCAAAAGCAACTAGCTGCTTGTTTACATAGGCAATGACTTGCCACAAGGTCATGGACATAACTTGCTTATATTGTGAAGGCTAGTAATAATCTGGTTAGGCAATGTCAACAAGACTAAAAAGATTTAGAGGTCAAAGCCAAAGGTTTAGGAATAGCCCTTAACAGAGTCAATTTAAATAATAATAAGCTGTTGATACACAAATTTAGATTCCCTTGCAAAGCACTTCCAATTTATTTCAAAAGGTCTTGTAAATCTTTGGAAGATAATGTAACCCTATCTTAATGGAAACATTCTGAGCTTAATCAGCCCAACTGATAGCATAACTAGGAATTTGTGAACATTTGGACATTGTACATTTAAAAAAAAAATCCTCCAGAGCAATAGCCCTTTTTTCACCAGATGGACAACGTTCACCAAGTATGTTACTGGACGGGGGTATCAAAGTGGTAGGAACGCAGGGGTATTTAAGTACCACCCCAATCAGTTTCATTCTATCAAAGCTTATTCATTGACTTGCTCCCATTAATACTCAGCCAAAAGTACTTTTGACCATTGGGTCCAGGTAGGGGCACCAAAGAAACACTTACCAGGTTAAGATTTGCAGAATAAGGAGCAGGGTCCCAGGCCACCAAAATGACGTCTTTATACAATGAACTGTCAATGAAGTGATGGTTGGGGTTGGTCAGAATCTGCAAATACATAGAAAGATCATTTCAAAGCAAGTGTTTGTTTCTTCAAAATCGTATTTCAAAGAGATGAATTTTTTTTTCTTGCTCTGATTCGGCTTTAAAAAGTTCCTCAGACTTCATGTTTTCCTCTCAGGGAGGGAGACAGGCTGGTATTGCATGCTAAATAAAGTACTTAAAATAATTTTGGGGGGGAAATGAGGATTTCACTCATTTGTTTTTTTAAGTCCACCAGTTCTTACGTTTTCATCAGCACTGTATTCGTACCTGTGGTGGTAATGATCGGCTCCTGAAAGATGTTATTCTCTAGCTAACTCAGCACCCTTATTCCATCACCTTCATAGGTAATTTGGGAAAACAATTACAGGCATGGACGAAGTGAGTTACAAAGGTGTCTCCAGAGTGCCATCCTCGGGACAAAGGGGACACAGAGAACCTGGCCAGCTGAGTCAGCCCTGGGATGACCATCCTCCTTCTGTGGCCTTATCTGGTCCTGGATGAGTTCTTCAATCTCACCACCTGCCAATCACTTTTTCTTTTTTTAACTACAGTTTTTTTGGGGAAAATAAAGTATTGATTTTCCTCAGTTTTAAGGTGCAATTTTTCAGTTAAAATCCAACTTCTTTGTTCATATTTTAATGTAACTGAAGTTAAAATGTATCTTACAGGTGACATTTCTTTAATTTGGTGGGGTTTATCTCCTCCACTCTGAAAAGCTGTTATTAAATGAATGGTGAATCTTATAATCAATGAAATCTATAAATTAAGGACATATAGTAATTGTTTCTCACCTCGCTGCATGCTGCCTGGCTCAGGGTACCATGCAGAAAGCTAATCTTTTGTTCTGTGGGCAACTTACCATAAGTCACTCATCACGTCATATTTTTCTATATAGTTTCAAACTCTAGAAATTGTGGTTTGTGCTGAGAATAATTCTACTATAAATTTGGAAAGCATTCTTATTAAGAACACAAAGAACAAAGATGTTTTCATTTTCAACAATTCATTTTCATTTAGAGAAATTTCAAGTAACAGACTAAAGTTTTCAAGCTACCCTATAAACCCTTGAATTTTGCAACTTTGCTTTTCTCTCCATCCTCTGCCTTCTCATGGGCATGATTTCTTCTAAATTTAAGTGTCTTTTTCCAAGTTCACAAAATACAGCATGCTAAGTCTGATATATGTATACATATATATGTAGCATATATGTACTGATTTTCCCTTTTGATCTTATTTACTTATTTTTTTCCTAGTCATGTCACACATAAATTCCCATTTATCTGAATTTTTCCTCATTATTATTATTATATAATTACAAAACCCATAGAAATAAGATCGTGATCATGGGTAACTGGGTAATTTCTCTTCACTTATCCAGTTAATCTATTCACCTATAAAGTGTACATTCATGAAAACACTGCATCCGTCTTACCTGGGAATTAATGATGCGTACAGTGGTTTTATTGCCAACATCTTTCTCATAGCCACGTGTAGGAGCAGCGTTAAATCTCAAAACTGCATCATGAGAATCTAAGGGCACATAAGTGACAAACTCACTTTTTTTTTCCTCTGTAGAATCAACATAACTTAGGAAAATAGGTTACAGTAAATCTTTCAGTACCTGAAGCTAATTAGACACCAACAATGGAAACCCATATGCATATTTTTCAGTGTACTGTCTGTTTGGAATGAGATTCTGGCTAGGGCCAAATCATCCTGGAAACATACAAATCCATTCAATTATAAGTGGTCCTATATCATCAACGTTATGTTTAGATACTTGTTACGTGTTCACATTTTTAAAAAGTGATATGCTTTATGCCGCCATTGTCCTAAAGATTCCAAAACATTTTGAAGATGGTGTCCTCTATGGGGACAGGTAAGGATGCCATAAACAGTCTTCTCAGCTGCAGCTTCTCACTGCTCATAGAGCACGGAGGCTGCTCCTGTACCTCCAATGCTGCTGTCTGCACCAACATCAAGTGCGTCTCTCACACAGGAAGAGCCACAGCCTTCAATGCAACTTTATCACTTTTGGGTGCTGGTCTGTCTGTGCTTAGAAAGAAAACCAGCCCTGATTTGTGTGCATCTTTACATACTGCTGACGATGCCAAGGAGACCCATGTGAGAGCATCCTTAAATTCCAGTAAAGGCCTGACTTGTTGCCTCAGCCCTGGAGGCAGGGAGAGCCCACCGATGGTACCAGCTCCCAAGGCTATTTACATTCCATAAGGGCACCTTGGTCCACCAAGCTTCCACCACAATATAAGTCTATATCTCTCTTCATTTGACTTGACAGTCAGACTTTCCCAAGTTCTCCAAGGTCCTGAGTGAAAACAAGGCTCCCATATCATGGGAGACAAGAGTGAGAGGCTCACCCAACTAAGGGATGAAAATGAGGACAATGTCCCCTTTGCACAAATCAGTCTACATGCATTCGTATGTCTTGAAATTTCCTGCGCCAGCTAATGCATTTCCCAGAGACTAGACTAAAACCAGAGTTAATCAGCAATAAGGGAGTTTCTATGGGTTATGTTTAGCTTCAAAAATTCCATGTGCATTTCAAGTTTAACTTGGAGCAATGACAATGCCTATTTGTGAGAGTGAGAGATTATGTATTTCTGATTTGCCAAAGAGCCTTGTGGATGCATGCCATATTTCCCACGACTGTACCCCACTCGAATCCCAAAAGCAGCTCAGTTTCTTTACTCAAGTCCTGCTCTGTCCTCCTGAGCAGTCTCTATGGGAAAGATCTCTCTACTCCCTGAGTAGCAGACCCTCTGTGCATGCCACCATTAAAACTACATTACAAAAGGTGCCTCTCTTGACGAGCACCAAACTCAGAAGAATTCAGATTCCAGTTTTGAGCACCAAAATTAATAAACATTTGGAACACAAAGAATGAATAAAGCTATGGCAATGTCATAAAAAAAATCCTACAACAATCTTTTAGGGAAATTTCTGCTATAGGAGGCAAGCTATGACCTGCCACGTGTTTTAGTAAATAAAGTTGTACTGCAACACACACACTCATTTGTTCACCTGTTGTCTGTAACGGCTGAGTTGAGTGATGAGAGACCCTATGGCTCACAAAGCATAAAACATTCACTATCTGGCTCCTCAAAAAAAAGAAGTTTGTCATCTCTAGATTCTTACTTTTTGGGCTCAAAACACTTTTACACTCTTGAAAATGTATGACCACCCAAAGACATTTTGTTTATTTGGACTATATGTATCAATATATACCACATTAGAAAGTAAAAAATAGAACAAATTAAACAGTTATTAACTTAAAATAACTTATTTTCAACAAAAAAAACTATATTTTCAATGACAAAAATAGTGAGAAGACTGGCACTGTTTTAAATGTTTGCAAATCTCATTAATGTTTGACTTCTAAGAAGACAGTTGGTTTCTCCTTGCTGTTTCTGAATTCACTCTGCTGCAATGTATTGCTTTTGTTGAAGTGTATGAAGACTCAAATGTGTCACTGAAAATGGAAGGATATTTTATGTCTTTCCAGATTACTGGAAAAAGTCTTCTGTGATACTTCATCAAAACTTGACAAGTGCTAGTTTCTTAAAAGTTAGTTGTAATGAGGAATGTGACACAGTATCAATGAACTTTTCATGCTCTGTTATATTGAAACATGTTAGTTTATCTTACTCTTAAAGTTGTTGATTCAACCATGCATTTTTTTGTAATATTGTGCAATGATATAAAAAAAAAAAAGACCACCCTAGTTAATATCACCATGGTTCGCATTAGTTTTCAAGTAGGGGAAGCTTGAATTTTATCACCAGCAAGAAATACTGTCAGTTATGTTCCTAAAAGTGACAGGCTCACTTAATTCCTTTTTTAGAGAGAATACCTGCCACATATGCAAGTCTGAAAAAAGTATGTCTGCCAGTCATTTGTTTCAAGTAAAATTTGTGTTTCATGATGAGTTGTACTCTGCTCAATTCAATCACACAAGTTCTTTTCCACTGTATGTTGGTAGGCTCACATGCTTTTCAGGTCATTTCCCACTTTGTCTTAAACACGTGATTACTCAGGATTGAGATTTAATGAAACCAACAATTTTTATGCTTCATCAGGGACATCCATGAGTGCAACTGGCACCTTCTCCTATTACTGCTATGCTTGGTGATGAAAATTATCATGATTCGGAGAGTTGGGTCCCCACTGCTTTGAATTTGTGCTAAGAAACAGTTTTATCAATCAATGCTTTTGCATCATCAGTGCAAATGCCAACAATTAAAAAACAACAAAAACCCTCTGAGCATTATTATAAAAAGTTTTCACCTCATGAGCCCCTGAAAGGGTCTTGAACTCCCCATGCGTAAGCAGACCACACTGTGTTAACCCCTGACCTAAGGTGACCCTCTGACAAGACTGAGGGAGGAGACTCCAGGCAGCGAGGTGAACTCCAGGCAGTCAGAGGTAGTCAGGACAACACCAGGACCGGAAGCAGGGGGCTAGCACGCCTAACGACCATCTCCCCTAAACCACACGACCCCAGACACAACCCTGTCTAAAGGTAAGGTGAACAACTCAAGGATCCCAAGCATTTCAAATTAATTAGGCAGCAATTCCAAATTCATCATATAGCACCTGAAAATGTCCCAATTTTTTATTTTTTATGAAATTTATTGGGGTGACACTAGTTAGTAAAATTGCATAGGTTTCCAGCGTACAATTCTGTATTACATCATCTATATATCACATTTTATGCTCATCACCCAGAGTCAGTTCTCCTTCCATCACCATATATTGGATCCCGTTCACCCTCATCTACCACCCTCCCCCCCTCCCCCCTTACCCTCTGGTAACCACTGAACTACTGTCTGGGTCTATGAGTTTTTGTTTCTTTGTTGTCTGCCCCAGCTTTTTAAATGCCAGTGTTCTACACTGAGGGGTGTTTGAAGCTTCCAAACGATCTCATGAGGCCCACGGCACAGGAGTGTAATCCAGCTTAACTCCTTAGGAAGCCGTATGAGTCTGAAGAGTTAAAGGCCCGTTACATGCAGGAGGCAGAGCCAGAGCCGGAGGCTGCCCAGGCTGCTGGGGGTGGGCACGGAGAATAAAGCTCCTTAAAAGCCATCATGAGATAAAGTGGATCGGGATGAGAGGAAGCATGTGGGGGAGGACGAGCTCAGAGTGTCCATCACTCAGACAAGTTTTGTAAATGTGTGTCTGGCGGTGTATGCATCTTCTTGATAACACGCCTTAAAAACTAAGCTGTCCATCCCTATTTAGAAAAGAAATGGATCGGACAGCAAGCACCAGGGGAATAAAGTAAAGCATCATTTCTGGAGAAGGCATTTGCAGGCTAGAGCCAGTTCACTTTGACCTTGAGAACAGAGCCAGGCTAAGTGCATTCACTGAAGAAAGATTAAAACCCTTCAAGGAGCAGCCAGCCAGGAGGTGCACAAGCATAAAGTCACTGCCCTGCCCTGGGCACTGCATTCCACATTCTCCTTTCCACGCTCATGCAGAAAATAAGGTCTGTAAGTCTGGGAGAAAAGGCCTCCAGTCCTTAGGGAATTCATCTTTCCTGACCACTGCCCGGATCTGTCTCACCCCTCACAGGACTCCTGCAATGGGATTTACTTCCCTCATGCCCTCAAATCTAGGCTCTAGAGCAATCTCTCTAAAATAAAAAGCTGACCCACCACTCCTGTGTTTCAAAGACTGCAATGCCTCTCACCGTGGGCCAGGGGTCGGAGCTGGAGTTTCTGGACTCACACTGGGGTTTGATGGAATCCAGGCTCTGCCCACTGGGCCTCTAAGGTGCCTCCATCTTCTTATCCATAAAAGTGGAATAATCATATCACTTAGGGTTGCAAGGCTTCCAGCAGTTACCACATAAAAGCATTTTAGAACTGGACCTTGTCTGCTGTAAATGTCCTATTAAGTGGTACCTATGAATGTAATTATTAAGTGAGTCTAATTTCTGAAGAATGATGCATAAGAACATCTGGGAGCTGACCCCTGCCTGCCTGTCCAACTTTCTGTCCTCTCCCCTCCAGGCCACTGGCGCTCCCAGTAGCACGCATCACCGCACACCACACACCATGCTGTGTCGCATCTCTCTGCTATCTATGCCGGCCTCTGGCCTGGAGGCCCCTCTTCTGAGCAGTCTTTGCTAACGTCCTCTCTCTGCCGTGGCACCAGGCCACACCTTGGGTTAGGATTCAGTTGTCTGTCAGTTTACATCTCTCTTTGTACTTCTAATCACAGGATTATCATCGCCTGTTCTCTTTAGGTCACTAGTAGCTAGCATGGCCTCAGGCCTCGGTGAAGTAGGAATCAATAAATAGCCAATGTTTGTTGACTGACTGTCTGATCTACTTTCTCACTTTTTTTAGGTACCAGGATCTGTCATATCCCAAGCTCTCACCAGCAAACACTATATGCCCCGCTCCCTACATACCCCCCTCCATTTCCCACACACTTCCCAGAATTTGAATTTCAAGTACACAGATTCTGATCTCCCATATCAAAGCCACTGTTGTTAGTTCAGTATAGACATTGCAGTGTTTCCACAGGACTGCTGGCGGTGATCTTGCTACCAAATTACTATCATTTATACGTATAGGTGGAAGAAAACATCTCACTGATGCTAGGCCAGAATGTTCCACGCTTCCAAAACAGTTCAGTTTGCTTTTCAATAACATTCAAAGTGGAGGTGCTTACAAGTGCTACAATGTTCTTAAAAACAATTACATGGCATGACTCAGTCAAACTGGGAAACAGGGCTGTACTGCCAAGGGAACCAGCAGGGGGAGCTAGAGGGCAGCCAAAAAGCGAAGCACCCGAGGCCAGCTGGGGCTTCCTCTCAGAGGATGGGGAGTTGCCCAGCATTCATGGACAGTGCAGCCCTGAGGACCTCCTGGCAGGGCTGACATGGAGCTAGCCCAGGTACTTTTTTAGCTCTGCCCTCAGTTTTTCAAAAGACCATGACCTTTTGTGGGTCTTCTGATATTCATGTAGTCAACTCACAAGCAGTTAGGTATGTAGAGGCTAAGATAAATTTAGCTAAATAGTACAGCATGGCCTATATTCCAAGTTGCTGGAGGAATCTGCTACATGAATTTGTTTTTATTAAGAGAGCTGTTAACAGCCATGTATCAATAAGCATTATACATTCAGATGATTAGGGAAGACAAACATCGGCACCTCAACTGCCACAAGTGCTGATGCTATGAGAGACCAGCTTATAAAAATGAAAGACTTTTTTGTTTTCACAAATTGTATTATGCTATGATGATATGTTCTCATAACTGGATGCAAAGGAACATATGCAAAACACTAAAGATAATTATTTAAAAAACAGTAGTTTTTACTTACGATTCTACAGTTCTAATCATGAAGCTTCATATAAGCGCATATAAATTTAGATACTAAAAATTAACAAAGATATAACTGATATTTCAGATTCCCCAGAAACATGCAATTCCCGGTGTCTTTCACACTCTAATCCAAATTCTGAATAGAGTCGAGTTTATGAGACTCTGGTCAGAGTAATTGATGCCAGAATAAAGAGCGAGGGATATCACGAGAGCAACCCAAACACGCAACTGTGATGCAGAGGTGTTTAAAACAAAGCAAAACAAAACCAGAAGCAAGTTCCTGCCTGCTGTAGAGCATAACACTGAAATTCCTTCTTCCATTGTTAATAATGGTCCTTGGAAACAAGAAAGAACTGTGGCATTACCTCCCTCCAGGGACCTCTACACAATCACTCTTGCTTAATCAATTGCAGGCTGCTCTGCTCTGGCTTTGGCTACACATTTATGTGACACATGGACAATGTTATTATGAGCCTGTTGTAATGTCAGCATGGGGACACTGGGACCCAAGACCTTAAGCCCAGATTTGTGTCTTGTTTTCTTAACTTATCAAAAATTTCACATTGAGCCTCATGCCCACCATCTGAGATAAGGTCAGGGTTGTGGAGCCTGGTCACAATGGCACCACCCGCATTTCTGCATGGCTCTCCTCAAGGACCTAGAACGACCAATGGATCCAGGAAACAAGGGTTATTCCTTTCTAACAAGTGGGCGGTGGCCCCTGAATGTCACTTCCAGATTGTGATGAATAACACTGTCTATTGTAAGAATGCATTAGACCTGGTAGCTTTACATCTGGACTTGAGGCCAAGGCTGTATCTAATTCACATCCGTTCCTGTGGCACCTAGTACAGAAACTGGCACACAGTAGGTCCTAAATACCTATTTGTTAAATGAATTAATGTGCCTAAAGGGCCAAGCTGCTTGCTCACTGGTGCAGCAATAGAATTAGCCTGGGCATAGAGGGAAGTCTGAGGCCTTAAAGCAAAGACTGAAGTTTCCTGAGGAAGAAGGAATTCTGTATCTAGACTGCAACAGAGAAACTCTGCCTGAGTTTTCCACCTGCCATCCTGTCCTGCAGATTTCAGGTTCCGGATAGCAACTCTTACCTGAATTTCCAGCCTACCTGGTAGCCCTACAAATTTCAGAATTGCCAGTCTTCACAGTCACAGGAGCAAGTCCTTAAAATAAATCTCTTTCTCTCTACATATACCGTGTTTCTCCGAAAATAAGACCTAACTGGAAAACAAGCCCTAGCATGATTTTTCAGCAGGACGTCCCCTGAACATAATAAGCCCTAATGTGTGTTTTGGAGCAAAACTTAATATAAGACACGGTCTTATGTTCGGGGAAACACAGTAACATCCCATCTGTCTGTTTCTCTGGAGAGGCCTAATACAGGAACTATGAAACAGATGTGCCCCAGGGCTCTTGACAGAGTTCGGAAGGGAAGATGGGAGCTCTGGGTGTGGTTGTGCAATTTACCGTCTTAAAGAATAGTCCCTGCTAGGTGCACTGGTCAAGACCCAAACGTTGGATTTGTGCCAACGGGAGGAGGTCAGAACTCACAGTTGCGACAGGAATACTATTTTCGACAGCAGTCGGGCTCTCCGCAAAGCCCACGTCGATTTAGCCCCTGAACTATCTATAATCATCATCACGCATACTTCTCTTTGGAGCTGACACCCCTGTCTTTGCTCCGGCGTGAGTTCTGCTTTCCTTTCTCATCCTCCTGTTCTCTCTCCCATAATTCTACCACATTATGGGTTTATCAAACTTTTGTGGGTCAGGCTGGGAGCCCACCGAGTCAGAACATAGTTTCTAAGGGAGATGAAGCCTGAGCCAGCAGCAGTGAGAGAGCACTGAGGCTACAAAGGGCGGGGCGCGGGCCTTCGACTCCCCCTGGAACCCAGCTATGTGGAGAACGCCTGGGGTCTAAAATTGCATCACAGAATTCCTCTGTCCGGGTCCCAAACAGGCTCCTCTGTCCCAGCGAGGGAAAAGAACTCTCCAGCTAACGTCCGAAACATCCAGTGCTGGCCCCAATCAGCCTGCCAGTGGGATCCAAAGGCAGGTGGAAAAAGAGCCAGCCCGCAACTACGCACCGAGGCCGGGACTGTGACCAGAGACCCCAAGATGACACCCACCTATCTCCTCCCCCAAGGAGGAGTTGAGGATGGCGCCCGCAGACATGACGACAGCGCAGCTGCGCAGGCCGCGCGGGTGCAGCTGGCTGAGCGGCACCGCTGGGACCAGCGCCCGCCAGCCAAGCGCCGAGAAGGGCGGCTCGGTGCCGTCGAGTGTGCGCACGCGCACCCGGCGCTGCAGCGCGCACAGTAGGGCTGCCCGGCTCCGCCCCGCCGCGCGCTTCCCACGGAAGCGCACGCCGTGCTTGTTGGCGCTCAGATAGTCCTTCATGGCTTTCTGCAGGCGTGGGTTGAGCATCTTGGAGGAGACGTTTCCCTTCCAGAGCCGGTGCAGGAAGGCCCTGGACATGGAGGAATACAGCCTGTCCCCTTCCTCGTCCTCCTCCAACACGTGGCTCCTTCCCTGGTGCCGGGGCCTTTTCTTCACCGGTCTTCTCTGGGCCTGGTGAGCTGGCGACACTCCCTCCCACCGGCCTGGGTCCCCGCGGGAAAGAGACCCCAACGTGCCCTGAGTGCGGCTGTGAGAACCTGGCTGACCAGCAGCAAAAAAGTAGTCGTCGTCCTCCGGGTAGAAGGCGCTCTGAGATTTTCTCCCGATCTGGGATGAAAAGAACTCTTCTTCATTTTCAAACCCATCTTGCACCTGGGCCCATTTCTGCAGGTCGCGCGGCCCGCTGAGGAAGGGGCCAGACAGGTGTCCATCGAGCAGTCCTTTATTTGCATTCACCCTTTCGGGCAAGGAAGGCTCCTGCATGGCGCCCATGATGGCCCTCTGCTTCCCCTGCATGGGCAAGAGCCTCCTAGTCTCCAGGAAGGAGAAGGAGCTGGGCGCAGGCTCAGCAGGGTTGCTGTCGGTGAAGTAAACGAAAATCACCACGAAGAGGAGCCCCCAAGCAAATATCCCGCAAAGCATTCGTTGTCTCCATTGCTTCAAGTGTGGTTTCATGGCAGGTCTCAGTGGTCCGCGAGCACCCTGTGTCCTGAAGCAGTGGGGGGTGGAATGAACCTGAAAAACATCCAGGTCTACAGTTAGCCAAGTGGAATACCTGCTCAGACATCTCTGGGGACAGTTTATCTGCAGTGTTTCTGTAAGGAAGGGTTAGGAGGGTCATCAGAAACCAGGATCAGTTGGGAGCTTTGGCTAAATTCAGGTGTCATAGCTCCCCTGACCCTCGACTTCTGAAAGGGGGCTCCACCCTGGCAGCTGAGAGTCTTGGGAGAGAGGAGTCGAAGTGGGTGTATATTTGTAAACACTCTGCGGGTCATGCAGTGACAAGTCTGCTTCCCCACCTTGACAGTTGCTTAATTGGGCCCATCCCAACAACCTCTCCCTGAAATTGGGTTTATAGAATTCCAGTGTGGTAAAGCAAAGCAGGAAAATTAAGCAGACTTTGCCATCTTTTAGCTGATTATGAGGCGACCAAAATGCACTGCTGTGTATTTCTAAGGGGTGACAATCATATCGGATTCTTTTGGTTTCCCCTAGGCCTGGGAGGCTGCCTGGAACACACCAGAAGCCCACCTATGGTGGTCCTGAATAAGCAATACTTCAGTGACTGTAGCTGCAGGGGGATGTTATGCCAGTGAGTCTGTGGACTTCAGCAGTGCCCCAAATTACTTCACCCTCCAGGAATCTCTGAGGGAATGAGAGGAAAGTATGTTAAAATTTTAAATAAGGGAGGAGATAAGGAGAGAGCTTGCTGATTCTCGATGAACCTCCAACAGAGAAAGGGTGACAAAGGCAGCAGACATGAAAAGTACCTATGAGATAGAATGTAAGAGAGAAGGAAACTCTCCTCCATACAGTATGCCAACCCATGTTTATTGCTATATTGATACTTGGGTAGCACAATGATTAGTACTAAGGGAAACAATAAAACATTAATAAGCAATGCACCTAAACTTTAGGTATGTAAGCCAAACCCCAGAAAGGCAAAAACACAAAGCACGTTTGTGGAATAATAATTGAGCTTGCTGGAACTTTAGTATAGCTGAGCAAAGCACCCAGCACAGGCAGACTCTGAATAAATATGAATTGAAAGAATGAGGTGACCCTGTGTTGTGCATGTTGGGGTCCACAGGCATGCGTGGATGTGTGTTCAAGTGATGCTGTTGGAAGAAGCAGGGAGACCATTTGGGGAAAACAACTGGAAAGCTATGCCCTTTCAGCGGTGGGGGCCCTCCAGGGCCTACGTGGATGTCTGGGCTGTATGAGAAATGGGAGGGAGGAAGTTCTCTGAACAAAGGCATGATGTGTTGCTTGCATGGGCTTTCAGGAGACAATTTTGTAGCAGGTAAGGCAGGGGCAGGGAGGAGCGGCAGGAGGAGGTCATCAGTAGGGGTCAGACACTCAGAAAGGGTCTGATGGAGGAGCTCATGGGGAAATCAGGAATCATCTAATCCTTCTTGAGTGTAGGCTACTGGCTGCTACACCACCGAGGCACATGAGGCATGGCCATAATGCAACACAGCGTTGGGGTTTTAAACTCAGATAAGAACTGAAATCAAAGTGAGCGACACCTATGTCAATGTAGCCATGCCAGAATAAGAAAACCACCTGTACCTTGTGGAACTGTAGACAGTTAAAGATGGACACAGATTCTTTGACCCTCTTTGTATGGAGAGATGGGGTCTCTGTATCCTCCCCTTGAGTAAGTGGAGTGGGGGGCACGTGACTACTTTGGTCAGTTATCAGGTCCAGGTCTAGCCGATTCCACTTCCTGCCTCTTAGCTCACTCTGGGGGAAGCTAGCCACCAAGAAAGACTTCTCTGTAACCTGACTCCACCATGCAGTGAGGAAGCCCAAACTAGCCATGTGCAAAGGCCACATGGACTGAGATGCCCAGTCGGCCCTGAGCTGTTCCAGCCATCTCTGTCCCAGCACCAAACATGAAGAGTGACAGGCAGCCCAGGTGAGCTTTCCGATGATTCCAGCCCCGGCCAACCTCTGACTACACCCAATGGAAGACCCCACATTAAGAACCCAGCCAAGCCAGTCAGCCCACAGAACCATGAGTGACAATGATAGATTGCTGTTCTAAGTCACTGACTTTGGAGGTGATTTGGTAAATATTGAGAACAGATCCTTGGAACAGGCTCTAGTAGTGATGCCAAATGAGAAGTGCCCAAAGTGCTTCCAACAACTGCGGCATCCTTGAGATAAAGGAGAGCCGCTCACAGGGATTATATGGAAAGCAACTTTCATTTCAATACACAGAGTGTGCCTTTTCCAAAAGTGTTTGCTTTACCTTGTGTTCACATGAAAGCAAGGCTGTAGATGTCATAATCAATCATAAATCACACACATATATAGCACATGCTTTCACCAAGCTAGAGACACTCATGCCAAGAAATGAACATGGAAGAAATACTAGCAGTTAACTTTCCATGTGCAACACCCCGTGCTTAGCACTTTTTTTCCTGGATTATCTTATTTGCTCTTCCCAAAACCTACTAAGGTAGGAAATACTGCTATGTCCATTTTTTAGATGAGGAAACTGAAACCCAGAGAAGTTAAGTAACTTGTCCGAAGCCACAGAGACAGCAAGTAGCAACTACTGTGTACAGACCCATCTGCTTGACTCTGGGGTTCACACTTTTAACACTAATTTCTGATTCCATCTGATCACCCCAACTGAAGCTGCATTTTCTAAAGCTGCTCCAGACTTGTGGAACTTGTGGAACCATCTGTGGTGAAGGATCACTTTTTTTTTCCCACAAATTGTCACAATCTGATACTTTTGTATTTCCATTCCTGAATGTCTTGGCAATAGCTAATGGCTGTAAACGTTTCTAAATACTTACCATCAATTCTGAAACATATCTCAGTCAAGAACTGGTAATGCAGTTTGCAGGCCTGCACCGTCTGGGGTCACACTTTGAGTAGCGTCTGCTAAGTAGTCTTTCTAAGCCTATCCACTAGGGAGAGAGTGCTTCAAACTGTAATGCCCAACCTGAAGATCTAGAACTCTTTCCAGTATTTCGACATTTCTATGAGAAATCAGAGAAGTGACCTTCATAATAGTTATTCTGCTTCCACCCCAATCGAGCACACTGCAATATAATTCTGACCCTTGTTGTCACTGGAATTAGCACAGTCCCCCAAGACTGCCCCACTCCCAACACCAGCCTTAATTGGTATCCCCAGGCCACCTGCATTTCTCACCATTTGGGAGGTTCTCACACTACCCCTCAGGTTCGATAAGTTGCTAGACTAACAGAACCCAGGAAAGCACGTTACTGATGATTACAGTTTCTTTGTAAGAGATAGATGAGGTTGGAGGTGTGTGTGTGTGTGTGTGGGGGGGGAAGGGTCCCAAATGCAGAGTTCATATCCATGCCCTG
Organism: Rhinolophus sinicus; assembly: GCF_036562045.2. NCBI lineage: Eukaryota > Metazoa > Chordata > Mammalia > Chiroptera > Rhinolophidae > Rhinolophus > Rhinolophus sinicus. The sequence continues at coordinate 72,825,451 of NC_133755.1, read as the reverse complement.
AGGTTTCAGGCCATCGATGTGTTCACCAACCAGGAAGCTCCACAGAATCTTGGCATCCACAGTTTTCATCGGGGTTCCGTTACACAGGCATGACTGACTGAATCACTGGCCGTGTAACTGAATTCAATCTCCAGTACCCCGCCTCTCCCCAGAAGTCAGGCTAGCCCAAAGCCCCCACATCTAATCATTCCGGTGACTAGCCTCCATCCTGAAGCTACCTAGGGACCCACTAGGACTCACTTCATTAACATAACAAAGACACTCCTATCACTCAGGAAATCCCAAGGGGTTTAGAAACTCCATGCTAGGAACCCAGGACAAAGACCAAACAAATCCTTATGCCACCAGAAGACTGTAGTAGCTAATTTAAAAAGCAGTAATGCCCAATCTTTCTGATTCTGGTGGAAATCGTCTTTTCCTGGTTGCCGTGCAACAGCTCTGGGGGCTTATTCTGGGGGATTACTAAAGAATGGAAAGTGGAGGCTTCTTACTTCAGCATTTGCTTCAGAGGCCATTTCCAAAACACAAAGTCAAAAGGTGAGGTGTGTGTAGAGTTGCACTAGGTGAAACAAGGGACAGGAAGCATTGGTTGTTGGGGAGGAACTAGAAACCTCTGGCCTCAAGGATCGGCGTTGAGGACCAGTACCTTTCACACCAGATGACCCTCAGTTGTCTCGGTGCAGCAGAGTTGAGGAGCCGTGGAACTGGAGCTCAAAGGAAACCCATGAACTTCATGTCAGGATTCAGAGTATCAGACGTACAGACTTTATTATACAGAAATGCCTAATTCCCAGCTGAAGACATGCAGTCCTTTTTCCCCCTGTGGGGAGACGACAGACATGAAAGGGAGGGAGAAGGACAAAAGGAAGTCTGTGGACACAAGGAAAGTAAAGGGAAAGCCAATTTGCGTAGAGGGGGCTGCCGCTGGGCCAGGACCCTGGGACACATTTTGTCTTCTCTGCCTAGTAGGCTGAGGGGTAGAAAGAACGGTTTGTGAAGCTCTCTGAGCATCGTGGAAGGAATAAATATCAGGACGCAAAGAATGAGGAGTTCTCATTAGGTAAGACTATGTGGCCCCTCGTGCACAGTAACCACAGAAAGGAGTGGGACCCGCCTCAACTCATGATTAGGCTTCAAAATTTAATAATCCCAAAGCCTTCTCTGCAACTTCTGTCACAGCAAACCTGCTGCTGCCAATTAAGGGAACATTGTGCAAGGATTAAATCTCAAAGCAACAGTAAATCCTCTGCTAGCAAAATGCTACAGAAATCGTTGTATGTGTACTGGGCCCCCATTAGCAACATATTAGTTAAAAATCCAGGTTAGAGAGATGGAGGACATCCTCAATGTCACAGCCTTGGATCATTCTTTCTTTAAAATGACCATAGAGTCTAATAGGAAGAAATGTTTGGCTAAGCAATAGGACATAAAAAAAATGAAAAATACACATTTTTTTTCTCTAATACATCTGAAATATTATAATGACATAGCTTAAACAACATGGTATCTGCTATATCACATCATTAGCTGCATGATATAAATCTCATCCGGGACTCATAAGTGGCACATCGGGGAAATCACTTGTCCCCAGGCACCGATGAAAAAGCACTCCCTAATCATACGTCCATGTGTGCTTTGTCGGGGATGGTGTAAGTGACTGCTATGGCTGAGCTCTTCCCAGTTTTCCCCTGGAAAGAGAACTGGCAATATTATATGCACAGTTTGTCTGGTGTGGCTTTCTCTTCTGTGCCATGGTGAATCTAACATTATTACCTGGCCATACTAAGGTTTAAATTCCAAGTGGACGTTCTCTGCCCATTTGAACTACATTTCTCCATTCCCACCCTTCTGCCGCTGTGTGTTGCCTCTCTAGCCCAGCCTCTAGGAAATTTGCATGGCAACACTAAGGCTGTGATTACAGGCAGAATTTTAAAAATGACCTACTACTAGAAACTAATTTGATTGTTCTACCTGCTTAGGACCTTTGGTACCTATATCTTGGAAACTAATTCTCAAACAAAGAAATGAATCACATTTCCACGTGCATATTCAAAATAGTACAAAAGAGTGTTTAAATTCTCCTTCAGATCATTCAGAAAGTCACATTTTCCATAATTTATTAAAAGTTGTCATATGAAATTTTGAATTGTAAGCACTACCACAGATGGACATTATAACGCACCTTAGGGCAAATACAGCTACATTCTTATTTTATTCAAGGATAAAGAGAAGTTCATGCTGGGCTTTGCCACTTTAATGATGTCCCCTCATAAGCCCTGAGGTTGACACGCTTTGATCACCAGTTTTCTTGAATGGAGAGTAACTTTTTTAACACACTTTGCTTGACGTGTCTGCTACAATGGCCATTTGGCCAGGTTTTCTGTTGGTGTGAGAAACACACATGTTCTTTTTCTATAGAAGTTGTCTGAACTGATCTTAAATCTACGTCTTTAACATTGAGATAATAAAGAAGATTTAGTGTGTGAGTGATAGTGAGACACTCTTGTATCTTAATAGCCTTCAGGAGTTATTTTCTTTCAGGAACCATTTTTCTAAAATTAGCTCTCGTCGCATATCCAAGAAACCACTCGTCTGCAGAAAAGAGGAAGGTACCATCCCCAGCTGGAATTCTTCTCTCTCTCCACAACCTCATAGGTTCCTTTTACAAATGACCCCCTTTCTTTTCTTTTTTCATTTTTTATAAAAGAAAGCAAGCCTCCAGACTGCTACATGCATGACACTAAGGGTCCACTCCCTGATTCATTCCTTCTCTAGTCCCAGCCCACTTTTAAGCTAATGTCCAGTAGGACAGAAAGAAAAAGGTCCGCCTGGGTCTAGCAGAGCTTGGTGGTAGGACAGCCTCACTGCCCGCGGTGCGAGCCCTGAGGGTGCATAGCTCCTACAGGCTCAGGGCAGGTCTCCCTGTGACTGGGAACCACTTGACTGCAGAATGGATGCAGCAACCTCATGTGCAAGGAAGGACATTGCTCGGGCTGGCAGACTCCAGTGAGCTCACTTAGCAAAGGCATAAGTTTAAAAACCACGTGCCAGGGCTTCCGGTTCATTTAAAATTTGGATGTTGGAGCTCTCAGTTGGAAGCGTGTGAGTTACTGGAAGGCGGAACCGCATCTTACTCAGATTCCCAGAAAACAAAGTAGGTTGTGTCATGGGAGGCTCCCATTAGTGTTTCTGAAGTAAATGAAGTGAATGAGTGGAATTAATGCAGTAAAATAAGTGGGGCAGCGCTGGACGTGGCTCTTGGCTGGGTTCAAGGGGAGGGAATATAATGCTTGCTGTGCTTCCCGGGCCATTGAGGTGGCTCCGAGCAAATGTAGCCAGTTGTCATATGGTTAGGCTAGTCTCATGGCATAGCAGTAGCCAGGGAGGAGCCAGAAGCAGGCCTATCAGATGCTGCCACTTATCAGACACCTACTATGTGCGAGGCATTATAGCGAGCCCCTCATATAGTCTCATTCTCCATTCTCAGTTAAACCTTACAACAAACCCCTTAGTAAACAGTATGATTCTCATTCAGCATAGGGGGAAACTGAAGCTCTACGTGGTCCCCTTCCTATACATTGTTCCCCAAACCCCATCTTTTTGCAAGACTATATCACAAAGCCAAGAAGACGTTGCATCACACTCAAAATTTTATTGAGATTTTTCCTTTCTCTCTGCCACAAAGCACGATGCTGAATTTCAGGCTCGCTCTCTAAGTTGACTGGACCAAGCGACCTCCTCAACACCCCCGTTTCCCTATTATCCATGTTTTTGTTCACTGGAGAAACTGATCTTCCTAGTTAGGCCTCAGGATGTAGAAACCATACCTCCCCGTGCTCAGCATTGTCAGTCAGAATGAGCTGCCAGTTCTGACACTAAGGCTGTCGGTGAAGGCCCATGATTTCAAGGAGGTAGGGAGACAAAATGATTCTGAATGCTTTGATTCTGTGTCCCAAGACAGAGGGTGAACGTGCAGAGGAGCCATAGGGATTCAAGTAATCCTGGAGTGCATCAGAGAGGAGGGAGTCTGGAGTTGGACATTGCAGGACTCATTGGTATGGAAGGGAGTCAGTCACTTCCAAACAGTGGAATACCTGAGCCAAGTGTGCCTGGGATGAGAATATGGAGAATATGGTGCCCTGGCTGGCGCCCCTCAGTGATGGGCTGAGGCTGGACAAGGGTGGGCCGCACTTATTAAGATGACGGATTAATTTCTGGGCAAATGATTTCAGCAATACAAGGTTTTTGCTTGAGTGGCAAGGCAGATGGAAAATAGTTTAAAAGACAGACTTACATATGTGAGCCACTCTGGGTAGCTTTTAGCTTTCAAACCTTTGTACAATGAGGTGGCAGGTGCTGTTGGGGCAGGGGGAGGCGGGACTGATTCCAGACATCTATTATTGGTTGTGCAGAGACAACACAGCTGCCTTCGAGCTAGGATCTGCCGGCTTCCGGAAACAGCACCCGTCTGCTTTGGACACAGTGGCCTGTTTGTTGTACGATAATTAGCATTCAAATATTTACACTCTATACCAATAATGTGCCAAGGCTCATGATTGAAGCTGTAAATTAGCTTCCGCGTTGATGCCCGGTAGTCAAAAAGATGGAAGGCTTTATACCTGCCATTGAGATTTGAAAGTTTTACTCTGATTCCTCAAATGTAAGTGGGCGTCATGGTAGCTGGCAGGGGGCTCTTATTAGGAGGCCTCTATCAGCAGAAGCCACCCTTTCTGAGAAAAAGCTTGCCTGTGCGTCATAGCCCAAGGGGCAGCGAGCATCAGCGTGGGCTGGCAGTGGGTGGCCATGATGGGGATGGAGTACTGGCACCACTGAGGTGCCAAGTGAGGGTCACCAGCCCTGGCCTACACATGGGGACTATGGAGTGAGACAGATGCCTACGCATTAGGAGGACTAAAGGCGATGTACAGTTGACCAGAAAGTCCTACGGTCAGACAGCCTATTCAGACCCTTGCCAGCTGTGTGATTTAGGATAAATCCTTTGAGCCTCAGTTTCTCCATCCAATGTGAGTCATAACACTGCCCAGATCATCACTGCTTGTGATGTGACTGGCCTGGTGCCCGGCCCAAACTTAGAGCTCAATAAATATGATTTCTCCGTCCAGCTTTTGAAATTCTGTAGAAGTAAAAAGTGGTATAATAAGCATGGATTTCACCACATGGGTATATACACTTGACAGGGTTCCAGTAGGCATCCCTCTCTTTCAATGACCCCGGATTGACATGCCCTGATTTAGACAGACATCCACACCTGACTCAAGCTAGAAAGTACTGGGTAAATCCTACCTGAATAAAGAGCTCTCTCTGGTGTTTCAATCATAAAAAGTAAACCTGTCATGGACTGAATTCCCGATAAGCATCTTCTAATGGCTTCATTGTGTTCATCCGCTTACTATAATTTGTGCTTCTATAATTCAACAGATATTTATTAAGCCTAGTGTAAAGTTGAATACACATATATTACATGATGCTTTGCCCTTGAGGAATGGAATTAAGTTCTTGGGGAAATTAAAATTTAAATTCCGAATAACAAAAGAGTGAACTGAAAGTACAATATAGATTCAAATTGCAAAATCTCTCTTTAGTCCAGACAGAAAGGCCTTTGAGAAGAACCCGGGGAAGAAAGGGTGCTTAGGAGAACTGCTTTCCTGCTTCCAGAACACTTGAGGCTCCATGTAGCACTGGTTTCTCTGTCAGAAAGAAAGTGTTTTATGTGAGGAGGAGGAGGAGGAGGAGGGAAGGAGGGGGAGGAAGAAAGAAGAAGGAGAAGGCTAATGCTTTAGCTCCATAGCCATCGATCAGGGGTAAATCTCAAGCGTAATGCTCAGGGAAAGAGAACCTGCAGAAGCAAACCCACAGAATCATACCATTTATGTAAAAATTTAAAACACCAGTACACACTTCAGCCAGTAAGCCACCTTTGAGGAGGGAGGGAAGAGGTTTGGATGAGTGGAAGGAAGGGCGGATGCCTGCATCATTGCTAAGATATTTCTCTTCTTATAAAGAAAAGATCCGAATCAATGTGGCAAAATACTAACTGGTATAAAATATGGTATAGAAACTCACTTAATATATTACTTTCTCTATTTTACACAGATTTAAAGTAGTGTTACAAAATTTATAACAAAAGTTGTAAAAATAAGAAAGAGAAACCATTAATTGTGTTAATATTTACATTTGTTTCCTAATGTCTTCAGGTAATACTTCCTGCTAACACATTAGCAGAAAATATAAATCTAACATTTTACACTGAATCCCAGCTTTGGTTAAAACGTTCATGTGACAACATTCTCAGAGCTACAATGACTAATGAAAGCAGAGAGCATCAAGCTTACAGTAGAACAGGGTTCTGGCTCTGACTCTTACTTACTACCCACGTGAATCTGGAAAAGTTACTTTACCTGTTGGGAGCCTCAACTTCAACTTCCATAAAATGAAGGTAATGCTGATCTTAAAGGGTCTTTACAGAACAACATATTTTAAATGAGAAAAGGCAAATAAAGTATTTACTGTTACAACCATCAATAAAAGTACCTAAAAATATCATCTACACTGGGTGGTTGTAGTCTCTTTGCTAAGCACTTATGTGGTGCCATCTTGTTTACCCCTAACTGGCTGGGAAGACAGAATCTCTCCTCGTGTTTCCATATTGAGGGATGTCTCCAGAGTAACACAGCTGGCCTCTGCTCCACCTCTTAATCCTCTTCACAGAAAAGGAGCACCCCGTCTACTGAGAGACAACCATCATGGCAGGCATCTCTGTAGATCCAACCAAGTTGGCCGAAAACCTAGATTTGGGTGTCAGGAGAAGAAGAGGGGAGATTGGCAATCTAGTTTGTTCTCACAGTGAGGCCACAAGTTATGCATGACTTTATCAGGAATACATCTAATATTTTAACCTCCAACTGTTTGACATTCATAGCATCAACTACAGTGCTGAGCAGCTACCTCCGTGTTCCTCAAATTCTATGATCTGGGAACTAAGGGGAAGCCATTTTATGGATAAGAAACATGAGTCAGAGGTTATTTAAAAGTGCTGGAGCTTGGATTGTACCTGGTATAACTGTAGGCAGTCAAAATGAGTGTGCAGTGGGAGTGTTTGCTCTTCTTATCTCCCAGGGTTATTAAAAATAGCCAAGAAAAAGAAATGTATTAGTAAGAATATTTTAAATTTAGATGGCCTACAAATTCATTCAGGTTTCATGACATGAGAAATTGTCAATATTTAGATTGAATTATTATGTCAAAATAATCTTAGTTGATTTTTTGTTTCATAAAATAAGTGTAAATAAAAAGGTGATCCTGGTACACATGAAAATCACCTGGGCAGATGTACAGGTACCAGGGAAAGTCGTAGACAGGTGAACATTCTTCTGAGAAAGTAAAGATGGCAGCAGTGATTGCAGTAATGCAGCCTTTACACTCCTGAGGTTTGGTTTTAAGGATGGAAATTTTAAGACCTTATTAAAATAAAATACCAATTTGTTAAATGACTTAACACTATGCTCCTTACATTTGCCACGGAAGTAAGAGGATAAGCTAACCATGTCTTCCTGGGGTGGTAACTGTAACAGAAGACTTGGGATGGGAAAAGCACATTGATTTTGATATTAAAACACATATACACATATGTGCCAAAAATATATATATATATGTGTGTGTGTGTGTATATATATATATATATATATATATATATATATATATATATACACATACATTTTAAGAGATGTTATCTATGCATTACTTTTCAAAGTTGAATTGAATTACGGTAGCAATATGTAGTATGGCGTTTGCTCAAAACATGGCGTTAATCATATGAATGCTAGGCTAGCATCACCATGCAACAGGCAGGACAGTGAAAAAAAATGGCGGAAGCACGGTGGTCGTTCGAGGAGTGCAAGGCCATTTTGAAGTGGTGTTTGAAATTCGAGAACATTGTGGAAGTATGATGACAATGGAGGGATGAGTATGCAACAGAACTTCCAACACACCTAACAACTGCACGCATTCGTGGTAAGTTTGAGACGCATGGCACTGTGTGTGATGTGCACAAGGGAAGATCCCGGAGGCCTCGCTCAGCAACAGGTCCTGCTCTTCTGCTGTGGTATTGAAACAGTTTACATGCCCGCCACAGAAATCTACCAAATAGTGTTCGCCGTAATCAGAAGTGTCTGGACGCTGATGGTAACCACTTTAAGCACCTCTTGTAATTGCAGACGTCAAACGTGACTTGTATTCATCTTTTATTATCCGTATATATTGAGTATTACAATTTCAACACAGTTTTTTCCTTTCTTAAAATGTGTATACATTTTTTTGCACCGTCTGTATTATGGAGACAAATATAAAATCAACTTGAAGATTTCATATAAACCATGAGACTTCAAAGAAATTTCTCAGTGTGGAGCTTCCCCCTCTGCCACCTGATATTTCAAAGCTGCTTGTCCTTCTCTATCCACAGAGTTCCCCTTGTGGGAACATCTGAGCAGTTGGGGTGAGTCTCAAGAATCAGACTCCCCAGCGGGCTTTAGAATGACCCAGACATAGTTCAGATGTTTTCTCACTAGTATGCGTCTCCAGATTGCATTTTTGAAGCCAGTAAAAAGTTGCCAGATTACGAAATAATTTTTGAAGTTTCTAACTCTGAGGATTAGCTCCCCCTTATAATATCTTCTAATTGCCAACAAACCCCAGGCATGGCCAGTCACTGAGGCACAGTTCACACGTGAACAGCAGCACAAAAGGTTTTCTGTATCTGTGTGCATGTGTACCTGAGCACAGTGCTGACCCGCCGTGACACACTCACCCATTACTATATTCATTCATAAATTCTAGATATTTGGGTTCTAGGTATACGATGCTGAGCAAATCAAATGTAACCTCACTGTGAGCTTACAGTGATGCGAAAAAGACAGAAATTAAGTATACAAATCTTGCAGCATATTGTGCAGTCTTAATTGATTTTTTTTCACCACATTCCTTTACCTCATGACCTCTCTTCACTCACAGGGATAAACATAAGACCTATCGTGCCCAAAGGATAATTGTCACAAAGGAACCAGAAATCAGTTATGTCAATTCTTGGCTTTTAAATCCAAAAGGTGTGTACAAGGAGTGAGGAAGAGAGCACAGAAGTTGGGAAGAATACTACTTGTTAAGCCAGTTTTCTCTTGCCTAAGGGAAAGTAAAAACTATCTCTGGGCTGATGGAAAGGAGAGTGGGAGTTGAAACAGAAAATAAGGGGGATCAAATATATGGTGATGGAAGGAGAACTGACTCTGGGTGGTGAACACACAATGGGATTTATAGATGATGTAATACAGAATTGTACACCTGAAATCTATGTAATTTTACTAACAATTGTCACCCCCATAAATTTAAAAAAAAAATATATATATATATATATTGGTAAGGGCCTCTGAAGAGGGTGTAACGTCCTACAACATCCAAACCCATGTGGTTAACACCAGCAGGAAGAGGACACAGCACCCTAGGTAAGTGTAGGGAACTGAACTTAGAAGGGGTCTTGCGGCACTCTGCACCTCGAACCTTGGGCGGTGAAGGTCTTGCAGGAGTTCTCCACCTGTGTGGCAATGGTAGCACAGTGATGACTGTGTGAGCCCCCGTTTTCTGTGCCCCGAATAGCATGGAATTGAAACACAACGTGGCCCCCCAAACAGAGAGAATCCACATACCTAAAGGAGATTTGCAGGCAGGGCACTGGGGTAGGGAGGCAGTGGAGGGCAGCACATGTGTACCACTACAAGGCGGGAAATCAGGCAGGTAACCCAGCGGCAGGACAGCAGTACAACATGCATGTACACGGATGCTAAGGACTAGACAATGCTCCCGATGTCACGAGGCTATCTAAGCTCCAGGAGCTAGAGGGGAACAAAGAGCCAAAGCGTTTGTGTCAACTTCATTTAATTTAATCAACCTAAAAATGTTGGCTGAATTGGCAGTTAAATTTTCCAGTACTTAGTAGAATGGGGCCTCAAAAATACAGACTAAGTTGAATTTAGATAAAATTGCATTCATTGAACAATTGGGATGTGGACCGAAAATATACACCTATTACATAAATGTCTGGCTATAATTGTGCTGTTTTCTGTCTACTGATGCCTTCCACATTTATAGCCATAGCCTTGGTTTCTCCCCTGAACTGCAAATCCATATAACCAACTGCTTGTGTGATGTCTCCACTTCAAGGTTTTCTGGGAATCTTGAACTTCACATGTCCACACAAAACATTTGTTATTTTCTGTTTCTCGTTAGACTGCCCTATCCAGTAAACAGCATGAATATTCACTCAGCTGCCCAGGTCGAATACTTTGTCGTCATTTTGATTCTTCTTTCCAATCAAACCTATATCTAATCTCAACCACCAGCCCTAACTTGACCTTGACAGCCCTACCTCTAAAATATATTTAAACTCGCACAACGGGTTGCCTTCCCCAGTGCCCCAGTGTGGCCCTAGCCCCTTCTAACCTGCACTAGTGTGATAACCTCAGAACAGGTCTCCCTGCTTCCACCTGCCTGTTCTCTGCAGATGCTCCAGGCAGCAGAGTGAATGAAACATTTAAAACCAGGATTTAATGCAGCCAGTCCCCTGCTCTCGCCTTCCTTCTTCCCTCACATAAGACATGTAGGGTCTTGGTCTCCCAAAACTCTGCATGGAGTGTCCCTGCCCATCTCTCTGACCTCATTTCCCACTACTACCCCTCCCCCTCACTCCCTCTGCCCAGCCCCTGCTGCCTCTGCAGGCTGTATGCACAGGCCCTTCCTTCTGTCTGGAGCACCCCTGCTCTAGAAACTGGCCTGGCTTCCTTCTTGCTTTGTTGAAGTTGTAGCCCTATTCAGAAAGGCTTTCAGTGCAACACTGTCTCTCCGTTGGCTTTGTTCTCTTTCTGATCCTGATCACCACCTGGCAGACTCCTTCCTTACTGCCTTTCTCCTCCAATGGCAGCCTAAGATCCGGGGGCGACCTGTCTTTCCTCAGCGCCTAGAACAGTGCCTGGCAGAGTAAGTGCTTATCCCGGGAAGGATGTCGGGAAGGAAAGGAATGAGGCAGCTTCAGGGCATAATTTAGATTGGGGAACCTGGGATAGCCAGTGGAGATAATAAAATGTAAGCTGAGAACCAACGGATGGTGAGGAGTTAGGTACTTGGGGGTCGGCACGATACAAGTGAGAGAAGAAGAGCCGTGAAGTCAGGCAGGTAGGACTGTACCCTGGAACCGTAACTGGGGTGACTTTTTTTTACACCTGTTACCACTTTACAAAGATCAAGCCACTGGTTACTGATGCTACAAACACACAGAGATATGGAAACACTGGCTTCTGTGAAATATCATAACAAAACTTGTGAGAAGCACTGTAACTTTAACGTCTTTATTACTTCTAATGACATAAATGAAATGCAAGGGGTATCTGCCTGTCCATCAGTGCTCAGTAAAAATCCTCCCTCACAAATTTAGCTACCGAGCTATGGGAACTTAGAAGTACGACTTCTGGACGTGTATTTTTAGAACTGGGAAGAAGAGAGAAAAGTGAAAATAATAATAACATCCAATCCACCCAGCCTTGATGGACTGCAGACTTTTGCAGGGCGTCAGCAGAACCAAACATTTACAGGAGGTAGCAACGTCAAATGTCAAACACTGGAAACCCAGACCTGCTATGCAGGGGGGCCGGCCCAACTCCTGAAGTGTCAGGGACAGAAATGAAAGGAGGGGTGAAAGGGTGAGACCATGCTCATGTCTAAGTCATCGGAATTTGAACTTGAAGCTAACCAGTGTGACACAGGGAAAGAGCACATCAAAGGGGAAAGAAGGTGCTGTCTGAAAACTGTGTCTCTGAGATGACGCCATGAATCGTAAATCATTCTGATGAATTCTGGTTACTATCTATGCTAAACATGTACTCTGGTTATCTCCCCACCCCAGCCGACCCCAGCCCCGTTTCCTTTCTGCTCTAAATTCTCTCTGGCCTGCAAAAAGCTCTTTTGTCTAATTGTCAATAAGCTGTGGCATATAAGATGCCCACCTACCCTTGGTGGTCACACACACACACCAAAAAAACAAAACAAAACACATATGTATTAAGCATTAACTAAATGTCCAGGCACTGGGCCAGATGGTGCAAATTAAAAGGACAACACGACACAGTCTTACCTTTCATGATTCTATAATTTAGTAAAAATATCTACTAAACTTGTCTTCATGGTGCCTGTGCTAGCCAAGAATACTTCATAATTAAATGAAGTTGACACTCATTTATTCATATGTCTTACTCTTATGTAAATATACAAATAGTGTTACAATTAGGGTATCTGTATCTAATTTCCATGCTGAGTAAATGAAAGTTCTATAGTAGAAAAAAAACATCACTGATCCAACATTTATTCATTCAACAAACATCTCTTACAAGGCACATACTCAGACATGAAATTATTAATGATTATATCATGTTACATGCAGTTTAAATGAGATACTAACACCGCTGCATCACAGTAATAAAACACTACTAATCTTTATGTAGCCTCTCACTCCAGTGTGCCTTTGCTCATTTTATTTCTGCTCCTGGCAAGATTTAAATAAAAGCTTTTTTTCTTCGCTCTACAAATGTTTGCAGCAGCTATATTACACTGACTTAACACAGCATTAACTACAGTACAAATATACACTCTCCAGATTGCATTTGAAAAAGGAAAATGTTTATGATCTCTATCACAGAAACACTGAATTCATCAGTCTAAAATTTATTTAAAGTGTCAGATGTGTTTGATAAAAATCTATATCTGGAATTCATTTCTGAACAGCACAGAGCTATGACTTTGAAGTCAAAGGAAAAGAATATACCCTAAAAACTGTTCTAGTTCTCTTAGGACGTAAAGTTCAAGTTAAGCCATGTATGGCTACTGGGTGTCTACACTGCATTGTGTGCTAAAAAAGCATTTCTCACTTGGTTGCCCTTCTCATTTTAGTAAAAAAATTTAGTCCCAATTCTACAATGAACCAAAATATCAGTTCTAAGGGCAAACAACTGAGAAGCATAGACCAAGATGAATGGAATTTTATTCTACTTCACTTTTTGACCAAAGCACTCAACAGAGGGAGATCATATTAAAAAAACCCCAATCTAGATGGAGGCAGAGCAGGGCAGTTGGGAAAAGTGACTTAACACTAGAGAAAACAAATACTTGAACTATTTTAAATCTAATTAATTTGATGGGTAAAATATATTTCTATTTTTCCCAAACCTCAAATAAATGAATACAGTAACAGAATCCTGAGTTCATTGCTCACAATGTAAACGTGTTATTTGTCTTGGAAAAGCCAAAGAACATGTAATCAGTGGTTACATTTTCACCCCTAACCCTGGAGCTTTAACAAAAGCTGGCCGGACTTAGCTGGAGTCCACCTTTCCTCTTTACTAGCAAGGAACCCACTGGGGAAGGAAAGTATGTTACCTGTGGTCACAAAACTAGTTTGAGGCCGACACGAATGAGAACACAGGGATCCTGGCTAAAGCTCACTCTCTCGTTCTGTCTTGTTCTTTTCATTAAGTGGTGGAAAGAGACTACTTAAAACCTATAGAAATCTAGTCTACTGGCCATTAAAATTTAGCCTAATGATACTAAATAGATTGGATTACAGATTTTATATTTTAAAGTTCTGTGGCTGAACAGGAGCCTGCAGAAATTGAGAACAAGGAAACTTAAGATAAAAATTACTACATAAAATGTGTAGCACCATTCCAATGGATATCCAAATATTTCCAGGAGTATCAGTAGTCCTCTGTTTAAGGCACAATGTTTCTGAGGTTGGCCCCAGAGCAGGTCACCACGTGGTGGCATCCTGGCCAGTAGGCAGTACTCCCTATGGGTACTATGCACCGGCGAATGCCAAGAAGTCTGGGTCCACCATTTGCTAACGCTGGGGCCCGATGCTACTTAATTAACCTCTGCCATCCTCAGTTCTCTCAACTGTAAAATAAGAAAAGTAATTAAGTGCTCTGAACATCTCACAGGGTAATCGTGGGGATAGATAGACTGGACATAAAATGGTGTAAAACCAGGAAGACCTATTATTCTTATCACATACGTGCCCTTTCTTCTCATTGGTGGAGACCGCACAGAACCATAGAATAATATTTTTCAATGAGGGGTGCCTGGTGCTGACTCAGAATCTCTAAGGATGGATGATAAAGGAAACTGCCTGGGGTCTACCCCAGACTTGCAGAATGAAACCTCAGGGGCAGGGCCCAGGAGCCTGCATCATTGATGCTTCAGTTTGATGGCATGCCCTTGAAAGGGCTGAGGCTGGATAAGTGAAAGCCAGAGAGGCTGGTAAGAATGGCAAGTCTATGCCATGGGTCCCTCAGGAGGGAGCTTGGCAGGAACCCCCAAACTAGCCACAGACACCTTTCTGACCACATTCTCTTAATTCTTGTCACTTCTACCAAACCAACCTCCATTAAAACCCATTAAACTCTGGAGACCACATGCAATACCAGGCACGCATCTACAAGCCTTTGCAAGGGCTGTTTCCTCTACATGAAATGTGGCGCTGTCACCTTTTAAGAACCAGCTGAAGCATCCTTCTCTGACATTCCCTGTTCATTTCCTGGGTTACCCCAGCACTGTATACATACCTATTTCTCCCTCAGGTAGAATCTTTAAGTGACCGGTGGCTGGGACATATTTGACTTTAAATGTCTGATGAACAAATAAACGAATGAATAAAAAAATATAAATATATTATTTATACTTATAAAAATCTTACCATAATCTTTTAACAATATTTCCCTTACAAAATGTATTTAAATTTCCATTCTATAGGGAAAGGATAATAAGGAGTTGAGTCACAAACACCTACATTCAAATACTTAAGAAACAAAAGTTTCTTCACTTATTAGCTATAGTAAAATAGGCAAGTTATTAAAGCACAGATCACTTTCTTTCACTGCAAGACTGAGGTGATATTGCATGGCTTAGCCAGGCTTTAAAACAATTTTAATTGACCTCTATATGAAAATAAATTGTGTTGCCAGGCACAGATGTTGAAGAATGTTCATTTCCTTCTTTTCTTTTTCCCTTTTTATACTTTCTAAGTGGGTTCTGTAACCGTCTACAATAGCCACAGCTTAACAAATCTGCCAAAAGGAACTTTTACACTAAATTTCATTCCTACTCAGTAATGTGCTGATAAATGTTTTTCAATTGGGTCTGTGGGAAGGGGGAATGGGGAGAGAAAACCTGATTTTTAGCATCTGCCCATTTCCATGATATAAATACTTCCACCACGGCCAAGTACAACTACCAGTGTGGTGTCACTGAACACAGGATTAGGAAGAGACAAGCAGAAGGTCCTCACCATATATTATTTGCACCATACAGATACAGCACTGGTAAACAACCTCAAGACAGCAGGCAATAGTAAAAAGTAATGAACAATTCCGAAGTGATGAGTTTTGAGAATGTGCTACCTTTATTTTCAACTCCTGAAATTTTACAAGCCAGCTACAGCACACCACGTATGTCACCCCACCAAGAGAACGCTGACTACACAAGGGGATTAATTCCAGGGCCTCAGAGTTTTTTCAGCACAGTTAGAGAGTTTTATTTTTGCAGCGCCCTTGGAATGGATGCAGAAAGCAGATGCTTAGACTTTCGACAAGGGTGAAACGTGGCTACAGAACCAGCACGTGTCTTCATGGCACATACTGCATGTGTGCATGTCTCCTGGGGAGCACCAGCCTCAGCTGGTGCAGTGCTTCATAGACTGCCAACACCCAGTCAACATCAATGGCGATAATAAAACCAACTTACTGTAGCTCTTCTCTCCATTGTATGTCCCCATTGCACATAGTTGTCTGTTTTTATCTTAGGTCCATTCTAGTTGTAAGACACAATGCCATGATGAGACAAGTTCTAGTATCCATGTCAGACATCTGACACCCCCACTTTCCACATGAGGAAACTGAGGTACAGACGACAGTAAGGTGGCCATAAGCAAAGAGATATGGAACTGGAAGCCATGTCTTAAATCTTTATGAGACAACCTTGCTCTTCAAAACCCTTAAGGCCCTACATTTTATTTGCTTATTCATTTGTACAGACACTGACTCATTTCAAGAGAGATAATAAAATATATTGGTGACTTATAAAATTTGTTTGGCATCCAGCTCAATTCTAGAAGTGACATTTAATGGCTCTGGCTTGCATCCGCATTAGGTTTGCTTTCCAACAACAGAGCCATCTTGTTTGAAGACTTGCTCAGTAGAAGTGTAAGAATGAAGTGTCAGTAAAGACTAACTACGTACCAGGTGTGGTATCATGTAAGTGATAAACAGAGCTTCATTTACACATAAGAACAAGTTGTAAGCCAGGTAATAGGATGGCCTCAATGTGATGAGGAGGAAACAGAGGCTCTGTGAGGTCAAGAACCCGTTAGACATCACTTGGACTGAGACACACGGGGTCGGACAATTAAGTTCACGAGCTCATCCTAGAAAAAGTGCTACATACCTCATTGCTGAGTATCACTACAGTTACCTTCGAAGTACTCCTCTTGGGAAGCTATGCACCGATGCCAGTGCCTAGCCCACCCTTCAAAGCAATTTTGGAACTCTTCTTCTGGAATGTGTATCAGAGCTGTCATCATATTACCCTTGATGTCCTGAATGTCATCAAAATGTCTTCCTTTCAACATTTCCTTTATCTTCGGGTAAAGAAAGAAGTCATTGGGGGCCAGTCATTGAGTAGGGAGGGTGTTCCAATAGTTATTTGTTTACTGGCTAAAAACTCCCTCACAGACATGTGAGCTGGTGCATTGTCCTGATGGGAGAGCCATGAATTGTAGGCGAGACGTTCAGGTCGTCTTTTTCACGCAGCCTTTTCAGCACTTCCAAATAGTAAACTTGGTTAACTGTTTGTCCAGTTGGTACAAATTCATAATGAATAATCTCTCTGATATCAAAAACGGCTAGGAACGTCATTGCAACAAGTTCGCCAACTTAATTATCAGAACCTGGTAGGCTTGTGCCAGTTACAATGTACACATTGTGCAATTTCGGGGATTCTGCATAGGAGTTAAATGCTCTTTTATTTGCATTTAAAACTGACATAGCACAATATACAGATGAATAGTAAAATGCATACTCATAATTTTAATTTTTCTCAGAACAACATTAAGAACACCTTGACAAGAGAGAGGAAAGGGAAGAGAAGGAAAACATGTTTGGTTTTAGTATCATAAAGGGTATTTTTTCTCTGACTTTTGAATAAGGGGCCCACATTTTAATCTGGCCTGAGGTCCTTCAGCCAGTCCTGGATGTCACACAGCCTGTAAGTGGCAGAATCAGTATCTGAACCCAGGCTGACTGCAAAGTGCCTTTGCTTTGATACTGTCTGATTCAAGCTTTCATTAAAAGCAACAGGGCTCCCAGAGTTTCAGAACAATTTTGTCATTATTCTACTGTTAGCGATCTAGACACTTGACAATTAATTGTCTATTCCCTTTGGCATTTCTTGGTTTTTCTTTTTTCTTGTTTTTTTTTTCTCAATCATTTAAGCTGTGTGTTCTCCGTTATCTGAGGAAATCTTCACTCTGTGCCAGGAACATACATATAAGTCTGTTCCTCAACAGTGTATCAGGAAAGCCTACAATTTTAGAGACAAAGATGGCTCAGTCATTTGTAGGAAGCCTACTAAAAGCAAATAAAGGATGAGTTTTATGTAACTCCAATGTCTTTCAGCTTCTTGCCCCCCGATACTTAATTACCTCGATAACCGGAGGCTGCAGTACTTCATGGCAGGTATAATCTTTTAGAGGATGGGCTGGCCAGGAAGGAAGCCAGACTGAAATGAGCCCTTGGCTCACTGCGTTTCAAAGAGGACTTGTTCAGCTGAACCCCGAACATGGACTAGAAGCAGCCGACTAAAATTCTGTGTGCTTGGGTCCGAAGAGAACTCGAGGTCAGGAAATTTTCACCCCACAACCTTTCTGCACTCTCAGGATCTCCTGGGTTGTAAATTATACCAACCACAAGTCACTTCAAAGAATACGGTGTTACAGAAGAAGTTAAGCACCAGAAAACAAACACTAAAACATTGATGAGGACTGCTCAAAGGAAGAGTCAAGAAAAATTTGCTAGACATGCAGCCAATTTCATGATCTCTGATTCTTGTATTGTGTTCTAATAATAATAGCTACAAAAGCTACCCTGAGCCCAGTACAGATGAGGAGTTGGCATTTAAAAATACTGTTTGTCAAAAAAGAACCAGATCATTTACTCTCTCTTTACAGAGGAGGAAACTAAAGGCTTGAATATGGTTAGTTTTCCCCATTTTGTTAGAATAAAAAGGAGAAAAAATCACAGACCTAAATGTAAAACACAAAACTGTAAGATTCCTAGAAGATGACAAGAAAAAACTCTGAGGTGTTCTAAATTAACACCCATTGGAGTGAGAAAAAGCGATAGAACAGTTAGCCTGTTAATAGCTGTGACCAGGTAACAAAAGACAACTCACATTCCTGTATGTATGTTGGAATTTGGGATTAACACCCAGGTGACTATTTCCACCATTATCTAAAGAGAATAGCCAGGCACCACTGCACCCTGGGCACCTCCACTTCTTGCTTACACATGAACTTTCCACACTGTTGCCAACAACCAACCCAAAAAAGCAAATACTTCTTCCTTACAGACTGCACTTACCCACAACTAGCCGCGTCCACTTCACCTTCTCCTACCCCTTTATCTATAGATGATGTTAATTCTTTCCAAACAACTTACATCTGTCTCCCCACTAATTGGATGTATAAAAATTCTCTCCAACTCCAGGATGGCGGACGTGCTTGCCTTTTCCACATACCCATGCTGGCTGTGGTTTGACACTTCTTGCCCCAGGACCTGGTCTTTTTCTTGCTAGCAACAGCATAATAAACCCTTTCTTTCAAAAAGACATTCAGCATGGAAGTTAAAATGTATGTTTAACAAAGATAACATAGGAGAAAACCGAGATGCCTTTGCATCTGGCGAAGACTTTTTAGATATGGTTCGTGAAAGAAATAACTGAGAAGCTGGGCTTCATTAAAATTAAAAATTTTTATCTGAAAGACAATATCAAGAGAATGAGAAAACAAGCTACAGACTGAAGAAAACAATTACAAAAGACACACCTTGTAAAGGACTGTTTTTGAAAATGTACAAAGAACTCTTAAAACTCAACAATAAGAACCTGATTAAAAAATGGGCTAAGGAGCTTAACAGTCACCTCGTCAAAGCAGATATACCTTGTCAAAGATGGTAAAAATATACATATGAAACGGTGCTCCACGTCATACATCATCAGGAAAATGCAAACTAAAATAACCGTGAGAGATCACCACACACCTATTAGAATGCCCAAAATTCGGGACACTGATACCACCAAAGACCGGCCAAGATGTAGAGTAACAAGAACTCTCGTTTCAGTGCTGGTGAGAATGCAAAACAGGGCAGCCACTTTGGAAGACAGTTTATCAGTTTTTTACAAAACTAAACACACTCTTACCATTATGACCCAGCAATCATGCTCTTTGATATTTATCCAAAGGAGTTGAAAATTCATGTCCACACAAAAGGTTGCACATGGGTATTTATAGCAGCTTTATTCACAACTGCCAAAACTTGGAAGCAACTGAGATGTCCTTCAGTAGATGAATGCATAAATGAACTATGGTGCATCAAGAGATCAAATTAGGAGAACGAAATACTCCTCAGTGCTAAAAGGAAATGAGCTATGAAGCCATGGAGAGACATGGAGGAAACTTAAACACATGTCACTAAGTGAAAGAAGCCAATCTGAAAAAGTTACATACTGTATGATTCCAACCATATGACATCCTGGAAAAGGCTAAACTATTGGGACAGTAAAAGACCAGTGGCTGCAAGCAGGGGTTGGGGGAAGAATGAATAGGTGGATTTTCAGGGCAGTGAAAATAGTCTGTATGATACTTCAATGATGGATACACACCACTACACATTTGTGCAAACCCATACAATATACACCACCAAGAATCAATCTCAATGTAAACTATACACTTTGGGTAATGATGTGTCAATGTAGGTGCATGGATCATAACAAATGTACCCCCAGGTGGGGGATGTTTTCAGTGGGGAGGCTGTGCATGTGGGGTAGGGGCAAGGGGGTTGTGGGAAATCTCTGTATGTTCTGCTCAATTTTGCTGTGAACCTAAAACCACTCTAAAAGTCTTTATTTTCAGAAAAGTAGGGGAAAAGAAAGGGAAAGAATAACTCACACAAATCCCTCTAAAGTGGAGGCCCTGGAATTCGAGACAATCTGTTGACTCCAGACTCCATGTCCCTTCTCAGGCCACGCTCTACAGTTTACAAAGATTTTTCACATACCGTGCAATTCAGGGACATACGGATTTCAAATTAAATGTCCAATTCTGATCCCAGTTACACTGAAAATAAACTTTTCATAGGTCATACACTTTTAGAGCCTGACCTAATAAACTAAATATCCGTATACAAGGTCCAAAGCAAAGACAACTGTCGGGAAAACCTCCAGTTAATCTTCAAGGGTCCTTGCCGTGAGTGTTCACATACTGACATGTGTCGGAGAAAGAGACGTGAGACTGGAAGCTGAAGAAAGGCGAGGAGAGAATCCAATATAATAAACCAAATGTCATCCATCTGGCATCAATGTAGAGTTTGGAGGTTTAAATGGCAATTGTAATAAGCCATTTTGTCTCTCTTCTTAGGAAAGAAATTTCTAATCTCAGAATGTACACCTTTCTTCTATAAGTTTCTTCTTCTACTTATGTTAATTATGGCTGAAACACATGAATAAGAGAGTACAATAAAAGCAAAAACAAAAAAAACCTCCCTATTAAACACATTATTTGTTGAGGGAATGCTATTACATTTTGTGGTAAGTTAGTAGCAAAATAAAAAGTAGATGGGTGGCCATCCATTGCTCAGTTGCCACAAATGATGAAAGAAGTTTCCTTCATTCAACACATATCTATGGAAGGGATTTGCCAGCCCCTGGGGATACAGAGGTAAACTAGATAAGCTCCCAGACCTAAGAATTTTGGGGGGAGTGGTTGGGGGAGGATTTGGGGTTGGTAACCAGAACATTCACAAGCACAAGACAGGTACTCCAGGAGATACAAGCAGTGCTGCAGGCTCCGGACATACTAGAATGTGCCATTTGGGAGGGCACCTTTCAGGCAGGTGCAGCCAGTGAGCAAGGGGAATAGCCCTGGGCCCTCCGGCACCCTCTTTTGGACACAGAACTATACCTCTTCAACTCAGCCATTCCAGGGAAAAAGCAAACTTGGGCTCCTTTGCTCGTTTCCTCCAGCAAAGAGAAAACACAATTCATCTCATCGGTTCATCTTTCCCTCCAGAAGCCCCCAAACAATGAGAACTGTTCCTGTCCTAGGATGCCTGCCGAGATGAGGGGCAGAGGGACCCCAACTCTGTTTTCTAGGTCAGGGAGGGGAGAAGCTGACAGGTTACAATGTGCAGAAGCCCCCACCTTCTGCCTGGGCTCTCTGGACAGAAGTGGGGCCTTGAAAGCTGTCAGTCAGAACCTTCTAGAATGTTGAAGAACCCTGGGGAAGTAAGAAAGGATTTGTTTGCTTTTAAGCCCTTCTCATTAACTTGCTGACAGCTGAGGGGTACACTCAGCAGTGCAGGGATCAGAGGCTGAGGGTGAAGCGCCAAGACCCCTGAGGGGATCCCTGCTCCCCCCACCCCAGCGCCCCACCCCTTTCTGACATGTGGCAGCACTGAGCAGAGGGCTCAGCCAGGAGGCCCCTGACTTTTGAGCCTGGGAGACAGATTTCCTGACATTTATTTATTTGTGAAGACTATACTCAGGCAGACCTCTGTCCTGAGCCATGCTGCACTTTTCCTGGTGGGCCCAGCAACACAGGGAGCTTGCCTGGGAGACTGCTCGAACACCTATCTGCAAAATGGCCCATGAGAGAAGGGCAGGGAGAGCCAGCTCCGCACAGACAGTCACGTGGGATCACTGCACTCAGCCACGGTTTGGACAAGGAATGTTTCCAATCACCGCATAGCAGACCTTCCCCACATTTCATCTGCACATGAGAGAGCTGGAGGCATTATGTATATGAGTTTGACTCGGGGTAGGATGCTAGTCTTTCCATCCCAGGGGCACCAAGAGAAGGCTTGTCTTTCTAAAAAGAAGAATAAAGACAATTATTTTGGTGTTCAAACTGAATGTTTAATAGTAATTCACTAAGAGGGCCTGAAAAGTTAAAATCTCCAATCATTTCAGATATTTATGAACTGTAAACAAGGTAAATGCAGGACTTGTTAGATCCATACAATTTATGACCAGTTTCTAGGAAGCCACAGAATTCTGTTTACTTTGAGGCTCACAGCCTGAGAGTAAGCCTTCAAGGCGTTTAACGCAGGCAAAGAAAAGAAAACCAAAGAAATAAACGAGCAAAACACCATTACCGAGGCCCAGGCCAAGTTTCTCCCACCCTCCAGAAAGCTTGGGATCCATCTGAATATCCATTCCCATATCTAGTGGTTATGAGTTTCCTGAACTCATAAGTTGATGGGTTGGTTTTATCACAGGGTTAGGCCTTCCTGGCTGGCACCAGAATTCCAAAACAGTAAGAGAATTTTCTAACCATGTCCAGTTATCGAAAACCTTGTCTGAGACAGAATAATTAAAAAGTGCAGAAAAACCAACTGACAATGCAAACTTTATTAAACTGGCATAGCAGGACTCATAAGGAAAATTAAAAGGGCTTGGGGACATGCAGAGATGTAAGGTCATTAAGAAAAATGAAATAATTTTTGCAGATTTTCAAAATGTAATATATTACTTAAGTATTAGCAATACCCTGAGGCCCTGGGACCTAAGACAGACTTCTCACAGAGGACCGGCTCTTCTTACCTAAAGAGTTTCCTTTGCTGGCTGTGTGAATCCAGGGGCAGAGCTGAGTCTGTGCTGAGTGGAGATTCCCCGTAACCGGGGGAGGGGGTGGGTGACCAGACAGAAGACCTGTCAGAGTGCCAGACAACTGCTAATAGCCAACACACATGAAGTCATTAAAATCCACTTACGGTGATTATGAAAGTGATTTCAACTTATTTCCACAGGTGAGAAGAAATCCACACTTAGGTACTCTCTTGACTCCAAAGCTGTCCCTGGCATCTTATGCATATGTAAATGGAGTAATGAAATCGGTTTTTTAAATGCTCCATGTATATATATCTGAACTCTGCGTGCTTTCATTAAATTCCTGCAATGTTCCATTTACCACTGAGAATCACTAAAGGTTCCTAAGGTCAACCACTGGTAACATTTTCTTTAATTTTAATTCTACCATCGGTTCAGAGTAAGGGAAAATGTCCCTTTAACTAACTGACACATGCTAGGCATGCCCCATCTCTAATTTGACCCTTTGGGAAAGTGCAAAATTTAAAACAACCCTCTCTCCGATTGCGGGGAAAGAAATACCAAGTGCTCAGCCCTCAAGAGGACGGGAGTCCAGGAAGATACTTTGAAAATACACAAAGTTCCTCATAAATTCTAATGACCCCAAGGACACGCTGACCCTCTGTCCTTGGAAGGCGCACCTCAGCTCTGGTGGCTGTCTCCTGCAGGGAGCATTGGCAGAATGAGGTCATGGCCACACATCAGACACACACTGCAGGCACAGCACAGCTTCTTCCCCAGGTTTTCCACTAAATGTGTATGTTAGTTTCCCCACCTACACCTGGCTGGATTGAACTCAGGGTCAAGACCTTGCCATATATACCTTCCCTGGTCTAGAAGGACCTTTCCAAATTTTAATATCTATGGTATTCACAGATGATTCTTGGGCAGGTAGGAAAAAGTACAGCACAACGAAATGCTGCTGGGCCCCTTTGCTGTGGAGCGGCCTTTGTGATCACACCGGGCACTGAAAATGTATGTAGCTCTGTAAGAATTTGATACATTTACAAATCCCAGATTATGTGCTTTTATAAAATCTCCCTGGACAGGTCCTTCCTAATTTATATACTAATTACTTAATCAAATACCTGTGTCCCTTACTTCTGAATACTTTGTTCAAGATACGAACAAAGATTCCCGACCATGTCTGTAATAATTATCGAGAGAAATGTGAATTTCAGGTTTTCTCTGTGAGAATTACAAGTAGCATAAAAATGAAAAGGTTGAATGGTTTAATTTTGTTTTGATAGGTTCTGGGACTACAAGCGCTTAAAGTCACGGAACCTACCGACGATGACATTAAGTGAGGACTTTCTGTACTAGCAGTGTTAGTAAGCCAAACTTAAGCCATTCAGCCAATTTTACCACAGGCGAATTGATACATAAACAAGAGTTAAGTTCAGACGGCATCTCCTCAACATTATAGCAAATCCATGTTGAATGACATGAGGGTTTTTGAGGACCTGCTGTAAATGTGTCTCTCCCAAATGATTAACTACAATTCTAAAGATAATGTAGGTACAGAATGGTTCTCCTGGTCCACAGTCCCTGGTCTTCAGAACACCCTGTTTATAAATGGATAGCTAGAATTGGGGGAGCTGCACACATGGAGATTCAACCTGACAAAAAAGGTGGAAAAGATCCTCCCTCTCCCCGTTAGTAGTAGAAATCATGTTGGGGAGTGGACGTAGTCATTTAATTTAATAGGACTCTTAGCTTCATTCATTCAGCAAACACTCATCAAGCATCTAGTAAGCACAGTACTTCTAGATAAGCTCAGCAGCTGAGACACAGGGTGTTCGGGCTGCATGCAAGGACCCTCGTTAAGCAGGGATGAGAGCGAAGTAAACAGTTATAACACAGAGTAGTAAGTGCAACAACGGAGAGATGATGCTTAGCACAGGAGACCATTAACTCATTTTGTGTGTGCGTGCATGCGTCCACGTGTGTGATGGAAGGCTTACTGATCAAGGGAGAAAGAACCAGATTCATTCTTTCATTCAGCCTAAGATGGTAAGTGGAGAGCCTGAAAGTGGGAAAGTGGAGACAATAAACTGGGGCCCAGTGAGGCAGCTCATGAAATTCTAAAAATTCCAGGCTGTGTCTTGTACGCAATGGAGGGCAACCAGAGCATCCAAGGAGGAGAATGCCAGATGATGAAGCTTAGGGTTTGGGCAGAAGATCCTCTGCCAATATGGAGAATGGGAGGGGGTGTAGGAGGTGAGCAAGAGTGGATGGAGACCTCTTATAAAATGAATTTCTAATATAAAATGCCCTTTTGGCTAGTAATAATGCAGGGCTTCCCTCCATTCTTTTCTGTAAATAAGATGATAAACCTTAGCAGCTGAAGCCCAAGAAACACTTTGCCCTCCAGAAACTGTAAATGTCACTGTCTCCATCAGGAAAGAGACTCTGGACAGGCACTGAAGCATGATCACACATTTCCAAGTCACTTAAATAGCTCACACCAATGGCATTTGTACCAAAGTCAGCATTTCCACAAGCAGGTAAGAGATGCAGCTTCCTTGTCAGGAGACAGGGACTGAATCATGAAACTCTTGATGCTGTGTGTGAACTCTGGCTGCCAAGTACGCAGCTCCACACCAACTGCTGCCACTGGCATCTGGCTTTGGGTTTAAGCCAATCTCCCAGGTGTTAGCAAGACCCTGAATTTATACGATGCAATCTGCGTACATCAGATCTTTATTAAGCAATCTCTCTGTTCTCCTTTTTAAAATTACATTTTCATTTCTTATTCTTTTCCTTTCTATTAGATTTTAAATATCATTCTAGCTTTTCTTCATATCCTTTTGAACTTTAGTTTTTGGTATAGTGGAAACCTCTCTCAAAGTCGGTGAGGGTACTCCAAGTACAGGCCAGGCAACTGACAGCCTGGAATGAGTTTTTAGATTTTTCAGTTTTAGATTTTTATTATTTCCAAATTGCTATATAGAATTTCTCTATGAGGATAAAAACTCCAAAGAACTTAAGACTTCAATCTTTAATGTCCTGCTGAATTTTTTTTATGAGCTAGTTTCTTAAAAACATCTCCTAAGAGAGTCTAACTATACGCATATTATACAAAATATCTCAGAATTATCCATCTATCAGTGTCCACTTGCAATATTAAAGTATTCTGAATTCTTAGTGCAGAGGCTACAAGTGGCCAAATGAAAATAAATTCTATTAGTTAAATTTCATTTTTACAGTGTTTTTTCCATATAAATGTTGTATATTCCGCTTTTAAAATATGTCTTCAAGATTTAGAGCATAATGTACACTTCACACACCATGGTAGTTTCAATGATGAATGAATACAAAACTTCTCTACTTTAATAGCATAACCTATATTTCATACCTGGTTAACTTGGCATTAACTCTAGAAAAAGATACTAAATTGTTGAAAGGTTATTTTATTTAAACTTGAATGTAAGCAGGTGACACAAAACTGTGCTGTTAGAAATCATAGATGCCTTTTGGAGAACAGTGACCAGAAGAGGCTTCTGAGATGCTGGTATATTTGTTTCTTGATCTACCTGATTACACAGGTATATTCAGTTCATGAAAATTGATCTTTACATTTATGACCTGTGCACAGTTGTCATGAGCAAAGGACTTGCTAATTAACTTTTCTGGTCTAGGAATATATGAGGTCTGACAATTAAATTCGCAAACTCACCTTAGAAAAAGTGCTACATACCTCATTGCTGAATATCACTACAGTCACCTTTGAAGAACTCCCCTTGGGAAGTTATGCACTGAAGCCAGTGCCTAGTTCACCCTTCAAAGCAATTTTGGAACTCTTTTTCTGGAATGACCATCAGAGCTGTCTTCGTATTACCCTTGATGTCTGAATGTCATCAAAATGTCTTCCTTTCAATATTTCCTTTATCTTCGGGTAAAGAAAGAAGTCACTGGGGGCCAGATCGGTGAGTAGAGAGGGTGTTCCAATACAGTTATTTGTTTACTGGCTAAAAAATCCCTCACAGACAGTGCCGTGTGAGCTGGTGCATTGTCCTGAAATAAGAGTCATGAATTGTTGGCGAAAAGTTTAGGTCACCTGATTTTTTCACGCAGCCTTTTCAGCACTTTCAAATAGTAAACTTGGTTAATTGTTTGCCTAGTTGGTACAAATTCATAATGAATAATCCCTCTGATATAAAAAAAAGTTAGCAACATCATTGTAACAAGTTCGCGAACTTAACTGTCAGGCCTCATAGTTGAAGAGAACAAGACAGCTAACGTAGTTGCCAAAACCACAGTAAAACTCAAGTTTGGAAAGAGTGACAATGCTTCTTCCCTACGTACATGGACACAAGAAGCACGTGACTGATAACAGACATATTTAGAGAGAACAGAGAAGAAAATAAAAATTCTGAGCTCTCTGGAGGAAAAAAAACAAGGGATGGCTAGGGCGTGGGGAGGTAAGGATGGCATGTTTCTATGCACCTTTTTCCTCCCAAATTTCCTTGGACATTGTCCATTTCTGGTTTGAGGACTAGCAGGAAAAGAGGCAGGCCAGTTCTTCCTTACTAGTGCACCAAGTCTGGATGATTTAGTAAATCGTCTGATGGCCTATGTGATTTGCAAGCTAGGCATAGCTAAGCTTGTTTCTTTGCATCCTTCTGAGGTCCCAGAACATGGTTTCGGGGCATTGTTCCACTTCTGTCTTTTGTATTTGTGGTTGGTGAAATCCAATACATGAGCATACATGTAGCTGACAAGAATAATGTCACATGAAAGTAACTATAGTCCTGTGAATTAAAAAAAAAAAAAAAAAAAGAAGTTGAAAACAAAATCATGCTCCAGATCTATTTTACTCCATGATGTCCCGCTTCCAAGTACCCAGAGTTCAACAAATGCAGTGGTGTGAGTTTCTTTGGTGAACTTTAACATTTATCCCCCTCTTGACCAACAGAAGCAGCGGAGTCCATGACTCAGTCAGTGTTTTTCCTCTACCCTTTGAACTGTCAGTACCAAATGAAGGAAATGCCATTTTGGAGTACACACGTGAACTGACATTCCAGGGGATTTTACCTTATCTCTGAAAAAAAGATGTGCTAAGTGACTACACAGGATAAAAAAGGGAATGCTTAAATACAGAACGACATCATCATTCCATTTTCTACCCACAATGTCAAAAACAATATGAAGCAAACAAACAAAAACACATGACCTCCCTCCTGTAACCCCGTTCCATGGCCACCTTTCCCACATGCATGACTTGAATTTTCACTTCAGAGAAAAGAGTAGGTGGGAGTCACAAAAAACATGTACCTTGGAAAGCTAATTAGTCAATCTAAGTATGTGTTTTAGTTCAGCAAGGAATGAATGCTGAGGAATGGTTTTCCTCTCAAGCTGCTAGGGTCTGGTGCTATACGGACCTGGCGACAGCACCTCCTGCGACTTGCTACAGGATCACAGGGAACATTTAGTGTTACCCAGTAATTCCTGAACCAAATGTGCTGCCATTATGCAGATGACTTTATGTATTTCTACACTATAAACTCACCTCGTATCTTCCACACGGTGTGATAAGTTTAAGATAGATTTAATTTGGGCAATGAACTGGCAGGGTCCTCCCTGGGGAGGACAGATGGGGTCAGGTGAGGTCAGTTTTGCCAGTAAGACATGCATAGATAGCATGCTTTGATTATACTCACAGAGTTCCATACTACAACTGGGTTATACATACCCAGGAACAGCAAAATTTTCTTGGTCTAAGATTCTGCTGACTACCCCCAACGAGGCATATTATTTAAGGCAATCTAAAGCTTTTTTTTTACCCACTTCTGGTTTTTACATCTAATACTATGTTTACCAGTTATGAAAATATTGAAAAAAAACACAAACCAAAAAATTCATTCTGTTCTTTCTGGGTATGTATCAAACAGTGGTATGTGGGGTATTACTGGGGTGTGACTATAATACAGTAATGATATGCTTTAATTATGTGGTGGAAAGTGCAGAGTGAAGCAAATATAAAAATGTTCGGGCTTACCTTATGAAAGCAATCACATTGTACTAAAGCCACACATTATAGACATTTTCCTATTACTAGTGAGTCAATTTCTAAAACTCTCCCACCTCAAATAGTTAATGATGTAATCCATTTAATAGCATCTCTGAATGTTATTATAAAATACCAAGTATTGAGTCAGGACAATTACTTAATTAGTTCAATTCTCCCAGCTACTAATTTTGAACATAAGGAGGAGGAATATAGTTTATCACTACACTGTGACTCAAAGGGGGAAAACTGCCCTTTGAAACATGGAAACTATATACCTACATAAATATTATATACACATTATATACACATATACACATATATATTAATATCATTAATAAAGTAAACCACGTTGCACATGTCAGCTTCCCATTTATTCATAAATTGCTCAAAAAATTACTTTGGAAATTAGAGGGTATAGTGCTTTTTAAAAAAATAAAACTCTAGAGCTTATTGTCTTAATTCTTTTATCTAAAGCCCAAAGTGATTAGTGGACACAATTCAAGGCAACTTCAAATACTAATCTGTTCTCCATCACAGAGGCTGTCACCTGCACTATTTGTCCAACTTTAGGTTGACCTGAAACAGGTAAGAAGACTCAATCTCTTTTAATTCCAGCGACTAACTAATACAGGATTCAGTCATTCTGAAAACCACCAAAGGTACCCTGAAGATGCTATTGTCATACAGGACATTTATAAATACACACACTTACATACACATAAATAAAAGTGCTT
This sequence comes from Rhinolophus sinicus, assembly GCF_036562045.2. Classification (NCBI taxonomy): domain Eukaryota; kingdom Metazoa; phylum Chordata; class Mammalia; order Chiroptera; family Rhinolophidae; genus Rhinolophus; species Rhinolophus sinicus. Next base: position 72,795,682 of record NC_133755.1, on the reverse strand, counting down.
TTCCATGTATATGCTATTTACATTACATTAAGAGTAGAGTTTAAACCTGAAACATTTTTGATATCTTCCAACAATCCACATGTAATTTGAAACATGCAATTCTCTCAGACATAGTACAGGAAAAAGAATGTTCTTCTCTCAGTCAGGTCAGTCCCGATTTTATTACGAAATAGCTGGGATTCCCAATTAATGCTTAAGTATCCTAATTCAAGGTCTTACTCCTAATCGCTAATGTAAAAACATATTAATGCAGGGACACGTTCCTCCTGTATTTTTGAGTGTGTGTGTGTGTGTGTGTGAGAGAGAGAGAGAGAGAGAGAGAGAGAGAGAGAGAGAGAGAGAGAGAAAACACATGTTCTTTTTAAAAACAGTCCTCTTTTTCATATTGGGATTTCTTATGAGATATAGTTTCCCCAATTTAAAAATATAATTTACACACAAGATCCTTCTTCTAACCATAAAAACAAATTCATTCATTTAATCATGCATCTATAGTTACATATAGTAATTGGGTTAACTATCATTTAGAAAACAAATCCGATGTTAATTGTACTTTTTTCTATCCATTTGTGGTCAAAGGTTTTTAGCATATAATAATATACTTATATTTTAGAAAAGTCATAGCTACACTGTCAAGGAAGCTACTTTTCAAATTTATTTCTGAATAAGGAAAGTTATTGGATTATCTCAGATATTTACCCTTTCCAAATTTAATTTAAAGCTAAGTAATTTTAGAAACCACAATAATCACCAACATGCAAGTATCTTTACTTGAAAAATTTGTATAATTTGAACATGGAAAACCAATTGTTTTTAATTTAATAAAGTATTTTCCTCTCAGGTTCAAACACCAGAAGCAGCCCAGAGTGGAACTTAATGTGTGAATTATAAACTTCTGAAAACAAAAGCTATCATGAAGATATTGCAGGATTTTTCTTTACAGTGTATTCTCTAGTAATTTATCCAATGTATTTATAAATGTCCCAAGAGACTACTTTCTAAGCTTGCTCTCCTCACCAACCCAGTACCTCAAAGCATAAGGATAGTTTTCTCAAATCTCAGCTTAAAATTTTCCATGGAAATTTCACTTACTCTGACACCCTGCATATGAGTGTGAATTTCATTCTAATACTGACTGCCTGGACATTCCAAATTTCAGGGGCCACTTGTAGGTTGCAGCTCAAGCCTCTTTCTGCTTCCAGTAAATGCATGGGCTTTATGTCCACCTGGATCCTCTGCCATCCTCTTCCATCCAGTACAATTGTCCTGGTCCAGCAAGCTGGGCTGTGGTTTGAACAAGTGAAAGCTCACAGTCACAGCTGTTCTCTGGCCATGACACAGCGACTACATAAGGAGTCATTCCCCTTCCTCTGCTCAGTCGAACAGCATGGACTTTGGAAATACACAAACCCAGGTTCAAATCCCAGCTCTGCCAGTTTCTCACTGTAGGACTTTGAGGAAGGTGCTTCACCTTTCTGAGACTGAGTCTCCTCACTTATAAAATGAAGATGCTAATAATATGTTCCAGGGTTGTGGCTAAGATGTACTTTGATGAACTGCGTGGAGCAATCAGTCACTGTTATTAGTCTTTGAATTACTACTCCTCCCTGTGCTATATGGTATTTGAAGGATGTCCAGCATATTAAGTAGAGGTTAATTCTTTTTCGTGCATTGGAATTAGCTTTTCAGTATGCCAGAATATATAATTATCAATTTCGTGGAATGCCAGCACCAGACACTACGGAGGGGATTAAATCTAAGAGTCTACATTTTACAGCCCTAAAAACTGAGCTCTGGGGAGGCCCAGACTTCCTCCAGCACTGGTCCCTGCAAGGATAGCACTCTCTGGGGCTCAGGTCTGAGGCGCCACCAAGAGCCTTCCTTGACACTCTGCTGTCTGAGAAAGTCCAGTGCAAAATTGCAAACCCAGCCCTCACACCCATCTAGCTTGATAGAGCCACTGTCTGCCTTGAATTCAGAATTCTTTCCTAGAGGGGACCATAGAGGGCAGCAGAAACCAGGAGGGGGCATGGGACAGTCTGTGCAGACAAACTCCCCAAGAGCAGTATTTCACTGGTGTCATTTCTGTCCACAAAGCAGGAGGCACTCGGTGCTGTGGGACAGTCCGAAACCTGCAGGGAGCCAAGTGAAGCCAGAAGCTGGGCAACTGCTGAGCCCTAGGTTTCTCCCAGTGGCAGGTCTAGGGCTGAAGATACTAGGACTAACCCACCAGCTTCTGCAAAGTTTACGACTGCCCATTTCCCACCTCACACCCTTTAAAGGCATAGCCGCCATTCTGCCCACAGGCCAGGTAGCTGCCAAGCATTGTGAATTGCAACTGTTCCCTATCAGTTCTCAGGTGGAGAGGCTTGAAATTTCACATCAGGATGACATTTGGTAAGAGGCATGATAAGTCCATGTTGCTCTGATGCTTCTGCCTGGGCCCTGTGTACTTAATAATGTTTACAAACAAACCTCTCAAAAATAGGAAGGAGGGTTTTCATTAAATTGAAAGTGTGATGTTTATCCACTAAGGGGAATAGGTCATTTACAGCACACTCCTTGGCGCTGGCATCAACCTGTTAAGAACACTGAAAATTTGTGAATGCACACCTGCACTTTCCTGATTCCAAAATTAGTATCCGATTCTATGTAATTATTTCTCTTACAGTCAGTTGTGAATTTCATCCCACAGCTCTTTTTTAAGGAGGAGCGTCCAGGGCTTAAAAACTCAAAACTTAACATACACCTACTCTGAGAACACTATCTTTCACTTAGACATTTAAGCAAGTCGAATAAAGTACTTCGTTTAAGGTAAATAGTTAAATTGAAGATCATATAACAGAACAGGGAAAACAAGCATACTTAAAGAGAAGATGTATATTTTTTAAAAGACTACATGATCATGCATATTTTTATTCAAAAATATCAAGAATGAATCACCGTGTCTGCAAATTAATTAAAAGTTTCTCAAAAGACACAGAGCTCCAAGATTTTAGAAAGGAACCCATCATTTATTTATCTGAGCAGAAGCTGCAGAAGCCTAGGAATGTTTGTCATTTTAGGGAAGACTTAAGCACTTGAGAATTGCTTGGATAAATTACAGGCCTAGAGTATAAAATGTCAGGTACTGTAAGTGATAAATCAGAGACTCACACACTTAAATCATCTCAGAAAGAGGAGAACTTCAGGGAAAAAAAACAACAAAACAAAACAAAAACAAAAAACAGAGACAAGTATCTACAGGAATTTCTCAGCAACCACTTCTACATTTAACCAATCTCCCCCTTGGCTGGCCACAAATCCTTCCCTAGATCCAACTTAAGTCTTCACCCCAGAGGAAAGTCTTTCCCTCTTAATTATCCTCATCAGAACCCAAGCATAGATGATTGCTTTGCTCTGCATAATAAACCATTCACATATTTTCAAATATTAAATTATCTCAGCCTTGAATCCTCCAGTCTAAATATCCTCATTCCTTTATTATTACTTCCTAGATCCTGTGCACCACATACACTCCCCAAAGGCTGGTGGTCTTCCTCTGAATTCTCCCCCAGTCTACACCTCCTCTCTAAACTGTGGGCTTAGAACTCCACTAAGAGCTGAGGCTCATATCACAATCTTTACAGAGACTAATCTCAAAACTCCAGAAGCTCGAGTGTACCAAGCAAAAAGGTAAAATGCTACAATTTTTATCAATCACAGTGAAAACTGAATCAAGGATTCCTACATATTTGAGCACCATTTTTTAACCCACCTGTAAAATTCAAAGCAATCCACCTATTATTTTAGGATTTTCTCTGCATAATATCCATGCACCATTATCAACAGTTTTTCTAATGCATTAGTAGGAAATGCAAACCTTCAAATGCTGTAAACATTTTGGTTGTTGGTTTCAGAACATAATGGGGGAAGGAGAGTTGGTTAAAACAGGTTCAAGGCCACACATCCTTTTTCTTTTAAAAGAAATGTTAACCCTAAATTTGCAACAAGACGACATACAGTACTTTAGTTTATTGAAATTCTTCATTAGTCACAAATTTTATTTCAAAATGGCAAAATTTCAAAAAATTAAAATATCAAGTAACTCGCATGAGGCTCTTCTAAACTGCAGAAAGTACTTAAACACAAAATATGTTGCAAGTCTTCCAAGAATATCCTCACACCAGCAGAGTCTGGGGCGCTGAGGATCTGCGAGCCTCTTCGCGATTAGAACGCCAACGTCACAGAAAAACAAAGATTTCGACGAAATATGGTATACCTCTCGCCCAATTTTCAGCATAACCAGTAAAAATAGGTTCACAAATATCCAGCCACGCACTACTTTTCTCCCACAGTGCTTCTGGGGTTATAAAACAGCTTTGAAAGTTGGGCCTGACCAAACTAATAGGGTACCAGGAGGAGAGACCTGGAAGGCGATCACAAAAGTCTCATTTAAATTCCTGGAAAGCACGGCTTCTCCAAACAGAGCTATGCTGATGGCTCTGGAAGGCACCACTTGGTGTGAGCCGCGAGTTTAACTTCTCTCGGTCCCCCAGCATCGTCACATCCGAACGCGATGGATGCTGCGTTCCGTATCCAAAGAATGCATCAAACATACTCTCTCTGCACACGGTGGAAAGTAAAACAACTCAAAAGCAGTTCTCCCCGTGCAAGTGCATAAGACTTAACACCGGGTATTGAGGATCCTCAAGGTCCCTTCTGTACAGAAAACTAGAAATCAATAGAACACACTTTAAGCTTTACGAAGTGCAGTTTTGCATGGGGATGGGATCCAGAAAGACAATTAAAAACCTCGATTCCTCTCCAGAGCCAATGTAAAATAAAATAAAAGATCACCATAACTAAACCACAAAGGCTCGATCCTGTCCACCTCTCCTCAAAGCTCAAGCCCTCCGGTTCGCTCACTCTCTCAAGAATTCCATTTTCCCCCACAAAACCACCCTCAACGTCTCTGCCACACAGTTCAGTCGCCTCGTCTAACTCGGTACTGAGCAGCGCACAGGCTGCGGCGGCACCAAGGAAGACGTCGCCGCACCTCGCGACCCCCGTGCCCTCCCACACCAACCTTCTCCGGACGCCGCGCCTCCAAGCGCCGGACACCGCGGTGCTCGGCGCTCCCCGGCCGCGCGGCGCTGAAGTCGGGGACGTGCGTGTCACATTTTATTCTTCGGCAGCGGCTCGTGCGCGCGCGCCACGCGCTCCCACACTCACACGGACGCCCGCTGGAGCTGAGACCCCGAGCTGGGGGCGCCCGACGCGCGCCGCGGAACTTGGGGGTTGCGGACGCCGAGCGCGCGGCTCAGATCTTCCTGCTCGTGAACGCCCGTGCCTCCGCCAAGCAGCCTCCTAGTGCCACCTCGAGAGCCCGGAGCGCCCGCGCTCCCGTCCCGGGAGGCCTGCGGGATCTCCTCTCCAGGGTCAAAGCTGCTGGGCGCCGGGCGCCAGCTGCAGGCGCGGCGGGTGGCGCGGCCTGGGGGCCGGCGTGGGGTTCCGGTCGGCTCCGCGCCGCGCGCCTCATTGTTCCCGGCAGCACGCCGGCGGCGCGGACGGCGGGAGGGACCGCGGTCAGGAGCCGCGAGGCTAGGCGGAGGCGCCTGGCCCCAGCGCAGAGGCTGCGCCGCGTCCCGCCCCCGAGCTCCGCGCGCCCCCTCCGCCTATCCTGATCCCCCTCTTCCTCCGCCATTGCCTCCAACCTACCCCACGGGGCCTCGACTCACCTAGCGGGCGGACGCCGGGAACTGGGAAGTTGCACTGGCCGCTCTCCGTGCCCCCGGCCCGGCTGGCCAGCCCGCCGGCCAGCGCAGGCGGGGTGCACGGCGGGGCGCTCCCCGGCGGCCCGCCGAGCCTTGCCTCTGGCAGAGAGTGATTGCTGACTTGGGCTGCGTGGGGCGGTGCGGTCGGCGCAGCTGCCTGAAAAGGCATGCCTCTCCCCAGCCGCCGCCCCCAGCCAGCCCCAGTTTCCCAAGGGTTACCTACATGGGCTCCGCCTGGCACCGCGCTTGGCACACAGCGGGCACGCAGGTCACTGAAGGCGGCAGGGATGCAGGAATATAAAGGAGCTGTGGGTGTCGGGGAGGGGAGTCTGGGTGCCTGGCCTCGCGGAAGTGAGTCTTTGTGCACCCCGTTCGAACACACCCTGCTGCAGCGCCCAAGGCCAGGCTCCCTGCGGGCGAGGTAGCGCCCGCGAGCTGGCTGGGTGGGGCGCAGGGGAGCACAGCATCCTCCCCGGCCCGCAGACTCCCTTTGTTCCTCGCGTTTGGCCGGCTCTGCGCTGCCCCCTGGCCCTCGCTCCGGAGACCTTCTCCGAGGCTCCCGAGGGTCGGGATTGGACTTGAGAGCCGGCCACCTTCCACTTGGGAAGGGCCTCCGGCCAAGTCCAGTGAAATAATTCCCTAGAGGCCCCCACCTGCCCGCTCCTCGCCCCGAGAGGGACGCTAAAGTTCTTGAAACTGTGGCGCCCGAGGTGGCTCTCGGGTAGCGTGAAGACCCGGTTGTAGGCCGGGTAACTGAAGCCGGCGGGTGGGGCCACCCGGAGCAGCAGATCGGGTGTCCGTCTGCTCGTGTGCGGAATGTCCATTTGTCACTGCGGCTCTCTTGCTCTTCCGAGGCGGCCGCAGCTGGTCCCGGGACCAACCGCGCCGCCCTTTGTTTGCTGGTAAACTCGCCCCTTTGAAGTTCAACGTGGCTCCCCACGTGTGCAAAGGTGGCCCTGAGACCCGACTATCTCGCAGGCGGTCCTTTCCCGACACAGAGCTGTTCGGGTGTGGAGGTGTCCCCAGGCAGAGCAGATTGAGTTCAAGGATATTACCACATAGTTCCTGCCCATCTCAGAGGGACTAGAAGTTACCTACCAGCCCCCCCCTTCCCCGCCCATCTCATCCCATGTCCCTGCATGGGCTAACATTGGAGACACAAACCCTTCACTAAATCTACTATTTTAAAATTCGTATTTAAGTTCATTTAACTAATTGAGAATTTTTATAAGAAAACAGTTAACTAGATACCCAATTTATAAGGATTTGAGTGCCTATTATGTGGTGGGGACTCTGGGTTCAACAGAAATGTGAAGGGGTTCAGAATAGGCCTCCCCAGATGTTCCACTGTTGCCTGTTTATTATTTTCAGCTGAAGGTAGTTGAGACCTACAGGCCCAAGAGAAACTTTTCTCTCTCCCTTAAAGAATTTAAACAAGGGCCCTTGCCCATAGTGAGTTATCACCAGAAATAGCTTTTTATGACCTATCTACAGGGTAGGGCAAAGTGTAATTGTTGAAAGTCTGCTCTTCTTATTCTCCTGCAGTACCTTCCTCCCCTCTGGTGCCCCTTAGCTCAGGAAGCCATATATACCTCGTTTTCCCTTTTTGTTTTTGAACCGCTCCTGTAGGTGGGGTTCCCCTAAGTATGTATGTAATTAAATGGGGTTATTTTCTCTTGTTAATCTCTCATGTAGATTTCATTCTTCGACCAGCTGAAAAATCTTTGAAGGATAGAAGTTTCATTCTTCCCCATACATGCAAAGGTGAATAAAGTCACCTTCTTACCCTCAAGAAGCTTTCAGAAGTTTAAGACATCAGAGAGGTTCAACTAAAACGAACCAGGTAAAATGCATTGTACTCAATCATAACTGTGAGCCAGAAACACTTACTCAGTATTTCCCCATAACTGCTTCTGACACCTAGAATTCTGTACACTGCATGAAGAGACAATGTGTCATAGGGATTAAAAACAAAAACAAAACAAAAAAACACAAAACTATATTCCATAAATGTGAAATATGTTTAGTGTGGTTAAATGTAAGTGACACGATAGAGTCCCACTCTAGTGGGAGTAAAGGAAGGAAGTTATGCAGAAAAATACATCCCCTTATCAGCTGAGGGGCCCTGAACAGGTCACAGACTAAATCAGCTTTGGTTTTTTATTGTATAATGCCTGTAACAGTACCTCCCTTTAAGGTTTGTTGTACGATGTAGAGATCATGTGTTAAAAGTGTCTCCCCTAGTGCCTGGAATGTGATGTTTAATAAATTTTAGTAGTTTATAAATAATAATAGCCATTATTGTCACACTTTAACTGTGAAACAGAAAAATAATTTTAGACAGTTCTTACAGTGTATTTGTATTTTGTATGCTTTCTGTTCCTTTTCCATACATGCTGCAAAAGTTGATGTCTTGACTACCTTAAAGAAATTTTAATGAGAAATTAAATGAGTGGTCAAATAACAATCAACTTTATGCTTGTAAAAGACAATACCACCTGAAGGCAAATATGCAAATCACTGCTATAAAATTTTATGTGGATTGAGTTTATTATTTATGGCTGGGGTAGTAAATGAAGTGGGGCTAACCTGACTTAATCTCTTGCTTCCTAAAGAAATCAGAGAGCCAGTTGATATGCATAAAGCTATCAACTGATGATTGTTTCTGTCAAACTGTTATGGTAAATAAAATATTTGACATCCTTTAGTTTAATTGTTTGGAGGCACTCCAAACAGGATCAGATTATTTAATTTTTTATTAGTCTACAGATTCACGAAAACTTTCTTGTGCCTTCCCTAAACAAAACAAAACAAAACAATAACCACACACACACAAAAAAAACACCCAGAAAAAACTTATTCTTACAAATGGGAAGCATCAAAATGTGCTTGCTGTTATCCATTTGTTCATAACAACCTGAATTTCCTTTTCTGTTTTTAAACTCTGGGTTCCTTCCCTGTCCTATCTCATGCACTGCTGACTGATGGGCTGTATTTCACAGGGGACAGTCCTTCCATTTTCAGAAATTTCTCATTGGGAAGCGGTCAAATTAAGAAAATTCAGTGAGTCTTCCAGCTGAGAAGTATTTGGGTTTGAGTAGGGAATGAAGAGTAAACATTTTCTAACTGTACAATAGTACAACTGAATCTGGGGTACTTGTTTTCAGTTAACTATTGTTCATAGAAAATATTTCTCTCCTATTTATTATGCCATTCAACTCTCACAATCACCTCATAGATTATTTTAGAGATGGGGAAACTGAGGCTGATGGAAATAATTAGGACCATTTTCTCTAAGTATAATGTCTCCTGGTTCTATTTACTAGAGATTGCCATTTCATAGATGAAATTAGTACCTCATGAGGAAAATCACTTATAGATGTGTTTTTCATACTTAATAGTGAAACAAATTTGTATGTGGTTCCTGGAAAAAGTAAATTTTGGATACTTACTTGTTTGGAACCCAGTATAATGCTAAGATCCAGAAGAAATGTGTGTTTAGTTCCTAGCCAACCCATAGATTTTTTTAATTACGTCATTTTGTTTTTAGAAATATTAATGAGGAAACAAACCACTCTTGGTGGCAAAAACCTCAGATATTAGATGTGTGTAGAGGCCAGGATCGTAGGCCAGGACCTCCTCCCACCCCAATCCTTTCCTTCAATATTTTCAGATGCAGAGAAAGAAAATTGCTTTTAGCATCAGCTATAAGAAAGATGCCTTTTCAACATCAGATATTGAAGAGAGGACGAGGAGATGCAATTGGTTGTCCCTAAGCTTACTGAGATCCACAGTCTGTACGTGGTCCCTGGGCTCCAGTCAAGGACAGAGATGCCTCAAGGTGGGGTCAGAGGTCACAGCCTGACCTCAGATTGTCAACCAGCACCACCCAGACATAGCAGGATAAAAACATGCCAGGGTGTGAAAGACATTTCCTTTCTTTATAGTCCACAATCTAATGTTAAAAGGGTAGGATTGAAGTCTACGAGTTCTGGGATTTAGTTCTGACCTTGTCACCTTGGTGAAGTTATATACAGAATAAATCCATTTTATAGTTACCTCCAAGAATCTAAGCTCACATCGCAAGCTTACAAACATTCACAAGGGCACACCATTTGACAATTAATGTAAAGGCTTTCCTGTCCATTATCTCATTGGATTTTCCCCAGCTCTGAATCATGAAGTGAATGTGTGAGGGGATTAAGAGTCATAGAGAAGTGGCCCTGCAACTTTTTAATTGTGTGGTGATAATAATACCTAACAGAAATATTTAAAGGCCTACGTTCTAAGTCCTTTGTAAGTATCAACTTATTTAATCATTATAACAAAGTTTTTTAAGCTTTTTGTTTTGAAATAATTTCAGATTTACAGAAAAATTGCATAACTAATACCTCCCCCCGGAGTCTCCAAACATTGACACTACTGTGTTTGCTTTATCATTCTTTTACCTTCCGTTTATGATTTTTCCTGAACTGTTGGAGAGTGAGTTGCATATGTCATACCCTTTTCCCCCTAAATCCTTCATTTCATTTTCCTATGAACAGGGACATTCTCTTATATAAACAGAATGCAGCTATGATAATTAGGAAAATAACACTGGTTATACTATTATCTAAAAATCTCAGACTTTATTCAAATTCACCAATTCTCCCACTAAGGTTCTTTATAGCAAAAAATAATCATAAATAATAGGGCCCAGGATCTAATCCTAGCATATCTGTTATATTTAGTGGTCATTTTTCTTTGATCTCTTTAATCTGGAATGTCCTCAGTTTCTTTAACCTTAACATTTTGGCTGAGTTCAGACTATTTATTTTGTTAAATACCTGCAATTTGGGCTTATCTGTTATTTCCTCACAATTAAATTCAGATTAGATTCAGGTTATGTTTTTGTTTTTCCTTTTGTGTTTTTGACCAGGAATCCAACAGCATTATGTTCTTCTCAGAACATCATTTCAAAATAATGATTATGTTTATTGTTCCTATATGGATGAACTTAACTTTTATTTCTTGGTTAAGGTGGGGTCTGCCAGTTTCTCCACAGTGAAGTTACTATTCCTTCCTTTATAATTAAAAAGTAATGTGTGTGGAGATACTTTGAAGCCGTGTAAATATTCTGTTTCTCCTTAAACTTTTACTCACCAGTTTTAACCTCCATTCATGATGCTCGCCTGCAATGGTGGTGATTTTCTATTATAGTTCCATTATTCCTTGACACTGTGGTTGGCATTGTACCATAAGAAAGAACTTTTATTTCCCCTTATTTATTGATTTCACAACTAGCTTTTGATGCAAGTTTTTTTGTCACCCTTTTTCTAAGGAAGAGGAAACTGTAAGGTCACAGAAAAAGGAAGCAAATTGTCCTGGATCACATATCTAGTAATTGTAAGTAACTTGGGCAAGATAATAACTTGGAATATTTTTCTCATCTGTAAAATGACAGTAATAATCCATGTCATAAAGCTGTCCAGAGGATTAAATGAGATAGTAATTTCAAGGTGCCTACCCCAATTGAACGTATAGCCATCTGCCAAATAATGACGTTTAAATAAATACAGACTGCATATATGACAGTGGTCCCATAAGATTGTAGTGGAGCTGAAAATTTTCTGTCATTTACGTTTTAGTCATCCTAACGTTGCAGTCCAATGCATCCCTCATGTGTCTGCTGGTGTAACCTATAAAACCTACTGCACTGCCAGTCTTATGAACATATAGCACAGACAACTATGTACAGTGCATACCACTTGATGACGATAATAAACAACTATGTTATTGGTTTGCATATTTACTACACAATACTTTTTATTGTTATTTTAGAATGTACTCTTTCTATTTAACAAATTTTTTTTTGCTGTAAAACAGTATGCTGTTGCGCCGTAGCATCGTACATCTCACATTTACCACATCTCTTGATTGCATTTTTTTTTCTTGTGCTTGATTTAATTTCATTTTGTTTAGTACAGTAACATGCTATACAGGGTTGTAGCTTAGGAGCAATAGGCTATCCCATAGAGCCAGATGGGTAGTAGGCTGTCCATCCAGGTTTGTGTAAATGCACTCTATGATGTTCGCACAATGACAAAACTGCCTAATGACACATTTCTTAAAAAGTTCCCCATTGTTAAGTGGTACACTACTATAGTAATTATTCAATAAATAATAGCTGTTGTTAAAAGGATGGGAGTATGCCCATTTTTTAGATAAGAAAATCTGGTTATACAGGCTATGAGTGAGGTATAATATTGTTCGTTTATTGAAGAGCATTCTGGCCCTGAATTCATTCCTTCAGCAACTATTTGTTGAGTGCCAGCTATCTGCCAGGTTCAATTCTAGCATCTAAAGATATAGAAGTCAAGGACAGAACAGGTCCAGGCTTCTATTTTTTCCAGGTGAGTCTGAGTATACAAATCAACAACAGCCATACTATATATAACGATAAAATTGACCCACGATCTTCTGCAACCAGACCAGGAAGCCAAACCACAGCCTCTATACAATAGACCCCAAACAGTCAGGGCTTAATTAATAACTGTCAACTTCTCAAAATTTTGCCCCCACTTCCAACTTAAGACCATACATAGAAAGCCAAATATGGTCCCCTAATGAATCACATAGGATGCCCCATTTCTAGTTAGCCAATGGTCATGAGCTGAATTGTGTCCTCCTAAAATTCATATGCTGAAGTCCTAACACCCTATACCTCAGAATATGACTGTATTTGGAGTTAGGACTTTTCAAGGGGTGATTAAGTTAAAATGAAATCATTAGAGTGGGCCCTAACCCAGTAGGACTGGTGTCCTTATGAGAAGAGGAGATTAGGACACACAGAGGGACCAGCAAACATACTCTAACACAGAGAAAATGTAGTATGAGGACACAGCCAAGAGGTGGCCATCTGCAAGGCAAGAAGAGAAGCCTCAGAAGGAACCAACCCTGTGACACCTTCATCTCATGACATTTCTCCCTCTAGAACTGTGAGAAATCAGTTTCTGTTGTTTAAACCACCCACTCTGATGAGACATTTTGTTGCGGCAGCCCTAGCAAACAAATGCACCCACCTATAGCTTCCCCCTGCCAACAGTCTAATCAGGACATACCTGAAACCTGCCTTTTTCTCCACCTTAAAGGTTTCCTGTTCTGCTGCCTGCCTTTGAATCTCTACCAAGTGCAAGTGATGGTGGCTGACTCCCTTGCTATATACAGCTGTGAATGCATAGCCTTTGCTCATTCTCGTTTGGGTGGTCTGCGTTCATTTCCACACAGGGAGAGGAAAGACTGATTAGAAAGTTACCAGAAGAACATCTAATTCCACCCCCCCCCCCAAGTCCTTGGGAGAATTTGGACATGGGTTGAGGACTAGTCAAGACATTTCCTTTTTAAATATATTTCTATAAGAACAGGCAGCACATATGTGATGCCGCTTTGCTTACTGTTTCAAAGACTTGTCTCTAACAAGCTGAAATAAAACCAATTAAAACCTACCTCAACTGCTGGGTAGGTTTCCCATTGATTAGCCCTGCCATTTTTGTACAGCTCTCACAAAACCAAAATCATTTTGAGGTGAAGCAGCTTGTGCCTGCACATAACTATAACAGAGTTGCATAAGGAAATATGTACTTCTAAAGTATAATGATATACTTTCTCAGTCATCTCTTTCCCCAGCTTGAATTAGTAAAAGCAAGGCTGTCATCTGCGGTGTTCAATGCTCTGTAAATATTTGTTAGGTAAACTCTGAATGAACACGCTAACTCTCTCTCCTCCTCACCTCTCATTCATGCTTCAGCCAGGCACAATGTGGCTTCGACCTAACTATGCTGTGCTCTTTCTTCTAAAATCTGAGTCCCTGCTCTTGACCATCCTGTCATGGAGGCTTTCCTCAGGAGTAGGTCAGAGTCTCTAGCATTCACCCTGAAAGCACCAGCACCACTTGTAATATGATGTCCCCCAGCATGAGGCACCCACTGACCTCTGCCCCAGACCAGCCCCAGCATGTGTCTGCCTGCTGGGCATCTAGAACTCCTCAGACCTACAGTTAAACTCATTATACTCGCCTTCATCAGCTAGGGCTGCCATAACACAAATACCATAGACTGGGTGGCTTAAACAACAGAAATTTATTTCTTGCAGTAATGGAAGCTAGAAGTCTAAGATCAGGGTGCTGGAGAATTTTGTTCCTGGTGAGGACTCTCTTCCTGGCTTGCAGACAACGGCCTTCCTGCTGTGTCCTCACATAGTGGAGAGAGGAAGCCTGGTATCCCTTCCTCTTCTTATAAGGGCACTAATCCCTTCATGGGGGCTCCACCTCAAGACTTCATCTAAACCTAATTACCTTCCAAAGACCCCTCTTACAAACATCATCTCATTGAAGCTGGGGGTTTCAACATATGGATTTGAAGGGGACATGAGCATTCAGAGCATAGCAATCATCCTCCCCCCAATAAGCCTATTTCTTTCCCAAGAAGCCCCATATATGTTTTTAATGGGCAGTGTTTCTCGTCCTGAGGGAAGATGGGTAATAATTGTTATCTTTGTGTGTTAATCTTAGAACAGTTACCTGGGTGCATTTACCAAGGGGCATTAATTTGATTTAGTAAGGCTTGACTTAAAAACAAAATCTGAAAACAGCCTGGAATGTACAGGTTTAGGCCTCTCAAACTCTAGAAGTAGTAATATTTCAGGCCATCATTATTAAATATGGTTTAGCATTGACAGAAAAATGAAACAGTGATGGATACCAGCAGCCATGCTAAAGATTAACTGGCACATGGACTAAAATTGAGATTTAATTTATTCTTCTCACCTGACACTAGTGAGAAGAATTCTAAACTCAAATCTGAATATAGCTTTGTTGAAGAAATCACCTTCCACCTGTTTACCCAAGCTGGGAAGCTGCAAGTCAAACAAAACGCACACCCCTTGATCCCTATTAGCTAATTAATTTTTTAAACTCCTATATTTGCACCATCTCTTAAAAATATTCCTTTGCACTTCTATTGCTTTGGGTCAGATTCTTCTCATCTTTCGGTGAAACTATTGCACAGTCTGGTCTTCCTACCTCTAATTTCTCCCTGATTCAAGTCATCATTCATGGCCACTCTATTGAGTTCCTAAAACAAATAAATACGGATGCATACATATGTATCTATATATGCATTTATATAGGTATATTTATTTACAATGACCTATATTAATCATATGTATATTTTATCTCTATTAGTATACATAGCTACATATCATATAAACATATCTACATACAGTCTGTCTTCCCCTCTTTAAAACCTTCTTTGGCTTTCTAATGCCTTCAGAGTAAAAGCTAAACACTCTTTTTTATTCATTTTTTTTATTAGTTTCAGATGTATAAAGCAACATTATAGTTAGACATTTAAAACCCTCACAAATTGTAACGCCCTCCTCCCAAAAAGCTAAACACTTTTGAAGTGGTGTTTAAAGTTTTCATCTACTAGTTCAAAGTCATTTTCCAGCCTTATTTTCTGCAAAAAAAAATTACATTTTTTCCATATTGGAAACATTACCAAATTGGTTCTTCATTAAAAAAAAAAAAATTCAGAACGTAGAACAAATGGCTAAAGGTTTTCACCATTAAATATGATATTAGCTAAGGATTTGTCATATGTGGCCTTTATTATGTCAAGGTATTTTCCTCTATACCAATTTAATAAGTGTTTTAATCATAAATGGATATTGTATCTTGTCAAATGCTTTTTCTGCATCTATTGATATAATTTTTGTTCTTTATTTTGTTTATGTGGTATATCACATTGATTGATTTGCATATGTTGAACCATCCTTGTGCCCCTGGGATGAACCCCTCTTAGTCGTGATGAATAATCTTTTTAATGCATTGTTGCATTCAACTTGCTAGAATTTTGTTTAGGACTTTTCCATTTGTACTCATCAGAGATACTGGTCTGTAATTTTCTTTTACTGTGTTATCCTTACCAGGTTTTGTACCAGGGTAATGTTGGCCTCATAAAATGAGTTAGGGAGTATTGTCTCTTCTTCAATTTTTTTGTAAGAGTTTGAGTAGGATTGGTATTAGATCCTCTTTGAAGGTTTGGTAGAATTCACTAGTGAAGCCATCTGGTCCCGGACGTTTGCTTTTGGGAAGGTTTCAGATGACTGATTCAATTTCCTTACTGGTGATCAGTCTATTTAGATTTTCCAATTCTTTGTGATTCAGCCTTGGAAGGCTATATGTTTCTAAGAACTTGTCCATTTCTTCTAAGTTATTGAATTTGGTGGCATATAGTCCTTCATAGTATTCTTGGATGATCCTTTGTATTTCTGTGGCATCCATGATAACTTCCCCTCTTTCATTTCTGATTTTGTTTATTAGTGTCTTTTCTCTTTTTATCTTAGTGAGTCTAGCCAAAGGTTTGTCAATTTTATTAATCTTTTCAAAGAACCAGCTCTTAGTTGCATTAATGTTTTCTATTGTCGTTTTTGTTCTGTTTCATGTAATTCTGCTCTGATTTTTATTATTTCCTTCCTTCTGCTGACTTTGGGTTTTCTTTGTTCTTCTTTTTCTAGTTCTTTAAGGTTATTTATTAAAATGAGGTCATTTGTCTGGGATTTTTCTTGTTTCTTGAGATAGGCCTGCAATGATATAAATTTCCCTCTTAAAACTGCTTTTTCCCTTTGTTTCTTCTTTTATTATGTTATATATTTCAGTTCTGGATTTTTTTTTTTTGAGTTGTTACCATTGTTTATGTAAAAGAAAGTTTCATATTTAGAGTATTCCGTTTTCTTCAGCATGTTTACTTTCTCCATTCCCGTATGCTGGTTCAGACATTTACTCTCCCCCTTTTATGTTTTTGTTGTCACAAATTATCCCTATTTGTGCTGGTTGAATAGCCTCCTTCAGTATTTCTTGTAGTGCAGGTTGTGTGTTAGAAAATTCCCTCAGCCTTTGCTTTTCAACATAGCATTGGAAGTCCTAACCAGAGCAATCAGGCAAGAGAAAGAAATAAAGGCATCCAAATTAGGAATGAAGAAGTTAAATTGTTCCTTTTTGCAGATGACATGATGCTATATATAGAACACCCTAAAGACTCCATCAAAAAGCTATTAGAAACAGTAAATGAATACAGTAAAGTTGCTGGCTACAAAATCAACGTACAAAAGTCCATTGCATTCCTATATACTAACAATGAAATCTAAAAAGAAAAAAAAAAAAACCACAATTCTTTTTGCAATTGCAACAAAAAGAATAAAATGCCTAGGAATAAACTTAACCAAGGATGAGAAAGACCTATATACTGAAAACTATAAGACATTTTAAAAAGAAATTGAAGAAGACACAAAAAAATAGAAAGATGTTCCATGTTCATGGATTGGAAGAATCAACATAGTTAAAATGGCCATATTACCCAAAGCAATATACAGATTCAATGCAATCCCCATCAAAATCCCAATGGCATTTTTAAAAGAAATAGAACAAAAAATCATCATATTTGTATAGAACCACAAAAGACCCCAAATAGCCAAAGCAATCCTAAGAAAAAAAGAACAGTGCCAGAGGTATCACACTCCCTGACTTCAGCTTGTACTACAGGGCAACAATAATCAAAACAGCATGGTATTGGCAGAGAAACAGACACACAGACCAATGGAATAGAATTGAGAACCCAGAAATAAACCCACACAAATATGGACACAGATAATTTTTGACAAAGAAGCCAAAAACATACAATGGAGCAAAGACAGTCTGTTCAATAAATGGTGCTGGGAGAATTGGAAAGCCACATACAAAAGAATGAAACTAGACTGCTATCTGTGACCATGTACCAAAATTAACTCAAAGTGGATCAAAGACCTAAACATAGACCTGAAACAATAAACAGCCTGGAAGAAAATATAGGTGCTAAACTTACGGACCTTGGGTTCAAAGAGCATTTTATGAATTTGACTCCAAAGACAAGGGAAGTAAAAGCTAAAATAAATAAATGGGACTATATCAAACTGAAAAGCGTCTGCACAGCAAACCATTGACAAAATAAAGAGGCAACCAACCGAATGGGAGGTTTTTGCAAACGACGCCTCCAATAACGGGCTAATATCCAAAATACATAAGGAACTTACACAACTCAACAACAACAACAAAAAAAGCAAACAATCCAATTAAAAAATGGGCAGAGGACCTGAAGAGACATTTCTCCAAAGAGGACATACAAATGGCCAATAGACATATGAAAAAATGCTCAACATCACTAATCATCATAGAAATGCAAATAAAAACCACAATGAGATATCACCTCACCCCAGTTAGAATGGTTATCATGAACAAGACAATTAGTAACAAGTGTTGGAGAGGTTGTGGGGAAAAAGAAACCCTCATACACTGTTGGTGGGAATGCAGACTGGTGCAGCCGTTATGGAAGGCAGTGTGGAGGTTCTTAAAGAAATTTAGAATAGAATTACCATATGACCAAGCAACCTCTCTCCGGGGTATCTACCCCCAAAAAATCTGAAAACATTTATCTATAAAGATATATGTGCTCCAGTGTTCATTGCAGCTTTATTTACAGTGGCCAAGACATGGAAACAACCAAAGTGTCTTTCGATACATGAATGGATAAAGAAGTTGTGGTATATATACACAATGGAGTACTATTCTGCCATAAGATTAAATAGTACTGTTTGCGACACCATGGATGGATCTTGAGATTATAATGCTAAGCAAAATAAGTGAAACAGAAAAAGTCTAGAACCATATGATTTCACTGATACCTGGTATATAAAACTGAAAACAACAAAAGAACAAGACAAACAAATGAAGGAGGAAAACTCATAGACAGAGACAATAATTTAGTGGTTACCAGAGGGTAATGGGGGAGGGGGTTGTAAATGAGCGTAATGGGGATCAACTATGTGGTGATGGAAAGAGAACCGACTCTGGGTGGTGAACACACAATGTCATATACATATATGTATATTACAGAATTGTACACCTGAAATCTATGTAACTTTACTAGCAATTGTCACCCCAATAAACCTTAATTAAAAAAAAAAAAAAAAAAAAAAGAAAAAAAATTCAGTTTGACTATGCCTTTGTCTAATTAGACCCATGATTTTCACACTGTGTGTAGGGGTGCCAAGGATGCCACAGCAAACTCATGGAGATGATACAGGATATTTTACATTTTCAAGGGAAACAGGGCTTCTTGACACCTGTAGATTTGAGAGTCTCAACATTAGATTGTGTTACATTGTTATTAATGGTATCATATCTCTTTGAAATTATTTTGCTGACAGTTGTTGTGATTAAAAGTTAACTATCATAAAAAAATCAAAGTGGAACCAGAAATAAAGGCAGCAGTGTTCAGTCTGAGTTCAAGTTTGAGAAGTTTTGCAGTCCTCACCAGGCACACACATTATTAAGTAATTTGGGGTATTTAAAGATGAAGTAGAAATATTTTTTTCCTTCAGTTTATATGTTTGTTGTTTTTGAAATGGATACAGTCAGTTCTTGTTATTTGCAGTAGTTATGTTCTAGAATGTTCCCGCAAACAGTGAATTAGGAAATACTGAATCATTGCTCCTAGGGGAAATACTGAATTGGATCCTGCAAGCTCCTGGCCACAACATTTTCATCAATTGATCAATTTGCAACCTTGTTTTATTGGTGTTTGTGTTTAAAGACATCTTACTTAATATATACTGTTGACTCATTAACACTGAACTCAAAGTTGGCAGCGTTGTAACATATGCCCAAAGGAAGCTGATCTGATATATGTAGTTTCTCCGTGAGGTACCTCACAACTTCCCTGTGCTCAGAAACATGGACATTATTTTATTGATGTGCTTGCGTGTGTTCCAAATAGTGAAATCGCCAGCAAAAAGCACAAAAATGTGAGAAAGACGGCACTTACTAGTCCAAGAAAAGAACATTTGTTTAGCATATGCGAGGTGAAACAAGAAGGCAGAGGCTCCTTTGTTTGATGTCAACTAGAAACTTATTCGTCACATGACTCAACATTTTCAACTCTTGGTGTATGTCTGTAAATGACCGTGAAAGTGCCATTAATTTGGAGATTACAAATATATTTAACAAGTAGGAGAATTCCCAATAGAGAACCCAACGGATGATGAGGATTGGGTGTACTAAGCTAATAAAACATTTTTAGACGTTATTTGGACCCAACTAATTAGTAAAAGGAACTAAACTATTAGATATTTCTCTTAGCCTACAGGTCCTTGAAAAATTTCAGAGACACTGAGAACACTATAAATAGAAGTTTGAGAACCTTTGGTTTCTACTTTTCTACTCTTCATCCCAAGTTATTGATAACTTAGTCTTTTCTAACCCAACATGATGGTCCCTTCTTATTTGATACCATCTCTGTGTCTTTGGGTATATTAGCCACTTCCTCTTTTGGCTCCTACATCCTAAGTGGTAAGTGAACCCATGATGACACTGGTCATAGTACAAAGGAATCCACCTCTATCATGAGACTGGTAACTCCAAAACCCAGGGAAGTATTCATTCTTTGCCCACCTTCCTTTCTCAGGCCACAATATCCTAGTTTCACCAACAGTGGCAACTAGAATTTGGCCAGCTCTTTCTCTAGTTCTCCATTGCTAGACATACTAAATTGTCCCACAGTCTTTCACATTTTCTTTCCAGAATCCCTAGATTTGGAGGACTGGAGGAAGAGTTAAGATCTCATTTGTGTTCCAAAATAAATTTTTTCCGTGCTTCAGTCTTTCTGAGTATAGTGCTATCTGTGAAGTGTTGAAATTTCCAATAACAGTTGTGGATTTGTCTGTTTTTCCTTTTAGTTAAGCTCACATATTTTGTAGTTCTGTTGCTTGGTTCACACACATTTACGAGTGTTATGTCTTCTTGATGGGTTGACCTTTTTTATTATTATGTGATGTCCCTCTCTGTCTCTGATCATTTTCTTTGCTCTGAAAGCCACTTTATCTGACAATATAGCTACTCTTGCTTTCTTGCAATTAATGTTTGCAGCATATATAATATTTCATTCTTTTGCTTTCAAACTATGCATGATATTAAATTTGAAGTGAGTTTCTTGTAGACAACAAATTCTTGGGTGACATTTTAATCCACTCTGCCAATCTCTGACTTTTAATTAGTGTATTTAGGCTATTGATATTTAATGAGAAAATATAAAGAAGAACCAATTAAAGTTTGGAACTCCATACTAAACATTGGTACAATTTTTGTTTGCACTAGCAAATATCATTAAGAAAATTTAAGAAAATAAATTCTATTGTATTTACCCTTATTTTTGCTCTTACATTTTCTTTTGTCCATAGGTTCCAAGAGTGGTTTTTTTTTGTGTGTTTTTTTTTTCCAAATAATTTCCCTTCTGTTTAGGCAATTTCTGTTAGCCACTTTTTCAAGGTAGATCTGTTGGTGATAAATTCTCTTAACCTTCCTTCATCTGAGAATGTCTGTATTTTTGCTTCATTCCTGAAGGACTTTTTCACTAGATATGGAATCATGGGTTGACAGTTTTTTTCTTTAAGCACTTGAAAAATGTTGTCTCACTTCCTTCTTCCCTCCATGGTTTCTGGACAGAGTTTTTGTCATTTGAATTGTTTTTCCCCGTTGGTATGTGTCATTTCTCTCTGGCTGCTTTTAAGAGGTTTTTTTTTTTTTTTAGTTTTCAAAAGTTTACCTATAATGTGTCTTAGCATGGATTTCTTTGGTTTAATTCCATTGAGAGATTACTTACTTCTTGATCTGTAGGTTTATGCTTTTTGCCAAGTTTAGGAAGTGTTCAGTTATTATTTCTTGGAATATTTTTAAATTCCCGCTCTCTTTCTGATCTCCTTCTGAGATTCTGATGACATATATGTTAGATCTTTTGTTATAACCCCACATGTCCCTGGAACTCAGTTCAATTCTTTTTTTTTAGCCTATTTTCTCTTTCTATTGTTCAGATTTGGTAATTTTTAATGTTTTGTCTTCCAGTTCACTGATTCCTTCTTTCCTCTCCATTTTGCGGTTGATCCCATTACTGAGACTTTTATCTTGGCCATTGTGTTTTTCAGTTCTAAATTTTTAATTTGGTTCTTTATATTTTCTATATCTTTTCTGAGATTTTCTATTTTTTAAATTTGTTTCTTTTCATATTTGGTCATTAAATTATTTTATGATGTTGCTTTAAATCCTAGTCAGATACTTCTAACGTCTGTGTCACCTTGGTGTTGATGTCTATTGATTGTCTTTTCTCATTTAGTTTGAGATCTTCCTGACATTTTGTATGACAAGTGATTTTTTTTTTATTGAAACCTGAATATTTTGGTAATTACAAGATTCAGGATATTACTTAAATCCTGTGTTTTTGTAGGGCTCCTCTGACACCATTTCAGTGGAGCAAAAGGGATGTCACCTTGTGACTCCCGGGTGGTAGTGAAAGTCTAGGTCTCCACTTGGCCTCTGTTGGGACAGGATGGGACTCCTTGGCATTGCTGGGCAGGGGTGGGAATTTAGGTCCCCATCTAGGCCTCTGCTGGTATCGTCTTGGTACCTTGGCATACTTTGTGTATTAAAAATGATAGATCTAGAGGTATTTCTCTATCAACAGTCAAATCACAAGCCAAGAAATTATGTATTTAGACCAGATAACAATTTTGGCTGATCCTTTCTTGAGAGGATAATATAGCACTACTGACAGAAAAGGCCTTTGTGAATGTAAGGTTGGCAGTCATTTAGGCATAGGAAAGGTTCTGGTTACAGATAACTTTGCCAATTGTTTTAGTTTGGTTTCCTCAGAAGCAGACCTTGAGACAAGTGCAAGTTTGTTTGGAGGTGATCCCAGGAAATAGCAGTAGGAGGGAGAGTGGCGATGGAAGGCCTGTAAAGAGAGGCAGCCAAGAAAGAGTGCATTGTGAAGCAAATAACCAGTCCTGCTGGGGTACGGTGGGCACCAGCGTGGTATGCAGAGCTGAGTGTGTTGGAGCCAGGAGTTTTATGTATTAGTTCCTGTCAATCTCTGTTAAAGGGCTGCCTGGGGGATGTGGGCAGTGGGAGAGGGCGTTAGTTCTTTGATGCTAAGAGGACTCTGGTTGCCAAAGAAAGTCCCCAGGCGTAGAGATGAAATGATGGCAGTTGGAAGTCAGACTGGTGCACTACTCTGGCCAGACCTGATGGAGTATAAGCACAGTACCAACAGCATCTGTAACACCAACCAAACAGGTGGTTAGAGGGTACCTGCAATGCTCCACTGGCACATTTCAGTACACAATCTAAAAATACCTGGACGGAAAAAAAAAAAAAAAAAAAAGTGCTTCTTTATCTGGAGCCCTCCCTCCATGCTATTTGCTTCTCTGTATGTTGCAGGAATACTGTTCAGGAGGGGTGCTTATCTTCTCTGGGTCTTGTTTCAACATCTTCACAGTTCTTTTTGAGAACTTTCCTATTCCAATCTTCTTTAAGAGCAGTCCTCGGTGCTCTCAAACATCCCCACATCTCATCTCGCTAATATAGCAATGAGCAAATCCACAGTGAGATGTTCCAATTGTATTTCCACTCCAGGCTAAGTTACATTCTAAGAGGGGAACGAATGAGTGTCTAATGGGTGATTTCAGGCATCTGAGCCTCTGAGTAACCGCCTGTTGTAGGATTAGAGGGAAAGGCCAGCTTTGCTTTTCTTTGGCCTTGGTAACACACAACTGCAAATGAATGGCCACCTACAGCTGTTTTGGAGCCAGCCCACATATGGCTTTGGCTTAAGTAAATGCGGCAACCCTCCGAAGATTTGATTTGGCAAGTGAGCCATGTGGATGGATAAATTAAGACCTGGTGTTTTAATGCAGATGCCTGGGGGGCAGAGGTCTGTCATTTCCTGAGCCATAATGCCTTGGGGAAAATAATTTAACACCTTGCTTCTTCATATGTCAAGAGATTGGAAAGAATATTCAACTATCATACTGAGGCATTGTAAGAATCAATTGAAAATATAATAGTTTAATTTTCCTACAATCACATTAGATGCTTCCTTGCTGGGGAACCGATGATGCTTTATAAGAAGGAAGTGCTATTTCTGCTCCTTAGTTGATATAAGCCTTAGAAAAATATAAAAATATGAAGAAACAAATTTAAATGTATTTAGGAGACTGTGTCCTCTATTTCCTGAAGGATAATATGTTTCTTTATGTTTTATCTTAGCCTGAAATGTGAGCCAAAAATATGGAACCAAACAATAAAAACCTTTTCAAATGCCTTAAGTGTGTCTGTCAAAATACTCACATGGTTGGAAACATCCTACATAAGAATTCTGAAATTCATTTGAAGATAGATTCCCTTTTCAATTGTCTTTCTCTGCCACCTCCAGTAGCAGTCAAAACTGACGTTGCTTTTGACTTAAGAAATAGGATTCAAAGCCAGTTTGAAACCAGGACAGATCTTTCCCACAATCTAGCTTGGCTTAAAACAAACAAACAAGCAAACAGACAAACAAAGAAACAAAACAAAAAATACAACCACTTTTGGATATACACCAAGCATTTTGTTTAACATTCTTTTAATGTCATACCAAGAATTATTATGAACGAAAAATTGGTTTTAGTCGTATACCTCCTATAATCAGAGTATTGAATGATTCAGCAAACTATGTTTTTATTTAGCATTTGTACTAGATTCCTAGGGCCACCATAACAAATTGCCACAAACATGGTGGCTTACAACAAAATGAATTCATTCTTTCCCAGTTCTGGAGGCCAGAAGTCTGAAATCAAGGTTTTGGTCAGGCCAAAGTATGACGACTTCCTCACCTCTTTCAGCTTCTAGTGGCATCGAGTTTCCTTGGTTTGTGGCTGCATCAGTCCAACCACTAACTTGTCTTCACGCGACACGGCCTGCTTCTCTGTGTCTCTCCTTTGTGACTCTGGTCACTGGATTTAGGGCTCACCCCGATAACCCAGGACCATCTCTCCTTGAGAGCCCTAACTTAATTACGTCTGCCTTTTTCCAAATAAGTCCTGAGGGTTAGGACTTGAATATATCTTTTTAGGGACCACAATTCAATCTACTATAGCATCTCTTTTTTAAAAGATGTATTTCACAGAACTGAAATGGTAGTAAAATAAAGGCTACATCAGAAAAGCAAGCACCTTTTCATTCTTTCTTCATATCTTCTCTTTCCAGCATTTCCATTCTTTGAGAAGACAATATTACTTAAATGTTTACAAACCCACCTAAACATTTACAAATCCTTCTAAAGGTTTCCAAATGCCTGCCATTCTCTGCTAATGCAAAACAATCCCAAACAAACAAACAAACAAACATTCTCCATGAGGCAGGAACCAGGGCTTCAAGGACTGAACCATTTCATATCCGGGTAGCTACGTGACCTCAAAGGCTAGAGGACTCTGGTCACCTCCCTCAGACCATTCAGGAGGAAGGACTCTGACTGGCAAGGTCAAGGTCACGTGACACCTCCTCTCTATCTGAAAAGAAGTGTGGGTGGCCGAGTGCGTAAGGGTACCTAGCAGGCAAAGGTAGGAGCTGCTTCAGTTTCTGAAAACGGTTTTCAGTTAGGAATTCTAGTGGAAAGGAGTGAATGGGTCAGTCACCATGGAAAGAGTGAAGGAGAATATTTCCTTAGTTGATCCAAAACCAAACTTTTGAAGATTTGCTCCCTTTTTTCCAGGTGTTGAGGCTCCATTTCATTGACATGTCTAAACCATCTGACAAGTAATTCCTTTTTGTGACCACAGACTCCCCAGGCCACACTGGGGTTGCTACCACTTCATGTTCCAATAGAATAACTCTGAGGCCATGCACACAAATGGATTTCTGATGACTGGGCTTCCCGTGTACCTTGCCCACTGGGAGAGAATTCAGCAGTGGAGCTGAAATAATTTTCTGATTTGCTTGACTGTGAAGGTAAGAGTTGCATTCTGGCTGCATACTTCTACATCTTGTGTGCTTTCCAAGGGAGAACCAACATCCACAGTTCTGGTCACATTTCAGCAGTCATGCTTCTCACTTCTATTTACAATTCTTGAGGATTAGTTTAATTTGAGTTTTTCCTGGTTGTATTAATAACGACCAGATGTTTGGGGTCGCTTTTTGTCAGTTCTGGATCGATTCCTGTACCTGGTACAGTGGTAGAGGACTAATTTTTTGTGCGGTAGACAAATACCTTAAAAAGATGTCTCTTTTATGCCACTGCTTCTTGTAACCTGTGCTTGTAAACAGTCTTCTTTTTTTTTTTTAAGTATATGGAAGTTATTGTTTTAATACCGAAAGGGAAAAATTAGCCTGAAATGTTTGAAAACTGAACTGTTAAAAAATATATAGTGGATTATGATAACTTTTACCTCTGAAATGTTTGTGTAATGAATGTGTTATGATTGTTAATATCACATTTTATTATACAATATCACATACTGTTTCTTCAGCTGCAGAAGAAGTGTTGTGAGGGCAGGATTGTGTCTTAGTAGTCTCTGTCTTCAATTTCTGGCACAAAAGCAAACTGAACTCTGCTAAGTTGGTGATGCTAGATCAGTGTTGCCCCAAAAGCTTTCTGCAAAGATGGAAATGTCCTGTATCCGCTGCCTGACGCAGTAGACATCAGCCGTAGATGGAATTGTGTAGTTGGAAAGTGGCTAGAGTGATTAAAGAACTGAATATTTTATTTATTGTTAATTGATATAAATTTAAATTTAAATGACCACATGTAAAACAAGGACTATAGAAGGTATTAATGAATAAACAAACAATTAAAAAAAGAATTCATTTTTAAACTTTGTGCCAGAGATGATAGGTTCTTAATCCCAAACTAGTTGCCATGGTACCCCTACCTGATTCTTTCTTGCTCACCCCAATTTTGTTCAGGCATCAGGAGGTCCTGTGCTTCCAGGGCTCTCCTCCCTCCACAAGGATGCAAATCTTAATTGATCTAATCCAGAGGATCTTAACTTTGGCAGCACAAGAAAATCATGTGGGAGACCTTCAAACATCTAGAAGCTCAGAACTCATGCTAGATCAATGAAATTAAAACCATTGAGGGTAAGACTCAAGCATCAGCTTTTTGTAAAGCTCCCTAGATGTGATGGCTAATTTTATGTGTCAACGTGGAGGGTGATTTTTGCATGAGATTAACATTTAAATTGGTGAACTTTGAATTGTCCCCTGTGCTGTGGGTGGACATCACCCAATCAGTTGAAGATCTGAATAGAACAAGAAGACTGGCCTCCTCAAGCCAGAGGGGCCCTCCAGAGACTGCCTCCAGACTGGCGCTGCAACAGAGGCTGACCTGGGTCTCCACTTGCTAGCCCACACTGCAGGTTTTGGACTCACCAGCCTCCATAACTGTGCGAGCCAACTCCTTATAGTAAATCTCCATATACCCTATGGATATAAAAATTGCAAACATCCTGTTGGTTCTGTTTCTTTGGAGAACACTGACTAATACAGATTTTGGTACTGGGGATTGTTCTGGAGGAACAGAATCCTAAGGGTGAATCTTCAGAGCTTCCTCTGGGGTTTCTGGCACTAGTGCTCTAATGTAATTAGACTTAAAGACTAAATTTCTGGTAGTAAAGCTAGCACAGATAGTCCGTGGCATGATCTGGCCATAGAGATACTCAAAATATCACCACTGGCTATTCCTAATCAAACACTATAAAGTTAAGGTCTGCCAATTAAGTTCGTGAACTCATCCTAGAAAAAGTGCTACATACCTCATTGCTGAATATCACCATGGTCACCTTCGAAGTACTCCCCTTGGGAAGCTATGCACTGATGCCAGTGCCTAGTCCACCCTTCAAAGCAATTTTGGAATTCTTTTTCTGGAGTGGCCATCAGAGCTGTCGTCGTATTACCCTTGATGTCCTGAATGTCATCAAAATGTCTTCCTTTCAATATTTCCTTTCTCTTTACATAAAGAAAGAAGTCATTGGGAGCCAGATCAGGTGAGTAGGGAGGGTGTTCCAATACAATTATTTGTTTACTGTCTAAAACCTCCCTCACAGATATGTGAGCTGGTGCATTGTCGTGATGCAAGAGCCATGACTTGTTGGTGAAAAGTTCAGGTCGTCTAACTTTTTCAGGCAGCCTTCGCAGCACTTCCAAATAGTAAGTTTGATTAACCGTTTGTCCAGTTGGTACATATTCATAGTGAATAATCCCTCTGATATCAAAAAAGGTTAGCAACATTGTTTTGGATCTTGATTTGGACTGATGGAACTTTTTGGTCATGGAGAATTGGCTGACTTCCATTGTGTGCTTTGATGCTTTGTTTCAGGGTCATATTGGTATACCCATGTTCAATCACAAGTGATAACATGGTCTAAAACATGGTCTTGCCTCTCCAAAAGGTCTTGGTAAACTTCCATTCTCCTTTGTTTTTTTTTCATCGGTGAGCTCCTTTGGGACCATATTTGCATACACTTTTCTCATGCCAAGATTTTCAGTTAAGATTTTCCTAACTGTTTCTCTATTGATATTTACTTGTCTGCTATGATTCTCACAGTCAGCTGATGATTTTGACACAGAATTCAATGAATTTATGCAATGTTTTCGTCAGTTCTGCTAGTTACTGGCTGCCCTGACCTCTCTTCATCAGTGACACATTCTTTCCCCTCAGAAAAACATTTAATCTGTACACTGCCGTTTTCTTCATGGCATTATCCCCATAAACTTGGACTAACATGTCCCTGATTTCACTTCCACTCTTGCCAAGTTTAACAAGAAATTTAATGGTTGTTCATTGCTCTAATTTAAGCTCAGGCATTCTCACAATGGCACACAAAAACATGCAACAGCAATAATGAACGCCACTCAGCAAGACACCACCACACGTTGAAATAAACACAGCTGTGTGACACTGATACATCAAGGTTATGAAACCTTACTGAGCTGTTTTGTACAGTGCTGCCAGTGTAAGTGCACACTGGCAAGTTCACGAACATAGTTGTCAGACCTCGTATGGATGCACATATCCCCTTGGAGTAGCATATTGGGTTTCTTCAGATAAAATACCCTGAAGTGAGATTATTGGGTCCTTCTTTGTCTCTGTGATAGTTTTTGTTTTAAAGTCTATTTGTCTGGTATATGTATTGCTACCCCAGCTTTTTTTCTTTGTTTGTTTCCACTTTCATGAAATAACTTTACCCATCCCATTACTTTCAGTCTCTGTGTGTCTTTCAGCCTGAAGTGATTCTCTTGTAGCCAGCATATTTAAGGGTTTTGGTTTTTTTTTTTTACCCATTCAGCCCTCCGATGTCTTTTGATTGGAACATTTAACCTATTTACATTGAAAGTAATTGTTGATAGATATGTAGCTATTACCATTTTATTATTCATAATTTTGATTTTTTTCCATCTTAAAGAAGTCCCTCTAAGATTCCTTGTATTAATTGCAGTTTAAAAGGTTAACAGTAATTGCAAAAACTGCAATTACTTTTGCACCGACCTAATAATACTGGTTTGGTGGTGATGAACTCCTTCAGCTTTTTCTTGTCTGAGAAGCTCTTTATCTGTCCTTCAATTTTAAATGATAGCTTTGCTGGGTAGAGCGCCCTTGGTTGTAGTTCCTCGCTTTTCATAGTGTTGAATATTTTGTGCCAATACCTTCTGTCCTGCGAAGTTTTTGTTGAGAAATCAGCTGACAATTTTATGGGGGCTCCCTTATAAATTACTAATTCCCTTTCTTTTAGGATTCTTTCTTTGTCTTTAACCTTTGCCATCTTAATTGTAATGTGTCTTGGTGTGGGCCTGTTTTGGATTCATCTTGTTAGGGATTCCCTGTGCTTCCTGGACTTGTACGTCTGTTTTTTTCTCACCAGGATAGGAAAGTTTTCAGTCATTATTTCTTCAAATAGGTTCTCAATCCCTTGCTTTCTCTCTTCTTTGTCTGGTACCCCTATGATTCGGATGCTGTTATGCTTGATGTTGTCCCAGAGGTCTCTTAAACTACCCTCATTTTTCGGACTATTTTTTCTTCTTGCTGTTCTGATTGGGTGTTTTCTGCTACCTTGTCTTCCAAATTGCTGATTTGATCTTTTGCTTCATCTAGTCTGCTGGTGATTCCCTCTAGTGCGTTCTTCATTTCAGTTATTGGATTCTTCACTTCTGACTGGTTCTTTTTTATGGTTTCTATATCCTTTTTAATGCTTCCTATCTCTTTGTTGAAGATTTCGCTAAGTTCCTTGAGCATCTTTATAACCATCGTTTTGAACTCTGTATCTCATAGGTTGCTTGCCTCCATTTTATTTAGTTCTTTTTCTGGAGTTTTCTCCTATTCTTTCAGTTGGGATGCATTTCTTTATTGCTCCTTTTGGCTGCCTCTCTGTGTTTGTTTCTAAGTATTAGGTAGACCTGCTATGTCTCCCAGTCTTGGCCAGGTGATCTTATGTAGTAGGTATCCTGTTGGACCCTGGCATAGTTTCCCTGGTCACCTGTAGTGGGTGTTCCAAGTATGTCCTTTGTGTGGATTGTATGTGCTCCTTCATTATAGTTGAGCCTTGATTGCTATTAACACATCAATGGGTGGCATTGGCCCTCAGGCTGATTGGCTGTGGGGTTTGGCCACATCCCTAGCTTACCAGCTGCTGTTGAGGGGGCTTATCCCACTGAGTGGAAATCGCCCTAGCAGGTTCCGTTGACTGTTGAGACCACCCTTTGGGTGTGCCATTTGTGGGGCTAATTGGGTGGTGCTCAGCTGAGGTCTGAAGCCAACCTCCAAGTATATTTGTTCTGGGGTCTCTTGGGAGGGTTCTGGTGCAGGCCCAGGTCACCACTGCCCGTGGCTGACTAGAGATACCTGATAGGAGCTACAATGTGATTCACAATTATTCTCTGCTTGTGCTAAAGTTGGAGGCACGGGGGAGAGGCCACACTGCAAACCAAGGATGGCTGCCACCAGTACCAGGCCTGGGATAACTCTGCAAAATACCATGACACCCTGAGTCCTGCTGCCACCTGCTGGCCCCCTTAAGGTTCAGCCACCGATAAAGCCTTGTACATTATGTGGATTAGGTGAGGGAGAGTCTCAGGGAGTCACTAAAGTGGGAAGAGTTGTGATCACCAGGACTCTGGTTTGGTGCCAGTGCTGAACCTGGAGCTGCTCAGCAAAAGTCTCAGTGCACATGGAGACCAGTTGCCACCTGCCTGGGGCCTATGGACTTCAATAGTTTTCCAAGAAAGAGTGCAATGTGGGCAGGGCTGGCTGCTTGCAGAGAAAGTGCTTCTGGCGTTGGCAGTGTTGGGAAGGGCGTGTTCATAGTGATTCAGTAGTGTGGAGTAGCCGAGCTCACCAGACTAATCCGATTCATATTTGGCCACAGGGGGCAGGCTCAACACAGGAAAGATGGCACCCACCTGCCGGCTGCATGGGAAGAAGACTACACACAGGGAAAATGGTGACTGTCCTCCAGCTCTCACTGGAAAGCCACACACTTCAGTCTGCACCCCCCCATATGCCTGTGATGCCCTCTGAGTCACTGTCCATCCACCAGAGCCCAGAGTGAGTGCCTCTGAGTGAGAGCGTCTGTGTGTGTGCCATTTAAGAGAAACTCTGTTTTCTACTGCCTTCCATACCATTCGAATGGTCAAATTCCTCACTGTTTTCATAGCCAGATGTTGTGGGGGCTCCTCTTCCATACCAGTACTCCATGCTAGGGAGCCTACTGTGGCACTGCATTCCCTCACTCCGTGGGTGAGAGGGGAGGTAATCTCCATGGCTGAGATATCCCTCTTTATTCTCAACCACCACTCATAGGTTTGAGGCTGGCCTGTTTGGATTCTCTATCCCTCCTACCAGTCTCGACATGGCTTTTTCTTGGTACACTTAATTATAAAACTTCTGTTCAGTCAGACTTCAGAGGGTTGTCCAGGGTGATTGTTCCGTAATTTAGTTGTAATTTTAATGTGTTCATGGAAGGAAGCATGTACAGTGTTTATCTACTCCACCATCTTGGATTTCCTCTTTTTTAATTAATGTTTTTTAATAGCAGTCATACTAATGGGTATGGTATCTCATTATGGTTTTTTATTTGTATTTCTCTGGTTATTAGTGATGTTGAGCATCTTTTCATGTGCTTATTGGCCATTTGTATATCATCTTTGGAGAAATGTCTATTCAAGTCATTTGCCCATTTAAAAAATCAGTTTATTTGATTTACTTGTTGAGTTGGAGGAATTTTTATATATCTGGATATTAGGATATTAACCCCTTTTCAGATATATGATTTGCAAATATTCTTTTTCCTTCCATAGGTTACTTTTTCACTCTGTCGATTGTGTCCTTTGATGCACAAAAGTGTTAAGTTTGATGTAGTTCTCATTTGTCCATTTTTTATTTTGTTGCCTTCAATTTTGGCATCATATCCAAGAAATCATTGATCAATCCAAAATCATGAACCTTTCCCCCTATGTTTTCTTCTAGATGGTTTACAGCTTGGGGATCCTACATTTAGTTCTTTAATTTATTTTGGATTAAATTTTGTATATGGAGTAAGATAAGAGCCAACTTCATTCTTTTGCATTTGGTTTGGCAGTCTTGTCAAGGATCATTTAACTGTATATACAAGTCTTTATATTTGGGCTATCCTTTCAATTGCCTGTATGTCTAGCTTTAGACTTATGTATGCTAGAACCACACTGTTTTGATTACTGTAGCTTTGGAATATGTTTTGAAATCAGGAAGCATGAGACCTCCAGCTTTGTTCTTTTCTTTCAAGATTGTTCAGGCTATTTGGGGTTCCTTAAAGTTCCACATGAATTTTAGGATAATTTTTTTCTATTTCTGCAAAAAATGCCAGTGGAATTTTAATAGGCATTTCACTGAATCTGTAGATTGCTTTGGGTAGTATTGATATCTTAACAGTAGTAAGTCTTCCAATCCATGGGCACAGGATGTCTTTCAATTTATTTTTATCTTCTTTAATTTCTTTCAGCAACATTTTGTAGTTTTCAGTATATAAATCTTTCACCTCCTTTGGTTGGTTTATTCCCAAGTATTTTATTTTTTATGATACTATTACAAGTAAGATTGCTTTCTTAATTTCCTTTCTGAATTGTTCATTGTTATTGTATAGAAATGCAACTGATTTTGTGGATTCATTTTATGTCCTGAATTTGCTGTATTCGTTTATTAGTTCTAATTGTGTGTGTGTGTGTGTGTGAGTGTGCGTGTGTGTGTGTGCATGTGTATAATTTTTAGGGTATTCTACACATAAAATCATATCATCTGTGAACAGAGATAATTTTACTTCATCTTTTTTTATTTGATTGCCTTTTATTTATTTTTCTTGACTGATTGCTCTGGCTAGGACATCTAGTATTATGTTGAATAGAAGTGGTGAGACCTTGCTTTGTTTATGATCTTAGAGAAAATATTTTTAACCATTCATCACTAAGTATATTCGCTATGCAATTTTCATACATGACCTTTATTGTTTTAGGGTAGTTTCCTTCTGTTCCTAGTTTGTTGAGTATTTTTATCAGGAAAGGGTGTTGGATTTTGTCAAATGAGTTTTCTGAATTAATTGAGATGTTCACATGATTTTGGCTTTCATTCTATTAATGTGATGTATTACATTGATTGATTTCTTTTTTATGTTGAATCATTTTACATTGCAGGAATAACTAACACTTAGTCATGAGGTATAATCCCTTTAATGTGCTGTTGAATTCAGTCTGCCAGTGTTTTATTGAGAATTTTTGCTTCAGTATTCAAGAAGATATTTGTCATTTTTTTCTTGTAGTGGATTTGTCGGACTTTGTGGTATTATGATATATGATTTTAGTTATTTTGAGTCTTCTAATTTTTTCTTAGTTAATTTAGCTAAGAGTTTGTCAATTTTGTTGATATTTAAAACAAATTCTTAGTTTCATCGATGTGTACTGTTATTTTTCTTTTGTGTATTTCATTAATTTTTGCTCAAATCTTTTTAATTTACTTCCTTCTTTAGTTTTGTTTTAGTTTTTGTCTAGTTTATTGAGGTGTGAAGCTATGTTGTTGATTTCAGATCTTACTTTTTAATGTATGCTTTTATATCTATAAACTCTTCTCTTAGCATTCTCTATTTAGTCAATCTATAACTTTTGATATGGACTTTAATTCATTTACTTGAAAAGTTTTTCCT
Organism: Rhinolophus sinicus; assembly: GCF_036562045.2. Classification (NCBI taxonomy): domain Eukaryota; kingdom Metazoa; phylum Chordata; class Mammalia; order Chiroptera; family Rhinolophidae; genus Rhinolophus; species Rhinolophus sinicus. The sequence goes on along the minus strand of NC_133755.1, from coordinate 72,761,831 downwards.
ATATATTTCTATTATAGTGCCTTTGATTTCCTTTTGATTCTTTCTAAAGTTTCTGTCTTTTTGTTCATATTACTTATGTGTTATCACATGTCTATTTTTTTCCATTTGATTCTTAGCACATCAGTCTTAGTTACTTTAAATTCTCAGCATGATAATTCCAAAATCTCTGTCATACTTGAGTGTGATTGTGATGTCTCCTCTGTCTCTGCAAACTGTGGTTTTTGCCTGTTAGTATGCTTTGTAATTTTTTTTTTGTTGAATGTGAGAAATGATAAATTGGATAAAAGAAACTGAGATACATAGGTCATTAGTGTGAGGATTTATGTTATCTGGCTAGGAATTTATCGTGTTTACTGTTTGCACTGGCTATGGTGTCAGTGGCTAAAATTTTCTTCAATATTTTTGTCTCTCCTGTTGTCTTTTGGTTCTCCTGGAGACTCTTTCTTAAATAGAGTCTGAGTCTTGCACTTCTTTTAACTGTAACCCCCTGTTATTACACATGAGCTCCACTGTTTTGATTGTATTAAATTCATATTTGCTAATTGGAGCACAGGTTGCTGGATGGTGAACAGTGATTCAACAACAAACCACAGAGAAATCGAAATAGAGAAGTTTATTACTCACAGTTCCTGGAAGAAGTAAAGGTCATGCCTTGAGGAGCTCCACAAGGGGTTCAAGGTGGAGTATAGACAAAGAAAGAAAGAGACCTCACCTGAGATACATGCTTCTATTGGGGTCCATGGGTGGAGTTATTTGGGGTTCCTAAGCCAGGGCTGGATTGGTAAATGTAAACCAAAAGAGTGGGGTTTTGGGAGCGGCCAGATGGCTCAGTTGGTTAAAGCATGAGCTCTGAGCAACAGGGTTGTCAGTTCGATTCCCACATGGGGCAGTGAGCTGCACCATCTGCAACTAGATTGAAGACAACAACTTGAGCTGAGCTGCAGCTGAGCTGCCGCTGAGCTGCCGATGGGGCAGCCGGATGGGGCAGCCGGATGGCTCAGTTGGTTAGAGCGTGTGCGCTTAACAACAAGGTTGCCAGTTCGATTCCCACTTGGGATGGTGGGCTGCACCCCCTGCAACTAGATTGAAAACGGCGATTGCACTTGGAGCTGAGCTGCACCCTCCACAACTAAGATTGAAGGACAACAACTTGACTTCTTGACTTGGAGCTGATGGGTCCAGGGAAAAACACACTGTTCCTCTTCCCCAATAAAATCTTTTTTTTTTTTTTTTAAAGAGTGGGGTTTTGGTAAGTTCCATGGGATTTTTTTTTAAGGAGTGTCATAAGGCATATAGGGGCTCAGAGACAGGGGAGACTGTTGGTCACAAGGGCTGTTGGGGAAGTCATATCAGGGACTTAAATTTGCTTGTGACTCTGGCTTCTACCTAGGGCATATATTTGTGTTATTGTCAGTTTAAAGCCCCTGTAGGCCGTTTGGCCAAACAAAATGGATGCCGAGGCAGCAATGCCATGGAGTAGCTGAGCTAAGCTCATTGCCTTGCAAGCTGTCATTTCCATATATAACCTTACGTTTTTGCAAAGAAACCCTAGCTGATTTTCTGTGAAGGAAACTATTAAATCTCACTCAGGAGACTTGAGTTGGAGTTCTAGTTCTTTGGCTTAAAAGCTCTGTATTCATGAGTCAGTAGTTTGAGTCTCTGCTTGATTTGGGGACAGTGTGTTGTGGCTAGACCAGAAAGCAAAGGACCTAAACTTTGCTCTGACACCTACTTACTAGTCATATGTTTTGGGGCAAATTTAACTTCTCTGAGCATGGGGAGGTTGGGCTCCATTCTTAACAAACGCTTCCTCTCAACCACCTACTCAGTGGCTGTAAGTCACTGGCCTGGAGGAGGGCTAGCACTCGGACAATAAAAATGTGAGTGCACAATCCAGTAGAGGAGATAGAGATGGGAGGAAACAACTCTAATACAGTAGGATAAGGACTGCCTGAAGTGAAGGTGTGCCTTGAATCTGCCTTAGGAATACTACGTATCAAAGCTATGTAGAAATTGAGGGGGGTTGTGTTGAAAAGGTGCAGAGAGGGAGGAAGGGACATTCCAGGCCATAATATGGTGCAAGCCCATGCAAAAGATTCTGGCTCTATAGTAAAATATCATTTGCATGTTAAATGAGTCTCTTGTAGCTGTCACATGACTAGACGACTCCATACAATAAAGCATATGTTCACTCTCAGTAGGGCTCCTCTTTATATCTAGCCCAGTTAACTTCCCACGTATCCTTCAAGTGGCAGTTCAAGTGCCATGCCATATATGAGGTGCTTTCCTGATGCACTCCATTTAATTCAAACAACCATCTTAAAATATTTTGATTATTGGTCTGTGTATTTCTCCTTCAATGAACCCTTAGTTCCTCTGAGGAACCTCTTAGTTCCTCAAAGTCCTCTGGCAAGGACTTTGCCCTTTCATCTCAGCATACCCAACATCTAACCCAGAATTTTCCATGGCGTGTAATAAAAAATGGTCACATAGGTGATACCTACTGCAGTAATTAATGTGGAGCTTCAATCTCACAGTATGAATACAATTCCCCCATTTAACAGCTGTTGACTTTGGGCAAGTTAATTAATCACTCTGGAATTGAGTTTTCTAAGAAAAAAAGTCATAAAATGTAGAGAGGTAGTGCACGTGAAGCACTTAGCATAGTGTCTGACACAATAACCATTCCATAAAGAATAGCTACTCATAATAATCATTTCTGGAGTGGATGGAAGGGGATCCCTAGCCAATACTTTGGATGAGACTGTACTTGATTCCGAGACATATGGACAGTTTGCACATTGTAGTGACATCTAGGACCATCCCCTTTACACAGATTGTAGCTTCCCCAGGTACTTTGATTAGGTAAGTTGACTTCTGTGGGTCTCAATTACCTCATATATTAAATGGAGCTAACTTAATAGATCATGATGAGGACCAAACAAGTAAATGTAAAGTGCTTGGAACAGTTCTTGATCTATGAGAATCACTCAGTAAGTCAGAGCTACTACATGTTAGTAGCATCAGTAGTATAATAACAGCAGTATGAATTCTGTCCTGGGCTTGTTCTGAGGCTCATATGGTAATGTATATGGGGGACCCGCCCTACACCTGGTGCAGTGAGCTCTCAGTAAATGCTAGCTGTCAGTCTTTCTATGGTGGAGCAACTTATTCCATTTCCTCAGAACCACCTTTTGCAGAATCTCCTCACTTCCTGCCTCCTTGGCTAGAGGACATGTCAGCCCCTAGAACAGCCTCTCCAAAGCTCTCCAGTTTCTCTCTAATTCTGTGTCATTCTGTGACATAAGACACTATGATTTGTATGTAAGAACACAAAGCAGTCTTCATAGAATTTTAGCTTCAAAGAGGGATACACTCATCAAATGGTTGTTTGATGTTTCCATGACGTTTCAGTTCATGACTCTTCAATGATAGGTAATTTGCTTGATTTTTCTTTTTTAGTTTTCATCCAGATGTTTGGCATTACTTGACAAGAAGAATGCCTGAGTGTTGCTCTTTTGTCAGTGTTGAAAGCTATTTGTGAATATACTTGAAATCAAATAACAAAGATATATTCCCCCTTAGCTTTTCTTTTCTCTACACCATCATATTAGTATTCTTGAATTACAAAACAAACCAGCATAGTCATCCAGATGGTAACTCACATCGCATGAATCACGAGTCCCAGGCAAGGCTGATCCACTGCATTCTAATCTTATCTCCAAACATATCTGAGAGCTATTATCCAGAAATGTTATTTCCCTATTTCCTCTCTCTATATTTGAGCCATGATATGAGGTTATGAAGAAAAAAACAGACAAGTAAAAACCTAAATGAAGAAAAAATAAGACTGGAAATGAGATGGCAGAGTTGAAACAGAATATATGTCTACAAAATGGTAAAAAACAAACGAACAATTATTATTTTTCCCCCTCTCATGCTCAAGTTTTTCTGTTTTTATTTGGGACAGTGAGGCAACATCATGGTTAAACAATAAATGCAAAGCTCAGGTTTCCTAACTTCACTTAACCTCGCTGCATTTATTAAAGCTTATATTTAACATCTTGCCTATCCAAAATACAACATATGGACCACGTGGGTGAAAGTGCTATAAGAACCTTTACTTGTGCAGTCTTTGATTGTGGAGGCTTCAAAATAACCTGAATGTGAAATTGCTATATATATGATTTTAATTTTTAAAACCCTTGTAGGAGGAGAGAAAAAACACCAAAGGTAGGAATTTCTTGAAGTCCCCAGGATAGGCTCACAGGGCAAGGAAACCTCTGAAGAGCAGGACTTTGAGATGCCTTAGCACAGGAGGGGCTCCCTGGGGGAGGGCTGGTGCCATCATTGCAAAGACTTCCTCAACCAGAGGGTGAGGGCTTGAAAGCCTTTGAACTCTAGCACATTCAAACTAGTGTGTGTGTGTGTGTGTGTGTGTGTGTGTGTGTGTGTGTTTGATGTGTGTTTAAAGCAAGGAAACAACCAAAAACAAATGACCTCTTTGTCAGCATTTCAAAATGAAAAAATTCATTGGTATACCTGATACTCTAGCCACCGTTTCTGCATCATCTCTATAAAGGCTGAATCATTTGTAAAGATAGTGAGTTTAGGTCAAAATCCAGTGAAGAACAAATCAACACAGTCTCTTTAGTGCATGTTTTGAGCCAGTTATATTACAGGGTGTTTGTAGTAACCCCCCATCACCCTCCCCCCAAAAAACCCTTATGCTTCTATTTAATGACATCTGTAAAACGGAAAACTAGGGATACGAAATAAGAAAATCTGCCAGTAGTAGTAGTACATAGCAAGTTTTACGTATGTTATCAATCAATGTTACATTTTAAACTTTCAATCTCATGTTAGTGAGAACTTGAAAACTAGAACTTTTAAACACCTTTACATTGTGTTTAAATAAAAATAGTCTGTATTTTCTACTTTTGAAATAGCTAGAATTGTTTTAATATGAAGACTTCTTTCTTTAAAATGTGCAATTCGTTGCTTTTTGCTTAGATAATGAAAATTTCAATGCAGTTATTAACCTAAGATGTTTAAGTTCATCATATAGGGTTTCTTCTAATCTTTGGGTGACAATTTCAAGAGTTAAAAGAATGTCAAACATTGTATTTGGAATATAGGCTATGTTTATTTGGTCACACAAGTCATCGTTGTAACATACACACAACACCTCTCGTGACATGGGTTTCTTCCACCCCCTCTACAGAGTCCAAAGAGCACACAGCTTCTATAGCTGAGTAAACCTGGACTTGAAATTATCGTTTCTTCTCACAAGCCTTGTGTTCTCAAACAAGACATTTTGCTAATTTATATCACTGTTTCTTTAGGTATAAAATGAAAACAATGATGCCTACTTGGAAGTGTCCTTTGAGGGTTGAATAAGATGATGCACGTTAAATGTTTGGCCCATGGTATGTAATCCCTCAATGGATGGTGTTATTGTGGAGACTGGTAACTGAGGGTAGCTCCATTCCTCCTCCCGCAGAGTTCTTCACCCAGGGTTCACTTTTGTCTTTACTAAACTCTGACTGAAATTGAACATTTTCTTCCATTATGAATGTAGGCAACAAATTATGTCACTTTTGAGATTAGTCCAGAGGCCAATCCTTTGGCTGTTACAAAGTATTGTTTGGATTTGTTGAATGTTTCTAATTCCCACCTCTCTTTGAAGTCTTGACATTTTATATCAAAGGTGCAAAGGCAGGCATGTCTTGGGTCTCAGGCCAGATCCAGCTTTCTGAGTCCTTTTATTTTTATGGAAGAAATGTCACTAATACAAACACACTCATTTGTTTACTGTGGTCCAGGGCTGCCTTGGCCAACAAAGGTATAGTTGAGTAGTTGCCACAGAGACCCTATATCTTGCAAGCCTAAAATTTCTATCTGCTCCTTTAAGAAAATATTTGCTGCCCCCTGGTATGTTAAATACAACAACTGCTACCAAGTCAGATCATTGCTGATTCATACATGTTTCATTCCCAAATAGAAATTGACAGCCAACAAAACATTCACTATCAAAGCCCTGTTATGAGCCAGCTACTATGCTAGGTACAGGGGATTTAAAGATGAAAAAACACTTGTCATTGCCCTAAAGTCTTCCTAGTTGGATGGTGAACACAGATAAGAAAACAAGCAATTGCAATGCACTATGGGAAGAGCTATGATGTGGGAAACCTAGTCATTTCAGGAGGACATGTGACAGTGGTTGCTCCTGAAGTCAGGCTTACTGGTCAGTCCAACTGTGTTGTTACTACAGTGAGTAGTCCAGAAAATGTACATTCTATGCTCCTGCCCTCAGAAAATTAACATGTGCTTGAGGGAGCTGACATTGACCCATGAAGCATAGCAAGACCAGGGGACAGTAGATACTTAATTATTCATCATGTACAACATGGAGTTTAAGGTCATGGTTGATCACAGTCTATGAGGCAACGTGTGATGGTAGGAGGAGCGCTGGGAGATTGTTGGCCTGGGGAAACTGAAGATAGGCTAACTAGCAGTGGGACGCCCTATGTGACTGGTTTGGGAACATATTTGTCTTTCTCTGGTTGGTCCTGAGTTGGAAGCATGGGCAAAAAATAGGGAAACTGTCAGTCATTGACCAAATCTTGACCACCCTGGGTCAATTGCTGTTCAAGTTGAGGTTTGACTTCCCAGAACAGTTGATACAGATTTTTGGATCAGAGGTCTATGTATTGTCATAGATGGTCAGTCAGGCCATTGTGTGAATGTTCAGCCTTTCCAATCTGAGTAGTTGTGTTTTTTTTAATTATTATTTTTTTTTCAGTTACAGTTGACATTCAATATTTTTTTCTATTAATTTCAGGTGTACAGCATAGTGGTGAGACATTTATATAATTTATGCATTATGATCCTTCTGATTACTCTAGTGTCCATCTGGCACTATACACAGTTATTGCTACATTATTGATTATATTCTTTATGCTGTACTTTCCATTCCCTTGACTATTTGGTATTAATAACCACCAACTTGTATTTCTTAATCCTTTCACCTATTTCATCCAGCCCCGCAACTCCCAAATATTCAAACTTCAAAATAGATCTACCAATCTGAGTAAATTTTTTTTTTGGCCCATCCCATCCTCTTAATCATTTCGATTGCTCTTATTTTGATGAATTTTTAGTTTATTTTCTTTTTCTTGAAGTCCAGGGATAAGTGTTGACCACCTATTATAATACAAATACAAACTTTCCATAGGTTCATAGATAGGCAAGATAATGTTTTTCTTTTCTATCTGAAGAGGATTTGTTTTCATCTGCCCTGCAAATACACTGTATTGTGTTAGATGTGTTGGCTTATTTATGTATTTATTTACCCCAGTTTTATTGACATATAATTGACATATGACATTGTATAAATTTAAGGTGTACAACATAATGGTTTCATGTATGTACACAATATGAAATTAATAGAAAGAATATTTTAAATTTAACTCAGTTTGGGATCTGTAATACATTGCTTAAAATATATTAAAAACATAACTTTAAAATATAGTTTTAAGAATACAACCATTTTGTATGCCAAAAAATGCCTGTCACATTTTAGGCAATATAATAAAAGGTAGTAAAAATTGCCAAAACTCTCACAGTGGGAGCTTGGAAGGGTTCATGGAATTAATTTATATTTCGGATGCTTCGACAGTGAATATTTAGCCATCAAAATGTCTGTCTGACTTTCAAAAGGAACTGCTTAACTTTCAGCAAAATACAGTTCAAGTCAGATGAAAATTAAGCTATACATTTAATCATAGGAAATGCAGACAAAACCTAAATATTATCTGATATGTTTCAAAATAATGCTGTTGATCATAAAGCTGCTAACTATGTCAAGAACATAAACAAGTATGGATTTTGAAAGACAATGTGTTATCATAATCTTATCCATGACTACTGATGGCCAAAAGTCTTTTATTTCCTCTCTGAATACAATTACATTTTATTTTTTTCCTTTCCCTATTTCCCATGTTATTTTTAAAATTTTTTATTAGATTTATTGGGGTGGCGTTGGTTAGTAAAAATATATAGGTTTCAAGTGTACAATTCTGTATTACATCATCTATATATCGCATTGTATGTTCACCACCCAGAGTCAGTTCTCCTTCTTTCACCATATATTTGACCTCCTTTTTTCTCAAAATAATCTTTAGTTTCTAAAAGTAAGAGCTTTTTGTAATAAAAGAAGAAAAGGATGATGAATTAGTATATGATATTAGACTGTTTTGGTTCAGTTAAAGTAAAACAACAAAAAATAAACATATGCACATTTTTTTGTTTTTCTCTAGAAGCCTGTTATTAAATTGATGATGCAGCTTCTATTTGATGGTGTCGCAGAATTAAGAAAATAGTGTATCTCTATGTTGGGATAAGGAAGCACAGGCTTTTCTCACAGTTTTTATTTCCCCTATAAACATTTTCTTCTACACTCATACAACAATGTTTTGATCTGTTGACTATGTTGATTATAGGGCCCCATGGCTCACCTATCCCAACTCTCTCTTTTGTGCTTCAGCAAAGAGCTTTTGTGGCAGTTAACAGCTAATGTTTCTCTTGGTATCCTTTTCCTTGCTGATGTTGTGACCAACACTTTTGGAAATTAATATTTTTTTGCTTTTAAATGCAAATTGAAGTCTGAGGCAGAGAAACATTTTGAGAAATCTTGCCCCTTGCTTTGAGATTTACATATTGATCTGCCTTTCGGATGCTTGTGACCAGCTCACAAGATATGCTCGGACACTGCAGAATTAAAATGAATTGCTTTTACCTCTGGTGTTTCATTGGGGTTTTCAACATATTCATTAGCTTTTACCTTTAAAGCCAAAATTACAATGAGCAGAACAGTATATTGGATACTATGTCTGGGTTGCTTGAAAATGTTTAGAGATTGTTTAGGAAGATAAATTTTGCTTAATAGTGTTCTTTCTAGACTTGGCTGCATTTAGCACCCTGTAACAATTTCCAAATTGCATGTATTTTCTTAAAGTAGCTGTGAGCAAAGACCTTTTTTAATAGTACATATGGGCTAGTTAATTAAACTCACTCAATGCATGTCACCATTAAAATGATTCTGAAAGCGGATACTTTTTAGGTTGAATACTACACTTCCCACACACTTATCATTCTAAAGTCATATTGAATATCTCATCTGCATAAGCATCTCATCACCTTCTTATGGGATATCAGGTCAGCCCCCCGCCCCGCCCCCCTCACTCCCGCCTTGCATTTTGCCATTTTATTTGCATGAATAGCTGAAGATGTTAACAGACATGTGATGAAAAGCGTTAGGTCCCCACCCAGACCATTAGGATTATCATTTCTGAACAAAGAAAGAAGACATTCTCATCTTCTCAGAGAGATTGACTGACTGGCTAGCATGCTTGAAGGTAGGAAATATCCAGGAAAAACGTTCTAGACCATGTATCAGACACCTTTTTTATGCCATTCCAGGTCTTCTCAGACTCACCTGTCTCCAGGAATTTTAGCCAGTTGTTCCTGGCTCAGACATTAGCCATGTAATTTGTCATCCAATCCAAAACAGTTTTTAGACTAAAAAGAGGTGATTTAAATCATTACATTGTGACCATAGAACTAAACTGGGAGACTGGTGAACCAGAACATAGGCCAAGCTAAGTCTGAACAAATGACATCCAATGGCCACCATCTGACAGTGACTTCTGCTTGTCCACCTGCAACTGTTAGCAGGGCTTTCCTGTTGACTCTGGGCTGTAAGAGTCAAGGTCTCACCTTGGTGCTCACACATGTTGCAACTTGGAAGTATGAGAAAATTAATATCCAGTAGAGCAAACCTTTAATCAATGGGACAGGGGAGCCAGTGGATTATTTTCACCCTGTCCTTCCCTTAACAGATTGTAATAAGTGATACAGGACTGTAAAGGACCTCTCCAAGGACAATCATGGACAAATGAGGAGTCGGGCATTGTTGATGTGAAGCCTGGCCAGCTCTGTCTTGCATGCCTGCTTTGTCTCTTCCCCATTTCCTGCTTTCTTCTCCCTTTCTCTCACAGCTGACCCATGAGATCGTACTTCTTAATAAGCAGTACCACAGAAGCCTATGCTTCAGGCTCTCCTTTCTGACTAAAAAGGCTGAGAAAATTTGCAACACTTCCGTCCTTAAAAATATACCGTGTTTCCTGAAAAATAAGACCTAACCGGACCATCAGCTGTAATGCGTCTTTTGGGGCAAAAATTAATATAAGACGTGCTCTTATCCTGGTACCTGGCACTGTTGTAGATGAATCCATTGAATGCATTTCAGTTAGTTCTTTGGGAAAATAACAACTAGCTCTCAGCAGTAGGCAGCTGTAGAAATTAGAGTTCAGGGTCTTAAGAAAACGTAATTTTTATGAGACCAAAACTACAGATGGAACACCTTTTTGTGAAAGCTCTCAATAACAGAACACACCAGCAACAAATCTTCAAAAGTGCTAACAAATGTAAAGTCTGAGGAAGTGTGGCTCCCACCTGATGGAAAACTTGTGAGAAAATAGTATGGAAATGGGGCGACACGGTACAGAAAAGCAGAGGAGGTGGACACATGTAGAAGCAACGATTTCGCAGGAAACAGCTGCGTGTGGCTGCAGAGGAGCAGGGACAATGTGCTTTGTGGGAACCAGCCAGTCTGGGAACTCAGGCAGGCTTCACTCCTCCTACAGAAACCTCCTCCAGACAGCTGGCTCCAAAATTCCCAGTCCTGTGGCTAGTGTGATAGGAAAGGAGCTAGAACCTTCTTATTTACAACATCCATAAAAAGATGCTATGAAAGAACGGGAAGGAAAGAGCAGCAAGATTACCAACAGAGGAAGTGGATTCGCCAGAAAATTCTGGCTTTGGAGGAGGTGAAAATTGTAAAAATTTTCATTGATTTAAAAGGAATACCACTTGAAAAGGTATATAGTGAAGCAGAAATGCAAGAACTCAGGAAAGAGATGTAAGACAGTAGGGGGATATCAAACACAGCCTGATACAGCTCAGGGTAGAAATATGATTGAAACAACAAACCATCACCAAAATGAGGATGAAACTAAATGGAGTCAAAGAGCAAATAAACACTAATAAAAAAAAAAAGAAAAAAAAAAAAAAAAAAGATCAATGACATGAAGAAGTGAAAAAAAAAAAAACAAAGAAAAATGAGGAAAAAAATGTTAAAAATATTAGTGTGTGTGTGCGTGAGAGAAACTAGCCCAAATATCTTTTGAACATGGTATTTTGAGTATGTACCTCAAACTAAAGATAAAAATAGTATACACATATCGAATTCTAATTAGAAGCTTTAGTTTTTACAGTCATTTGGGTTAGAAATCCTGATGTTACTCTAAGTATTTTAGGATTGAGTGAATAAGTAAATATATTGAGGTAATTGGCCTCAAGTTTCTCCTTTCCTTTTTTCTCCTTTCAGTTAGAGAACTGAATTACAAGTACAGAGAGGGTAAAGATAAAATGAACTCTGTGATATGTAATGGAATTGAGGGATCTGTATAATTTCATGATTACACACACACACACACGCACACAAGTGTGAATTCATATAGTTCTTAGCTCTGCTTGCTGAAGGAGCTATATGCCTCAGTACCAATGAGTACCCAGAATTTGGGTTCTATAATAAATACCATTCTCTAATAAAAAGGCTTGGTGAAATGGTTTCCTTGGAGAAATGACTGATTCTAGGGTTGTAGCAAGGAAACTGCAAGATGAGTAACAGAACATCCTTTTGTGGTGGGAAATAAAAAGGTAAACAAAGGATGATGGAAACATGCCAGAAGTCACCAAGAGCCAACTGACAAAGACATTCCCACTGCTCTGTTCTGGGACAATTTGAGCATCAAAACAGATAATGATAGAAAAGAATTATTGGTTATTGAATAAAATGAGAATCAATCAGTCATTACTGATATAAATAAATAAATAAATAAATAAACAAATAAATAAATAAACCTCCCTCTTACTATAGAAAACCAACAAAGAAAAGTAGAGAGAAGGATGGAGTTAGGAAATCACTGTCATAGAACTGTTAAAGAAATAACTGATTCAGGCCAAAATCAGTAGGTGAAAGTTTGAGACTATGTAAATCTCCTGTTTCCATCAAAGTGCCTCCCAATAAGATATTTATTAGTTACAAAGGGGAAATGTAGTAGCTTTACAGCAGAGAAACTTTGCAGACACCATACAGTCATGTGCTACATGATGTTTCCGTGAACTACAGATGCATATACCACAGTGGGCCCATAAAATAAACCTCCTCTGATAAGTCCTGTTTGGTTTTTGCAAACTCAATAACCTCATGTTCTGAATATATGTAGATCCTGTATCCATCTGACTGGACAATTTCCGTTATAGGTTTTCTTCTATATTTTCACCTGAGTTTGTATTTACTTGAAATAATTTCTTAAAAGTGATACTCTGGTGACTGGCATAGAGCAAACACTTAAAAAGAAAGATTATAATGGAGCTGAAAAACTGCCATTGCCTAGTGATGTCATAGCCATCCTAAGGCTAGCACAATGCATTACTCACTATTTTGCGGTGATGCTCGTATAAACACACCTACTTCACTGCCGGTCATATAAAAGTATAGCGATACAATTATGTTTGTACATGATATTTGATAATGATAACAAAAGATGGTTACTGGTTTATATATTCACTATACTATACTTTTTATTGTTATTTTACAGTGTACTCTTTCTACTTATAAAAACGTTTGCCAGCAGCAGCCTCATACATCTCGTGTTTACCTCATCACTTGATGGCATCATTTTCTCTTGTGCTTGATTTAATCTTGTGCTGTTTTATAAATTTAGTGTAGCCTAGTGTACTGTGTTTATAAAGTCTACAGTCATGTGCAGTCATGTCCTAGGTCTTCACACTCACTCACCTCTCACTCACGACTCACCTAGAGCAACTTCTAGCCCTGAGAGCTCCATTCATGGTAAGTGCCCCATACCGGTATACCATTTTTTTATCTTTACTTTGTACTTTTACTGTACCTTTACTATATTTAGGTATGTTTGGATTCATAAATACTTGCCATTGTGTTACCATTGCTTACAGTGTTCAGTACAGTAACATGCTGTCCCATGGAGCCAGGTGTGTAGTAGGCTAGACCATCTAGGTTTGTGTACGTGCACTCTATGAGGTTTGCACAGTGACAAAATCGCCTAGCAACACATTTCTTAGACTGTATCCCTGTCATTAAATTGTGCATGACAGTATTCCCCAAGTGATTAAAATAAAGACTGTGACACACTAAGATCAAGTACCTCTTGGTATGATTCACTGGGTACATTACAACATCACGTCTGTGGTATTTCTGCCCAAAACGTACAACTTTCAACTAATCATGACAAAACATCCAGTTACACACATTGAGTGATATTTTACCAAACAACTGGGCAAAGTCATTAAAAAACTCCAAAGTGTAAAGAATGTTTCAGATTAAAGGAGCCTAAAGAGACATGACAATTACATATAATGTGAGACCCTTTATTAAATCATGGACTGAAGGTGGAGGTGGGGAGACTGTCTGTCTATGACAGACATTATTAAGACAATTAAAATTTGAATAGACATGCAAGAAGAGGCAGAACAAAGGAAAGAGAAGTTGGCTAGGCAACCACCAAAAAAAAAAAAAAATTGAATAGAGACTGTGAATTAGATAATAGTATTGTATCAATATTAAATTTCTTAAATCTGAAAGAAAATTCTGTGGTTACGTGTATATTAAAAAATAGCCTATTGTTTGGGAATATACTAATATGTTTAGGGTGAAAGGATGCAATGCCTACAACCTACTCTCAATTGGTTAAAAACATACATGTAAATGTGAGTGTGTGTGTGTGTGTGTGTGTATGTGTGTGTGTGTGGAGAAAGAGAGAGAGAGAGAAAGTGAGAGAGCATGCATACCTCATAAGACCAATAAAGAAAAATATAAACAATTGATGAATCTGGGTAAAGGAAAAATGAGAGTACTTTCTACTGTTTCTGCAACTTTTCTGCATGCTGGAAATTTTATCAAAATAAAAGAAAAAGATCAGAAAGATAAAAATAAATATAGATGACAAGCAAAAGAGATCCATAGGTGAATTGCTGAAGAAGAAAATCAAAATAACAGAACTGAAAAATGTATTCAACTATATAAAACATTAATATTTCCCTTGAATTAATAGACAACTTGAATCTGCAGTTAAGAAGTATGCCAAGTCCCAGATTATATTTAGCCCAAATAATCAACCTCAGACATTTTCTAGTAAAACTATTGGATCTTAAGGGTAAAGAAAGACATTTTAATGCAGCTGGGCAAAATAAGACATGGGGGGTGGGGGGGTGGGAATCAAGCTTTTTTTTTTTTTTTTTTCCACAACAAATTTTGCAATATGTCAAAAATATCCAAGAAATAAAAAAGTGAGCTAAGGATTTTATAATCAGTCAAAATGTTCTTCAGCTGTAAGGAATAAAGGCAAAACATTTTGAACTTGTGCAAATTCAGGAAAACATTGTTCTTATTAGGTCATCTAAGGAAGTTCTTTTTAGCTAATGAAGAGATGTTAAGAGAAACCACAATAAAAGGACTTAACTAAGTATTGCATATTTAAGAGTAAAACCAAAACTCACACAAATGTGGATACTAAATAACTTAGTAATGCAGAAATGATGCAAATCCCATTAAAAGGGAAAAGAGGGAAGAAATTGAGAAAAAATACTACCTTATTTGTAATAGTTGGAGTCAAAGAATAAATTTTAAAACTGACATATTTAGTGGCAGTTGTATATAACACTGAGAAAGACAAGAAAAACACATGTTGAAAAAAATTTAAGAAAGAATAGTGAAGAAAAAGAAATAGAAGAACAATGGGCAAGAATTACTCTTAGCAGATACAAAAGATAGTATACAGATAGAAAACTTAAACCAGTTAGGTATTTTATGACTAGACAGACTAAAGAAAACAGAAAAAAGATCCAGAAAGTTACCCTAATGCAAATTTTGCATATGATAAATGAAGAAAGACAAAATATTCAACAATTTGGGATATTACGACTGGACAGGCATCTGGAAAAAAAATTGAAGTTAATTCTACATCAGAAATAGAATTTAGGTCATACTGCAGTAAAAAGGACACTTAAACCTTAGTGGCTTAATTTAATTTAACAATGGTTTATTTCTCATTAATGTTACTTATCCATTACGGGGAGGTTTGCACTCTGCTCCAGTCGTTATCATTCTCCCTCTGGAATTACAGCCTCTATCTGATACATTGCTATTGTCCTGCTGAAGAGAAAAGAGAGAACAGAATAGAGTATGCACTATCTCTTAAAGCTCCTGTCCAGATGTGATATATATTACTTCAGTTCACATTTCATTGGCTAAAGCAGGTCACATGATGTAAGCTGATGTCAAGAGAGCCGGGAAATATATTCTCCCAAAGAAAAGGCACCAAATATTGTAAATCAGTTATATAGTCAATAGTAGATGACTCACTCTGAGCTCAAGGACACATTACAAGTGGACCAAAGATTTAAATATTAAAATGTGAAATTATAAAATATTTTAGAAGATTCATGAGATAATCATTTTATTACTCCAGAGAAGGCAAGGTTCTTTTTCTGCCTATGAACCACATTCCAAAGCCATTAAGGCAATTAAGGATACACTTTAGTACATAAAAGTTAAAAGAAAACCCTTTTTTTAATTAAATTTATTGGGGTGATAATTGTTAGTAAAATTACATAGATTTCAGGTGTACAATTCTGTATTACATCATCTATAAATCCCATTGTGTGTTCATCACCCAGAGTCAGTTCTCCTTCCATCACCATATATTTGATCCC
Source organism: Rhinolophus sinicus (assembly GCF_036562045.2). Lineage (NCBI taxonomy): Eukaryota > Metazoa > Chordata > Mammalia > Chiroptera > Rhinolophidae > Rhinolophus > Rhinolophus sinicus. Next base: position 72,745,952 of record NC_133755.1, on the reverse strand, counting down.
CCTTACCCTCATCTCCCACCGCCCATCCCCCACCCCCCTTACCCTCTGGTAACCACTAAACTATTGTCTGTGTCTATGAGTTTCTGTTTCTCATTTGTTTGTCTTGTTCTTTTGTTGTTTTTGGTTTATACACCACATATCAATGAAATCACATGGTTCTCTGCTTTTTCTGTCTGACTTATTTCACTCAGCATTACACTCTCAAGATCCATCCATGTTGTCACAAATGTTCCTATATCATCTTTTCTTACCGCCGAATAGTATTCCATTGTGTACATACACCACAACTTCTTTATCCATTCATCTATCGAAGGACATTTTGGTTGTTTCCATGCCTTGGCCACTATAAACAAAGCTGCAATGAACATTGGAGCACACATGTCTTTATGTATAAATGTTTTCAGAATTTTTGGGTAGATACCCAGGAGAGGGATTGCTGGGTCATATGGCAATTCTATTCATAATTTTTTGAGGAACCTCCACACTGCCTTCCATAACAGCTGCACCAGTCTGCATTCCCACCAACAGTGTATGAGGGTTCCTTTTTCTCCACAGCCTCTCCAACATTTGTTACTATTTGTCTTGTTGATGATAGCCATTCTGACTGGGGTGAGGTGATATCTCATTGTGGTTTTGATTTGCATTTCTCTGATGATTAGTGATGTTGAGCATTTTTTCATATGTCTATTTGCCATTTGTATGTCCTCTTTGGAGAAATGTCTCTTCAAGTCCTCTGCCCATTTTTCAATTGGGTTGTTTGTTTTTTTGTTGTTGAGTTGCATGAGTTCCTTGTATATTCTGGATACTAGCCCCTTATCGGAGGCACTGTTTGCAAAAATCTTCTCCCATTCAGTTGGTGGCCTCTTTATTTTGTTGATGGTTTCTTTTGCTGTGCAGAAGCTTTTTTTTTTTTTAATTATTAAATTTATTGGGGTGACAATTGTTAGTAAAATTACATAGATTTCAGGTGTACAATTCTGTATTACATCATCTATAAATCCCATTGTGTGTTCATCACCCAGAGTCAGTTCTTCCATCACCATATATTCGATCCCCCTTACCCTCATCTCTAAGTTTCACATAGTGCCATTAATTTATTTTAGCTTTTACTTCCATTGCCTTTGGAGTCAAATTCATAAAATGCTCTTTGAACCCAAGGTCCATAAGTTTAGTACCTATGTTTTCTTCTATGCAGTTTATTGTGTCAGGTCTTATGCTTAAGTCTTTGATCCATTTTGAATTCACTTTGGTACATGGTGACAAATAGCAGTCCAGTTTCATTCTTTTGCACGTGGCTATCCAATTCTCCCAGCACCATTTATTGAAGAGGCTGTCTTTGCTCCATTGTATGTTTTTAGATTCTTTGTCAAAAATTATCTGTCCATATTTATGTGGTTTTATTTCTGGGTTCTCAATTCTATTCCATTGGTCTATGTGTCTGTTTTTCTGCCAATACCATGCTGTTTTGATTATTGTAGCCCTGTAGTACAAGCCAAAGTCAGGAAGTGTGATACCTCCATTATTGTTCTTTTTCTAAGATTTCTTTGGCTATTCGGGGTCTTTTGTGGTTCCAAACAAATCTGATGATTTTTTGTTCTATTTCTTTAAAATATGCCATTGGGATTTTGATGGGGATTGCATTGAATCTGTATATTGCTTTGGGTAATATGGCCATTTTAACTATGTTGATTCTTCCAATCCATGAGCACGGAATGTCTTTCCATTTCTTTGTGTCTTCTTCAATTTCTTTCAAAAATGTCTTATAGTTTTCAGCATATAGGTCTTTCACATCCTTGGTTAAGTTTATTCCTAGGTATTTTATTCTTTTTGTTGCAATTGCAAAAGGAATTGTTTTTTGTATTTCTTTTTCTGAGATTTCATTGTTAGTATATAGGAAGGCAATGGACTTTTGTACGTTGATTTTGTAGCCAGCAACTTTACTGTATTCGTTGATTGTTTCTAATAGCTTTTTGGTGGAGTCTTTAGGGTTTTCTATATATAGCATCATGTCATCTGCAGAAAGTGATAATTTAACTTCTTCATTCCCAATTTGGATGCCTTTTATTTCTTTCTCTTGCCTGATTGCTCTGGCAAGGACTTCCAATACTATGTTGAAAAGCAGAGGTGATAGGGGACATCCCTGTCGTGTTCCTGAATGTAGAGCAAAGGGCTTCAGTTTTTCTCCATTAATTATGAGATTAGCAGAGGGCTTGTCATATATGGCCTTTATTATGTTAAGGTATTTTCCTTCTATACCCATTTTATTAAGTGTTTTAATCATAAATGGATGTTGTATCTTGTCAAATGCTTTTTCTGCATCAATTGATATAATCATATGATTTTTGTCCTTTATTTTGTTTATGTGATGTATCACATTGATGGATTTGTGGATGTTGAACCATCCTTGTGCCCCGGGGATGAACCCCACTTGGTCGTGATGAATAATCTTTTTAATGCATTGTTGTATTTGATTTGCTGGAATTTTATTTAGGATTATTTCATCGGTATTCATCAGAGATATTGGTCTGTATTTTTCTCTTTTTGTGCTGTCCTTACCAAGTTTTGGTATCAGGGTAATGTTGGCCTCATAAAATGAGTTAGGGAGTACTGTCTCTTCTTCAATTTATTAGAAGAGTTTGAGTAGGATTGGTATTAGATCCTCTTTGAAGGTTTGGTAGAATTTACTAGTGAAGCCATCTGGTCCTGGACTTTTCCTTTTGGGAAGGTTTTGGATGACTGATTCAATTTCGTTACTGGTAATTGGTCTGTTTAGATTTTCCACTTCTTCATGGTTCAGCCTTGGAAGGCTGTTAGTTTCTAAGAACTTGTCCATTTCTTCTAGGTTATTGAATTTGGTGACATATAGTCCTTCATAGTATTCTTGGATGATCCTTTGTATTTCTGTGGTGTCCGTGATAACTTCCCCTTTTTCGTTTCTGATTTTGTTAATCAGTGTCTTCTCTCTTTTTATCTTAGTAAGTCTAGCCAAGGGTTTGTCAATTTTGTTAATCTTTTCAAAGAACCAGCTCTTTGTCACATTAATTTTTTCTATTGTCTTTTTGTTCTCTATTTCATTTAGTTCTGCTCTAATTTTTGTTATTTCCTTTCTTCTGCTGACCTTGGGTTTTACTTGTTCTTCTTTTTCTAGTTCTTTAAGGTGTAACATGAGGTTATTTATTTGGGAGTTTTCTTGTTTCTTGTGATAGGCCTGTAATGAGATAACTTCCCTCTTAAAACTGCTTTCGCTGCATCCCAAAAATTTTGGTAGGATGTATTTTCATTGTCATTTGTTTCTATGTATCTTTTGATCTCTCCTCTAACTTCTTCTTTGACCCAGTCGTTCTTTAAAAGTATGTTGTTTAATCTCCATGTATTTGTGTTTTTTCCTGCTTTCTTTATGCAGTTGATATCCAATTTCAAAGCCTTGTGATCAGAGAATATGCATGGTATGATTTCAATCTTCTTAAATTTGTTGAGACTGATTTTATGTCCCAATATATGGTCTATCCTTGAGAATGTTCCATGTACACTAGAAAAGAATGTATAGTCTGATGTTTTAGGATGAAGTGCTCTATAAATGTCAATTATGTCCATTTCATCTAATGTGTCATTTAGGGCTACTATTTCGTTATTTATTTTCTGTTTGGATGATCTATCCATAGCTGTCAATGATGTATTTAAGTCCCCTAGTATAATTGTGTTTTGGTCAATTTCTCCCTTTAGTTCTGTTAGTAGTTGCTTGGTGTATTTCGGTGCTCCCTGATTGGGGGCATAAATATTGATGACTGTTATGTCTTCTTGTTGTACATTCCCGTCACCATTATGAAATGTCCATCTTTGTCTCTTGTTATCTTTTTCACCTTGAAGTCTGTTTCATCTGATATCATTATGGCTACACCTGATTTTCTCTGGGTACCATTTGCTTGGAGTGTCAATTTCCACCCTTTCACTTTGAGTCTATGCTTGTCCTTGTAGCTGAGATGTATCTCTTGGAGACAGCATATGGTTGGGTTTAGTTTTTTGATCCAATCTGCTACTCTGTGCCTTTTTATTGGTGAGTTCAGTCCATTTACATTTAGGGTGATTATTGATATGTGAGGATTTCCTGTCATTCTATCTTTAGTTTTCTGGTAAGGCTGTGTCTCCATTGTTTCTTTGCCTTTTGTTGTTGTCTATTATTTCTGTGTGGTGGTATTCTATGATGTTTCCTCTGTTTCTTCTTTTATTTCAGTATATATTTCAGTTCTGGATTTTTTTGAGTGGTTACCCTTAAGTTTATGTAAAAGAAAGTTTGATATTTAGAGTATTCCATTTTCTTCAGCATGCTTACTTTCTCCATTCCCATATTCCGTTCAGGCCTTTACTCTCCCCTTTTTGAGTTTTGGTTGCCACAAATTGTCCCTGTTGATGGTGGTCGAATAGCCTCCTTTAGTATTTCTTGTAGTGCAGGTCGTGTATTAGAAAATTCCTCAGCTTCTGTATGTCTGGAAAGGTCTTTATTCCTCCTTCATATCTAAAGGATATCTTTGCTGGATATATTATTCTTGGCTCATGATTTCTCTCTTTCAATAGTTTGAATATTTGGTTCCACTCCTCCTGGCTTGTAGAGTTTCTGCTGAAAAATCTGATGATAATCTAATGGGCTTTCCTTTGTAAGTTACCGCCTTCTTTTCCCTGGCTGCCTTGAGGATTCTTTCTTTGTCGTTGATTTTAGACAGCTTCAATACAATGTGCCTTGGAGAAGGCCTGTTGGGATTGAGGTAACTAGGTGTTCTATTTGCTTCTTGGATTCGAGGGTCCAGTTCTGTCCACAAATTTGGGAAGTTCTCATCGACAATTTGTTTGAATATATTCTCTGTTCCTTCTCTCTTTCTTCTCCTTCTGGTATGCCCATTATTCTTATATTGCTCTTTCTGATGGAGTCAGAAAGTTCTTGTAGAGTTCTTTCATTTCTTTTAAGTCTCAAGTCTCTTTCTTCTTCTATCTGTGTCATTTCCAGGTTTCTATCTTCGATGTCACTGATTCTTTCCTCCATCTGGTCAACTCTACTACCTAAGCTGGTTATTTCATTCTTAATTTCTTCTATTGAGTTCTTAATCTCCAGAAATTCTATTTGGTTCTTTTTTAAAATTTCAATCTCTTTCATAAAATGCTCATGCTGTTCTTTGATTGAGTTTCTGAGTTCATTTAACTGCCTATCTGTGTTTTCTTGTATCTCGTTGAGTTTTTTCAGAACTGCAATCTTGAATTCTCTGTCATTTAAGTCACATATTTCCATATCTTTAAGTTCCTTTTCTGGAGACTTTTCACTTTCTTTCTGAGCTGTCTTGTTGCCTTGGTTATTCATGGCAATTACTGATTTATTATTTCTCTTCGTAGACATCTACAGGAGTGGCTTCTGTAACAGTTGATAGGAAGCGGTCTTTCTTTTGTTTTCCAGTACTTGTTGGTAGAATGTTTTATTTTTTCTCTGACTGCAGCTTGTTTTTCTTCTCCCTCACGGTAGTGCTATGTTTTCTCTGCACTATTCCAACTTCTCACACAATGGTGGGATTCCTTGGGAGACGGGCTTCTCCTCTGTTAATAGTTCATCTAGGTCACAGGGCGCAGAGTCCCGGTGGGTATGTGGAGAGCTTTTGATGTTCCAAAGCTCTTCCCGCTCCGGATTCAGAGCCCGTAGGTTTCAGCAGTTCTGTTTACTCCTGCAGGGATCCGCCCAGATAGGTGGGGCCAGGGTTGGGGTGAGTTGTGAGAGGTGGCCCAGAGCAATTGCGGCGACCACCACCACAGCCGGTCCTGCTTCCACAGCTCCCTCCCCTTTGCTGGAACTAGTTGGGTTGCGAATTTGTGTCTGTGGCCCAGTTCTCAGAACAGCAAATATTCTGTTCTTTTGCTCTGACACTGCTACTCTTCCGTTTCTAGCACCAGGCAGGTGGGGCGGGGCGAGCTCTGGGAGGGGAGGGAGGGGGCGGCTAGTCTCAGTGCCTAAGGCTCCGTCCTCTGCTGGGCAGTGAGGGCTTAAACCACCGTTTTCAGCCTTTTTCCCTCAGTCTTTTCTCCGAGGTCTCTGCCGTGAGTGTTGGGTTCAGCCGTGTTATATGCTGTCCCCTCAGCCCTGTGGAGCCCTGGCAGAGCCCTAGCAGTCCGAGTTCTTCCCTCTCCCGCAGCTGCGGTAGTTCCGGGAAGCAGCGAGCTCGGCGCACTGAGCTGGGTCTGCGTCCTGCGCCCGCGCGGCTCCGTCTCCACGCACTTCTCCCTTTCCTCCTCCCTCCACTCGCGCGAATCTCCCACCTGTAGGTGATTTCAGTCGGTAGTGGGCCCTTTCGTCTTGCCTGTCTGCTGTGCAGGGAGTCCTTTGTGGAGTTTTTGTTGTTCGATTTGTTGTAAATTCCAGGGGAGCTTTACAGAGGCTCACCTCACTCCGCCATTTTTCCGGAAACTGTCAGAAAACCCTTTTCTTGGAAAAAAATCATTAATTCTGTCAAAATACAAACTGCAACATGGCTAAAAAAGTACTTGCAATTTATAATATACTCAGATTCTTAATATCTCTAATACATAAGGTTTGTGCAAAAGTAATTGTGGTTTAAAAGATTAAAAATAATTGCAAAAACCCTAATTACTTTTGCACCAACCTAATATAAAGAGTTTCTATAATTTAATAAGACAAAGGCCCAACAGAATACTAAGGCAAATAATTGAAGAGATTGTTCACGGAAAGATAATACAAGGAATTCCTAAATAAGGTGTTCAACCTCATTCATAATAAAATATATGTAAGTGTGATCAGACTGCAATATTATTTTCACTGATCAGACTGGCAAAATTCCTAAACCTTGACAACATGTTTTGGAGAGGCTCATCATTTGCCTGTGGGAATGTAGACTGAAACCATCTTTTTGTAGGCAAAATTATAACTGCTTATGAAAACTACATACTCATATATACTTGGTCCTAACAATTCAGATTCTAAGCATTTATCCTGCAGATAAATTCTAAGAGCTTGTGAAGTGAAGGAGCTGTATAGTAAATCCACATTGAGCAAGTGCTGCTCAGAGAAGCTGTCCTGCCCTGAATGGAGAATCTGTTGTTGGAGACACAGAGGCCATTGATTAAATAGAGATCAGAGGACAGAAATGATCACTTGGGCTGAAAACATACCAACTAGAGACTCTTTAATAGTTTACAACCTTCCCTGCCTACATCAAATGCTAATCTCCATATAATACAGTTGATGATTTTTCTCTAAAACAATTGGATTGACACTCTGGAATAAATTAGGACCACTAGGAGGGTTGCTAGTGTTCTTATTTAGAGGTTCCAACTTGTAAGAGCCACTTGCTCCTGAAGCATAAAGGCCTGAAGGTAGAAAGCCTTGTTCACGTGCAAAGAGCTTCCAGGTTTCCTTCCTATTTCCACATTCTAAAATATGAGCAAAACATTTGAAAGAGTAATTAATGCTAAAATAAATTACACCAAATCTAGAAAAAAGACACTGTTGAAACAGATGTACATCAAGTAATGAAGAAAACTTTTAAAAGCTCTAATTAGTATCTGTAGAAAGATTTTAAGGATATGCATCCATAAAATAAGAAACAGGAACTGAATGCCATGAAAGCAGAACAGATTGTATATTTGTTAAAAGGGTGGGGAGATAAGGATAAGGAAGTCCCTTTGACTATAGAACAGAAAAACAAGGAAATGCAAAAGAGAAAAGATTTGAAACTCAAGAGGATCAATTCTGAAGGCTATCCAACTAATAAGAGTTTCAGAAAGACAGCACAAAGAACATGTAAGGATAATATTTGTCAAACACATTTAAAAATCTTTCCAAGTTGAAAAGAGATATATCTTTAAGACCATAGGAACATGTGACAGGTAACTGGATCACAGCCTTAGGGCTAAGGCTATTAGAAAGCAATGTCATATATTGTTCCTTCATATCTCAGTGAAATAGAAAATATCTAGGTGTAAACATTATCTGGATAACTTCAAAGTTAACCAGAACAAAGAGCTAAGGAGTAAAACATTAGCCAAAATCAAAATTCCAGAAAATTAGGACGTTCTCAAACACAAAACACCCCACAATGTTGGTGGTATGTCAAAGGGACACAGGAACTAACTGAAAGAGCTGCTAATGGCCAAAGTTGAAATAATTTGAGCAAGACAATTAAGTAGCATTGGATTATAACTCAAAGTATAAAATAAATATTCTTGGGTCCATATTAATATAAATGATTGGATAAATAAATGGGAGCAAAGAGACAAATATCCTATGCAGAGTATTTCAAATAATTTATGTAGACACTTCTCCTTCAAGGAGAAAGAGCTGAACTCCCCGCCTTTAGTGTGGTCTGTACGTAGTGACTTCCTTCCAAAGATTATAGTATTAGTATGAAACGGGGAAAAAGAGTAACTTCACAGTGGAGAAATCTGACGGCCATTACTTTTGTTAATACCAAGGTTAAGATCAACAGTGATAAATCAGGCAGACAGCAGCATGTGTGAGAAAAGCACTGTTCCTTTATTGTCTTACTCCCAAATCCATCACCCCACTCGAACCATTGGAAAAACATTTGTGTCTTGACTTTTTGGATAACATTAAGTGTAATATCAGTTTCTTATTCTTATCAATTTAATATCTGATACGTCCTCTATCTGAGGACAAAAACCAAAACCAAACAAACAAAACCCAAAAATACATTAGATAGAGCCCTACTGAGGGACATTCTACAAAATACCTGACTGGCACTCCTCAAAAAACTGTCAAGTCATCATAAAACAAGGCAAATTCTGAGAAACTGTCACAGGCAGAAGGACTTTAAGTAGACTAAATGTAATGTGGTCTTCTGGATGGGGTTCTTGAACAGAAAAAAAGCACATTAAGTAAACACTAAGGAATTTTGAATGAAGTTTGGATTTTAATTAATAATAATGTATCAATATTGGGTCATTAATTGTGCCAAATGGACCACGATAACATATGATGTTAATAATACAGGAAATTGTTGGGGGCATATGGGAAATCTCTATAGCATCTTTGTACTATTTATGTAAATCTGAAACTACTTTAAAATAAAAGAAGTTCATTTTAAAAAATCCAAATTCCATATCCTTCTCTGAAGTGGGTGAGGTGCCACATGGTTTGCTGAGGCATGTCCTCTGAACTCGCCTCGATTTGGGGCGGATCCTGCTCCCTGATGTTCTGTCTCCCACACATGTCAGCAGGAAGTTCAAGGGCACTAGGAGTAGGCACATTTCTGTATATTTATTACTGTTCCTAGATCCTGAGGCCTTTCCTGAAATCCCCAGAGAGGTAATTATTTATTCCTAACCTGCCACTGGCCGGCCAGACCTCCCACATCCTTTAACTGTAATCACTGAGTTCCCGGCCTCTGCTCTGACCTCCTTCCTGCCTCTCGCAATTTGATTTATTTCTAAAGAAGAATCAAAGTATGTTAGACTATATAGTCATTTTTTCTGAGTTATATATAAAATGAAACTGAGATGCAGAGAGAAATGGAGGGCTCATTGTTAGTCTTGACCTCGTGGACAAATTGATCCCTGCAGACCAGGATATCAAGATTGATTTTGGCCCGTTCTTGACCAACTGGGCAATCCTAACAGCAGATCTGTTTTAAATTTCATGTTTTATGTATACACAAAAAACCACGTGTGTGTGTGTGTGTGTGTGTGTGTGTGTGTGTGCATGTGTGTATACAAGTGAAGTTTTAGTCTGAAATCAATTTAGATCTTGCTCTCTTCTTTTACCACAAAGTATTTTCTCTGAAGATATCAATAGGGAAACCTTGATAAGGAGTAGAGGAACAACTATTGGCTAAAAAGACACACTTCTAGTTTGTTGAATGTTCTAACCTATTTTTTCAAATCTTTTGGAGTGAATGTAAGATAAAATATTCACCCGGTTTCTTACTCCTTGGCCACTAAAGCTCCTACAAAAAAAGAAAAAAAAGATAGCCTGTGTTTGATTCATTAGTTAATGCAGCGTAGTGTAAAAAATAGAATTGATTTTAACTTTTAAGCCTTGGTCTATATTTGTCTTTAAAAACAGAGGTCACATTTTTCTTCATGGAAATGAACTTGAGAATATTATGTGTTTGAATGAATCATTGACCATGTTAAGTTATCCTCATTTGGTTGATATGAGAAAATTTGTGGAAGCAATCTCCAAGAAAGCAATCTAAATTTAGAGTTGTGCTTTGGGTAACATGTTGTAGGCTCTCAAAATAATACATTTACTCTAGAGCTTCTGCAAATTATCCCTTGGCATTCCTAACAACAACAATTTCAAAAATGGGGACATTTTTGAAAATATACTACTGGTACAGAAGCATGGAATTTTGCCCCTTCATATATTTGAAAATATCCATACTGGCAATATGTAATTTTTTCCTTTCCCAAAATCATTTTAGACCTTTTAGACAGAAAAAAGATGAAATCAAATTATCACCTATCTGAAACAATCCACCAAATCTCAGGATGGGTTTCAGAAGTGGAAAAAAATATTTGGGATTTGAACACAAAAAACTAGGGTATATTTTAAAAATGCCATTTCTCAAGGCTTTTCAGTACTCAAAGGCAATCATGTCTGATGTTTACCCTAACTTCCGTCAAAGCAATAAAATGGGTATGATCACTCAATTTTTCAAGGAAAAAGACATTTGGATTTCCCAACTCTCTTACCCCTTTGGATTTTCAGCATTGAGGTCATTTTGAAAATTGTAAGTATTTCCTAGAATTGACCATGTTACAGCAGATCCAGATCTTTTTAATGGAACCACAGATAAAATTCTATACAGGGATGAGAATGAACAAACTGTCATTACGAGCAACAGTATAGATGGATCTCACAAACATAATGTTGAGTTAAATGAGCCGGACAGAATACACTGTGTGATTCCATTCAGATATAGCTCAGAAAACAGGCAGAACTAATCTTTGTGGTCAGGGTATGGTTACTGTGTTTGTGGGATAGTGACTGGGAGGAGCAGGAAGGTGACTTTGTGGTCCTTATAGTATTCTGTTTCTTGATCCAGGTGCTGGTTACACAGGTGTGTTATTTCGGTGAAAATTAATTGAGCTGATTACTCTTACGACATGGGTGCTTCTCTCTCTCTAAGATGCTTCAATAAAGTTGATGTAAGGCCATCAGTCTGACTGTCTTTGTCTTAGGACAGATGATTTTAGCCTAAGGTTCCTAGTAAAGCCAATCCACATTCAATTAAAAAAAATCAAATTATAATTATAAACACACTAAAGTGTTTGCCTGGATTTCAGGATTATTCCTTCAGGCATTACTAGGGTCTTTGCTAGGCAGTGGTCTGAGGAAGCACTTGTTCCAAATTCCAGCAGTTCTAAGCACCTCACCGCATTTTTTCTAATGTTGGGTGTCAAAAGCATTTTAGGTGTATTGAAATCAAGAGTATTTTGCATAAAACTCAGAGCATTGAATCTTGATAGCCTAGAAATGCTACTGTAGTATGAGCATTATTCATTCCTATTTCAAGTAAAATGAGATTACTTTGTAGCTACAGTATTTTCTTAAGAGAATGAGTCAAATGAATACAGCGAGTGAAGGCCAAACGCATTTTACTGTGTTTTTGCGGTGCTGATTTCTTAGTCCCTATCCAACTCCTGGCATTAAAGTCATCTCAGAAAGAAGTTACTGTTATCTAGTAGGCACTACACTTTTTCATTAATGCAATCCAATCTTCCTTAAAACAAATAAACAGAGCTGCACAAAGAATGAAAGTTTTGACTTGGCTTCCTAGTGAATAAAAATGGTATTAGTGGAAATGGTTATTTAGAACTAAAAATAGTTCAGGTTGTCTATCATTTTAATTTTAAAAGAAAGGCATTGAAAATTGATCTTGGAACATAGCATTTAGTATCATTACACAGTGTGCATATTTTAGCAGGTTTGAAAATACTCAGTGGATATCCTGGAAGCTCTTATCTCAGTAGAACACAGCACATTAAAAAATCTGTCCATCATTTGGTTGTTGCTATAGCAACAGCCTAGTTTCAGCTGGAGAGAACAGGATCACTTGTGCTGGCTCACACGGAACTCTAAACTTGCTTTCCACCATTGTCCACCTATAAACCGCCATTTCATATGTGGGGGTGGGGGGAGCAGGGGAGGCGGAGGGAATAGCATCACACCAGGAAATACGGTTTTGGTCGTCGTGAATGGAAGACAGTCCATTTAGCTGCCTTTGTTTATTTGCTTGTAACTAATGTAATGATGCCTTACCAGGTAGATGCCTTGCAGTTACTTCTAATGCTTTGGTTTTTGATCAAGATTCTTGGTTTTTGATCAAGCAATTTTACATAATTTACATGTAATTTACACTCTTTCTCTGCTGTTGGAATTCTTGTTACCATCTTATGACTGTGACTGTCATTGGCCATTTCTGCCTGTAGGGGGCGTTGATGGTACCAATGGAAATTACTGCTAATGCTCTCTAGGTAGGAATGGTGGATAGTGGTTTCGGCCAGAAGATTGCTCTGAGTGATTAAGAAGAGGCCCTCTGTGGCTTGTCTGATGATACCTGCCCACCGTCCTACAGTATTTCAACATGTAGATTTAATTCTGACTCGGCACACTAGAAGTATGGTTATCTAGTGTCCTGTATATAAATTCTGGGTCACATACTTTAAACCCACAAGACATTATAATTTTCTCTTTAGATATACATAACTTCTTGCTTTTAAATGTATTAATTTAAAAATACAGAGGGTGCCCAAAAAAACCATATACACATTTAAGAAAGGAAAAAAAAAACTATTAAAATTACACTGATGGTAACCACTTTGAGCATCTCTTGCAACTGCAGAAGTTAAACGTGACTTGTATTCATCTTTTGTTATCGGTATATATTATTACAATTTTAATAGTTTTTTCCCTTCTCAAAATGTGTATACATTTTTTTGGCACCCTCTGTATTTATTAAAAAGCAAAACAATAGCAATGAATCTTTTGTGTGATGAATCCATGGGTTGTGATATTTCTCTTTTCTCCTTTTCAAATTTAAACAACCGTGACATATTAATTTTTTAATAATTGCATCTTATTATTTAAATTACCCTAATTTTTAACTTTTCATCTTGAAAAAATTTAATATGCACAAAAAGTTGCCAAATAGAACAAAGAATTCCTGGTCTTTCATCAAACATCATCTAATGTTAATATTTTATATAACCATAGTACAATTATTAAAAACTCATATTTTAGTGGGAATTTTACAGTAAAGAGGAGCTTTCCCTTCTACCTACATATCTATCTATCTATCTATTAATCTAACTCATGATCTATTATCTATCTTTATATCACTGTGGACTCATGGGTTTGTTTCATTCTGTGGAATGCAATCCATTTCCATAATTATCTTCTTGCTCAAAGTGTCCCAAATTTGGCTATTGGGAGCCCTTTCAAGATACTTCGTGTGTCCTTTTGCCATGGCAGCATCATTTTTTGAGCACCACCTTACTCTTTGGTACCTTAGGGGTACTTCTTGCTTGTCAGAGAAAGCAACATAGAAAAAGAAGCTTTTTATCTGAGCCTTGGAAAGGTCTAGGATTAGGACCAGCAAAAATGGAAGAGGGCCATGGGCAAGGTGCTACTTCCCTATGTAATGCTCATGGAATTAAGAACAAAAACAATTATATGCAAAGTAAAAATGTAAAAAATAAAATAAAAAAAGATGTTCAAAGTTCATCTTGACTTTAACCTGCCTCAGTACTGGAATTCAATCACCACTTCTGAAAAATTCCTGATTTCTCTTATTTATTGCAGAATAGTATTTGGAAAACAAAATCAAAGTGTTGGTTTATTTTTTTTAATCTCAAATAAAATTTTATTAGTTCACCATTTTTCTTGTTGTTAATAAAACTTATACTTTAGAACCAGAATTTTATTTACAAACTGCATTTTCAACACAAAGTATCATTTAAAAAAATGTTTACTGTTTTCTTTCTAATTATAAAAGTGATATATGTGCACTGTGAAAAATGTTTTAAGTGGAGAAAGGTACAAATCAGGAAGTAAAACAACTCATTTCCAAGTGCTAATCACAGTTAACATTTAAAAAAATGTATATTTTTTGCTTTGGATTTTTACACATTAAAATAAATAAGAAACCAAACTGTACATAATGCTACCATCTACTTTTAAAAATTTAACAGTATGTTTTGAACATATACCATGTTATTAAAAATGCTCCTAAAACACTCTTTTAATGAATGTATAATATTGCTTTATAGTGGCTCTATTTCTTGAAAATTCATGATGTTTTTGAGTTTTTAATCTTATGTGTAATCTGACAAGAAATATCCTTATATATAAATCCTTGAGCTCATCCCAGTCTATTGCAGATCACATTTTAAAATAAAAACATATTCTTTCCTGCTTGCTACACCCTCCCCCATCTCTCCCCCCAGCGCCTCACTGGCTGCATCGCGTTTGCTCCAGTCTCCTGCTAAGTTGCTGTCTCCTTCCAGCCGCCATCATGATCATCTACTGGGACCTCATCAGCCATGATGAGATGTTCTCTTACATCTACAAGATCCGGGAGATGGCGGATGGGCTCTGCCTTGAGGTGGAGGGGAAGATGGTCAGTAAAACAGAGGGTGACGCTGATGACTCGCTCATTGGTGGAAATGCCTCCACTGAAGGCCCGGAAGGCGAAGGTACCAAAAGCACATTAATCACTGGTATTGATATTGTCATGGACCATCATTTGCAGGAAACCAGCTTCACCAAAGAATCCTACAAGAAATGCATCAAGAATTACATGAAATCAATCAAGGGAAACTTGAAGAACAGAGACCAACAAGAGTAAAACTTTTTATGACAGGGGCTGCAAAACAAATCAAGCACATCCCTGCTCATTTCATAAACTACCAGTTCTTCTTTGGTGAAAACATGAATCCAGATGGCACGGTTGCTCTGCTGAACTACCGTGAGGATGGTGTGACTCTATATAAGATTTTCTTTGAGAATGGTTTAGAAATGGAAAAGTGTTAACAAGGTTGGCTGTTTTAATCCATCACCTGTCATCATAACTGGCTGCTGCTTTTGATCCACACACCAGGACTAGGACAAATGGGACTGATATTACGTTACCTTAAGCTCTTCCTTTATTTTGACCTTGATTGATTTGGAGCTGAAGCATTTTTTTTTTTTTTTAAAGAAAAACATGTCATGTAGGTTGTCAGAAATAAAATGCATTGAAACTCAAAAAAAATTTTTTTCTTATTTTTCCATAAATTGGTTTATAAGTACCATCTTTTAATAACCTTTACGTGAGTGATGGGAGCTTTTCAGAATGTTGTACATATAGGTTACTGCTTCTCAGTCATCTGTAAAACTCAGAACTTTAGTCTCTAGCTTGTGCTTACCAGGATAATATAAATATGGCTTTACTAAACAATACTAAAACAATGGTTTTAGATAGATAAGACGGCAATCCAACTTTGGTCAGTACCATAAATATTTATATCCATTATGATAAGAATTTCACAGTGTCATAAAATAAGCTGATGGCATTGTAGAACTTATTCTCTATTGTTGGTACATTTCTGAGTAGTCAGAAATTTATTTGTAATCATTTAAATATGTCTGAAATGGAAATTCGATAGCTAGGAGTGAACTTCAAGAGATATAAAAAAAGGTGGGGTTGATGATACCCATGCTGGAAACCAAGTTTTATACAATTTAGTGTTTAAAGGACTGTTAGGAATTTTTAGTGCAATAGGAATTTTAAAGAGAGTGGTGTGTAGATTGTATATTCCTGGATGGCTTCCTAGAGACAGTTGGACATATACCATTCCTGAAAGACAGCTCAACTTTCCCAGGGGAATTCTTATGTCATCACTGTGAGAGTTTATCAGGTGAAAAAGAGTCAAGGAGAAGATTTCATGAACAGGGAAGAGCAGAAATTTCTTAAGTGATGACCCTGGTAAGAATAATCTCCTGTGCGTTATTCTCCAAACAATCTTACTTAGACCTGAAGAGCTTTCTCCAAAGATGGGTAAGCCACAATCAAATGACAAATCTTGAGCTTAAGGCAAAGTTTTATCTTCTTCTCTAACAATGGAAAATCAATAAGGCCTGGATTATTAAGAGACTAGCTATCACATATTGTCATGAAACTTTGCAATGTGATTGATTTTGTAGACACTGTCAATAGTATATCACAGTCAGTTTGTATGATGAGCTAATACTTACTTTGTCCCCTTTTTATTTCTGAAAATACATATTATTGGGAGGAAAACACCTAAAATATTTTTTAATGACATTGTTAATGTTCTATGGAAATTGACACATGAAATTGCTAATCGCTTGTGAAACTTAATGATCATGCACCTAAATATATTTACAGGCCATTGCTCTTCCAAATATTGCTGAGGCAAAAATAGATGCAAACTGAGGGATGGCAGTCGTACTTCACAGTGGAGTGCTCTCACTCTCCCCCGCCCCTCACAGAATGGATCTTAGCGTTATCTTTTTGCAGCCGTGTGGTAAAGTGGATGAAGATACTATCTTCTCCCACACTTCTCACAAGGGTAGCTCACTTGGCAGGGAGAGGCACAAAGAGCTAAAAATGCCACTTCTTTCTGGGAGCTTGGAATTCTTTTCCATGGTCTCCAAGGTGGGGTGACTTCTGAAGTTCATGAAACCCCTGAAAGTGGTTGAAAATTTTGAAAAGTCCTATGTATATGGTGGTGCGGAAGGAAAAGAGTGAGAATTGTAATGTGTGTGACTCCGAAAAGGTGGAGAATCACAGTTTCTACCAACATGATCATGAGGAGAAGATTTGAAGTATGGGGTTATGACTATATTTTTTACCTACAGTGAAAATATTTTCTGAACCATAAATAGAAGCATCGGCAGACATATGGCCTAACAAAAGTACAGTGTTCTGCTCTATTTGTTTTAATTGAGGTTCTCTGACAAAACCTTGGACAGATGGTGGGTGTGAGGTTTCTAACAGACCCCCTTCTCTTCTCAAGTCTCAGTCTCTGATCCCCTCAAAGCCCTGGCACCAGCTCCTGAGTTTACACAGTCAGAATAGAGACAAAATCATGGTTTTTGTCTCCCAGGCCCTTATAGTCCAAGGTAGAAACAGCCACATGAGCTCATCATCTCAATAAATGGTTTGTGTGGGGGGCAAATTCACAAAAGCCAAAAAACCTGTTAAAAGGCATTTCCTCCTTTATAAGTTATGCCAGCTTTCATTTATATTTTTCCAATTTACGCATGACTAATGAGAATCAGACTTCATACTGAAAGCATTTAGAATTTTTCTTTCTAGTATTTCTACTGATACAACCCATTTTGAGATTATAAGTCACAGAAATAAGTGATTTGAAAGGGTCTGTTTTACACAGCAGACGTTCAGTGGACACTAGGGTTGTCAGTGCAGTAGGCAGTCTGCCTAGTGATAGGCTGTGCCCATATCATATGACAGGATGTGGGGCTCAGGGGGAAATTCTGGGCAGCCTTGTAGTTGAGTCCTGATGGGAACTCAATGTCCAATAAACGAAACGTGATGGCTTGATGAATAGGTACACCACACAGATTTCAGAGGATGAAACTTCTAGAACACTGAGGGGTCCATTTGAATCAGCTCAGAGACTGGCAGTGCTCTTTGCAGGCTGAAGCCTCCAGCCCCCATGGCTGGGAGAGCAGAGCTGGCCAGAGATGACAAGTGCTAATTACTGCTACAGCATGTTGTTTGTCATTCTGAACCGAAACAAAAGAAGACTAGATTACACACCCTGAAACCTTCTCTTTGTCTGTAATTAGGTCTTCATAAGAGGAGTTATATCAGAGCCAGAAAATCAATCACTGAGCCTTTCATGCTGGCTCTTTTGTAGAAGTCCAGGGAGGGCAACTTCACAGATGATGTATATATGAGAACAAAGAGCACTCCGGTGGAAAGAGAAAGATACATCAGGGGACACTGGGTTTGTGCACAATGGCTTTAAAAAAGATAGCATGTCATTTGACTCCATAAATGTTCCTTTCCAGGTGTTTATATAACTGGTTTGGAGTTAAGCTTCTGTCATGACCCTTGGTGTCATACACTGGAACCAGAGCTTTTCGGCTTGGATGGAGGTCCCAGTCCTGTGACAATCAGATGCCGCAGTGGGTGCTGTGGTGTGCCACCCAAGAGACCTCGAATGTTGACCACTGGCAGCTCCCAGGTCAGTCCTTCTCTACCAGGTTTCTGGTCAGTGGTCTAAGGTTTTAGAAGATCAGATGCCACACTGGGCAATTGACTGGTCACTGGTAAGTAGCAGAGTGGGGATTCAAGCTCAGGCCCCCATTCAGGTCTCAAGAGGCTTCAGCAGACATGGAAGGATGAAAAGACAGGAGGAAAAACTGCCAAATGATGACTGAGCACCTACTGTGAGCGGGGCACCATCTGTAAATGGGCATACATGGAGTGGGGGCAGAACAGACCCAGGCCTGCCTGGGAGCTCACACACTAGAGGACAGACAGGAAGGGAAGACGGCAAAGCAGGGCAATGCTGAGGAGAATGAAAGAAGGAAGGAGGTATGGAGTCCAGTGGTGGAGTGTGATTTACATTTAAATGGGACACCAGAGGATGGCTCCCTGAGGGGGCCACTTTGAGCCAAGACCTGAAGAAAATGAGTCACCTTCTGTACTGAAGTGAGAGCAAGCTGGAAGGCCCTAGGGTGGGACAGCCTTGCAGACCTGAGAAAGAGCGGGGACACCAGGGTGGCCGTCCTGGGGCCAGCAAGTGGGAGAGTGACAGGAGAAGAGGTCAGAACAGATGTTTATAGAGCCTTTCCGGTCACAGTGAAGACTTCAGCCTTTACTCTGAGTGAGAGGGGCAGTCACTACGGGTTTGTGCAGAAGGGCGCCATGGTCTGATGCATATTTTAAGGAAATTACTGGAGAATAAACTGCAGAGTGGGATGGAAGAAAGGAGCCCTGTGGTGTGAGGAGGCTACTGCAGCGATCCCAAGGCAGTGACCATAAAGGTCTGGTGCTGGGAGGTGGAGGCGAGGGTGGGGAAATGCGGACAAAGGTCTTTCCACTTCCATGAGAGGGTTCTATGGGCTGACTGTGGGAATGCCCTGCTGTTGCACTGGTGGACAAGCAGAGGATTAAGCAGATTTTCTTATTAGGTAGCCAATGTTTCTCCAAACTGAGTCCTGTCTCGGGTTGGCTTTCCCAGAGGCAGACCTTAGGAAGGGTTCATGTGAAGGTGATGTATTGGGAAGTGTTCCTAGAAAACCCCTGTGGTAGAGGAGCAGGGAGGTGTGCGGTGACCAACTCACTCAGTGTGCCCGTGACCAAGAAGTTTCCAAATGTGGAACTTCCAGTGTTAAAATTGGGACAGTCCCAGGCAGACCCGGGGAGTTGGTAACCCTCGCTGAGAGGGGAAGCGAAGGAGACCAATCAGAATGTGCCACGAGCAGGGCTCCACAGGCGGTGGCTTTGGCTCAAGTCCTGGGGATGATTTAGACAACTGCACCACTCACTTGCGGATGAAGGGCTAATCCCCAGTTTCCCAGTGCTTCTGACTCCCTTCCACAGGTAACGTGGGGCAGATAGACCACAGAGAGTCCACGAGGGGCAGGGGCTGGCAGTTTGGAGGGAAAGACACAGGAGCTTATGTACACAAAATGCTAAAGGAATGGAGGAGATAGAGCAGAGCCCAGGCAGGCTCTGCTACAACTCTTCAATAACTCTTCACCTTAGTAACGCTAGGATGAAAACACACACTGCCTCAGGATTTTTCTTAAACTCTAAGAAATTCTCTGACTGCTGAGAAATTGAATAATTCTTTATTTTGTTGCTGTTTTTTTCCCCTCTGCTAACTGCTTGATATAACTGCCTCAAACTCCTTAATTAAAGAGGTAAGTGTTCCCATATCATCCTGCAGTGAAATGTCTCCTGGATGGAGATTCTGCTGGAGGAGGCAGAGATAGGAGCTTGGCAGGATTCTGTCACTGTACACACTGAATCACAAATGACAGGAGCTTCTGTTAACTTTGAGTGGAAGCACAGTTGGCACAATGTCATCGTTATGACTTTTCTTGCAACACTGTCAAGAATACTACTAGTCACAATATTGCCATGGGGATATGAAAGACGGTTTGGGGAATATAATCAATAATGTTGCAAAGATGTTGTAGGGTGTCAGATGGGCACTTGTCTTATTAGGGAGACCACTTCATGAACAGTGTAGATGCCTGACCACTGCACTGCACACCTGAAGCTGAGGTTGAATAATAATGAATGTCAACTATAAATTACTATATATATAGTCACGGGATATGGAGTAAAGCATAGGGAATAGAGTCAGTGGAACTGTAACAGCTATATACC
This sequence comes from Rhinolophus sinicus, assembly GCF_036562045.2. Classification (NCBI taxonomy): domain Eukaryota; kingdom Metazoa; phylum Chordata; class Mammalia; order Chiroptera; family Rhinolophidae; genus Rhinolophus; species Rhinolophus sinicus. The sequence continues at coordinate 72,725,562 of NC_133755.1, read as the reverse complement.
ATGTCAGAGGGGTAGTAGATTGGGGGAGAGAGTTATGAATGTCTAACTATTACATTGTTTTGTACACCTGAAACTAATAAAAAAAAGAATACTACTAGTATTTCAGCTGTTATGGTAATTTATCATCAGGTAACCAGTTTTATGCATAATGTGCCAAAACTTGTTTGATGCCCCTAGGAACAGTGAAATGATGTGTGGAAGGTAGATTAATTAATGCAATTTGCTAGCATCACAGTAATTTACAAATAAATTGTACCTTTCTTTCTAAAGAAAATGATCAGCTATCCTCTTCAAGAAGTGTGATTTTCTTCCTTAATCAATAAAGGGCCATTGTATGATTTAGATTAGAAAGAAATAGAATATGAGGATTCTTATAGCCATTGTATGCTTTCCCAAATCAAGACATTTGCAGGGGGAAAAAAAAAAAGGAAGAATAAAAATATTTGGTACATTTAAGTGTAGGGTAATTTTGGGATTATTTCCAGAAGAAATGAAGGCACAGAACAATTACCTGATACCTATATTTCTTTTCCCTGAGCTAGTAAGACCCATATGTATTTTTTTCTCTAAAGACAGATTTCACTGAAGTAAGTTACAATTCCTTGTCATTGACTTAAAAATACCATGAAGATGCCATGATAAACTTTGTGTTAACTACCCTTTTTGACTAAGGCTGGCAGAATGTTCAGAAATTTGAGTTTTCTGGTTTGATCTCTAAATTGGCAGTTGTCTTTATTCCATTTCATGCTGTCAAAATACGGATGCAACATCTACAAGCCCATTTCCTATGAAGGGATGGGGGTAGGGGGGAGTGGCCAGAAAAAGAGGATAAGGCATCTGAACAAAATTCTCATGAAAATAACATGTAATATTGGCAATTTATTCATACATCTATTAATTCAATAAAAATTATTGAATTTCTACTGTATGCCAGACTGTGCTGAGCACAGCAATGGCAAGGATGAGTGAGAGACACGCACTACTTACAGTTTTATGGAAAAGATAAATAAATGGACAAGTACAATCCACTGTATGCTAAGGAATTTTAACTGTATCCAGAGGGCAACAAGGAGCCTGTGAAATCTTAGGGAGTCTGGAAAAGTTTCCTGGAGGAAGTGCCTCCCTATTCGAGTTTTGGAGAAGGGAGAGGGAGAGTCTTCAGGAGGAAGCAGCATGTGGAAAGGCCTAGGGGCAGGAGGCATTGGCAGACGTGACACTAGCCCTGTAGAGACGTTCTCATGTGATATGGTTTGGGTTGCTGGTTGGCAGGCTTAGCCTATTGGTTGACACAGGTTATTATAAAAGAGGACACATGCACATGTCCTTGTAAGTGTATTTACGTTAGTCCAGTTTTTTTTTAATAAAGGACCAATATCTTTTCCAGATTATATATTGTTTCACTTTTTTTTTTTTCATAAGTGACCCCCTTAATGCATCTTCTGAATTCTTGTTTTTCTTTCTTTCAAGTGGCATGAGAGATTGAAGTCACTTGGAAACAACTTTTGTTGAGAACATTTCTAGAGATTTATATCCCTCTCAATCTTTCATTATGGTTTTACCCAAATTAGAGAATAATTATTTTTATGAACTCACCTTTATCAAGTCATTCCAAAGCATTCAATTTCATTTTCCTAGAAACAATTCTTTTTTTGCCTTTATAGTTCACAGATTTATATAGTTTTAATTAAATTATATTATAATAATAATAAGTGTTAGCATAAACAATTCTGGGAAGAGCTGTCAGCTGATAAACACTAATACATTGGTGGGTCTGCGTGTTAGTAGCTTGCCTGAAGCAAACAGCCAGCCTGTTTTATAAAGGGGAGAGAGTGTCACTCGCTAATCCAAGTCAATAAGCTAAATGAAGGAATTCAGGGACTTCAGAGTGTAATTCAAAATTACAGAAGTATAAGATTCAATGATTATATAAATTGATTTTAAAGAACTAGATAGCAAGCATATGAATGACCTTGTCTGCATAGATGTTTGAACTGTCCTGCCAGTCATTGAGAAATGTCTTCGATTGCCCATGAAGGAGAGTAAAAGGAGACATGCATGGAGGAGGTTTCCTGGCAACTGTGTTTGCAGATAGACACTTGTAGGGAAGTGAAGGGAGAAATTAAACTGTAACAAAAAAGGTACAGCTGACTCAGAGGAGCTCTGAACCTGGGATGGCCCTCCTGGCTGTTCTGTCTTAAAGCAAAAGAGTCCTGCCTTTATCCTAAACTCCCATCTCTTCTACCTACAGGTCACTGGATGCAGGCTGCCCTCAAGTACGGGAAGTCATCTTGTGTGGTATAATAAATATATCTGGTGTTTCATCCCAGTTCCTGGCACAGAGCTTCCAACTCTTTGGATTTCCTAAATGATTGGACTGTCTTTGTTATGCAGGCTAGGCCCGTGGATAGTTTCAGGTTGGGAACTGGTCACCTGAAAGACCAACCAAGTAATGAGAGGGTTGGAATGTTGGGGAGGAAGAGGGACTGGAGATTTGAGTTTAATCACGTGAGCAATGATTTAATCAAGTATGCCCCCCCAAACCTCTGGACACTGAGGCTGAGTGGAGCTTCCTGGTTGATGTACACGTTAATATGCTGGGAGGGCTGCGCATTCCCTGAGAAGAGGGCATGGAAGATGTATGTACCCCTCCTGCACCTGATCTTACCCTGGATGCCTCTTCACTCGGCTGTTTCTGGTCTGTACCCTTTATGATAAAACTTCGTTTGTGTAGCAGTTTCAGTAAGTTCTGTGAGTTGCTCTAGTGAATTATTGAAACTGAAGAGGGTATGGGAGCCCCTGAATTCATAGCCAGTTGGTCAAAAGTGCAGGTATCCCTGAGACTTCGAGGTGGGAGGCAGCATTAATTTGTACTAGCAAAGATGCCAAATGTAGCGCTGGCTGCAATTGGGATTACTTCTTGTCTGAGATTGTGGTTAGTCCACTGTCATTCTCCAATAGCTCTCTGGATTGTTAGGGGCTAAATTGGTGATTTAATGTGGTAATGTTGGGGACCAACATTGCTATGTTCTGTATGGTTTTAATATAAACTGGGGTAATACTAGTAATATTCTTTTAATACAGAATAGGGTAGTGTTAGTATAAGGTAATCTGAAATTCTCCCAGGGTGCAAAGATATTTTTGATTTACTATATTGACAGGTGGGCATTTTTTTTTGGGGGGGCAAGGATTGTTCAGAGACTTCCGTTTGGCTTCCTCTACTCTGATACTAGGTTGGTGCAAAGGTAATTGCAGATTAAAAGGTTAAAATTAATTGCAAAAACTGCAATTATTTTTGCACCAACCTAATAGCTCTTATATCACATGTCAAGGGTCAATATGTGGATCCTGCCAACTTTCACAGATGTCCTTTCTGATTCTCATTTGGGTGGCAGGGGAAATGACACTGGGTGGGTCATGGGCTTAGTGGATCTACTGTAAGCTAGACCTGAGCCAGGACTCCAGTTATTACCTGGTTTTCATATAGCTCTGCTCTGACAGGGAGGCCATAACGATATCTGGTACTTTATCAACTCAGACACTGTGTACTACCGTCATTGAAATATTTAGAAACGTTACTTTTCCTAGTGTATTACTATTCGAGTAAATGGCCATATGTCCTGGAGATATCATTAGTGAAGATACTTGTCATAGTATAGCAGAGTTCTTCTGCCAGAGACCTGGCCTCTCCTTCAATCTGTGGAATCTGGGTCTGAACACTTAGGTCCAGAAACTGGAAAAGTGATTGTGGCATTTTATTAGGGCAGTTATTCTCAGTTCTCTGATCATCCATCCTTGTTTTATCTTGATTGCAAGACTGAACATGACCTTTGTTGTCTATCCATCTCTTTTATTTGCATGTATGACACTTTCTATTATCCCCATCCCCATAGCTTTTCGGTTGCCACAATGACCTTGCATATATTATGAACACTGTCCCCTCTTGCTTCTGATGTTTAAGTACAGCACCCAACCACTATTATTTTGGGATTTTATCATACTTATTGCTATCAAGGAACCAAGCCATGTGTCATCATCTCTTCCTTTCAACCCTGGCCTATAGAACACAATCATCCCTCAGATTCTCAGTGACACAACTGCCCCTCTAACCAGTGTATTTTTTATTGCTTTGGTAAATGGAATCTTCCATGCTTCCAATAGAACACAGTCAGCGAGTTGGTTTTCTGGCCTCATGTAGTACATTTCCTTTAGCATGTCTATTTCTCTGAGGCTTTCATCCCCTATTCCATTGTCTGCCGTAGTCCTTCTGGCATGTTGACTTTATAGACATGGACCATTGCTATCTCCAATGTTCCAAGAACCATCTAAGCATGGCATTAACACTGTCTTCCAGGATCTTTGCCATGATATTCAATCCTGTATCATGGGAGGGTACTTCCATATAAATAAACTTTTATACAACCTTTCTGACTCCCATAATCCAGACCTCCAAAATATAGTCCCATATGTCAATTTCTGCTGGTTCATGTTGGCTTAGTCCTATGGCTTCTTTGGAGGGATAGTACTTTCCTCTCTTACTAAGTCTACTACCTTCCTGACAAGTATATGTTGTGACTTAACCTGAGTATTTGATTTGTGTCTAGGAGAGGATTTGGGGTAGGTATGAAAGAAGGTATGTGTTATCTTCCAATGCAGAGGCCTGTTCATCATCTTCAAGCAAGAGAGGAGAATCCTAGCCTTTAACAAGAAAGAGTAGGCAAGTCTAGCAGGCCCAGAGATTTCAAAGGGATACAGCGTTCAAAATTTTCAAGTGCATGAGCCCAGATAATCCCATCATGTGTCTCAGGGCCCCACTCTTTTCCCAGGACTTTGACCTTCGGTGTAGAAGACTTTCTGGTACTGAGGCTTCACACTCTCACGAAGCTCCACTACTCCCATAAGCATATCCTGGATTTGACCCTGAGCCTTTTCTGTCCTTCAGCTGTGGAAGATGAGAGTCGCTCTGTATCATGCCAAAGAATCCCTCTGCCTCTTAGATTTACCCAGATTACTCACTGTCAGCTTTTTATTGTTTTCTTCAGCATATTAATTGCACTCCAAAATGGCTACCTGATTCCATGGTCCTTCATTTCTACTTTCCTGAAATTTATCAACATTGAGATATTTCCTACTCCAGTACATTCCTTCCCATTAATATCCATTTCAGTTCATTACTGGTGAAAAATAATTTCATTGCTACAGGGTACCGAGGGCCATTCTTACTCACTTACCACCAGTGATGGGATTTTCATAGCCAGCTGACCAGTGTTAATCTCCTTCCAAAACTCCATTTTACAGCTAGCTTCCTCACATCACTCCTGGCACCAAGTCTTAGATTAGGTCCTAAGGTGCAGACACTGATATATAGAGATGGTGCCAAAAAAATGTATACACATTTTAAGAAAGGAGAAAACTGTATTAAAATTGTAAGACTCAATATATACCTATAACAAAAGATGAATACAAGTCACGTTTGACTTCTGCAATTACAAGCAGTGATCAAAGTGATTACATCAGTGTCCAGACACTTCAGATTGCGGCGAACTGCAGCTTCAGCATAGAACACATCTCTTAAAATGTGTATACATTTTTTTTGGCACCTCTGGTATATACAATGAATATATATATATAATTATTTTTTTTAAGTAATTTTTAGGAAGTGTTCTCAAGATCTGCATCTTTTTTTTTTTAATTAACTTTATTGGGGTGACAATTGTTAGTAAAATTACATAGATTTCAGGTGTACAATTCTGTATTACATCATCTATAAATCCCATTGTGTGTTCATCACCCAGAGTCAGTTCTCCTTCCATCACCATATATTCGATCCCCCTTACCCTCATCACCCCCTCCCCACCCCCCGCCCCCCTTACCCTCTGGCAAACACTAAACTATTGTCTGTGTCTATGAGTTTCTGTTTCTCATTTGTTTGTCTTGTTCTTTTGTTGTTTTTGGTTTATATACCACATATCAGTGAAATCACATGGTTCTCTGCTTTTTCTGTCTGACTTGTTTCGCTCAGCATTACACTCTCAAGATCCATCCATGTTGTCACAAACGTTCCTATATCATCTTTTCTTACCGCCAAATAGTATTCCATTGTGTATATATACCACAACTTCTTTATCCATTCATCTATCGAAGGACATTTTGGTTGTTTCCATGTCTTGGCCACAGTAAACAAAGCTGCAATGAACATTGGAGCACACGTGTCTTTATCTCTAAATGTTTTCAGATTTTTGGGTAGATACCCAGGAGAGGGATTGCTGGGTCATATGGCAATTCTATTCGTAATTCTTTGAGGAACCTCCACACTGCCTTCCATAACGGCTGCACCAGTCTGCATTCCCACCAACAGTGTATGAGGGTTCCATTTTCTCCACAGCCTCTCCAACATTTGTTACTATTTGTCTTGTTGATGATAGCCATTCTGACTGGGGTGAGGTGATATCTCATTGTGGTTTTGATTTGCATTTCTCTGATGATTAGTGATGTTGAGCATTTTTCATATGTCTATTTGCCATTTGTATGTCCTCTTTGGAGAAATGTCTCTTCAAGTCCTCTGCCCATTTTTCAATTGGGTTGTTTGTTTTTTGTTGTTGAGTTGCATGAGTTCCTTGTATATTCTGGATACTAGCCCTTATCGGAGGCACTGTTTGCAAAAATCTTCTCCCATTCAGTTGGTGGCCTCTTTATTTTGTCAATGGTTTCTTTTGCTGTGCAGAAGCTTTTAAGTTTCATATAGTCCCATTCGTTTATTTTAGCTTTTACTTCCATTGCCTTTGGAGTCAAGTTCATAAAATGCTCTTTGAACCCAAGGTCCATAAGTTTAGTACCTATGTTTTCTTCTATGCAGTTTATTGTGTCAGGTCTTATGCTTAAGTCTTTGATCCATTTTGAATTAACTTTGGTACATGGTGACAAATAGCAGTCCAGTTTCATTCTTTTGCACGTGGCTATCCAATTCTCCCAGCACCATTTATTGAAGAGGCTGTCTTTGCTCCATTGTATGTTTTAGCTTCTTTGTCAAAAATTATCTGTCCATATTTATGTGGTTTTATTTCTGGGTTCTCAATTCTATTCCATTGGTCTATGTGTCTGTTTTTCTGCCAATACCATGCTGTTTTGATTATTGTAGCCCTGTAGTACAAGCCAAAGTCAGGAAGTGTGATACCTCCATTATTGTTCTTTTTCTTAAGATTGCTTTGGCTATTCGGGTCTTTTGTGGTTCCAAACAAATCTGATGATTTTTGTTCTATTTCTTTAAAATATGCCATTGGGATTTTGATGGGGATTGCATTGAATCTGTATATTGCTTTGGGTAATATGGCCATTTTAACTATGTTGATTCTTCCAATCCATGAGCACGGAATGTCTTTCCATTTCTTTGTGTCTTCTTCAATTTCTTTCAAAAATGTCTTATAGTTTTCAGCATATAGGTCTTTCACATCCTTGGTTAAGTTTATTCCTAGGTATTTTATTCTTTTTGCTGCAATTGCAAAAGGAATTGTTTTTTGTATTTCTTTTTCTGAGATTTCATTGTTAGTATATAGGAAGGCAATGGACTTTTGTGCGTTGATTTTGTAGCCGCCAACTTTACTGTATTCATTGATTGTTTCTAATAGCTTTTTGGTGGAGTCTTTAGGGTTTTCTATATATAGCATCATGTCATCTGCAAAGAGTGATAATTTAACTTCTTCATTCCCAATTTGGATGCCTTTTATTTCTTTCTCTTGCCTGATTGCTCTGGCAAGGACTTCCAACACTATGTTGAAAAGCAGAGGTGATAGGGGACATCCCTGTCGTGTTCCTGAACGTAGAGCAAAGGGCTTCAGTTTTTGTCCATTAATTATGAGATTAGCAGAGGGCTTGTCATATATGGCCTTTATTATGTTAAGGTATTTTCCTTCTATACCCATTTTATTAAGTGTTTTAATCATAAATGGATGTTGTATCTTGTCAAATGCTTTTTCTGCATCAATTGATATAATCATATGATTTTTGTCCTTTATTTTGTTTATGTGATGTATCACATTGATGGATTTTGATGTTGAACCATCCTTGTGCCCCGGGATGAACCCCACTTGGTCGTGATGAATAATCTTTTTAATGCATTGTTGTATTCGATTTGCTAGAATTTTATTTAGGATTTTTGCATCGGTATTCATTAGAGATATTGGTCTGTAGTTTTCTTTTTTGTGCTGTCCTTACCAGGTTTTGGTATCAGGGTAATGTTGGCCTCATAAAATGAGTTAGGGAGTACTGTCTCTTCTTCAATTTTTGGAAGAGTTTGTGCAGAATTGGTATTAGATCCTCTTTGAAGGTTTGGTAGAATTCACTAGTGAAGCCATCTGGTCCCGGACTTTTGCTTTTGGGAAGGTTTTGGATGACTGATTCAATTTAGTTACTGGTGATCGGTCTGTTTAGATTTTCCAGTTCTTCATGGTTCAGCCTTGGAAGGCTATATGTTTCTAAGAACTTGTCCATTTCTTCTAGGTTGTTGAATTTGGTGGCATATAGTCCTTCATAGTATTCTTGGATGATCCTTTGTATTTCTGTGGTGTCCGTGATAACTTCCCTTTTACGTTTCTGATTTTGTTAATCAGTGTCTTCTCTTTTATCTTAGTAAGTCTAGCCAAGGGTTTGTCAATTTTGTTAATCTTTTCAAAGAACCAGCTCTTTGTCACATTAATTTTTCTATTGTCTTTTTGTTCTCTATTTCATTTAGTTCTGCTCTAATTTTTGTTATTTCCTTTCTTCTGCTGACCTTGGGTTTTACTTGTTCTTCTTTTCTAGTTCTTTAAGGTGTAACATGAGGTTATTTATTTGGGAGTTTTCTTGTTTCTTGAGATAGGCCTGTAATGAGATAAATTTCCCTCTTAAAACTGCTTTCGCTGCATCCCAAAAATTTTGGTAGGATGTATTTTCATTGTCATTTGTTTCTATGTATCTTTTGATCTCTCCTCTAATTTCTTCTTTGACCCAGTCCTTCTTTAAAAGTATGTTGTTTAATCTCCATGTATTTGGGATGTTTCCCGTTTTCTTTTTACAAGTGATATCCAATTTCAAAGCCTTGTGATCAGAGAATATGCATGGTATGATTTCAATCTTCTTAAATTTGTTGAGACTGATTTTATGTCCCAATATATGGTCTATCCTTGAGAATGTTCCATGTACACTAGAAAAGAATGTATAGTCTGATGTTTTAGGATGAAGTGCTCTATAAATGTCAATTATGTCCATTTCATCTAATGTGTCATTTAGGGCTACTATTTCGTTATTTATTTTCTGTTTGGATGATCTATCCATAGCTGTCAATGATGTATTTAAGTCCCCTAGTATAATTGTGTCTTGGTCAATTTCTCCCTTTAGTTCTGTTAGTAGTTGCTTGGTGTATTTGGTGCTCCCTGATTGGGGGCATAAATATTGATGACTGTTATGTCTTCTTGTTGTACAGTCCCTTCACCATTATGAAATGTCCATCTTTGTCTCTTGTTATCTTTTTCACCTTGAAGTCTGTTTCATCTGATATCATTATGGCTACACCTGATTTTCTCTGGGTACCATTTGCTTGGAGTGTCAATTTCCACCCTTTCACTTTGAGTCTATGCTTGTCCTTGTAGCTGAGATGTGTCTCTTGGAGACAGCATATGGTTGGGTTTAGTTTTTTGATCCAATCTGCTACTCTGTGCCTTTTTATTGGTGAGTTCAGTCCATTTACATTTAGGGTGATTATTGATATGTGAGGATTTCCTGTCATTCTATCTTTAGTTTTCTGGTAAGGCTGTGTCTCCATTGTTTCTTTGCCTTTTTGTTGTTGTCTATTATTTCTGTGTGGTGGTATTCTATGATGTTTCCCTCTGTTTCTTCTTTTATTTCAGTATATATTTCAGTTCTAGATTTATTTTGAGTGGTTACCCTTAAGTTTATGCAAAAGAAAGTTTGATATTTACAATATTCCATTTTCTTCAGCATACTTACTTTCTCCATTCCCATATTCCGGTTCAGGCCTTTACTCTCCCTTTACTTTACTTTTTGAGTTTTGTTTGCCACAAATTGTCCCTGTTGATGATGGTCAAATAGCCTCCTTTAGTATTTCTTGTAGTGCAGGTCGTGTATTAGAAAATTCCTTCAACTTCTGTATGTCTGGAAAGGTCTTTATTCCTCCTTCATATCTAAAGGATATCTTTGCTGGATATATTATTCTTGGCTCATGATTTCTCTCTTTCAATAGTTTGAATATTTGGTTCCACTCCCTCCTGGCTTGTAGAGTTTCTGCTGAAAAATCTGATGATAATCTAATGGGCTTTCCTTTGTAAGTTACCGTCTTCTTTTCCCTGGCTGCCTTGAGGATTCTTTCTTTGTCGTTGATTTTAGACAGCTTCAATACAATGTGCCTTGGAGAAGGCCTGTTGGGATTGAGGTAACTAGGTGTTCTATTTGCTTCTTGGATTCGAGGGTCCAGTTCTGTCCACAAATTTGGGAAGTTCTCATCGACAATTTGTTTGAATATATTCTCTGTTCCCTTCTCTCTTTCTTCTCCTTCTGGTATGCCCATTATTCTTATATTGCTCTTTCTGATGGAGTCAGAAAGTTCTTGTAGAGTTCTTTCATTTCTTTTAAGTCTCAAGTCTCTTCTTCTTCTATCCGTGTCATTTCCAGGTTTCTATCTTCGATGTCACTGATTCTTTCCTCCATCTGGTCAACTCTACTACCTAAACTGGCTATTTCATTCTTAATTTCTTCTATTGAGTTCTTAATCTCCAGAAATTCTGTTTGGTTCTTTTTTAAAATTTCAATCTCTTTCGTAAAATGCTCATGCTGTTCTTTGATTGAGTTTCTGAGTTCCTTTAACTGCCTATCTGTGTTTTCTTGCATCTCGTTGAGTTTTTTCAGAACTGCAATCTTGAATTCTCTGTCATTTAAGTCACATATTTCTGTATCTTTAAGTGCCTTCTCTGGAGATTTTTCACTTTCTTTCTGAGCTATGTTGTTGCCTTGGTTATTCATGGCGATTACTGGTTTACTATTTCTCTTCCTAGACATCTACAGGAGTGACTTCTGCAACAGGTTGATAGAAAGCGGTCTTTCTTTTGTTTGTCAGTACTTGTTGGTAGAATGTTTTATTATTTCTCCAACTGCAACTTATTTTTCTTCTCCCACACGGTAGTGCTATGTTTTCTTTGCACTATTCCAACTTCTCACACAATGGGGGGATTCCCTGGGAAACGGGCTTCTCCTCTGTTAATAGTTCATCTAGGTCACAGGTCGCAGTGTCCCGGTGGGTATGCGGAGAGCTTTTGATGTTCCAAAGCTCTTCCAGCTCCTGATTCAGAGCCCGTATATTTCAGCAGTCTGTTTACTCCTGTAGGGATCCGCCCAGATAGGTGGGGCCAGGGGCGGGGTGAGCTGTGAGAGGTGGCCCAGAGCAATGGCGGCAACCACCACCACAGCCGGTCCTGTTTCCACAGCTCTCTCCCCTTTGCCGGAACTAGTTGGGCTGTGAATTTGTGTCAGCGGTCCACAGTTCTCAAAACAGCAAATATTCTGTTCTTTTGCTCTGACACTGCTACTCTTCTGTTTCTAGCACCGGGCAGGTGGGGGCGGGGCGAGCTCTGGGAGGGGAGGGAGGGGGCGGCTAGTCTCAGTGCCTAAGGCTCCGTTCTCTGCTCGGCAGTGAGGGCTTAAATGCCGTTTTCAGCCTTTTTCCCTCAGTCGTTACTCCGAGGTCTCTGCCATGAGCGTTGGGTTCAGCCGTGTTATATGCTGTCCCCTCAGCCCTGTGGAGTCCTGGCGGAGCCCTAGCAGTCCGAGTTCTTCCCTCTCCCGCAGCTGCGGTAGTTCTGGGAAGCAGCGAGCTCGGAGCACTGAGCTAGGTCTGTGTCCTGCGCCCGCGAGGCTCCGTCTCTGCGCACTTCTCCCTTTCCTACTCCCTCCACTCGCGCGAATCTCCCACCTGTAGGTGATTTCAGTCGGTAGTGGGCCTCTTCGTCTTGCCCGTCTGCTGTGCAGGGAGTCCTTTGTGGAGTTTTTATTGTTCGATTCTTTGTTAATTCCAGGGGAGCTTTACAGAGGCTCACCTCACGCCGCCATTTTTCCGGAACCCAAGATCTGCATCTTATGATGCAGGAAATGATGGAAGTAGAAATGAGCAGAGGGAAGAAGTGAACTAAAAACTTAAAACCCCACATTAAGCTCTAGATGTGGGACAACACTTCAGATTTGTCCTGATTAGAGGCAACATGGTCAGTCCTTTATATTGCTACATTGACTAGTCATTAGATGTGGGCCTTTCCTGGAGGGTATGACCTTGGATGAAGCAGCTGCCTTAGGCCAAGGACAACTCCTGGAGGGTCACCCCACTGAGAGTCATTAACCCCAACATTCCTGGCAACTGGGGGAATGAGTGCTCAGTTCTGAAGGCAGATCTAGGTAGCACACCACAGCATCCACTAAAGGAATTTCACACTGGGGAATTAACGTGATCAAATTCTTTCTTTGCAATAACCATACTGTCAGAAGTGAGAAGAAAGGACTGAAAGAGCTCATGAAAATTTGTTATGCCATACTAATACATACATTTGTATTTGTGTTTGTATTGTATTTGTGTTTATTCTATTTCTATTTTTATTTTTATTTCTATTATTTCTATTTGAGCGACAGCATATTTCTACCATGGAGAGACTCCAAAGTAGGAATTGCAAGACACATATAATAAAATATAGTTTATAAATAACAGTAATTCAGCGAGATTATTTCTATTTCTAGCCCTTATAAATCTTAATATGATTCCATTACTAGTCAATTTTCTATTCACTAAAAGTGCTTTCATCTCAGTGCCACACTATGCAGTTGAAGCAAAGAGGCAAGTGCATTCTTACTTAGTGATAACAGGTTAAACGAATTAAGATTCTTATGTAAGTTTCAAGAGCATCAGGATATGGGTAAAGGAGCAATGGATGCAATAGAAATGAGAAATAGACCTAAAGCTAATGAATAAAAGAGGGTAATGGACTTTGTGAGCACTTACTCACTATTCAATCTATAGCCCTGGTGGTAAATAAAGGAAGAGGAGAAGGAGAAGAGAAATAGAAAGGAGAACACAGTGTTAAAACAATTCTATTGTTTTTGCTTTATAGGATTACTATATAAATATGCTCTTTATAGAAAGCTTAGGAAATATGAAAATTAAAAAATAAAACAAATCTTTAATCCTATAACCAGGAGTCAATGATTACTAAGATGTCCATTATTTCTTTTATGAAAATATTTTAAAGAAAATTAGTTATGTTATGTATTATATTCAAGGATTATTTCACTTAATAGCATATCATACAAATTTTTTCATCAAAACAAATTACTTGAAAATCTTACTCTTAGTTTTGTGCAGCACTCCATCATATGAATACATCATATCATCTTTTTTTGGACACTGAGGCTGCTTCACAATTTTTTTCCTATTTTAATCAATATTGGGAAGGATAGTGTTTTATAGAAAAAGTTCAGTGTCACGCTGAATATTTTCTGAAGAAAATTTTCTAAAATCAGGGAAACTGGGTTAAATTACATAACTTTTTTTTTTTAAGGCCCCTGATTAAATCACAAAATTGTTTCCAGAAATGTGGTTCCATTTTTCATTCCCCTCAGCATGCATGTGTGTGTTAATCTAACCACATTCTTTTCAGAATGGAGTATCATTTTAACTTTCTGCCGGTATGATAGGAGTAAATGTGATTTTGCTGTGGCCATTTTGTTTCACATTCTTTTAATTACTAGTGCTGACTTTTAGCTGTTTGAGTTAGTTTATAAATGGTCTTTCCAGAGGGCAGATTGGTGCCCACATAACCCCTCACCCAGTCATGAATTTCTGATGAGCATTCATTTACCCAGCAGTAGATGTTTTAAAAGAGTATGCCATTCTGAGATGACAGAACATTAAATACTACACTTCCCAGGGAGCTACATGTTTATGCATTTGGAACTACACTATTATGGAGTAAATTGTGTCCTCACCCCACCCCTCAACAATTTCATATGTTGAAGTCTTAATATCCATACCTCAGAATGTAATCTCATCTGGAGACAGGATCTTTACTGAGTTAATGGAGTTAAAGTAAGTCCATTAATCCATCAAGAAAGACAACCCACTGAGTGGGAGAAAATACTTGCAAATCATGTATCTGATAAGGGGTTAATATCCAAAGTGTGTAAAGAATTCATGCAACTCAATAGCAAACAAACAAACAAACAAACAAACAAACAAACAAAAATTTGATTCAAAAATCGGCAGAGGATTTGAATAGATAATTTTACAAAGAAGACATACAGATAACCAACAGGTACGTGAAAAGGTGGTCAACATAACTAATCATCATGGAAATGCAAATCAAAACTACGAGATACCACTTCATGTTAGTTAGAATGTCTGTCATCAAAAAGAAGAAATAGCAAGTGTTGGCAAGAATGTGAAGAAAAGGGGACCCTCATACACTCTTAATGGGAATGTAAATTGGTGTAGCCACTATGAAAAACAGTATGTTGGTTCCTCAAAAATATTAAAAATAAAATTGCCATGTGATCAAGCTATTCCACTTCTGGGTATTTATCGAAAGAAAATGAAAAGACTAACTCAAAAAGATATCTGCACCCCCATGTTCACTTTAGCATTATTTAAAATAGCCAAGATATGAAAACAACTAAGTGTCCATCAGTGGATGGTGGATAAAGAAAATGTGATATACATATACATGCAATGGAAAATTATTCAGCCATAAGAAAGAAGGAATTCCTGCCGTTTGTGACCACATGGATTGACCTTGAAGGTATTATGCTAAGACAGAGAAAGACAAATATTATATGGTCTCACTTATATGTGAAATCTTAAACAAAAACAAAAACAAAAAACGAACTCATAGATACAGAGAAAAAACAGAGATATGGGGGGTGGGAAAAATGGGTGAAGGGCATCAAAAGGTACAAACTTACAGTGATAAAATAAATTAGCGTTGGAGATGTAATGTACAGTATGGGGACTATAGTTAATCATACTGCATTGTGTATTTGCAAGTTGCTAAAACAGTAAATCTTAAAAATTCTCATTATAAGAAAAAAAGAATGGTAACAATGTATGGTGTTGTATGTTAACCAGACTTATTGTGCTGGTCATTTTGCAATGCATACAAATATCAAACCATTATGTTGAACACCTGACACTAATATGTTATATGTCAATTATGTCTCTATTAAAAAACTAGTCCATTAGGGTGGGCCCTAACCTAATATGACAACAGTACTTATATAAAGAGGAAATGTGTTCATGGAGACATGTATGGGGGAAGACAATGTGACGAGACCTGAGGAGAAGAAGGTCATCCGTAAGCCAAGGAGATCCTTGCCTTACAGCCCTTGGAAGGAACCAACACTGCTGATCACTTGATCTTGGACTTCCAGCCTCCAGATTTATGAGATAGTAATTTTCTGTTGCTTAAGCCACCCAGTCTGTGGTCCTTTGTTATATCAGCCTAGCTGACTAATACATATACATTTCAGAATGTGATGTGTCCCATCCATCTTTCTCTCTATCCTGCACAATTGTTTCCTGAGAGGGGGAAGGAGAGCACTTCCAAGGAGCCTGTCCAGGCCTATTCCCTGCCACATCAGGAACCGGCTGATGATGTGCTCTGCAACCCAGTGCCCTCTACCACGCTGTGGGCCCCAGTCAATGTTGGACTGCTCAGAGCCTGCCTCCTGGAAGTACACAAACAGGCCTTAGGGCCATAGTCTGCAAGCTCTTCGGCTGGGAGGTCAGGGAATCAACGGACCTCAGCGGTCATTACAGTCCATGCACAGGGAGCCTGGTGGAAGACAGGGAAAGGCAGAGAAAAGCAGAGTCAGGACAGTGTGGCTTCCGAGGTGTGGACGCGAAAGTTCGTTTTGGAGCTTTTCCATTCAGTTTTTACACCTGAGAGGCTATTCTTCCTTCCACTGGGTTCTATGGCTTCCATCTATTACTCCTTTACTTCAGCGAGCTTAAGTGGACTTCTTTGTCTTGTAACTAAATGATCTAGACTAAGCTTCAGGTTCTGAATCTCTGAGGAATGGCTCTATATGTCAGTGGGGGTGGGTGGATGGTGGCGCGGGCTGGGGTGGAGTAGGACAAAGACGGCTCCAGCATCACAGGATGGACAGGCCACACATTTGGGCTCTACGTCCAGTGACATTAGTGAATCTGGGAATTTCCCCAGGTTTTTCTCCTGGATCTTGGAGAGTAGTACAAGTTTTATGCCTTTTCTGTGTATTCTTCAGTATTGTAGTGGAGAGAAGTGTGAGGCTGCAGCAGCAACGGCTTCTCAGAAGCCATTTTAAACCAGATGCCACAGGCTCAGTCTTGAAACAAAAAAGTCTTTTAACTAAAACCACACAATTACCTTTCCTCTTTTATTTTGCATTGATTAACGATAATTTGAAAAACCTCCCTCTTCTCTCATAAGTCTCCATTTAAAAAATATTGTGAATGGCTAAAATAATAGCCCCAATCATATAATAGCATCTTAACCACATAAAAGTGTGTCAAAGATTAGTATATAAAAACTGTTCAAATGCATATGTGTATAGCTATAATTACACATCTACTCTGGCTTCATTAGAACAAATTCCTTCCTCTTTTTTATCCCTTAATCTGTCGGTCTCCAAAAATGATTAAAATGTAAGACAAAGTCCTTGTCCTCATGAGTCATAACTTTGTTGGGATTTTTTTTAGGGGAATGGGGAGTGGAGAAAGACAGGCAAACAAATAATTATGATGCAGTGTTTTATGTTGTAATAAAATATATATATGAATACACTTAGAACCTAGAAGTGGTTCTGCCTCTGATTGGGGTTGCTGGGAAGGCTTCCAGAGGAAATGACCTTTAGGCTGCGCCTTGAAGGAGGAGAAGAAAATTTTCAGTTGTTTTACATTAGGGCCTGATGGCAAGGTCATGGAGTCTGACCTGGGCATTGTGAAGAGAGGCTGCAATTCTGGAGTGACTTGGTGACAGCAGATATGCATGGATATAGGGGGTGAATTTGAAAGCTCCTTCCAGATCTATTCTCCAACCTCTGCTCTACAGAACCATGAGGGTCGGTTGTCACCGAGTTTCAAGTAACGATGTTGCCCATCGATTCAGGGAAAGCAGTCATCAGTTCTAGGTAAATGGGGAGACTGAGAATATAAGTTATTTCATTATCTCTGTCCTATGGCCAGGAAAGATGGACCACACAAATCTCCGGGCTGGTGAAATATTTTCTTTGTCTGCAAGGCCTGACCAACTGGAGTATCGCCAGGTGGTTTGAGGAACACTTTCTTCTGCTTTGCTGCCCATCCGTTTGTGACTGAAGTACAAGTAATCCCACAGACCACAGCAGGTCTCTTGATGGCGGCTGTTTGCACACACCACAGGAGTGTCTGCTAGGACTTTCTGTCCTGCCTGAGACTTTGCCCCTGGCTTCTGAGGCTGCCTTCCTGCATGCGGGTTGTAAACAGCCCCTGCAGCGGATGTTAGGCCTCTCGGTTAGCTGAAAGTTTCTCCTGATGACTTTTTTTTCTATTACCTGAGGAGGTCTTAAATTGTGGGAGGCCACAGCACTCATGCGGATAGGAATTCTAGCTCAGAGTTTCAGTGATGCTTCCCAGAGGTCCATTCATTTCCTGAAGTCTGCGTGGGGCACGGCTGCATCTTTCAATGGCTTTAACACAATCCAAGTGCACACGGGCATTAGTTTCCCTGAGAGTTCCTTCCTGCTAAACTGTTAATATTTTAATGATGGTGGTGGTAGTGGTGGGGAGTTAATTGTTGTAGGGCAATAGACAGGTAGATAAGAACAGAGTGAAATATCTCACTGAAATCTTCCCCAGCTTGTGTTTTACAGAGGAAAACAGAACTCAAGGGCCAAGACTAGTAGGACTTAGACACCTGAGTCGTCTCCTATTGAAATGCTGAGCCTCATCTTATGTTGTAAGTGGATACTAACCGGGTCTTTTAAAAAGATTGGAATTTGCAATAAAGACAAGAACTAGTCTACCTGGGATTAAACTTAATTTTTTAGAAATAAGACGTAATTCCTTTTTTGCATTCAAGCCCATCTTCTGTGAGAGGTTCATCCATTTGAGAAAAGTGCTAACTCAGAGGAAAAATATTTGTTTCTTATCCACACCCCCTCCCCCGCCATCCTCTCACGCTGTGAGTCATTCAGTGTAGAGGAGGACACCCAATCCACAGTCAAGACACCCTGATTTCAGATCTGGCTCTGGGCCTTGTGCTTGTTTTGAACATCAGTTTTCTCAGCTCAATAAGAATGGCAAGTGAGGGAGCTGGGCCTTGGAAATTAGAGGAATCAGTTATAAAAACCTACTTTGGGTTGACTTTGGACAATAAGGAAAAACTGGTGAAGGATGTGTCAATGATAGAAGATGGGAATGTGATCATATTACATTAGAAACTATAGAAGCAGAGAGAAGAGAGACAGAATGAACCACAAAGTCATGACTTAGAAACGACAAGGTTTCAAAATGCTCAGAGCGCAGCTCATGGTCACAAAGCTAACTGCGCTCTGAAGGAACCAGGGCTGGAGAGGCATGGGTGACTGTCAGAAGCAGGGGTCCTTAGCACACAATCATAAAGCATCCCAGTGAGAAACAGGAGAAATTGGCAGAGAAGTGATATTTTCAAAAAATGAGTGTGGTTTGCATGATCTCAAGTATAAAAGTATAGCTCCAAGATGCACAGAGCCACCATAATCAAGCATAAAAATATTGAATGAGGGTAAAAGGGATCAAATATATAGTGATGGAAGGAGAACTGACTCTGGGTGGTGAATACACAATGTGATATATAGATGATGTAATACAGAATTGTACATCTGAAACCTACATAACTTTACTAACAATTATAACCCCAATAAACTTTAATTAAAAAAAGAAAACAATAATGAATGAGTTATCTTTTAAAACTCAGGCTTTATAATATTACCCCTTAAAAAGTCCCATTCTCTGTAGAAAACTGTAACCCCAAACTAGTTAACTTGGTACATAAGATGTTGTTGAACATCATTCCTCAGTCTCCAACGCCTAGCCTATGTGTTAGATGTGTCGGGGGCTTGGAGGCCCCTAAACATGACATTACAAAAGCTGTTTCCAATCTATATCATCCTTTGCTTTTGGGACCGTGTGCCTGCTCTTCTAATTAGATTATTTCTTCCATCTGTACAATGCTTATAGCAAGAAATCAAACATTAAAGGAATAAAGTGCCCATTATCCTTCCCCATCTGGACAATTAGTAACAATTTATTGTATATTTTGCTAGATTTCTATGCATACACTAACAAATAATATTATTGTATTTAATTATATACATGTATATATATATATACACATCCTTGCAATTTTCTGTTTTTCTTTATCCTACTGAAAATGATATTTTAGGCATCTTTTCATACTTATACATAAAGCTTTTTCTCATTTTAGTGGCTGTGTTATAGTATATGTTATGCCTTATGAATATCATTTAGACGTTTTGAATTTCGCCATATAATAAACAAAAACATACTTGTGCATATATTTTGTACAACTATGGATTCACTTATTTATTTTTTTATTTATTTATCCAACAACGTTCATTCAGCACATATTAATTGTTAGAATACGCTTTAAGTTCACCTGTGCTGTGAAACCTAAAACTCCCCAGTCACTAAACTAGGACAGAATCACTCCTACCTCTATGTCATCTCTTTGTATGAAGATTTCTATTTGTGTCTTGCTATCCTTCTAGACCATGAATATCGTAATGGCTACCATTGTTCCAATTAAAAAAAAAAAATCCAATAAAGGTACATTTTGAGATTACAGAGATAGAAAACAAACTATATTTTAATCATTTCAGTGAAAGAAAAGAATCTTTACAAGTCAGAATGGATTATGTAAGACTAGACCATGCCGCATTATTCACATTTTCTTTGATGGTTTCTTATATGACAAATATAGATTAGGGAATGTTGCTGATAGAGACTATCTTGACAAGACCTTTGAAATTAAAAAAAAGAAAAAACAAAACCGGACAAGCTTGTAGTTATTGAAAAAAAATTATCCAATAACTATGTCACTATATCAAATATATATATATATTATGTGTGTGTATATATATATATATATATATATATATATATATATATATATATAAATATATATATATATATTTTTTTTCTTTTTGCCTGAATTGTTTAGACAAAACTAGTTGGTGATGAGTCAGCTATTTGAAAACTGAAAAAAATCACCTATCATAGCGTGATGTTTTCTCCCGTACCGTTTACATTATGTAAAACCTATTTTGTGTTGAGATCCTCGTAGGTTCACATGCAGTTGTAAGAAATAATACACAGAAAGAAAACTGTTTACCCAATTTCCCTCAATGGTGACTTCTTGTATAACTATAATACAATATCATAATCAGGAAATTAACATTGATAGGATCAATCGACCTCATTCAGATTTCACCATTTTATATCCACTCATTTGTTTTTGTGCGTGTGTGTGTGTATTTAGTTCTATGAAATTTTATCACATTTGTAGGTTCACGTGATCACTACCACAGACAACATACAGAAAGAACTGTGACAGCACAGGGATTGGTCTTGCTACCGTTTAATGACCGAAGCCCCTGTCTGCCCCCATCCCCTCAGCCTCTGGCAACCACTGATCTGTTTTAATCTCTATAATTTTGTCATTTCAAGAATGGTATATAAATGCTCTATAAATAGAATAATATAGTACATAACCTTTTGAGACTGGCGTTTTTCACTCAACTTCTCAATTTCATTGAGATCCGTCTAAGTTGTTTCCTGTATCAAAAGTTCATTCCTTTTTATTGCTCAATAGTATCCAATAGTATCCAGTAGTATGGATGTACCAGTTTGTTTAACCCTTCAACTCATGAAATACATTTGGGTTATTTCTAGTTTTTTGGCGATTACTAATAAAACTGCTATGAAAATTTGTGTATGGATATTTGGGTAAAAGTTAAGTTTTCATTTCTTTGGAGTAAATGCCTAAGAGAGCAATCACTTGGTCTTACGGTAAGTGCATGTATATTGTATAAGAAATTATCCTTCTATTTTCCAGAGTGGCTTTACTTTTTTACATTAGCAATGTGTGAAAGATTCAATTTCTCCGTATTCTCACTAGCACTTGGTACTATTATTACTTTTTATTTTAGCTGCTCTAATAGATGTACAGTAATATCTCACTGTGGTTTTAATTTACATTTCTCTAAAGGTAATTGATGTGAACATTTTTTCATTTGCCATCTGTACATTCTTTTTGGTGAGATGTCTCTTGCCCCTTTGTAATTGGATTGTTTGAGTTTTTATTTTTGAATTTAGAGAGTCCTTTATATGTTGTAAATATGAATCCTTTGTCATATATGTTCTTTGCAAATATTTTTTCCCAGTCTGTGGCTTATCTTTTCATCTTTTGTACAGGGCCTTTCACAGAGCAAAGTTTAACATTTTGGTAAGGTCCAGTTTATCAGTTTTTCCTGTTATGTTACAGGGCTTTCAACATGTATGTTTTACTTTATTTTAAAAGAAAGTTTTAATTTTAGAATAGTTTTAGATTTATAGAAAAGTTTCAAAGAAAGTACAGAGTTCCCATATTCCCTTCATCCAGATTCTCCTATTGTTTACATTTTACATTTTACTGTGGTAAATTAGTCACAACTAGAAAAACAATATAGGTATATTACTATGAACTAAACTCCACGCTCTATGTGATTTCAGATGTTTCCCTAATTTCTTTTATCTGGTCCAGGATCTAAACCAGGACACCACACCAAATTTACTCACCAGAACTCCTTCGCCTTGTCTGGTGTGTCTCTCAGACCTTTTTTAATTAATTAATTAATTAATTTATTTATTTTTTTCTGATGACCTTGACCATTTTGAGGAGAGGTGGTCAAGTATTTTATAGATGACTTTCCATTTCTGTGTATTTTATCTTTTCCTCCTGATTAGATTGGTATTATGGATTTTCAAGAAAATGAACACAGAGTTAAAGTTCCATTCTTATCACATCATATTAAAGGTACATAGTCTCAACATCACTTACCACTGATGATTGATCACCTGGCCAATGTAGTGTCTGGCAGTTTTCCTCATTGTAAAGTCCCATCCCCTGTTTCCCTACTCTACTCTTTGGGGGAAAATGTCACTCAGCACAACTTCTTGTGGGGAGTCAGGGAGGATAGCATCTACATTAATTTTTGGAGTTCTTTTGTACAGAAGATTGGTGTGTTTCTCCCTTATTTATTTATCATTGATTTCTAAGGATTAAAAAGGGTAAATTATGTGAAGGAGTTGGAATTTGTTAAGTATGAATTCTATTGTCCAGAAGGGACTATTCTAGGCTGAAGGAAATGCAGGAGCAATGAAGAATGCAGGTGCAATCAAGATGAAAATAAAACTTTTTCTTTTCCTTTCTTTTTTCTTTTTTCTTTTTTTTTGGAGAAGAGCAAGCAGTGAGATATAGATGGAGAATGGTGAGAAATGGGCTTCAGTGAGAAAGAAGGTATCAACATTAGATGATACCTGACTATGGAGGGCTTTGACTGCCAGGCTAAGGATTTGGGATTTCAGTCATGGTATAAGCTTCTTAACAAATAAAAGTTACTTTCATAAGGGTGTATCTTGCTCTTCAAAAAAGATTATGTATCTGGCTGTGTAAACAAAGAGCATGGATATCATGAATTCATGGGAAATAATATTGAGAAAATATCCTGCTATGAATTGTTTTGGAAGTGGGGTGTTCATTATTTTTCCTCCTCTTCCTCTTCTTTCTTTTATGCAGATCTGGGTTTTCATATGTTGGCTTTATTTAGAACTTTTCGTTTTAATTAAAAACAGTGGATGCGCCTTCAAGTTCATTTCAGCACTGTTTACAATAGCAAGATATGGAAACACCCTGTGTCCACTGTCTATGAATTGATAAAGAAAATGTTATATATATATATATATATATATATATATATATATATATATATATATCAATATATATCACATATATATGTGATACATATAATATAAACACAGAGTGTGCCAGAAAAATGTGTACACATTTTAAGAAAGGAAACAAATCTATTAAAATTGTAATACTCAGTATACACCGATAACAAAAGATGAATACAAGTCACGTTTGACTTCTGCAATTACAAGAGGTGCTCCAAGTAGTTACCATCAGCGTAATTTTAATAGTTTTTTCCTTCTTAAAATGTGTATACATTTTTTGGCACCCTCTCCATATATATATATATATATATATATATATATATATATATATACACATATACATATATATGTATATATATACATTTATATTTATATTTATATTTGTCAATGTCCTTGATTCAGGATATTGAGGAAGTCATGACAGCACAACTAAAGACACTCATGAAAGAGGACTTCCAGAACTGCTTCAGAAAGTGGCAAGAATGATGGGATAAGCATGTTCGAAATGAGGGGGCGTATTTTGACGGGGAGTAATAGCAATGTGTCTTTTACTGTAATATATATATTTTTAAATTTAAACATTCACTGTATTTTTGATCACACCTCATAGCTATCAATCCTTTAGATTTAAGGTACAATTTCTTGTGTAAAATATATTTAGTGATGCTATCATTGCCTTTTTAAAATTATACATGAGATTATGTTAATGATAGTGTTCTACAAATAGAACATGTGGGGATACTGGCAAACCAGATGGAGGCTGGATCCTTGATAGACACACTACCTAGAGCAAAACTGGGAGAGCTTCTTGGGATTTGTTTTGTGCTATGAATCTTAATGCTATTTTAATGTCATTGTTGGCTTAATTTCTTTTTTATTGGGTAATAAAAACAAGCAGAAATAGTTTAGAGGGACTTAAAAAAATCTATGCTTTGACTAACATGGTTAACATATTTTTTTACATTTTGTTGGGTAGGGCTGTACAAATTAAATGTATGGACATGCTCTGGAAGCAGGTGTGAGTCAGTAAATGTCAAAATACAGCCCAGTGTTGTGTATGGCATTGCCTCAGTTTCTTTTTCTTCTTTCTAACTTCTATGGAAGTGTACGTTCTTCATTAGTGAAATCTCAATCACTTTTTAGACATTTCCCTGGTGTGTTAAGTCTCTGGCACACATATCAACTTTCACTGTTGATGCCAATTCCCAGTGGAATGCAATGCTACTGAATTCTTGCAACAGTTAGAGAATAATTTGGTTTTGAGAATTTTTGCCACAAATTATTTTAAATATGGTTTCTCAAGATCAGTCCTTTACACTGACAATTAGTTTGATTTCTCAAATTCAGATTAGGCAAGGAAATTTTAGAAACGAGAATCCCGAGTATCTTGGTCCTCATGTCTGAGCCTGGTAACTGCTCTTGTGGGTGGTCTATGGTCTGAGCCTTGAAAGTATTCAGAGAATAAAACCATGTAGCTTGGAGATCAGAGTCAATGCTTGTAATTGAGCTCAGGTGCCTACTGAAAACCACATTCAATTGCAGAACATAAAGAGAATGGCAAGCTCTGGGATGGTACAAATAAAATCCAGGGTGAGGGAGTAAAGTCAACATCACAGAGTTAGGAAACACTGTGACCGACACTGAATTCTGTAGAAAACACAAGTTCAGAGAGATAATGGCAAATAAATGGCTTGGACATTCTTCTCTCTTACATAAAAATCCAAACTCAGGCAAACTAAAAGGTGATCGTAGTTATTTGTTTGATTTTTTTCTGGGTAAATTTTTTAGTACAAATCCAGGCACCTCATTTGGCAGATGAAGTAACTCAAGAAGGCTGTGACCTATCTTTGTTACATAACTAGAGCAGAACCAGAAATAAAGGTTTTCTGTTTTGTTACTTTCATTGTATGAACACTTCTGGAGGGCACTGGGGAGTGTGGCAGGGGAGAGTAATGGACTATGAAGACAGATTGAGTTTCAATATTGGTTCTGCCATCTCAGGTGTGATCCCTCTTTTATAAGAATGAGAATAACTTTTTTCAGTAAAGTTGTAAAATTAAATGAAGTAATGGATATAGAATGACTGGCACAGGATGTAACAGAGCATAACAAATGACAACTAATGCTGTAAATAAGTGCCAAGACTTTGAAACCTTATGATCTAAGATGGAGATGGAAAGAGCGACAGACATAGTCATGAGTGTCTGGGCCAATGACTCTCAGTCTAGTGTCGAGAGAGACCTGTGGGGGTGTTTGGGGCACTTTGTATGGAACAAAAGGAATGCCTCTTCTGCAAACATTTCTAACCTGGAATTGCAAGTTATGAACATTTTTTACATACAGTATTGAACTTCCAGGAAAGAAATCCATCTTATATGTATTCAATTGGGAAAGGTAATCAAGTAAAAAACAGAACTGGGCCTAGGAACAAGGGAGATGAAGGGACAATTGGAAGTAATGCATACTCTTGAGTAATGAATATTCTGATGAGCCGAGATGGGCACCTTTCTTAACTTCATTTATTTATTTATATTTTATCAAGGTATAATTGACATACAATATCTTAGTTTCAGGTATATGATGACATAAGAAATTTTCAAATCTGAAGAGAAGTTTAATGAGTTTATTTGTGCCAAACTGATGACAATTGCTGGGAAGCAAAATCTCAACAGATTGAGAAAAATGCTTCAGAGAATGTCAGTTTTGTAGCTTATTTTATACATTAGAATCAAAGTGGGAGATGTAAGGAGGTGTTACATGAAATACGCTGGTGGAGATTAAGGGGGTGGAGAAAGTAAAGCGGGGAAATCTCTGGGATTGGATAAAAAGTAAAATGGAGAGACACACACTTCTTTTACATTGGTGAGCACAGACTAGTTAACAATTAACATTTATAGCACATAGAGATGGTATTCGGGGGACAAGATAACAATGAGGGGTTCTATAGTCTCATGTTCTGATGCGGTGGGCTGTACCTTGAGGAGTCCAGAAAAAGCATTACTCTGACATTCCAAAGATATGTTATTTTAGATGCAAAAAGACAATAGACAGTCTCAATAGACAGGCTCACTTAAGGTAAAGATTGACTTTTGTCAAGGAAGCTACAGGCTAAAGATATGACTACTGGCCATGACCGACTTTTAGTTAGGAATTTTGTGTTCAGATCATCCAATGTAGTTAATTTTGGTCTCTGAGTTTGTAGGGCCCACCATGCTGGCCTCCCCTGAGCTTGTCAGGTTTAGTGTGTGGCCCATTTTTCATCAATATGTACACCATAATGATTTGATGTATGTATATATTGGGAAATGTTCACCACAATAAGTCTGATTATCAACCAAGACTCTCTTCACTTTAAATATTCCTCTAAGAAAAGGCAGGGATTAAAGGTAATCTCACTAGAAGGAACCAGAAAAGGAAGGAAATCAATCTATAGGTCTATTGTTTACCCCATCTACTGTGCTTCCCCAGAAGTAAGACCTAACTGGAAAATAAGCCCTGGCATGATTTTCCAGGATGACATCCCCTGAACATCAGCCTTAATGCTTCTTTTGAAGCAAAACTTAACATAAGACCCGGTCTTATTTTCAGAGAAACACAGTAAGATCAATGGAAGCAAGTAGTTAAATCTAAAAGGATTCAGTGGACGTGCTATTGGTTAATGCTCTGATGCACCACACATAGCATATTCGAATATACCAGAGAGATGAAGCCTTGGCCAGTCTCTCTGCAGGAATTCTATGGTGTCTGCTAATTCAAAAGGAAAGTTTTACCTGCATTTCTAAAGGATTGCAAAAATAGTTTTATGCTTTTGGCTTGCTTTCCCATCCTTCCCATATTTTCCATTATCCCCATTTTAATTGTAGGAATCTTGCTCAGAAAGTTCTGCATAAACAAGTATGGTTCCACTGGTCCTCCACCAAAGGTGATATTAATGATGAGCAGATTGCTGAGATAAGCAGGTGGTTGAATGAACCATAGGCTCAAAGCCTTGCTTCCCCACTCCTGATATGAACCCTTCCTTTTTCTCCAACTTCAGTTTTCCTCTATTTTGTCAGGTTGACCTCAGAGATCGGAACTATCTTTCTAATAATCAACAGTAGGAGAATTGCAGTATTTATCTTTAGTTGAACTATATTAGAGTGGCATGTAGGTTATTGATTTACTGATTGGGGAAATGAAGGCAAAATTGTTTTAAGGCATCCATTTTCCATTTGAGTTCAGATTTTGCTCATAGTCTTCCAGGGTGATGACATTGTAGCCCATATTACTTGAACTCTTTCATATATGTTTGAGAAAACATACAAGCTTTTTTGTTTGGTTGCATGTTTTGTATTTACAGGATTCAGTGGATTTGTACTGCAGGAAATATGAACACCATTAACATTTTTTTTTCAGTTATCACAAAGTACTAGGTGGTGGTTCACTTGTACCTTAGTGCTCAAAAAATGAAAATCAGGATGACAAAGTAATTTGCTATTTTTCAAAGAGAGTGGAAATTCATTATGAGTATTTTAAAAAGATGGGAAAATCACTTAAAGTGAAGCATTCAGCTAAAAATGATTTCTTTCATGCTATGAATCCATACATAAATTTCAAAACTGTCAAAAACAGCAGCCACACTTCTTGAGTTTATAATAATTTCAAATTATAACTATGTTCATTTTTTTGGAAATGACATCATTTGACACTTGTGCAACTGTTAAGCAAATTGGTAACTAGATCCAACATTAAAAATAGGCATTTAAAACCTCCCATGGAATGAAGGCATTTAAAGTTATATTAAGTAAAACTTTCTGATAGTCCTGCTGAACTCATTTAAAAATTAACTTTTTATAGGTACCTCATTTATAGCACTTGGCTAAAGCAACTTAAAAAATTATAAATAAATTTTTTTTCACCTGAGTCCTTGAATAGAATTGATACTGAATGTCATAAACTGACACGTATAAATCTTTGCAAAGTGATGGTTGGAATAAGTACTATGGTAACTCAGTTTTAACAGCCTCGTCATAAGCAAGATCCTGCAATACATAACAGGCTCTAGCATTTCACAACTCAGTTAGTAAATCTTAGTAGAGATTTTTGAGCATTCTGGGAAAATGTCCTGTACCCAACTTCAGCATTCAGTTTACAACTTTTGTGTTAAACATATGTCCCTGACCTGGGACAAAGTTAACCATTCCCCTTTTCCTAGTAATAGCTATGTTCTCTGAAATTTATGTCGGTGGCCATGTGATAGGCTGATGTTCTTGGTATCTCATTCCTTAGATGTGTTAGTTGTTCTAGACATTCAAGGTTAAATTGCACTATTCCTTATGTCATTTGAAGTTAATTATTGAGAAATAGTTACCAACTTTTAAATATATAGTGTGATTTATAGGTCAATTAATACCTTAGGAGTTTATACTTATTGTCACACCATCCACAGATGACTATTATACTCTTCCTTTGTGACAGTATTAGAGTCAAAACTAGTCCAAACACTGATCCTGTTTGTGTAATGGATGGTTAGACAGGAGGTCAGATTGAATCAATTCACAATTTCCATCTGGTGTCTGATTCTTTCTGCGAAGCTGCTGGAAACATAGAGGGTCTACAGATGACTGTTACTAAAACATGACCATAAGTGTGTGTTTTCTATCAAAGGATATCAACGTGAACTATTGCCCATGGATCCACTCCATGTTTGTGAAAAGGCCTGTGGTCTAACATTTCCTGATGGCAAAGGTTGTCAAGTATTGGCCCACGGTAAAGGAGACACTAGCATGCTGTAAGACTAGACACACGCATTTATTGAGGGTTTAGAAATTATCGTGGAGATAGAGATTCTAGACTAAGCTGGAAAGATCACAAGAGATCCTTTGTCTTAGTCTGTTTGGGCTGCTATAACAAAAACACCACAGACTGGGTGACTTACAAACAGGAGAGATTTATTACAGTTTTGGAGGCTGGAAGTCCAAGATCAAGGCACTGGCAGATTCAGTGCCTGGTTCACTGTGTTCTCACATTGCAGAAGGGGTGAGCGAGCTCTCTGGCCTCTTCTCACAAGGGCACTAATCCCATCCATGAGGGCTCCACCTCATGACCTAATCAACTTCCAAAGTCCCCATCTCCAAATACCATCACATATGGGGTTTCAACATATGATTTTTGGGGTGGACACAAACATTTAGTCTATAGCATCCTCTAAACTATGATTGTCAAAACTTAGAGGTGGTAAGCCTCCCCACCATTAAAAATACCTTGTAGTAAAGGCAAACACATGTGTGCAGTGATGCTTTCTACCCCTCAATTGTGCTGCCAGCAGCCCAGACATCCTTGGAAGCCTCTGTAAATTTTAGAACTCTGTTTCTGCTGATTGCAACCCACTCCCCAACTCCCAGGAAAATCCTCTATTGTCTGACCCATTGAAATATAGTTATGCTTATTTTGTTGAGTGAACTAACTAATGAATGCAAATAAAATCAAGATTTTTATGAGAACTTCAGTGTAATTAACTGTATAATTCTGATAAATGTACCTCTGAGGTCAATAAGCACATGAAAATATGCTCAATGTCACTAATAATTAGGGAAATGAAAATCTAAGCCATAATGAGATACCACTTCACCCCCTTTAGGATGCTATTTTCTAAAAAGCCCAAAACAACAAGTGTTGGCAAGGATGTGAAGAAATTGAAGTGCTTGTGCATTGCTGGTGGTGATATAAAATGATGCAGCCACTATGAAAAACAGTATGGTTGTGTCTCAAAAATTCAACATAAAAATACCATATGATCCAGCAATTCTACTTCTGGGCATATACTCAAAGGAATTGAAAGCAAGAACACAAACATATACTTGTACACCAGTATTGATAGTAGCATTATTTGCAATGACCAAAAGATGGAAACAACCCAAGTATGCATTAATGGATGAATGGATAAAGAAAATGTGGTATATACATAAAACAGAATGTTGTTATTTGGTTTTAAAAAGAAATGGAATTTTGATACATGCTACAACATGGATGAACCTTGAAAACATTAGGCTAAGTGGAATAAGGCAGAAAGAAAGGGATAAATAGTGTCTGATTCCACTTATATGAAATACCTAGAGTAGTGAAATTCATGAGACAGAAAGTAGGATAGAGCTTACCAGACATTGTGGGAGGAAGGAATGGGGAGGCATTTAATAAATACAGTTTCAGTTTGGGAAGATGAAAAATTATGAATATGGTTGGTGGTGATAGTTGTACAACAATGTAAGTGTACTTAATGCCACTGAATTGTACACTTAAAGTGGGTAAAATGATAAATTTTTAAAAAGGTAGCTTCAAGGCTCATTCAGAGTCTTAGAAAGAGAATGGACTTGTAAATCAGTGACTCTAGGTTCAACTTTGATTCTTTTGTCGACTTTGACTTTGATTAGGCCCATTTCTTACACAGGTCACTTCCATTACTAGGAGGGGCCCAAGTAATGTGCCCACCAAGTCATATATTTTCTAAAATTTGCAAAAATAATCTTTTCATCTCAGCTAATTAAGGCCATTCTCTTTCTGCTTTGTTTCTCATGTCAAATGCCATTGAAGGAGATGACAGGCAATTTTGGGATGCAGATAAGAGGAAGTTGAGTGAGTGAAATATTTAATTTAGTTTTAGAGGAATTTGTTTATGTGCTTTTGCAGTCAGTTCTTTGCATTCCACCTATTGTCAGCTAGCTCAGTATAGGATTGGCTTTGGAGTATGTGCCCTGGGCTTATTTTCGTCACAAGGTGTAGTTACAGGGAGGTGGGGGACTAGAGGTCACATGGCAAAAAGATCCTGTCCTGGTACCTGGCATGGAAAGTACTCATATGTAAGAGTGGAGCCAGAAGTGCCAACCATTTCCAAGTCAAAGAGAATCTAAGATTAATCATTGAATTCCTAAAATTCTCTAATAAAAGCCCTGAAAGTGACAGCACATGTTAAAAAAAAACTTGATAAAAATTTTCCCCAAAAATTTCCCTAAAAATTTACATGACATTGCCACTACTAAGCTATAAAGATAAAAGAAACTTTTCTATACTATCAAGAGTAAAAACAAATTTGTTCCATTATGCGAAGAGCAATCTGTGAAATGATATTGCTGTTGTTTCAATAGAAAGTACAAAATCATGGTTATCCAAAGGGAAGGTCAATGAAGAGATGAATAAAAAATATAGGGAAAGATTACTAATAATGTTCCTCCGCAGTTAATTCATGAAAACATGTCATTTTATGGTCTTTGTGGTGTTTGCTTTTAAAGTTGCAATTTCTTTTTTCATTTTGAATAAATATTCAGTTTGATATGTACTTTTGTATTTGTGATTTCATATTACAGAGTGCTTAAAGGTTGTAAAAAGCTTCAAGCTCCATGAAACTTGGATCTACTCTAGTATGGGGCTGAGGGTAGTTCTCTGGACATAGTTTCTACTGTCCTATACCATATGATCCAGCAATTCTACTTCTGGGCATATACTCAAAGGAATTAAAAGTGGGTAACTGTCACACCTAAAAGGGTTATTATAAGGATAAATTTAGGCTATGTGAGTGGGTTTCTGGCACATAGTAGGGTTTCAATAAATGCTCTTTTATTTTTCCTTACCTGAATTCTGATGGTGTATGTTCATAATCTTCACTTTCACCTTTCTATTGTACCCTGTTAATTATCTTTTAATCTCCCCGGATGAGTTCAGAGTTTACTGCATTCCTACTGGTCTCTGCCTCTTTTAATCCATCTTTGTTCTTCTGTCACAGTGATGACCTGATCTTAGTTAAAAATCTGGCCTTCTTAAAAATCTTTACGGTCTCCATTTTAACAAAAGCTGAAATGCCTCAGTATGGAATTTAAGGTCTTTAAAGCGACTCCTGCTTGCTTTTTTACACTTAAGTCATGCCTTCCTCAAATCCTATGCTCCACGCAGCCAGGTAAGAAAGAAATGTTCTTCCATGTTCCTGTCTTTTCCAGTTCCGGCAAAGATGTACTCTTCTCACTTGTAACTGACTCACTTACTCATTCACCCACTCATTACAGTGATATTTATTGAGTCAGTGCTCAGTTTGTGCAAGATATTATACTAAATATAAGTATAGGGATACGTGTTATGTGGGAAATTAACTCAATGCAATGGTCACCCCCAAGCATCCTATGAGGGAAACTTGCCCAGAGATTATGGAACAAACATCTCACAGACTAACCCCCAGTGAGGACAAAAGGAGAGAGATGGGGTAGGTCAACACACAAATGATGGGTGTCAGCAGCAGAAGGGTCATGTCCAGTGAGTTATGCTGTGCTCCCAGGTCCCATTCTCTCTCTGCCACGTTAGACCTTCTCACTGATGTCAGGCCCAGAGTTGAGGTTGTAGTAAGGGGACCCACTGCCAGGAGGTGGCAGGAACCAGAACACTCTATTGCTGTTGTAACCATACATGAGCTTCACTTTTTAGCGCGCATTCTGCTTTAATCCAAGCTAGTTCTATTTATCGTGATAGGACTATGACTCACCTGCATTCTTCTCCAGACACTCCTAACTGTGCTTATACTATACGTGTGCTCCTTTTAATCATTAAGCCCTTAGGACATTGGGTTCTGGTCAACACCAAATTCACTTAAGAATAAAGCTTCAGGTCTATCAACCATGATGAAGATACAATAACAAAACCTCAAACTGGAAAAAGGTTTTTGTCAAACAAAGACAACACCTGGATCTCAGTTACCTTTCAGCTCTGGACTCGTGAAAGCAGAACAGCCCAACGGACCTCATACCTTGGAAGCCGGACAGAACGATGTCATGGACCTGAAGCCATGGTGGATTGCCCCCTGCCTTAGCCCCCACCAATCAGTGAGCAGACAACCCCAGCTCCCATAGTGACCATGATTAATGATATTTCCCTCATATAACCTAGCAGCTAGAGGCCATCAGGGAGCCAGGATTTTGACAGCGTTAGTGTTACCTGTGGGCTTGGTGCCATCTTCTTAAATAAACTTTTACTTTCTTTGCTGCAAACTTCTGCTCATGTTTTGTTTTGGCTTAGATACTCACAGGCAAGCAGACACCTTTGAGTCTGCAGTAACACTGTACGAGGTCTGACAATTAAGTTTGTGAACTTATCCTAGAAAAAGTGCTACATGTCTCATTGCTGAATATCACTACAGTCGCTTTAGAAGTACTCCCCTCGGGAAGCTATGCACGGATGCCAGTGCCTAGTCCACCCTTTAAAGCAATTTTGGAACTTTTTTTCTGGAATGGCCATTAGAGCTATCGTTATATTATCATTGATGTTCTGAATGTCATCAAAATGCTTTCCTTTCAATATTTCCTTTATTTTGTGGTAAAGAAAGAAGTCATTGGGGGCCAGGTCAGATTAGTAGGGAGGGTGTTCCAATACAGTTGGAACATACAGTTTGTTTACTGGCTAAAAAATCCCTCACAGACAGTGCAGTATGAGCTGGTACATTGTCCTGATGCAAGAGCCATGAATTGTTGGCAAAAAGTTCAGGTAGTTTTCGTCTAACTTTTTCACTCAGCCTTTCAGCACTTCCAAAAGTAAACTTGGTTAACTGTTTGTCCAGTTGGTACAAACTCATAATAAATAATCTTTCTGATATCAAAAAAGGTTAGCAAGGGTGGTCGGTTGGCTCAGTTGATTGAAGCAAGTGCGCTTAGCTGCGGGGTTGTCAGTTCGATTCCCACATGGGCCACTGAGCTGCGCCCTCCACAACTAGGTTGAAGGACAATGATTTGACTTGGAACTGATGGGTTATGGGAAAAACACACTGTTATCCCAAAATAATAATAATAATAATAATAATAATAATAATAATAATAAAAGGTTAGCAACATTGTTTAGACTCTTGATTTGGACTGATGAAATTATTTTGGTCATGGAGAATTGGCTGACTTCCATTGTGCGCTTTGACACTTTGTTTCAGGGTTGTATTGGTACACCCATGTTCCATCACCAGTGATAACATGGCCCCAAACATCATCTTGCCTCTACAGAAGGTCTTGGCAAACTTTGACTCTCCTTTGCTTTTGTTCATTGGTGAGCTCCTTTGGGACCATTTTTGCACACACCTCAGGCCAAGATTTTCAGTTAAGATTTTCCTGTTTCTCTATCGATGTTTACTTGGTCTGCTATGCTTCTCACTGTCAGCTGATGGTTCTGACTCATAATTCGATGAATTTTTGCAATGTTTTCATCAATTGTGCTCGTTACTGACCACCCTGACCTCTCTTCATCAGTGACGCATTATCTCCCCTCAGAAAAACATTTAATCCATGTGTACACAGCTGTTTTCTTCATGGCATTATCCCCATAAACTTGGACTAACATGTCCCTGATTTCACTCCCACTCTTGCCAAGTTTAACAAGAAATTAAATGTTTGTTCATTGCTCTGATTCAAGCTCAGATATTCTCATGACGGCACACAAAACCATGCAACAACAATAATGAACGGCACTCAGCAAGACACCACCACATGTCGACACAAACACAGCTGTGAGATACTTATATACCAAGGTTATGAAACCTTGCCGAGCTGTTTGTACAGTGGCTGCCAAGGTAAGCACACGGTGGCAAGTTCGCGAACGTAATTGTCAGAACTCATATTGAAGCGACTCAGTCCCTTTGCCTGCCCCAGTGATAGCTCACCCATTACTGTGTTGAACTGTGTTTGTGGTTCTTGGATAGAGGATATGAGTATATGGGGCCAGGATTGTATCACACTGGAGCTCCTGATGTGTGCCTGGTTTACGGGTGACAGAGCCTTTAGGCCACAGGTGGCATGATCATGACTTGATTTTTGCAATTCTTTTGGTCGCTAAGTAACATTTTTGTAAGTCCATCATACTTTCTATTAATTCTATGTATCTTTGGTATGTCTTAGAGACTATTGACTTATTTCATACATCTTATGATTTTTGCCTATGTCCCATAAACTACTTGCTTAATTATTATATTAATTTAGCACATAAGTTTCACTTATATTTTATGAGCTATTAGCTATTAGGCTGTCCTTAGCACATGTGCTGTGGGGTAGACCTGTACAGATTCATTCCTGATTTGGCCACAGAGCAGAGGAGGTGTCCCATGAGGAGGGCTCTGGAGTCATAGGATGGTGGGTGGAATTCAGGTGGTAGGGGCTGGTTAAAGGCATAGGCCCTGGTGAGCTATAAGTTATTGGCTCTGGCTGGTGCACAAGTCCCACCCACATGGAGGAATGGAGTCATGTGGCTTGAGAGAGACTGCCAAGGAGCTTCTGTGATTGGCCTAGAAGGGACTTGGAGGTTATCACGAAGACCAGAAGGAGCTGTGAAAAGATTTTCAGTCTAGCTTTCCTTCCTTTGACTTTGAAACTCTTATCTCTATTTGTGATGGTTAATTTTATGTTTCAATTTGACTGAGGCACAGTAACCAGATTATTTGGTCACATACTATTCTAGATGTTTCTGGGAAAGCTTTTTTGTTTGTTTGTTTGTTTTTGGATAAACATTTAAATCAGCAGACTTTGAATAAAGCAGATTATTCTCCATAATGTGGGTGGGCCTTGTCCAATCAGTTGAAGGCTTTGAGAAAAAGACTGACCACCCTGAACAAGAAGGAATTCTGCCAACAGGCAGCATTTGGACTAAAACTACAACTCCTCCCTGGTCTCAGCCCGGGGGCCCAGCCTACATATTTTGGACTTGCTAGCCTCTACAATCACATGAGCCGATTCCTTAAAATAAAATTTTCTCCCTATCTATCTATCTATC
This sequence comes from Rhinolophus sinicus, assembly GCF_036562045.2. Classification (NCBI taxonomy): domain Eukaryota; kingdom Metazoa; phylum Chordata; class Mammalia; order Chiroptera; family Rhinolophidae; genus Rhinolophus; species Rhinolophus sinicus. The sequence goes on along the minus strand of NC_133755.1, from coordinate 72,689,774 downwards.
TATCTATCTATCTATCTATCTATCTATCTATCTATCTATCTATCTATTTCACACTTATTTATTTACAACTGTCTGTCCCACAAAACTGTGAGTAACTTGAGGATGAGGTCTTATCCATCACTGAAACCCCTGAGACTAATAGTGGCTAGTACTAAAAAAGGTGCTCAATAAATATTTATTGAATGAATGAAGAAAAATGTATAGATGAAGGACTGTGTGCAGTTGCAATTTCCACAGCAATTATAATGCCTACTGCACAGCCAGCGATGGATGAATATCCATGTGGCGGTGCTAATACTAGAGGCGCTTGTTTACCAGGTGACTCTGAGCCAGACACTAGTCTGGGTTCTAAAAGTACCATAAACCTGAATGAGCTCATACAAATTCATTTTTTAGTAAATTACGAGTTCTGCCAAAGATTGCTAGAAGCAGCCATGTCTCAAGTTACCTCCTCCACCATAGAGCCCTACCCATACCCCCTAAACTGTAAGTTCTCTTTAGTACCAGGACAATGCAGGGTTTGTAACTGGGCAGAGGCAATGAAGGAAATCGAGTCAGGAGGTGGGAGGGCCATTTTTGGAGATCCAAGTTCACTGCTGACACCTGGGTCAAATGCAGTAGCTTCTGTTGCTTTGACTCCTCCCCAGCTCCCTGTGTCCCTTAAGCCCCCACTCGAGAAACACCTGGGGACATGTGGGCTGATCAAGCTCCAAGCAGGCCTTGGGGAAATATAATAGGATGGGAGAAAACAGGTAATAAATCACAAATTTGTACAGTTGAGAGAGATGACTAAGGCACGTTTGTAATTTATTTTCCCTTTAAAAGAAAAAGAGTTACTTCTTGGAGTGTCAACATCAGATCTCTAAAAATAAATTACTGGCTTATTTGTCACTGAAGATACGTGCACATCAACATTTATAGGAAGTTCAAATGTCCTGGTGTGGGAGCCTTCTAATGGAAGACAATACAAGTCAGAACAAAGACAAACCGTTCTTCATGAGGCTGTCCAGCAAAGCAGATCCAGAAAGAGACAAAGCAAGGGGAAGGTAATTTCAGGTTTCTGTGTTCTAATTCCTTCTTAAAGCAATTCTGCATGTCTACAGCCCGTGTGCAGCCCCTGGGTGAGCGGCTGGAAACCTCCGTTGGTTTTTGCCTAATTTTCCCTCCTAACCTTTCCCCACAGGTATTTTATCAGATTTCTTTCTACCCAAAGTGATTTTTCTTTTTGACACTGTTAACCAGTCCTGGAGATTAGTAGGAGAGGTGGGGAAGGGATCCCACAAGACAAACAAACTAACAAGTCAAACCCTACCTTGTCTTCTCCAAAGCCTGGCTGCCAGAAACTTCCCTTGGCAGGTGGTTGCAAGATAATACAACCCACTGTAAACATTTCCATTTGCGAATGTGACCACAAAAGACAAATCAACAGAAGCAGTGTTTATGTTCCTGCACACGCCTCACCCCTCGTAATGAGGAGCTCAGGAAGTTGGTGAGAAACCCGAGGAATGCCGGAAGTGGAGGCACTCATTTTGGCAGGCCGTGGAGAAGATGCTGCCATCTGGTTTAACCTCCTCAGTGTCTACACAAATGCGCTACAGCTGTCACAGAGTTACCAGCCCCGAGATATGTAGGGCACTTATTTTGGGGAGCCTGCTCTGTATCCAAAAGCATTCATGATAAAAAAGAGTCAGCCAGATGGCAGAAACTCAGTCACCTGCCTCTGTGAAATCTCACTGAAATCTCGCTGTACCAGGCAGCCGAGGAGAGTGAGGCCCAGATTTCCTCTGCTTCCCCCATCATCATCACGCTTGCCCCTTCCCTCACCACGCCTGCCCTTCAAAAACAAAGTTAGATTTGGCTTAAGGAATTTTTTTTTAAATGCTCCAAACAAAATGTTTACTCGTTTTAATGGAGGGTAAGTGCAACCACAGTAAAACAGATGTCCTGCATCTTATCCCCGGATAAAGAATGTTCTGCCAGCATCTCCTCTCCACACCAGTCCAGGGTGGCTCAGATCCGTCTTTTTACTGAAAAATCCTTCTTTTATCAGCACAGAATAAGGCAGCTTCCTGGCCTTGGCTTTCTCTTCTCTGGTGCCACATAGCTGAGTGTCACCCACCCTGCTCTGATAGCCATCACCTATATGTCACTTCAGTCAGGACTCTACGTCTGCACTGAGAGGAAGAGAAGGAGCCAGAACGTCCATGGTTTGACCATATGTTACACAGTCACAGCAATACTGACTTGGATGAATTTTATTAATGATTGAGACAAATGTGGTCTAGAAAACACATATAGATATCTTATTGAAGAACAGAGGAGGAAATTAACCCAGCTTCGAGCTGAGTCGTTAATATACTTCATTACTTCAGAAACTTAAGGCTTGAAACACAGATACTCCACAGGGAAGTTTTATCTTGTAGTGCCAATAAATTCTGCAAATATTCTTTGGGCCATTTTATACACAGGCATGTACTACGTACAGATCTTGTTCTTAAGTAGCTCCTAGTCCAGTAGAGGACATGGAATTTGGGCATGGAGTGGAGGTCAGGATTGTCATAATGCTGTGTTCAGGGGTGATGGGGAATGGGGGAGCGCTGGCCAACTCTACCACGGGGACTGGGTCATGGAAAGCTCTGAGACGGAGGGGCACTTGGACTTGACTCTGTGGCCTTTAGAGAGCCAATGAGGTCTAATCAAAAGGGAAATAACATAACCACACTTATATTTTGAACAGGAAAGTAGCAGCTCTGTGGCGGGCAAGTGGAGACACTGCAAAATTAGACAGAGTGGTTTGAAAATTTGTCAAACACCTAGATCATTGGCCACAGGTTGGAGGAGGCTGGGCAGATACAAAAATAAATCCACTGAGTTGGTATACTAGCTGAGGGAGGGGCAATCCCAGTGTGACTCCAGGTGTTTGGTTTGCGGTTTGCCCTTTGCCTTCGAGAAAGCTGATGGCACATTCACTGAGAAGGGTGCCCACAGCTTTTGACGTGGAGTTGAGATGGTTGTGGACTATAGGACAACATTCTGCAAATAGTTGAACATTCAGAACTAGAGTTTGAAAATGGGGAGGATCTAGACACTGCAACGTGGGGACATTATTTATACCAATTATATTTATAAATGATATTTAAATTCAGTGATCACTCAAAGAGAGAATGCAGAGAGAGAGAGGGTGAAGGCTAATGGTGAGATGATTTAGGCCATGAATTCTTGAGAAGAGAGGGCACAAGAAGAAGCAATGTGGTGCTAGGTGTCGGAAAGCATCAGAGAGGGTGTTGATAAAGAGACACCTCAAAGGTGATAGAAGGAAACATATATGGCAGGCTGGAGTGCCAAGACAAATACAACTTCCATCTTTGCCTAGCCAATCCCAATAAAGAATATCAAATAGCAGTGTACCATCTTAGCTTTCAATCTGTTTCCAAGTTAAATCTAGTCCAATTTCTTACATAAATTCAAACTCTGAAGATGGCCAACTAGTTCTGTACTGTACAAGGGTCTTATTTCATTATAATAAACACCTACTCTAACTGAATCTGGGACTTGTTAAAGTACCCCTCAACTCCAAGCTCAAACCATTTCTTTCCACAGAGCAACTCATTTTAACTTTCCCAACCATCCTATGAAATAGGCACTGAAATTGCTCCATTAAACAGATGTGAAAAATGAGGAGCAGAGAGACTCTGCAATTTACCCAAAGTCATACAGTGGGTAGGTACTGAGAAGTGAATCCCAGCCTTGCTAATTTACTTAGCAGCTGTGTGACCCTGAGCAAGAGTCTCAGATTTACATACTCATTAAAAAAAATGGTGAGGATTACCTGTGCCGCTCGATTCCTTTTTCAGTGATTTTACAATCACTGGGATGAATTGACTTCCTCTGAGAAGAAGTTTGGTAAAATCTACCATGTTAGGCATCTGCCAAACTGTAATGACTAGTTCCTGTGATTGTACTGGATACTACTGCTCTTGCTGGAGTGGTGGCTTCCATTAGCATGACCAGTTTCTCCTATGTCTAGACCAGTGGGTCTCATTCTGGACTGCACAGCATAATCACCTGGGAGCTTAAAAAAGTCCTGATGCCCAGGCTACACAAACCACACCAGAATGTCTGGGTGTGGGGTTCAGAATCGGGATTTTTAAAAATTCCAGCTAATTCCAGCAGCCATGGCAAACTACTGGTCTGACCTATGTCCAGGCAGAAACTGCCCCAGTATATCACGGTGCTACTTTTATGCATTCATGGTCAGAGCTCACAGCCTTTAGGAAGTGTTGAACTCCATGGTGAAGCAGAATCATGAGAAGGCCCCAAAGATTGCCATCCCCAATGTACACCCCTGTATAACCCCTTCCCTTGAGTGTGGGGTAGGGGGACCTGTGAACATCATGGATGTCACTCTCTTGGTTAGGTTACTTATATAGCAGAACTGATAAGATTTTGCAGATGTAAATAAGGTCTCAAATCCATTGATTTTGAGTTAATTAAGAGGGAGATTATTCTGGAGAGAACTGACCTACTTAGACCCCTTAAAAGAAGCAGAGAGATGAAGCAGCAGAGATTGTCTCTCCTACTGGCCTTGAAGAAGCAAGCCAGAATGAATTTTATAGCTGATCAATAACCACATGTGCTTGGAAGAAGACCCTGAACTTCAGATGAGATCCCAGACCCAGCTGATACCTCAATTGCAGCCTTATAAGACTCTGAGCAAAGGGACTAGCTAAGCTCTAGCTAGTTGTTATTGCATGGGAACTGTTAGATAATAAATGCATGTTGTTTTAAGTCACTAAATTTGCGTTCATTTGTTATATACCTTAGAAAACAAATCCAGCTCTGTACTGACCTGAGGCCTGAACAACTTCACACACCTGAGAGAGGGTGCTTAGGACTTGACCACTCTCTTTGTGGTATGGCCAGAGCTGGTGGCAGCTCAAAAAGTAGCAGGAGCCAGGGAGGCACATCGCCAACTATCATTGGGTCACTGAAAAATGACAAATACACGAAAGGCATATTTTTAGAGTAAGAAAATCAACATACGCTCTAAATGGCATATATAAATTCAAAATTGTAATTTTCCAGTAAATTGTAGACATAAATGATGTATATTTCTTACCTGGGATCTGATGGATGTAGGCCTGTTGATTCATAGAGTCCCAGAGGAGAGGCGAAGAGAAACACAGGTCAAAAATCACAGCCATCAGTGTTGACCAATGACTAACCCGTGAAAATGTTGGAGCTATGTTCATTTTTTCTTGTTGTAGAGGATACAGTTGAAGGTGTTCTGAATTCTGCCTTTCTTGTATTTTTACCTTAGCACCTGATTCTGCCTTACCTGTATTTTACCTTAGTAAAGGAGAAATGGGGATTGCATGATCTTGCAATTGTCATGGGCTCCTGAAACTTCTCTTGGATCTGGGACTTAAGATTAACATTGGGTTGGCAGATGTGATTTTCTGTTTATAAGATGGATTTAGTAAGTTGAGCCAAACCATCTGGGGTATCTTAGCATTCCTAAAGAGAAATCCTACATTTTTCTATTTTTAAGAGCAAGTGAAACTGGAGTATGTATATCTATTTTTGGTCAAGATATGTAAAGGTATAAGCACTGGGGTGAAAAACTGACCTAAAACAAGATTCATTTTTGGAACTAGGAAATCTACTAACTTTATCAAACACAGGGACTGCAATATTTTAAGTTTTTATTATGAAACATTTCAAACATAATAGAGAGAATAATATAATAAACCTGATTAACTGATCGCCCAACTTCAACAGTCATCAACTCATGGTCAATCTTGCTTCATCTACCTTGTTTCCCCGAAAATAATACCTAACCGGACAATCAGCGCTAATGCGTCTTTTGGAGCAAAGATTAATATAAGACCCGGTCTTACATTATATTATTATCTAACATAATACAATGTAAGACCAGGTCTCATATTATAGTAAAATAAGACTGGGACTTATATTAATTTTTGCTCCAAAAGACGCATTAGAGCTGATGGCCCGGCTAGGTCTTAATTTCAGGGAAACAGGATATCTCCCTCCCATTTTTCCTCCCCTATCCTGGATGAAATAATCTAGTTTTACAACAAAAGAAGATACAAAAAGTGGCATCTAGTTTTTTGGTCCATTCTGCCGAACTTGACCATGACCTCAAGGTACACATGCTTGCACTTGGCTCCTACCGTGTTTCCCCGAAAATAAGACCTAGCTGGACAATCAGCTCTAATGCGTCTTTTGGAGCAAAAATTAATATAAGACCCGGTCTTATTTTACTATAAGACCAGATCTTATAATATCATATCATATCATCATATCATATCATATCATATCATATCATATCATATCATATCATATCATACCAGGTCTTATATTAATTTTTGCTCTAAAAGACGCATTAAAGCTGGTGGTCCAGCTAGGTCTTATTTTCGGGGAAACACGGTAGACCAACCAATAGGCTCATGCACAGACTTGAGAGGAGCCAATCCCTTTGGAAATCAGAAAAAATTACCTCCTCCATTACAGTTTCTTCTTGTTTTCTGAGTCATCTTAGGCACCAGTTTTAGAAGAGGAACTTCTAGAAGAGGAGGATAATGTTCCCAGCCAGGATTAAGTATACCCAATAAAGATGTTACATGGGAAAGAGAACACCCTCATTTTTAAAATTTTTTCTACAAGCACCCTCATGAGCTCCTTAATGCCTAGTCAGTTCTCCTGTCAGAGTTTTGTCTAGGGCCAACTGAAAGGAAATAATCAACCACATTCCTTATCATAGAGTCACAGCTGAAATGTGCAGGAAAGGGACATTAATTCTATCTTTGCCTTTGGGTAAGCCCTCGAGATAAGAAACACTCCTCATTTTGAAAGAATCCAATAGGGAAACTCCAGGATATATTGCAACACTTAGTCACTCTCAGAAAATTCTGTCCCTTATCGCCAAGTTTATTTACTCTATTTCATCAATTTCCTTTTGATCTGGTCCTTACATTTTTTAGAGAAATACCATACACTTGCAGAAGAAACTTTTCATAGACTTGATAAACACCACATCCTGCTCAGGCTTTTGTAATATCTTTCCTAACCTTTATTTAGGGATTGTTGGTTTCATAAATCAACTATCCAGCCATCCTTATAATCGGTCTCTTTGGATCTTCTCCATATGTCTCCATCCCTTTTAAGGTGTCAAACCCTAAACTGAGAAAGATACTCCAGAAGGAACTGAGAATACAGACATAATAAAAAGCTATGTTCTTTCATTTAAGACTTGTGGGTTATCACTGTCTATGATGATTAGCATATTTTTAAAAAGTTGGACAATGTAAATGCCATGGAAAAGAGGAAGAAGGTGGTATCTGACAGGGTGTAAAGTGCTTATCTTGGTTCTCTTTGAGAGCATTTTAAAAAATAAGTCCGCCTAGCTTCCAAATATTTAGGGGCATGGACAGATAGACTGCAGGAACTCCTTTGTTTACTACCTGCATCATTAGATCTTAGAATCCTCTAGCACAGGGGTTGGCACACCTTTTCTGTCAGGGACCAGGTAATAAATATTTAGAGTTTGTGGGCTCTCTGGTCCCTGTTGCAGCTACTTCTGCTGCTGCACCCTGAAGTGGCTACGAACAATATGTAAATGACCGGGCCTGGCTGCTTCAATCTAATTTTATTTATGGACACTGAACTTTACAGTTTGTAAGTTTCATGTGTCGTGAAATTCTCGTTTAGATTTTTTTTCAACCATTTACAAAAATATGTGAAAACAATCCTTATCTCACAAGCCATACAAAAACAGATGGGTGGCTTAGATTTGGTTTGTGGGTTGTAGTTCGCCTATCCCCGATTCACCATCTTTTTCCAATGAGCTCCAGTGAAAAGAAAGGATGAGATAATTAGAGATAAGCTATAGCTCTTAAATTATCTCACAGAAACAACATTTTAGAAAAGGAATGGCAAGTTAATATTCTTTACCTTGAGTTTATTATCTATGAAGGGACCCTAAAAGATTTGTAGGGAATTTTAACACGACAGAGCTGGGTGAGACGTAGAGCATCTTTGCCTGATCAGGGATCCCATCCCATGAGGTCCAGGGTCCTGTTATATAAATATTGACTGTATTTTGAGGATCCCAAATCAAGGGTCATATTTTGATAAAAATTTGTCAGATTTGTAAATTTATTTACATGAAATATCATAAAATTATAAACATTAAATATCATTAATTACGTAATTTATCATTTCATGAAAAGAGTTGGGAATTCTCTGGAAGTTTTAGGAGATATGGTATTTATGAGGAGATTCATTAAAGTGTAACTTATTAACAGATCTTTCCCTGAGTATGTGTGAGCCAGGATTAACCCTGTATTACTACTGCTCAGAAACTGGCCTCACTCGTCTGAAGTTGAACCTTGCACTTTTTTTTTTTTTTTTTTTTTTTTTTTTTGTGGACAAAGAATTTGAAATTTCGTTGGCAGCTGTGTGTATTATTTCCTTCCTGGTTCATTGATGATTTACTGAGGGCCTTTTACGGCTTTAAAATATGACTGAGAATAATAGTACATGACATGCTTTAAATAAGCTTGTATCATTTAATCTCTCAATTTGCAGTTCAGAGCAAACCATAAAGCCATTTTGTTCTTGGAAAAGTAATCGACTTTGACTGACTGGAGCTGACTGATACCGCGTACTAATTTTGTAAATGTTGAGGCTGAATAGTGAATTCCTAGATGGGTCTTTGAAAATAAATTGAATTGCGGTAGGGACTTTTCTCACAATTAATCATAGTCTCAGAACAATAAGATTATGTTAGGCAAAATCTATACAAATTTTAATTGTGTAGAAGTTAGGTTGGAATGAATAATCTTTCAATTATGGGGGAAATAATAATCTCATGGTTAGAAACCTACATATTTGGGTATCGCATAATACTTCCAGGTTCCAGAAGTTGAGACAATACATCTAATAAGGGATTAATATCCAAAAGTATAAAGAACTCATACAATTTAATGCCCAAAAAATAAGCAATCCAATTAAAACATGGGCAGAGGACCTGAACAGACATTTCTCCAAAGAGGACATACAGATGGCCAATAGACATATAGAAAGATAATCAGCATCATTAATCATCATATAAATGCAAATTAAAACCACAATGGGATATCAGTTCACAATGTCAGAATGGCCATCATCAACAAATCAATAAACAAGTGTTGATAAGGATGTGGAGAAAAGCGACCCCTCATGTACGGTTGGGATTGCAAATTGGTGTAGCTACTATGGAAAACAGTACGGAGTTTCCTCAGAATACTAAAAATAGAACTATCTTATGACCCAGCAATTCCACTTCTGTACTGAAACACTGAGTTGTGTTAAACAATGAGTCATATTAAATATTGAGTCATATTAGAGAGCTGCCTAGCACTGATGCCATGTGCCAAGTGAAGAAGTGAAGTAACAGTGTGGGTTGTGCACCCTGTGGAGGGCCTTTGGAGCCAGCATCTGGGCTGACTGCTAATACCATGAGGACCACTGCTTTGCTTTTGGGGAGAACCACATCACAGACAATAGGTAGTTTCCTATCGCCTTCTATTTTTTTAAAGTTTATTGGGGTGACAATTAGTAGTAAAGTTACATAGGTTTCAGATGTATAATTCTGTAATATATCATCTATATATCACATTGTGTGTTCACCAGCCAGAGTCAGTTTTCTTTCTATCACCATATATTTGTCTATGAGTTTTTGTTTCTTCATTTGTTTGTCTTTTTCTTTTGTTGTTTACCGTGGAAATATAACGGCTGTATGCGATGTCAGAGGGGTAGTAGAGGGGGGTATGTGGGGTTATCACTGTGTAAGGGATATAAATGATAAATGTCTAACTATTACATTGTTTTGTACTCCTATCGCCTTCTCATCTTGCTCTCCAGGCACATAAGGAAGAGGAGGCTCTACACCCTGGTCTTAAGAAAACACATCATGGAAAATTACTATTCATGGACTGGAGTATGAGAAAAAGGTTCCAGTTCAGCATAGTTTCCAGCATTTCCACCTGCACACCAAGTTAGTCACTTCTCTGTGATACTTTACCTTGGTATGTATTTCGTACAGGAGAAGGTCCATGGCTCCAACAATCACAAGGTCAAACAATGTCAGAGCTTAGCAAAGAGAAAAACACAATTCTTTTCCTTAGTAGTTAATAGTGTAGCAGAAACTGGACATCTCAGAGAGGAAGACTTGGGGATGACTCCTTCTTTAGAGTTTTAGGATACCACAAGTTCTTGATATCACACATGTTAGGGACTTATTTAAGCTTCTTGTTTTTCGTGCTCTATCTTCACTGCTCATTAATAGCTGGAATGGAAAGAAAACAAACTCCAGTATGACAAGTTTCAGGAAGGAAAGTGTGCTAAAATTGAACTTCTAGGAGTCCATTTGTCTATGAGTGTCATTAATTAAACCTAACCTTGACTCCTGACACCACAGGTTTAATTGTATTATTATTCTTAATCTGTAACCAACGTTCCCACCCCCCACTTCCTGCCTTCCTCCCTCCCTCCCTTCCGTCCATCCTTCCTTTGTCAATGATGCACATGATCATCATTAATGGCTTTTTTTTATTTTTTATTTTTTAAATTTATTGGGGTGACAATTGTTAGTAAAATTACATAGATTTCAGGTGTACAATTCTGTATTACATCATCTATAAATCCCATTGTGTGTTCACCACCCAGAGTCAGTTCTCCTTCCATCACCATATATTTGATCCCCCTTACCCTCATCTACCACCCCCCACCCCCCTTTCCCTCTGGTAACCACTACATTAATGACTTTTAAACTTCATAAGCAAAAAGTGCTAGAATAGTAACAAGCCTTTCGATTGTGTCAGGGAACTCTGACAACTGCGAGGTAACTTTTAGCCCCACTTTCTTATGCCATCTTTACCTATTTGCAATAGCTATCATGGAGTAGATTGTTCAAAATATGTTTCTTCTTTTTTTATTTTTATTAAATTTATTGAGGTGACAATTGTTAGTAAAATTACATAGATTTCAGGTGTAGAATTCTGTATTACATCATCTATAAATCCCATTGTGTGTTCATCACCCAGAGTCAGTTCTCCTTCCATCACCATATATTCGATCCCCCTTACCCTCATCTCCCACCCCCCACCCCCCACCCCCCTTACCCTCTGGCAACCACCAAACCATTGTCTGTGTCTATGAGTTTCTGTTGAGAATGTAATGCTGAGCGAAATAAGTCAGACAGAAAAAGCAGAGAACCATGTGATTTCACTGATATGTGGTATATAAACCAAAAGCAACAAAAGAACAAGACAAACAAAAGAACAAGACAAAATATGTTTCAAAGTGTGCTGATAAATGACGAATATTAAAAAATAGCAGAAGTACTGCAGTAGAAGTATACAGCTAAGGTTTGGTGAGCACAGAAGGCAGCAATTATTATGCTTTATGGGTGTAGCAAGGACTTCACAGATAAGGGCACCTGAATCTGACCTGGAAGGAAGAATAGGATGCAAGCCGATGTGGTTGTGACTGAGAGTGGATGCTGGGGAGAGGAGGATCTTCTAGTCCTGTGATTTTCAATTTTTTTTTTTTTTTTTTTTTACCAAGCTCTCTTTACAATCTTGAAAATAATGGAGGACCTCAAAGAGCTTTTATTTATGTGTGTTCCATCTACCGATAAGCAAAACATTAGAAATTAGAGTAAAACATTTTGGTTTAAAATTTTTTTCTTTGTTAATTCAGTTAAAAACAATAGCAAAGACATTGCATGTTGTCATAAAGAATATGTTTTATGAAAAACAAATTTGTTTTCCAAAACCAAAAATATAGTGAGAAGGGTTGCACTGATTTACACTGTGGCAAGTCTCTTTACTGTCTGGCATTAAAGCAGACAACTATATTTTCACATCTGCTTCTGTATTCAATCTATTGTGATGTCACATGTGATGAAGCCTTTGGAAAACTCCATTGTATATGGATGAATGAATGAGAGTGAGAGAGGCAGACAACACCGTAATATTATAATTAAATAGCTTTGGTGTTTTAAACCATCTGAAAGGTTCTTAAGCCACCTTCAAAGGACACCCAGGGTCCCCAGACCAGACTTTGAGAACAGATGTTCTAGGTGGAAGGAATAGAATGAGCAGACTACCAGAGACTTTTCTTAAAATGCACTACCAAAACCTCGTAAGTATAACACACACACACACACACACAAACAAACACACACAAATTACGGACCAATATCTCTGATGAATACAGATGTAAAAAATCCTAAACAAAATTCTAGCATATCAAATTCAACAATGCATTAAAAAGATTATATATCACAATCAACTGGGGTTCATTCTAGGGGCACAAGGATGGTTCAACATATGCACATCGATCAATGTGATTCACCACATAAACAAAGTAAAATATAAAAATCATATGATTATATCAATAAATGCAGAAAAATAATTTCACAAGATACAACATCCATTTATGATTAAAACACTTAAAAATGGGTATAGAAGAAAAATACCTTAATATTATAAAGGACATACATGACATACCCTCAGCTAATATAATTAATGGTGAAAAACTGAAGCCTTTCCCTCTATGTTCAGGAGCAAGACAGAGATACCTCCTGTCACCACTGTTATTCAACATAGTACTGGAAGTCCTAGCCAGAGCAATCAGGCAAGAGAAATAAATAAAAAGCATCTGATTGGGAGTGAAGAAGTTAAATTGTCACTTTTTGCAGATGACATGATTCTTTATATAAAAAACCCTGAAGACTCCACCAAAAAGCTATTAGAAACAATAAACAAATATAGTAAAGTTGCCAGTTACAAATTCAACACACAAAAACCATTGCATTCCTGTATAATAACAATGAAATTTCAGAAAGACAAATGAAAAAAACAATTCTTTTTTCAATTGTAACAAAAAGAATAAAATACCTAGGAATAAACTTAACAAAGGATGAGAAAGACCTATATACTGAAAACTATAACACATTTTTAAAAAGCATTGAAGACATAAAGAAACAAAAAAAATTTGGTGTTCATGGATTGGAAGAATCAACTAAGTTAAAATGGCCATATTACCCAAAGCAATATACAGATTTAGTGCAATCCACATCAAAATCTCAATGACATTTTTTTAAAAGAAATAGAACAAAAATTTATGAGATTCGTATTACAAAAGACCCCGAATAGCCAAAGCACTCCTAAGAAAAAAGAATAAGGCTGGCGGTATCACAGTGCCTGACTTCAGCTTGTACTACAGGGCAACAATAATCAAAACAGCATGGTATTGGCAGAGAAACAGATACACAGGCCAATGGAATAGAATTAAAAACCCAGAAATAAACCCAAATGAATATGGACGGATAATTTCTGACAAAGGAGCCAAAACAATAAAATGGAGAAAAGAAAGCCTCTTCAATAAATGGTGTTGAGAAAATTTAAAACCACGTGCAAAAGAATTAAACTACACTTCTATCTGTTACCATATACCAAATTAACTCCAAATGGATTAAAGCATAGGTACTAAACTCAGGGACTTTTGTTCAAAGAGGATTTTATGAATTTGACCTTAAAAGCAGGGGAAGTAAAAGCTGAAATAAATGAATGAGACTGTATCAAACTAAAAAGCTTCTGCACAGCGAAAGAAACCATCAACAAAACAAAGAGACAAACAACCGAATGGGAGAAGATATTTGCAAACAACACTTCCAATAAGGAGCTAATATCCAAGATGAGGGTAAGGGGGATCGAATACATGGTGATGGAAGGAGAACTGACTCTGGGTGATGAACACACAATGGGATTTATAGATGATGTAATACAGAATTGTACACCTGAAATCTATGTAATTTTACTAACAATTGTCACCCCAATAAATTAAAAAAAAAAAAAAAATAGGCAGAGGACCTGAACAGGTCCTCTTTCTCCCAAGAAGAAATACAAACAGCCAACAGATATATGAAAAAGTGCTCAACTTCACTAGTTATTAGGGAAATGCAAATAAAAATCACAATGAGATATCACATCATACCAGTTAGAATGGCTATCATCAACAAGACAAATAGTAACAAGTGTTGGAGAGACTATGGAGAAAAAGGAACCCTCATACACTGTTGGTGGGAATGCAGACTGGTGCAGCCACTATGGAAAACAGTATGGATGTTCCTCAAAAAATAAAAATAGAATTACCATATGACCCAGCAACCACTCTCCTGGGTATCTACTCAAAAAACATGAAAACATTTATCTGTAATGCTATATGTGCTCCTATGTTCATTGAGCATTATTTATGGTGGCCAAGACATGGCAACAATCAAAGTGTCCTTCAATAGATGAATGGATAAAGAAGTTGTGGTATATATACACAATGGACTACTACTCTGCCATAAGAAAAGATAAAATACTATCATTTGCGGCAACATGGATGGATCTTGAGATTATTATGCAAAGTGAAAAGTCAAGAACCATATGACTTCACTCATATATGGGATATAAAAGTGAAGGCAACAAAGGAACAAGACAAATAAATAAACAAAAGCTCATAGACATAGGCAATAGTTAGTGGTTACTAGAGGCTAAGGGGGAGGGAGGGTAGTAGAAGAGGGTAAAGGGGGTCAAAATATGGTGATGGAAGGAGAATTGACTGGGTGGTGAGCATACAATGTGATATATAGATGATGTATTATAGAATTGTACACTTGAAGCCTATGTTTTTTTACTAACCGTTGTCACTCCAATAAATTTATTTTTTAAAAATGTACTTCCTGTGGTTTTCCCCTAAATTTGCCCTCTAAATTTCCTGAGGGAGCTAGCACACACCCATGTCCTTGGCTGGCCTTTGAGTTGTCAAATGCCTGTGTTGCATAGACCTCTCTCCTGAGCCCTCACCTTGTGGTCTACTGCCCATGGCCACTTGCGCTAGGATGTCCCTGGGTGCCTCAGCATTTCTAAAGCTGGCCTTCTCTATGCACATCTCATTTCCTATAGTCCATATTTTGTCTAACACAGACAACGAAAGTCATCCTAGCTTTTTCTTTATCATCAATTAGTCTCTTGATCCTGAGTCTCTTGATTCTATCAACTTAACACTGCACCATGTCCAACTCTACCCTTTGTTTCAGGCCCTCGGACTCTTTCCCTTGTATAACTAAATAGCCTTCAAACTGATCTTTGAATCTCTTGGTTTTACTTCCTTTCCTCTGCTCTCTTGCTGTTACAACTGGGATCTTTATAAAATATAAGCCTTGGTATGTCAGCCATCCATTTCATAATCCTTGAAAAGTTCGCTAGTGTCCCCAAGATGAAATTAAACTTTCTAAGATATCTTAGAGGAGTTTTTGTCAAAATGCCATGAGTACCAATTATGCGGATCATAGATTTAATTTAGTTGGTCATGACCAGCATCTTATGAAAACTATGGTAAACTAGAATAAGAAATATTAGAGCACATTGCAAGTAGGGCTAATCATACATATTGTTTTGTGAAACTTGTGTTACTGTTATGTGTATGTGTAACTATACATATGTGGAATGGGTCTCAGGGCAAAATGTATTTCTTACTGTGAATCACAGTCAAATAAGTTTGAAAAAATACTTTCTTAGAAACCCCCTGCCTACTTTCTGTGTTGTTAAAGACAGCTTCTCCAGGAACCAGCCAACCTTCAGACAGGTCAAACTACTTGCAGTTCTCCAGAAGCTTTGGATGCTTTTCTTCCCTGTGGCTTTCCACTTCTTCAGCTACACTTTGCTCTTCTTTACTCAGAAAATTAGGACACATCATTTGAGATTCAACTCATAGATCACCTATGAGTTGTGAAGGTTTTCTGTCTCTTCCCCTATCACTTCCTACCTTAGCTTCCCCCAGCATTATCCCCAAATTTTAACAAAGAGTGGTGCAGAATTCAAAGAACTAAAGTATACACTGTTTACTTGTTGGATGCCCTCCTTCACTGTTCACTCCTTAAAGATTAGTACAGTGTCTTTCTGTGTGGCCCAAGTGCAATCCTGACATAGAATAAAAGCTCAATCAATGCACTTGCGCTAACTGCAGTCATCAGTTATGGCCTCAAAAACTCTAGAAGGCATTTTTGATGCCTTCCTGTTTCTCATCCTTCGTACTGAATGAAACAATGCTATTTCAGGGGTGGAAGGGAGAATTTGAGCACACTCTTAATGATAGCTCCAGTAATTTTTAAACATTAGTATGCGGTATGCTACTGTGACATTTTAAAGACTCCAATGGCAACAATGAGAAAGTAAGAACACGAGGCACAGTCTAGCCTACTTACTCTCTGTCCTAGCTCCATTTAAACACCCCTCCCTCAAGGAAACTTTCCTTCATTTGCCAGACTTGATCAAATTTCTAGTTTACTGCCTCCTACTATGTTTTATTTCTAGTTGATAACAGCTTTCACATTTCCAATTTTGCATTCATTTTTGTGTTTATTTGATTAATGTCTCTCTAGAGTCATTATAAGATCTGCACTAGAATATATGTTCCATGAACTCAGGAATTGAATTTATTTTTGTTCTATTATGTGCACAATAAATTTTAAAGGAATGAATAATGAACCTAGCAGGCTGAAGACAGCAGTTAGACCAGGTGGGAGGAGGAGACAATCTGAAAGGTACAAGTATTTGACTGGTTACTTTTGTGTCAACTTAGCCGGGTCATGGTACCCAGATAGTTAGTCAATCATTATTTTAAATGTGTCTGTGAGAGTTTTTGGATGAGATTAACTTTTAATTGGTACACTGTGAGTACAGCAGATTGCCCTCCATAATATGAGTGAGCCTCATCCAATCAGTTGAGGGCCTGAATAGAACAAAAGATTTTCCTCCCCTGATCAAAAGGGAATTATTCTAGCAGATGGGTTTTGGACTTGAACTGCAATATTGGCTCTTCCTGGGTCTCCAGTCTGATGACTCACCCTGCAGATTTTGGACTTATCTGATTCCATAACTGCTTCAGTTAATTCTTTAAAATAAATCTATTCCTATATACATAGCCTGATGTTCTATTCTCTAGAGAACACTGACTAATACAACTATGAAGCTTGTGTCTGTTGTCCTGAGGCCTTGGGTTTCATCCTCTCTCTTTGACTCTCATGCTGAAGGGGTTGGTGTCTATTCAGAGGGCTGTGAGAAGAGCCATGTCAGCATGATTCACATACTAATTTATTCAACACTGTTGGGAAAAACTACTGATATATTAAAACAAGCATGGGTATAATATAAACGAGAATTCAAAATGTGTATGTATTGCAAAAACAAAAAGAGGACTTCAGAGACACATTGTAGAGGCAGCTGGCAGATTGGCTTTTGGCCAGTAGACACCCTTGAGGGTATAGATTCCTCATCTTTAGTCTCAGGCTTTTTTGTTATAATATTACAAGAAGCAGTCATGAATAGTTGAAGAGAAAGGAAGTTTTTTGTTTGTTTTTTGTTTTTGATGCATCTCAATGATATCACTCTGTAGGCAGTATGGGAAACCCACTGGTAGAGGTTGGAGGGGAGCCTGCAAAAGAGGGGCTGGTTATAGATCAGGAAAGGTATGTTGGGGTCCATGTGGAGGCAGAAGAAAATTCAACTCATTATTTAGGGGTTAACTCAGGGTCATTTTCTCTAGGAATCCTTTTCTGACTGTCTCCTGAAGGTCTGCCCTTCTTCTAGGGTCCTCAATACCTTTTGTCATGATCATAGCATCTCCCACAGTGTGTTATAGTTATTTGTTCAAGAGTGTGTAACAGTAGACTGAAAGCTTGTTGGGTGCTTATTCTGGGTCTTTTTCATCTTTAATTCCCCATGGCTAAGCCCAGAGCCGAACACAAGACAGGTCTCGGGAAATATTTGTTGCATGAAATGCAATGACTAACATTGAATTGGTGACACTAGCATTAGCTGAGATAGGGGATACAAGGAATAAAATAGATGTGAAGAAAAGATACTAAATTCACACACATCCTCTATCACTCTATTATTGTTATTATTATTAGTAGTAGTAGTATTAATTGCTTTTGGTCAAGCAATTTCTTTTCAAAGGTATCAAAAAGGTAAAGGCAAATAATGAAGATCCACTTTAAATTTAGTTAGTTCTCACATATTGGATCTTATTTAATTTTTAAAATAATATTTCCCTAGAAAATGATAATTCACTATAGTGGATTTGTAGTATATCATTTTAGTGTAAGCTGCTTAAAATGTTGTGGCTACTTAATTGAAATGTTTAGTTGCACTATCTTTATCTCTGGGCTTTCTGCAAAACTGAAGCAGAAATGTTACAAGACTGTCAAAAGAAAGGATTACATTCCAGGTTAAATAAATAAATAAATACATAGATAAATAAATATATAAGGACATATTATCTCTACTGCTATCAGCATATGTTTTCAGAGTTACCATAAGCTAAAGTTTTGAGAGGGGCATTTATTCCCTACATCTTTATTTCATTGTTTCAGTCTTGGGCATTTAATGCAGCTCGAGTTTTTGGAGGGGAGCTGTCTTCAAAGACTCCTAGCTCCAAGTTATATCAAGGAAACTCTGTGACTGGCTCCTGGACCCACTCAGATCCCAGTGGTGAGGCCTCCTGCTGTTAAAACAGGGCTTCAGATGGGCCCTCTCATAAGTCACTTCTTACTCCCAAGGTCCCTGAACTATTAACAAAACTGCCATTTGTTGAGCTCTTACTGTGTACTAGGTGTGATGCTGATCTCTCAACAGCCACTTTTCCGTTATTGTGATCTGTCACTAAACATCACTTTGGAAAAGGAAGAGGACAGTAATAAAAAAGGGCAGGAAAAAACCCTCAAATCCTTTAATAACTGCACTGTGCAATATTACTGGTGAAATAAAACAGGAATTTTCCATTGTTTCACCATATTTGAGGTCTCCATTTGGGTTCTAGGTAATGCCTCCAGCATACACAGTCTCACACACACACACACTCACACACATGTGTGCACACACGTATCCACTGACAGACATACACAGTGGTCTTGCTTAATAAGGAAAAGGAGACTTAAACTTTCCATATACCTTTCCTGACCTAACAAGGTCAATTCTCAGTATTATCCTCACTTTGAACATGATATAGCTCTAATTTAATAGCACCTTTTAAGGTTGGCATTTTATAAATACAGATTTTTAAAATTAGTATCTGTTTCTCCCAAATTTTAAATTCTGTGTGCTCCTCCCTCCTTTCTCCATTTCTCCTTCCCTCATTGCTCCTTTCTTCCTTCCTCTTTTCTTCCCTCTCTCTCTCTCTCTCCCTCCCTCTCTCGTTCCCCCCTCACCATATTATCCCCCAGCACCTAGCACATAGTACCTGGGATGAAGTGTTGGCACTTGGTACATATAAGCTGAACGTTGTCTATGATAGTGAATGAGTGTTGGCAGAGAAAAGTCTTCACATCCTCCTGCCCTTGGGGAGGGGAAGCAGTGTAACCACCTGTACACATGTACACATGTTGGGTTTTTTTCAATGTGGAGAGCAGCTGAGGTCTTTACAACAATTATTCCTTTTGATTGGATTGTTAGCATGTCATGTATATAGGTAGCTGAATTGTTGGCTTGGTATGAGCCAGTCAGCAGAGGTCTCCCGTTGTGATGGAAGACTTGGAGATAGGACGCGTTGTCTCTGGGTCCCAGGCATTGTATACACAAATTTCTGCATGATAAAATGAAGATACATGAGTGGACTTGATTTGGACCCAAATCATGCTGACAGGATCTTGCAATTATGCATATCTAATGGATACCACACTGAGAATTACCTCCCCCATTATTATGATTGCTGTTGACTAGGTTTGCCACACTTTTGTGCATGACTTTCAGTTAGCAGAAGCTAGCCCTCATATATCAAACTGCGTATGACAAGATCGAAAGAGACGTGATAGGATTTTTGTTATCTGCTGGGAGGGATTATAGACCATGTTTACTCATGTGTAAACTTTCTTTAGTTAGAAACTGTGAGTGACAGGCAGAGTACACATTTTTTTTTTTTAAATTGTTGGGCCCAATTTCCCCTCGCATATGTGGAAGCACAGAGGCAAGATACCATAAAATTGCCTAAAGCCCCATAATTGTGCGTGCGTTGGGCCAGGGGAAGGAAGATGAAGGTAAAAAGATCATTTGCTGTCTCTTTGGAGAGTAATTGCTGGGTGGTCTTATATAAATCATATTTATGGGTGTCATCAGAGCTGGAACGAGTGAAGGGGGCTCTGAGCTATGACTGGGATGACTAGGTAGGACAGTAATGGGATATTTGTAAAAATACAAAGCAGAAGTCTGTTGACTGTTGACCTCCACCACTCCCCCCAAAACAAAAAGATAAAATACACTGATAAAAATAAAAAGATAGAAATCCCCAGTAAAATTTTCTTTAATAAGATAGGAAGGGCGAATAGCAGGTTTTCATTGTAGAAATAACCTTCAAAAACCCAGATTCTTGTAAATACGGTTTCTCAATAGTACCATCAAGGAAAACACACAAGTATTTGTCTGTCATGGGCCTAAAGGGAATTGTTATAAAAACTGGGTGAATTTATTGCTTTTTTAGGGTTTATTCCCTGTGAATCTGTTGAGAACTAATTCCAGCCTTGTCAGGGCAGTGAAGTCCGCACAAGCACGAAGCGAGGAGTAACACGGCAGCCTGGAATCAGCGATATTCCATTAGAGACACATAAAGAGATCAACACAACGTGATACTTACAAATTCAAAAACAAACTCAGTAACTAAGGAAGCCCCAAATCTCAGTTGGTAATAAACCAACAAATGTTGACCACTGTCCTAAAAAAGGTAAAGGGAATAGCACTCTCTTCGGGTGAAGAAAACCTGTCCGGAGGAGCAGCTCTATTTTGAGAGTCCTGGTCACCCGTGGGGAGCTATTGGCATAGCCTGTGGGGACCTTCAGTGAGTACAAACATCACAGCCCGGCTTTGAATTTCCAGCCTTTAAAATCTGATCCCGTTAAAGGCAGAGCAGGGGCAATAAGGTTCAGCGGTAACAGAAAGGGCCGAGGATGTGGTGGTTTGTCACCTTTGTCTTGGCGTTGTTTGCTTGGAGTGAAATACAACCACCTGCAACGTGAGACGCAGGGTGGACCACTCTGAGGTCCCAGTGGAAAAATGTTGATGAAGAGGGTAGGTCTAACCCAAAGAGGCCTGAACACTAACCGCTGCGAACAAAGGAGGGGTTGCCAAGCGAGGTTCGTGGCCTCCTTTATCAGCCCATGAGAACAGCTGAAGTTTCCGTTTTCTTTCCGGCAGTTGTCAAATAGTTACAGAGACACACACATCCCCATATTATGTGGGTTTATGTATGAGAGGGTGTGGGCCAAGGGCAGGATTGGATGACTCAGAATCAGAAGGAATGATAGAAGCTGGATATGTGCTTCTTTTAAAACAAAAGTGTGTGTGTGTGTGTGTGTGTGTGTGTGTACTTGTGTATGCATGCGTGTGTGTGCATGTTCATGTGTGTGTTTTGTATTGCCATGTCTAGTGAAGTGCAGCCAACAGTGGACTCTTGATCTTAGAAGATTTAGGTTTTTTTTCTCAGTTTCATTTCTGAGTGTGAATTCAATGGCAACTTATTTAACTGTTTTCATTTCATTTTCTTTTGGTAAACTTTTGTAAAGCACAGATTGCAAACTTTTATTTGAATATAATAAAAAAATACAATACCCTCCCCTCCTTTCCCCATTATTATCCTTTTCTTTCTGAAACCCCAACCACGTGATTACTTTCCTTCCATTTAACTAAGGAAATTCAGCACTGTTGAAGACTGTTTACATTGATTCATAATTTGGGGATGAGGAAACTGTATTTCATAATCTAGCCTTCAGTTTAATTTCATCTAGCCCACAGAGCTAATGGATAAATAAAATAACTTGTACTTATCTTTCAACATTTTATAGAAGTACACTTTTCTAAATTGTTTCATGTTGAGTGATTTTTAAAATTGTGGTAAAGTATGCATAACAAGCTTTACCATCTTAACCATTTGTAAGTGTAGAATTCAGTGGCATTAAGTACGCTTGCCATGTTCTATAACCATCACTACTATCCATTTCCAGAAAATTTTCATCATCCCAAATATAAACTCTGTGTACATCATAGTCAAAAGGTTATTGCTCTGAACATTGGTGTATAAGTATGTTTGTCTTCCTTTTAGTTCTTTTGGGTATATGTGCAGAAGTGGAGTTCCTGGATCATATGGTAATTCTACGGTTAAATTTTTGAGGAATTGCCAACCTGTTTCTCACAGTGGCTGCACCATTTTATCTTCCCACCAGCAATACATCGGTGTTCCAATATGTCCACATCCTCACCTGCACTTGTTATTTTGTTCTCTTGAGAGTAGCCATCTTATGGGTGTGAAGTAGCATCTCATTGTAGTTTCGATTTGCATTTCCCTAATGGCTAGTGATGTTGAGCATCTTTTCATGTGCTGATTGGCCGTTTGTATGTCCTCTTTGGAAAATGTCTATTCAAGTTCTTTGCCCAGTTTTGAGTTGGGTTCTTTGTTTTTTTATTGTTGAGTTATAGGGATTTTTTGAATGTATTCTTAATATTAATCCCTCATTGGCTACTATATCCTTTGCAAATATTTTCTTCCATCCTGTGCGTTGTCTTTTCACTCTCTTGATGGTATCCTTTGATACATAAATGTTTTTCCTTTTGATGAGATTCACTTTGTTTTCCTTTTTTTGCCTGTGCTGTTTAAGTGATTTTTAAAAATAAGTATTCATTAGGTGCTTCGGAAGTACTGTGAGAAAACAAAACTTCCTTATCCCAGTGTGGTCGGTCAACGAGACTCAGCTGTGCAGAGCGGTCTTGAGGCTCTTGCTCCTCCTGACACTGACTTTTGTGCACTTCAGTTGACATAAATGCATTGTTGTGTCTCGGCATCTTCATCTGATACCAATAGTCAAGTGGGAAGCTTAGTTGAACAGCACAGGCCTCTATTATCATGCTGACATTTGTGTTTTTAGTAACCAGCACATCCTGGGGAAATTCTCCCAGTGATTCAGTAATTTGATTTCATAATACACTTCATTTCATTCAAAGTATGTATAAAGGTAAGAGTCATATATGCTACTTTTAGCATGTGTTAGCTATTATAAAGTTGTTTTTTCATTTGGTTATTTTTAAAATCCCACACAGTTCTTCATTTTCATTGAGGAATAATTGACATATAACATTATATTACGCATAGTCACAGGTGTACACCATAATGAGTTGATATTTGAATATATTGTGAAATGATCACTGAAGTAAGTCTAGTCAACATCCATCATTATATATAGTTAGAAAAAATTTATTTTATGATGAGAACTTTTAAGATCTACTCTCTTAGCAACTTTCAAATATACATACAGTATTATTAACTATAATCAGCATGCTATACCTTACGTCCCTGTGACTTGTTTATTTTAGGACTGGAAGTTTGTATGTTTTGACCACCTTCACCTATTTTGCTGATCCCCCATCCCCCACCTGGGGCAACCATCAATTTGTTCTCTGTATCTCTGAGCTTATTTCTGTTTTAGATTCTACCTATAAGTGACATCATCCAGTATTTGCAGTATTTGTCTTATTCTGTCTGACTTATTTCATTCAGCATAATGCCCTCAGGGTCCATCCATGTTGTTACAAATGGCAAGATTCCATTCCTTCTTTTTTATGGCTAAATTATATATATATATATATATATATATATATATATATATATATATATATATATTCCTTTATCTATCTAGCTGTTGGTGGACACTTAGGTTGTTTCCATGTCTTGGCTATTATAAGTAATGCTGCAATGAACATGGGGGTACATGTCTCTTTTCAAGTTAGTGTTTTTGTTTCTTTCAGATAAATACCCAGAAGTAGAATGGTTGGATCATATGGTAGTTTTATTTTAAGTTTTTGAGGAACGTCCATCATGTTCCATAGTGACTGCACCAATTTACATCCCCACTAACTGTGAACAAAGGTTTCCTTTTTTCCACATCCTCACCAACACTTGTTATCGCTTGTCTTTTTGATACTAGGCGTTCTAATAGGTTTGAGGTGATAGCTCATTGTAGTTTTGATTTGCATTTTCGTTATGATTAGTGATTTTGAACACCTTTTCATGTACCTGTTTGCCATCTGTGTGTCTTCTTTGGGAAAATGTCTATTCAGATCCTATGTTTATTTTTAAATTGCATTGTTTGTTTATTTTACTATTGGGTTGTATGAGTTCTTTACATACAGCAGCCCTCTCTGCCCTTATCTTTGGATCCCCAGTGGATGCCTGAAACTGTGGCTAGTACTTATATATACTCTGTTTTTTCCTATATATGCATACCTATGATAAAGTTGATTAGCCATTGAGATTAGCAAAAATAATTAATAATAAAATAGAACAATTATAATAATATACTGTAATAAATATTATGTGAATATGATCTCTCTCTCTCTCTCTCTCTCTCTCTCTCATAACAGATCTGATAAATGAGATGGATACTAAGTGACTAACAGGCAGATTGAGTATACAGTGTGGATATGGTGGACCGAGGGGGTGATTCAGACCGGGTTGAGATGGAGTGGGACAGGGCGAGATTTGATCACACTACTCATAGAAGTACATAATTTAAAACTAGTGAATTGCTTATTTCTGGAATTTTCCATTTAATCTTTTCAGACAGCAGTTGATGGAGGGTAATTGAAACCTGAAAGTGAGACTGCAGCTAGGGGGAGGACTACTATATTTTGGGTATTAACCCCTTGTCAGATATATGACTTGGAAATATTTTCTTCAATTCAGCAGGTTTCTTTTTCATTTTGCTGATGATTTTCTTTGCGGTGCAGGGAATTTTTAGTTTTATGTGGTCCCATTTATTTATTATTTTCTTTTCCTGCCTTTGCTTTTGGTGTCACACCCAAAAAATGATCAATAAGACCATTGCAAGGAGCTTACCACCTTTATTTTCTTCTAGGGGCTTTATGGTTTCAGGTCTTACATTCAAGTCTTTGATCCATTTTGAGTTATTTTTGTGTGTATGGTGTCAGATCATGGTCCAGTTTCATTCTTTTTCATCTTATCGTCCAGTGTTCCCAACACCATTTAGTGAACACACTTTCCTGTCTCCCTTGTTGTAAATTGACTGACCATACTTGTGTGGGCTTATTTGTGCATTCTATTCTATTCCATTGATCTATGTGTCTGTTTGTTCTTTTTTTTTTTTTTTTTGTCAAGTTCATACTGTTTTGATTACTGTAGCTTTGCAATACAGTTTGAAATCAGGGAGCATTATACCTCCAGCTTTGTTCTTCTTTCTCAGGATTGCTTTGGCTATTTGGGGTCTTTTGTCATTCCAGACAAATTTTAGAATTGCTTGTTCTATTTCTGTAAAAAATGCCATTGGAATTTTGATAGGGATTGCATTGAATCTGTAGATTACTTTGGGGAGTATGGACATTTTAACAATATTAATCCTTCCAATCCATGAGCATCTGATATGTTTTCATTTATTTGTATCTTCAATTTTGTTCATTAATGTCTTACAGTTTTCAGTGTTGCATGTCTTTCACCTTCTTGGTTAAATGTATCCTACCTTTTTTTCTTTTGTTCTTTCTTTCTTTTTTATTTGCAAATCTAAACTTTGTTAGGTATTCTACCAGAGAAAAAGTTTTGATTCCCACTGGCTGCCATAAACATTAGTGCTTACGTATTTTCCTGAGACAGGCAGGATTCAATTTCCACTCCCTTCCCCCAAATAAATAATATATTTTTCATACTTTAAAGTAACTAGGATTGGATTTCCTAAACTCCCACCATAAATATTCTTTGGCTCCTCCTTGCATGCTCTGAGACCTCCCAGAAACTTCAAGAAATATTTTTTTGCCTTACTTGACAAAGCAAGGACTTTGAATGAAGGTTTACCCCAGGCAGGGCCAACCTAACATTTATTACCACTGATTGAATTACCTCATAAAATGTGAACTTTGAAATACCAAGCTGCTTATATGTTTGAAAGTCTTATCAAAGGTGCGAAGGAATTCTATCTCCTTAAGATGGGCAAGGTGACAGTTTCCTAAGTTGTGCTATGGTTCTTAAGGTCAGGGGCTATGTATGCAGGTTCTTATGTACAGGTATCACCAATGAATAACAAACAGAAACTAGAACCTCCATTAAAAAAAGAACAATCTGAGACTTCATGAGTTAAATGTTAATTTATAAACCTACGGCCAAATATCTGTTTCCTTATAGCCATTAATAATTAAGTATTTTTATTGTTATGCAAATATGCTTGGATTATGTTCATGTTATATCCTGGTAAGCGAGGCTCAGCAAATCACTATGATTGTACAATAATTGTTTTTATAGCGTATGTCTTATGGGAATACAAGATTAAGTTTGGAAGTGGAAACCAAAAAACAAACAAACAGACAATAGTTTCAAACAGGCTGCGTAATACTCCTATGTAGGTTGGTGGTGGAGATTTCGAGAGCTCATCTAGATAATGTACATAAGGCTGCCAGCACAGGCCCGGTAGAGAGGATGGGGAGAGAAGAGTGAGATGAGGCTGAGAAAGGAGGCTGAGTCCAGGTCATTCAGGGCCATACATGGGGATTTGGGTTTTTGCCAGAGCAATGTGAAATCATTTCAGGATTTTTTCTGGTAAGACTGGATTCTTTGTAGAGTTGAGAGTGTGTTGGAAGGGAGGAAGACCAGGGACACCAGTGTGAAGGTTATAGCGAGTGGAGAAGAAGCCAAGGCATGTGTCCGAGAAGTATTTATGATGTAAGATCCTACATGGGTGAGGCAGAGTGAAGGGTTAGTTTCTGCTTTTCTTAACTGGGTGGATCCTGGTACCAGTTTCAAAGAGAGGCAACATTAAAATAGCATCGAGTTAGGAGAAGCTTCAGTGAATTACAAGTTCAGTTTAATCATGTTGAGTTTGAGGTGTCACACAGCATGAGGCAGATGGAGGGGCTGACCCTGAGAGAGTTCAACAATCCAGCTCATGGCTCATGGTGCAGCTGGAATGTGAGCCTGGTTCTGACTCCAAAGCTTGAGTTTCTTGTGAATGGCACTTTCCCTCTGAACTATGGGTCATAGTGCTACAAGGAAAAGAAAGCTGGACTTGAACTCACACTCTTTGATTTGAATTGAGGTTTTTCTTTGTGTGTGTGTTTTTTTCCAGTTACAAACTAGTTCAGGGTTCTTTAATTCATTTAATTTTCGGAGTCTCAGTTTTCTCATCTGTAATTTGGGACTATGCCATCTGTCCAACTTGCCTCAATGAGTTGTAAATGTTATTTGCTTTAGAAAGGTTTAAGTTTTCATGGAAAAGGCAATTTTGCAGAAAAAGCACTGAGTTTCATTCCTAAGACCTGGGTTTAAGGACTAACTGTATGGCCTCTGGGAAGTGACTTGAGCTCTCAGTGTGTGCTTTATCTCTTCTGTAAAATATAGACAATGATAATTATGAAGAACTAGTATCTGTCGTTGTGAGGTCAAATTACATAATGAATATGAAAGTGATTTAAAACTCTAACACAGAAAGTATTACCACTATCCTTATGATTATAAATTCTGAATTATTTTCATATGTCTACAGAAGATGATAAATGGTCCACAGTCTTTTATTCAGGTCCTGCTGTGAACAGTGACCTAGATTTAGAATTCTGATGATCTGAACTGGAGATGTGGTCAAACGATTTAGTGAAGTTTTCTTTGAGTAATGCAATAGGAGACTCATAGGGCCAAGACTGTGAACACATGGGTTTTACTTTATTTATTTCATGCATTACCAGGATAAATTGTATTAGACTTTTCATAGTAGCATCATGTATTTATAAAATATAAATAACATAGTATTTGTAACATAGACCCATTTTTGAGATTAAATTTGCTGGTTTTGAGCTATTTTTACTGTTTTCTTTTTGAGTTTAAAATATATAGATTTGAAATTTTGGTAAAGTTAATTGACATGGGATTATTGTGATATATGTACATATACATACATTTTGGTATATTGCTCCTGAGAAGGACTTTTTGGTTTAATTCTCCAATTTTCAGAAGATTTACTGCTTCTATTAGCTTATTTCTCACACTTTTCTTCCCAGTCTTCAATTATGTGGGGGTTCTCATCAATTATGTGGGTTTTTTCAACATTTGGGATGAAATGTTGGAAGCCTACTCTTCCAACATCTTTTGATGAGTGGGGTCTGCCTCACAAATTAAACAGGACATGGTGATTTGTTTACAGACAAAGTCAACAAATCATGTGTGTATAGCATTTGGGAGAAGAGGTGTTCCGGTTCTATCCATTTGCCTCTGTGTTTTCTTCCTCTCCTCCTCCGCATGGCTCACTGAAACCACTTTTTAGACCCCTCATTAGTTTGCTGAAATTTACATGAGAAGGTTTTTTGTTTTTTGTATTTTTCGGTCTGTGCTATAGCCTAAAGTTTTAATAATTCTCTTATTGCCAGGACATTCATTATCAATGATATTAGAGATTCAGTATAAGGTATTGATTAAAAGCACAAGCTTTAGAATCAGACAGACCTGTCTCTACCACTTACCCTGTTTCCCCGAAAATAAGACCTAGTTGGACCATCACCTCTAATGCATATTTTGGAGCAAAAAATTAATGTAAGACTCTGTCTTACATTATAATATTATATTATATTATATTATATTATATTATATTATATTATATTATATTATATTATATTATATTATATTATATTATATTATATGACCTGGTCTTATATTATAGTAAAATAAGACCAGGTCTTATATTAATTTTTTGCTCCAAAAGACGCATTAGAGCTGATGGTCCAGCTGGGTCTTACTTTCGGGGAAACACGGTACTAGCTGCCTCACCTCAGCAAGCAACTTTACTTGCCTGACAAAAATAGAACATGTTTGCATGGTCTCCAACAGCCTTTCATATAAAGGTTTTACAAGCCTGTTCCAGGCAACAAGATACTAAAGTACATGCTAACTGTCACAACAGATAAAGCCCCAAATCTTCATGGATTAACACAGTAGAATTTACTTCTCACTCATTAAAAGTTTAATTGCTGGCCTAGGTTCTGCTCCATGTAGTCAGTCATTCAGGGGCCCAGGGTGACAGAAAATTTGCCATCTTCAACATATGTTATCCAACGTTATCCTGGGCATCAGCATCCGGACAGAAGACAAGACGAGAGAGACAAAGGAAGATCATCTGGGAGATTCTTATGGGATAGGCCTGGAAATGTTGTGTACCACTTCTATATGCTTTTCCTCGGTTGCTACTCGATTAATAGCCAAGGAGACCAGGAAATATTGTCTAGCTGTGTGTCCGTCCAAAAGAAAAGAGAAATAAGTTTGGTGGACTTGGTGAACACCCCCTCAGTATGTATCTCAGTGGATTATAGAGAGATAGACATGGCACTTTTCTCAAGGTATTATATAATCTAGGGGAGAGCAAAAGATAACACATATGATGCCAGATAAAAATAATTATGTGTTAAATGATACAGCACTGACAGTAGATACTAAGGGAGGTGTGAGCAGAGATCATGGTGAGCTGGATTAACTAGGAAAGATCTTTCTGGAAGAGGTGGGATTTGACACCTGATACAAATTGTTTGTTTAAAAAAATAGTAACATTTGGACATGCGGAGAGAAGGACAAGAGTATTGGGATTCATTTGCCAGGATAAGATAAAATTTATTCTGATGATTTTTTTATATGTGTGCCTTATGTATATAAGGAGAGAAAAACTAACAAAACACTGATGGGCTGACAAATGTTTTCCTAAGCTGGTATAAATAGGTATATCCAAGTCCTACTTGATAAACATTCCCTTGCCAAACATTACTTCATGTGTCCACAAAATGCATACACTAAAACTTTGATCTGTTCATATCCCAAAGGTGTTATCGATGTGACTCCATGAGTATAAACTGCCAGTTATTTGACATGTTCACTTGGATATCTGAGAGGCATCAAAATTTGAACATGTTCAAAAATAGAGCTCTTGATTTTGTACAACTCCTAAACCTGTTCCCCATCTCAGTAAATGACACTGCCAGGCAATCAGCCGCTCAGGTCCAAAATCTAGGAGTCCCCTATATTGCTCTCTTTCTATTATGCTTCACATACAATCCATCTTTAAGTTCTTCTGCTGTACCTTTAAGACATATTCTGGATCCAATTATATCTCACCTTCTTTACAACGAAAACTTTAGTCCAAGACTCCACCAATAGGTCTTCCAGCTGTGTTTACATGAAAATAAGACCTAGCCAGACAATCAGCTCTAACGCATCTTTAGAAGCAAAAATTAATAGAAGACCCAGTATTACATTATAGTATAGTATAGTATAGTATAGTATAGTATAGTATAGTATAGTATAGTATAGTATAATATTATATTATACCCAGTCTTATATTGTATAAGACCCGGTCTTATTTTACCATATCCCAAAGGTGTTATCGATGTGACTCCATGAGTATAAACTGCCAGTTATTT
This sequence comes from Rhinolophus sinicus, assembly GCF_036562045.2. Classification (NCBI taxonomy): domain Eukaryota; kingdom Metazoa; phylum Chordata; class Mammalia; order Chiroptera; family Rhinolophidae; genus Rhinolophus; species Rhinolophus sinicus. Next base: position 72,659,226 of record NC_133755.1, on the reverse strand, counting down.
GACATGTCCACTTGGATGTCTGAGAGGCATCAAAATTTGAACATGTTCAGAAATAGAGCTCTTGATTTTGCACAACTCCTAAACCTGTTCCCCTGTCTTATATTAATTTTTACTCCAAAAGATATGTTAGAGCTGATTGTCCGGCTGGGTCTTATTTTGGGGGAAATATGGTGTTTTTACCCTGCCCCCCTACAGAGAATTTTTCATGTAGCTGCTAGAGTAAGCTGTTAAAAATTTAAATCAGATCTTTTGTTCCTCTGCTCAAATCTCTTCAATGATTTCCTATAACATTCAAAATAAAATCCAAGATTCTCACATACAAAGAACTAATCTCTTGTCATTCTCTCTCAGAGTCAATATGGTCATTGCACATAAAAAGCAACTTGGGGCTTTTGTATTTGTGGTTCTTTCCTAGTGGAACCATCTTCTCCCAGCAACTCATAGCACTTGCTTCCTCACTTCATATTCAAATATCAGCTCCTGAAATTTAAGAACCCCTATGATAACCTCTATATCCTCACCATTTTTATATTGCTTCATGGAAATGATGGCTATATAAAAAATATATATTTATTATTTGCCTCCTTTTGTCTGCCCAGGAGTCCATGAGGACAAAGGCCTTATCCATCTCTGTATTCTCAGCACTGAGAACGGTGTCTGCCAATAGCAGATACTCAACAAACATTTTTTGGTGAAGAGATAAATGGATGGTGCATTTTGGGAGAGATTCTGAGTGTTTTTAGTCCAAACTTTGAAGATTAAATTACATCACTTTCTCTCTCTAGGACTGGACTGAATGATTGTGAAACACTAATGGTCTCAGAAATGCTTAAATGCACATAAACAAGTAAAGTAATTTTAATTAATTTTATAACTCTGGCTTTTCATCATGTTGGGTCTTCCATGGCAGAGAGTACACAACTGAGTCGCAAGTCCTGTGTCCTGGCCCCTGCTCTGCTTCCAAATGTGTCTGCATGACTTAAGCTTCAGTTTCTCCAGACTCAAAGTGAGGGGTTGGTCTTCATGACCTCTTTCTAAGATTTCTACCAAATCTAATATCAACAAGATGTTTTTATTTATTTTTCACTTTTTGTTTTTTTATTTTTTATTTTGGAGTAGGGGAACAGGACTTTATTGGAGAACAGTGTGTACTTCCAGGAACTTTTTCAAAGTCAAGATGTTGTCCTTTCGATCTTAGTTGTGGAGGGCGCAGCTCAGCTCCAGGTCCAGCTGCCGCTGTTAGTTGCAAGGGGCGCAGCCCACCATCCCTTGCTGGAGTCGAACAGGCAACCTTGCAGTTGAGAGCCCGTGCTCCAACCAACTGAGCCATCTGGCACTGGCCCATGTGGGAATCTAACCGACAGCCTTTGGCGTTAGGAGCACGGAGTTCTAACCGCCTGAGCCACTGGGCCGGCCCCAACAAGATGTTTTTAAAAGGAGCAGACATGATAACATTTCATTTTAAAAATATTTAATGTAGTGTGCATAACTAGCATTCAATAAGAGAACCACTAAGAAATATTAGGTGATTTAAAATATATACAAAGGGATTTGTTACAGGATGTGGCCTTGAGCAATTGGGGAAGTGAGTTAAAAAGCCTCTGTAAGCCTGTTGCCTTTGTGACTGATACCAGACCTTGAATTCCACAGAGCAGTCAGATGGAAGGGAGATGGATGGAAAGCTGGACGCATTGAACCTGCCAGTTCTTATTGCCCCTGACCTTGATGGTTGGGTCCTTGCAGAAGCTGGCACTCTTGTCATGTACCTAAGCACACAGCAGTCCCAGGAATCAGAGCAACTGTAGGAGGATCCAGGGAGTGGTGGGGTATTTTCAATCCTGTCTGCTGCTCCATGCCAATGAGGTGAGCCCACAGATCAAGGACAATGTGTGCCAGCTCCCAGATGGCTGCCACTTCATTTCCACCTACCAGATCTTGCACAGGAAGGTTTCTCATGTCCCACCCTAAGTGGAAGTATACATGGAAGGGAATTCTGGGAAGTGTAGTCCAGCTGAGTCAAGAAACATGACAAAGCCTCCATGACGCAGATTTGTAATTTCATGAAGTAATATACTGTTTCCCCGAAAATAAGACCTAGCCGGACAATCAGCTCTAATGCATCTTTTGGAGCAAAAATTAATATAAGACCCCATCTTATGTTATTTATGTTATATTATATATATATTATATTATATTATATTGCATTGCATTGCATTGCATTGCATTGCATTGCATTGCATTGCATTGCATTGCATTATATTATATTATATTATATTATATTATATTATATTATATTATATTATATAAGACTGAGTCTTATATTATAGTAAAATAAGACTGGGTCTTATATTAATTTTTGCTCCAAAAGACACATTAAAGTTGATTGTCAGGCTAGGTCTTATTTTCAGGGAAACCGGGTAGTTTTCAATAATACATGGGAAGGAAAAATTTCCCTTCTGTGGGTCTTTGAGTTTCAGTGGTATGTTTGCACCTATCAGTGTTGTAATAATGAAACACATGAATGGGCAGAGAGAAGCAGGCTAGAGGTCTTTTAGTCCATCCCTTGCATTTTATTGATGAAAAAAATCTAAGTCCTCCTGAAGTTCCATATCTTGTCTAGGGTTACTGTCTTCCATAATTGCACCCCTGGGAATAGAACACAGAACTCTTGAACAATTCTGATTCTATTATCTCATCCCTATCCTCCAGGAACATGGGCAGGTGGTGGCGTATCCTCTCCCAGATAATATGATGAAGCTGGGAATAGCTCCTGTAACTAAGGATACACATGAACTCAGAGGACTATCTGCAAAAGAAAAGTGGCTGTGGGAGGCAGCTTCCAGCAATGCCCTTGCCCACCCTTCATCTGGCCGTATAGGGCTTGGCATTCCTGTAGCCTTGGAGAGATGGGCTGGTGATATGGCTGTCAGAGAGGGGAACACGGAACCCCTTTGTGCTCTCTGTACCCGAGGTACTGAAGACGGAGCCTGCCTGTATCTGCAGGGCCTAGAATTTTATTCCCAAACCCTAAGTTAAAACAGAGCAATGGACTTGCTGGGGACAGACTCAGGCTGGTATAAAGAGGGTCACTGTCAGTAGCTGCTATTATAATAGCAAACCAAAACCATCCTGTGTATACTGCAACAAGTCGAGAGTCTTTGAAGAAGTGTCTTGCCAATAGTTAACATGGGATGTTTTTCTTAGTTTAATGCATAAGGAGAATCTCCACAGAGCAAGTGTAATTAGTTTGTCCTCGTGTGATATTTTAATTTTATTGGTATTTATGTACCATGATCATCAATTTGACTTTCATAACTATGATCTTTTGTAAATCCCTCAGTATATAAGCACATAAGATAAAACACTAACTGACATTCATAGAATATAAAATGGCATGGGGTAGGCAGAAACTACGTGGGCTAGGCCCACTTCAGAGGTGTTCTGTCATCATACCCTGAGGCTCAGGAAATCTTCCTGGTTGAGGGAGGTTGGGTGGGTGTGAGACGCAGTAGCAGTGAGCTGGATATATTTCCTGATCTGAACTGTCAAGGAGGTGTAAAAAGTGATGGCCCTTAATGTCGCTCTGAAAGGAGGCAGTCAGCCAGAATCTCAGTGAATACAAAGAAGGGACAAATTTCTCAACAGAGCATTCTTCCTTTTAAGGAAATTCCTGAACACGAAACTCCAGTTAAATGAATTAATGCAGAACTAAACCCCTCAGATTAAGGATAAGGCCTACTCATAAATTGTCTATTCTGCAAGAAGTAGTTCTCTGGAGTCCTAATGACATTCAAAACAAAACAAACAAAACCCCACATATTTGTCAATACCTAGTTGTTAACTTTGTGCTGCATTTTCAGGTGGGATGTTGGGCACATATTAAACATCCACATTTGTTTACTAGGTTCCAATCATCACCAAGAATATACCTTGTGGGATAATTGTTGGACACAGATTGCATACTTTCTTCATGTAAAGTTAAGAGACTGATAGGAATATCTGCATAAAATCTGACATGTCAAAAAAAAAAAGAACAGCTGCATAAATGGGGGAGGGGAAGGCGAGTGGTTAGCCAAATTTGGGCAGAGTGAAGATAGACACAATCTTTAAAAAATTATAGATCTATTATTTAGAAAAAGGATTAAATTTGATTGGCAGTCTCAGGAAGTAGAGTTAGGACAATGGGGTAGAAGCTTTGAGAAGCGTTTGGGAAGGCAATGGTCAGCTCAGTGAGATGGAGCTGTATGTTCTAGCCAGAATGTCTCAAATACCCCTGAAAAAGTAGTTCATTAGTTTTGTCTACCTATGTCCCTGGAGCTGCCCTGGCTTCTGATTTGAGACCTAATTCTTCAGCTTTTATCGCAATACTGTGGGCCACTTGGTACATACACACACACACACACACACACACACACACACACACACACACGGAGCCCCCCCCCAAAAAAAAAAGCATACACATTTTAAGAAAGGAAAAAACTGTATTAAAATTTTAATACTCAATATATACCAATAACAAAAGATGAATACAAGTTATGTTTGGCCTCTGTAATTTTATATATATATGTTTGATAGGCAAATGGTGAGTTCTCCTCATAGCATAGGTATCCTGTCAGCCATGGTTCTTAGGTTGCCATCAACTGAAACAGTCTCTGAATAATTGAAAACTATAAAATATATTTATTTAAAAACTAATTTTAAGATAAAAACATTTTAAATAAATAAATACACGTGTGTGCATGAGAGCACATGCACGCACGCGCGCACACACGATGCCAAAACAAATGTATACACATTTTAAGAAAGGACATAACTGTATTAAAATTGTAATACTCAGTATATACCAATAACAAAAGAGGAATACAAGTCATCTGTACACAATCTTTTGGCACCTCCAGTATATATATAATATTGGAGTTCAGGATTCCACCTTTAGACTGAGTGTGTTATTTAGCTCAGTTTAAGATTCCAATTCTAAGTGGAAGCATCTGATTTTCTCCTAAAGTGTGGTTCACCCTGATTGTGTCATGCAAGGCAGAGAGGGCTGAGGGCCCTGCATGCAGTTGTATAGGTTGTGCACTGTGCACAGCTCAGCTTAGGGACTGTCATTCTATGTGCTGAAAGGGGCTGTTTTCCCAAATCAGAATGAATGCTGGGGGTAAAATGAACTGATAACCTGAGTCATCATTTGTCAGCAAGGAGTAGAGGCCAACCAACAAGGGGCGGTTTACTTAGGAGGCCTTTCAAGCCTGAAAGCTTCTTCCAGCTGTTAAGTTCTTTGGTCTTCTGCTAGCGCTGAGCATGGCACAAAGTGATAAACCTAGAATCTGGGTATTTTCAGTTGTTTTGTTTTCAAAGTGAGTTGAAGGTGGAAACATGCATCTTTATGTGTTGAGACCAATCAGAGTCATCAGAGATTCTTTTGTCCTACGTTGTCCTTACAATTTTCTTTCCAAATCCTCACCATGACCTAATCCACCTTTGCTTCCTGTGGCTTTGATCCTTTCTGTTGGCTCAGGGATGACATGGTAAAGTGGCACAAAAGCGCTAACTGTCCTTTCAGGCTGCACTCAATTTATTGTTTGGATGATTTTTGTAAAAATATACACAAATCTATATATATTGGAAACACTTAAACTAATTTTTACATACTTTAAGCTGCATTGTCAAGTAGTTTTTTTTTACCTGCAGTTTAGTAATTTTCCATCTTTAGGCTTATATTCCATTTTAGACCTTGTAAATTCCTACTAAGTAGAACTTGGAAGAAGTAAGGAATTCTGTTAAACTGGCAAGAACTGACAGCCATAGCTAGCTAGTCCTGTACAGTAGTTGGACAATAATTCCCCAAATGACACTCAGCAGCCCCACTCTGCTGGATAAGTGCTAGTCAAACCTGATTTTTTGTGAACTTAGACTTTCAAATACACCATTCCAGTAAAACATTTTTAGGTTTTCCTTTCCTACATTTCAGTTTTTAATGAGCAGTTGAAAACTTTACCAGATGTCTAATTCCAGCATTATACAAAGGTCTGACAATTAAGTTTGCAAACTCATCCTAGAAAAAATGCTACACACCTCATTGCTGAATATCACTACAGTCACCTTCAAAATGCTCCCCTTGGGAAGCTATACATTGACGCCAGAGCCTAGTCCACCCTTCAAAGCAATTTTGGAATTCTTTGTCTTGAATGGCCATCAGAGCTGTTGTCGGATTACCGTTGGTCTTCTGAATGTCATAAAAATGTCTTCCTTTCACTAGTCCCTGTATCTTTGAGTAAAGAAATAAGTAATTGGGGGCCAGATCAGGTGACTAAGGAGGGTGTTCCAATACAGTTATTTGTTTACTGGCTAAAAACTCCCTCACAGACAGTGCTGTGTGAGCTGGTGCATTGTCGTGATGCAAGAGCCATGAATTGTTGGCAAAAAGTTCAGGCTGTCTAACTTTTTAAAGCAGCTTTTTCAGCACTTCCAAATAGTAAACTCAGTTAACTATTTGTCCAGTTGGTACAAATTCATAATGAATAATCCCTCTGATATCAAAAAAGGTAGCAACAAGTTCGGGAACTTAATTTCAGACTTGGTATGTTGGGATATACAAACAACTACTTTTTTTTTTTCTAAGAGCTTTATTGAGATGTAATATAACTATAAAATGCATTGTACCATTCAATGACTTTTTGTAAGTTTACAGAGATGGGAAACCACCATCATAATTTAAAGAAAAATAACCCAAAAATGTTTTTTAGTTCCTGCCAGTCAAATCTTGGAATTTGTTCCTTTTGCCACAGGAGAGCAGACAAACAATGAAACATATCAAGTTACCTAAAACTCTGTTCTTCAATTAAATTCTTTTTTAAGGATCAAACCATTTTGATTATGTAATGTTCTGTAAGGCTTTGTCTTCCAGAGAACTTACAGTTAAATTAAGGATTCTCTGAATTTATATCTAATTCTTTTAAGTATATTGAGTTTTATTTTTTTTTCACTTTAGATTGGTCTGCCTCTGAAAGGACCATCTGTGGTGAGTTTTAAAGATTGTAGAACAACATTATCCCTAAGCTCACACACGCAGAGCTCATATAGTGTCTATAAAATACCCCAATGTTCATTTTTAAGACCTTTGCCCAGCATACATAGATAAAAGAATTGGCAGGGAGCCAAAGTTTTGTCTCTTGATTCAAGCAAGGTCAGAGCCAATTCACAGATCAAAGAGGAAGGGAAGAAAGAAAACTGGCTAAGGCTTTGTTTTGAACTACCCATCTCTGAATAATACTAACTTCTTCTCTTGAAGAGCACTGGCTTTCTCTGAAAGGATTTAAAAGAAATAATTAACACTATGTAGTCACACCTTACTACTGCACGCAGTACAGTTGTCTCTTGTTCTTATGTATTATTCTACCCTTGTGATCCTGAAAGAGCTTCATCTCTATTGAAGTGGGACATAAAAAAATAGATTAAGAAATCTAAAATTTTCCTTTAGGGTCTATTTGTATGTATGTGTGTCTGCATATGTACATATACAAATACATTATTATATATACAATATACATATATGCATTTTTTTGGTACAGATATACTTATTTATGAAAAAAAGACTATTATGGAGCAAGGAAAAGAGTGAGAATTACAGCATTCAGGACAGTGGGGAGTCAGAGAAATAATAGAGTACAAAATTAGATGGAATGATTCTTAAGATACAGGTTTTCAATATTCATTTTATTATAATGCTTCATAATCTATATGCCCTAATCTCATCTCTCTCCGTCTCTCATTTCTATCTATGTCTATCTCTATGTCTATCTCTATGTCTATCTCTATGTCTATGTCTGTCTCTGTCTCTGTCTCTGTCTGTCTCTATCTCTATCTCTATCTCTATCATCTCTATCTCTATCTCTATCTCTATCTCTATCTCTATCTCTATCTCTGTCATCTCTATCTCTATATGTCATCTCTATCATCTATCTCTCTTTCTCCAGATACATTCATGGTTCATTACATATTAAAGCATTAGAAAACATATATTCTCAATTGACAACAAAAAACAGTGATCAAATTCTACCATTTCTGATAAAAATTCTTAGTGAACTTTAAAAAAGGGAATTCCCTTAACCTCACAAAGACTATCAGAAAACTGCAGGAATCATATTTAATGATGAAACACAAGAGTCCTTCCCACTAGAGCCTGGAATAGGAATAGCTGCCCACTGTCACCATTCTAATGGAAGGTACAACAGGAAAGAAAAATATATAGAAAATAATAATGCTGGGGGAAAAATGGCATCATTTGCAGACAATATATGGTCTGCGTAGAAGTTGGTAAGGGAAATAATAAAATTTTTCACCAAGATGGTTGTTCAAAAATCAATATACAAAAACCAAAAGTTTTTAGTAATCAATATAAAATATGATTAAAAAACACATGCATTTCACATAGAAGCAAGAAAATCTGTATAAAAACTTTCTTGAAAGACCAAAATTAAGGTTATTGATTTAGAGACAGTTTGTTTATTCTACAAATATTTATTTAGCTCATAATATATGCAAGATGTTTTCCTGTATAATAAAGATAATGCAGGAAAAATAATTCTTGCAATAGGAGAGTAACAGAAATTACAGAAAAAATTTTATAAAATAGTATATCATATGGTGATAATTATTATGGAGGAAAAGCAAGACAGTTAAAAAAGATTGGGAGTGCTGATTGTGGAGAGTGAAGGGTTGCTATTAAATTCAATGGTCATCAAAGTCTTCATCAGAGAAGTTACATTGTAACAAAAACAGTAGCTATTTAAAAGAAGAGTGTACAGGCTCAGGGAACAAAGCACAGGAGGCCTGGGGGGAAAGGAAGCATGCCTTGTCACTTGTGAGCTAAAGAGGAGTGAGCATTAGTGATGTGGAAAGTGAGGTGACAAGGACTAGGTTGGTGTAAAGGCGGTAGGCTGCTCCAAGAACTTGGCTGTCACTTTGAGATGGGTGGAAGATACTGATAGATTATGAGTAGAGGAGTGGCATGATCTAATTTGCATTTTAAGAAAACTACTCTGGCTATTACACTGAGAAAAGGCTCAACAAAGGGAATGGATGGTGGAAGCAGTGAACCTAGTTAGCAAGCCATTGCAACAATTCAGAATGTGACCAAACTTGAGGAAAGGTGGTCAGGTTACAAAAAAAAAAAAGAAAAGAAAATGAGTCAGGGATGAATCTGATGGTGTATATAGTCAGCAAATAGAAGATAAAGTTGTCATTTACTGATGCAAGACTGTGGCTTGGGTGGGGAAGTGTGGGGACAGGTGGAGCAAGTTGGAAAAACGGTATAAGAATGGCAGTTCTCCCTAAAATAATTTTTAAGTGTAATGCAATACTCACCCTAATACTAATAGAATCTTTTTATGGAACCTAGAGAGCTGACATTAAAATTTATCTGGAAAACTAAATTAAATTAGATCATTATTTCACACCAAACACACACAAGAAATATGGATGAAAAATTTCCAGCTTTATTGAGATATAATTGACATTATGTGTAAGATTACTGTGTATAATGTATTGATTTGATACTTATATATTACAAAGCAATTAGCACCATAGCATTAGCTAACACTTCCATCATATCACATAATTATAATTTCCTTTTGTGTTGAGAACATTTAGGATCTACACTCTTAGCAACCTTTAAATATGTAATATGTATTGTTAACTAAAATCGCCGTGCTGTACATTAGAGCCCCAGAATGTATGCATTTTACAACTGGGAAGTTATACTCTTTGACCAACATCTCCCCATTTCCCCTACGTCCAGTCCCTGGTAATCACTATTTTACTATGTTTCTGTGTTCAACTTTTTTAGATCCCACATGTAATTGAGATTACTTATATACAGTATTTGTCTTTGTCTGACTTATTTTACTTAGTATATTTCCCTCTAGGTCTATTTATGTTGTAGCAAACAACAGTTTCCTTCTTTTTGATGGTTAAATAGCATTCCTTTGTGTGTGTGTGTGTGTGTGTGTCTTCTTTATCCATTCATCTGTTGATAAGCACTTAGGTTGTTTCCATGCCTTGGCTATTGTGAATAATGCTGCAGTGAACTTGGGTGTTCAAATATTTCTTTGAGATATTAATTTCAATTCTTTTAGATATACCAAGAAGTGGGATTCCTGGATCACGTGGTAGTTCTATTTTTAGTGTTTTGAGAAAATTCCATAATGTTTTCCACAGTGGCTGTACTAATTTATAATCCCACCAAGAGTATACAAGGGTTCCCTTTTCTCCACATCCTCACCATCACTTGGTAGCTCTTGTCTTTACGATGACAGCCATTCTAACAGGTGTGAGGTGATATCTCATTGTGGTTTAGATTTGCATTTCCCTGATGATTAATGATGTCTATCCAGCACCTTTTCATGTACCTGTTTGCAGTTTGTGTGTCTTTGGAAAATTGTTTCTGCTGTTGGGTTGCATGAGTTCTTTATTTATTTTGGGTATTAACCTCTTATCAGATATATGATTTGGAAATATTTTCTCCTACCCTATAGGTTTCCTTTTCATTTTGCTGATTGTTTGCTTTGCTGTGCAGTTTTTAGTTTGATGTAGTCCCACTTATAAATATTTGATTTTGTTTCTTGTGCTTTGGTATTATATTCAAAAAAACTGCTGCCAAGGCCAATGTCTAGGAGCTTTTTTCTATATTTTCTTCCAGAATTTTTACAATTTCGGGTCTTATGTTTAAGCTTTTTAATCCATTTCAAGTTACTTTTTGTGAGTTCTGTCAGATTGGGGTCCAATTTCATTCTTCTGCATGTGATTATTCAGTTTTCCCAACAACATTTATTAAAGAGATTATCCTTTCCCAATGAGTTCTCTTGGCTCTCTTGTCAAATATCCATTGAGTGTATATGTGGGAATTTATTTCTGTGCTCTCAGTTCTATTCCATCAGTCTATTTGACCTAAAGTATGGTTCGAGTCCAAAACTTGTTGGTTTTGTGTATGGATCATCTATTCATTCTTAAAAGTGGGGTATTAAAGTTTCATATTATTGTGTTGTTTTCTATTTCTCCCCTCAGATCTGTTAATATTTGCTTTATGTATACAGGCACTCCAATGCTGGGTGCATATACATATTCACCATTGTTATATCTTCTTGATGAATTACCCCCCTTTATCATATAATGATTTTTTGTCTCTTGTTGTCATTGTGGCTTACAGTGTATTTTGTCTGACATAAGTATAGCTACTTGGGATCTCATTGGTTTCCACTTACATGGAATATCTTTTAACATCCTTTTACTTTTATTCTATGTGTGTTGTTAAGCTGATCTGAGCCTCTTGTAGGCAGCATATGATTAGGTCTTTTTAAAAAATACATCCAGCTGATCTATGCCTTTTGATTAGAGAATTTAATCAATTTACATTTAGAACAATGTTTTATAGGTCAACACTTACTAATGCTTTCATATCTGGATGAATTAAAGAGATAATTATAAAACCAATTGTAGAATCGAATATAAAAACATTTTTATTATCTTAACATTAAGGACATTACTAAGCAAAATTAAGAGAAAATTATTAAAAATAAAATTGCAATTAAAAAAAAAAAGGCAGAGTGGAACAAACCGTTTCACCAAAGTAGAATTGAGAAATTTAATGAAAAGCCAGTAATAATTGAGAAATTTATGAAAAGCCAGTAATTTTCACTCTTAGTATGTTTCCGCCAAAATAAGACCTAGCTAGACCATTAGCTCTAATGAGTCTTTTGGAGAAAAAATTAATATAAGACCGGGTCTTATATAACATAATGACATACATAAGATATACTGATGTTAGAGAAATAATAGTCACAATACAAAAATAAGAAATAATGAAATAAAGTAGTCCAATATGAATAAATTATACTACTGATAAATAAAAATGTGCTGTTCAATTTACAAGAAAAACATAAATTTAACAAAGTTTCAACTTCTAAATCAAAGAGGGGCTTAGTGAACTGGAATATCATATTGATGAATTTACACTATTAACTGCTCAGAGAGATAAAGAAACAAAAATATATTTAAGATGTTAAGAGGCATGGGGGCATTTTTAGAGTCTCCAGCATATGTCTAAATATTCTAAACTGACAAAACTGAGAAGTAATATGTGCAGTTAATGGCTAAACAATTTCAAGAATTAAACACAAAAGTACACTTTGCAGTTAAAACATGTCTTAGAAATGTATCTTGACAAATTAATACAAATCATAGATTTTTAGGTCTTCATCTAGATCTCTCATGGTGTAACTACAGAACACTAAGAATTAACTTCGCATGTTATTATAAAACATGAAAAACACAACAGCACCACAATCACACTAAAAAATGAACAAATCAGTTTACATAAAGACACAACATCAAAAGGTTGGAATAAAACAGTCAGAAAAATATGTATCAGACAAAAGAAACTTAAAATAAAGTTGGTTTATTAAACCAAATGAAATTTATGATAAAGGTAAATAAAATAAAAATCCATCAGAAAATAAAACAATTACAAATTAGTTATGATCGTGGGAATATAGCTTCAAATTAAACAAGTAAAACCAGATCAAATTACAAGCAGAAACTTAAAAACTCATTATCAGAATAGGAGACTTCAACCTATCTCAGAAATGGCACATCAGATAATCAGAAACATAGAAGTATATTGATGGTTTAACAACACACATTCTATTACACACATTGAAGCCTGCAAGCAACCAAAGGAAATAAAGGATATTTATTAAAAAATTACAGTAAATATCATACTTAAAGATAAAATTTCAGTTTTTTTGTGTTTGTATTGCTTTTTTTATTATTATTATTAAAGCCAGAGCAAATCAAGGCTGCTCCCTCTTTGCCTCTTAATTTAATGTTCCAAGAGAGGTATTGTGCAGTATAATAAGACAAAAGAAAAATAAAATGTTTCAAGGATGGGAAAGAAAAAAATTGATAACTTCTGTAGATAATATTATATACATAAAAATCTATAAGCAAATATTTGAAACAAATTTGAAAGTTTAACTAGGTTGTTGGATAAAGGATAAAAATATAAAATGAACAGTGTTACTATGAAACCAATTAGAAAATAGAATATTACAAATAACATTCACAATAGCAACAACAAACTACAAGGTAAACTACCTAGAAAACATCTTAAAAACAACAACAAATCACAGTGTCTTTATGGAAAAAAAAAATCAAAGAACATAAAATAAGATCTAAATAATTAGCAACATATACCTTGTTCATGAATGAGAAGATTCAATATTATAATAGTATCAATTCTCCCTTAATTAATCCATAATTCAAGTAAGTTTAAAGAAATCACAAAAGGATTATTAGTAGACCTTGAGCAATAGTTCTTAAAATTTAAGTATGAAAGCAAATTTATTTTAAATCCTAATGAAGGACAAAAGGGGAATTTTCCCTACTATTCTTTGAAATGTATTATAACACTATCATTATTAGACCAACTAGTATAGATATGCAGAATAACTATACTAACTTAGCAAAGTAGAGCATCAGGAAACATACCCAAGAATATGTGACCTTGATATACAATAGAAGAAGTATTACAATCTTTGAAAATAGATTTACCATTTAATAAGTGGTATTGCAAATTGGAAAAAAAAAGTAGAACCTTTTCCACACCACTTTACATATTTCACATAAACAAAAGATGGATTAAGTTTTAATTATTAAAAAATACTCCTTTAAAATTAGCAAGATAAAACATGGAGAAATATCTCAATGAGACACAGCACAAATCATAAGGGTAAACATTATTATATTTGACTACAAATTTTTAAAAATTTGTATAACAAAAACAGCACACACAAAGTTTCAGAGGAACATACTGAATGAAGACATAGCAGTCAAAGGATTAGTATTCAGAATTGTAAATAGATCATACAAATAAAAATAAACAATAAATTGAATAGAAATGGTCAAAGGATATAAACAGACAATTCACAAAAGAAAAATTTAGAATGACAAATTAAAAAATAACATGAAAAGATGTTCGACATTAAAAGTAGTCAAAACTCTAAGAATTTGACAGATTAAGAGGGCAAAAAGAAATCAAGAATATTAAAAAAAATTGAAGCAACACTGCTCAATCACATCCATATGAAATGTATTCTATAAATAGGATACGAGGTCTGACAATTAAGTTCATAAACTTGTTGCAACAATGTTGCTAACCTTTTTTGATATCAGAGGGACTAGTCATTATGAATTTGTACAAACGGGACAAACAGTGAACCAAGTTTGCTATTTGGAAGGGCTGAAAATGTTGCATGGAAACTTAGATGACCTGAACTTTTCACCAACAATTCATGGCTCTTGTATCACGATAATGCACCAGATCACACGGCACTGTCTGTGAGGGAGTTTTTAGCCAGTAAACAAATGACTGTATTGGAACACCCTCCCTACTCACCTGATCTGGCCCCCAATGACTTCTTTCTTTACCTCAAAATAAAGGAAATATTGAAAGGAAGACATTTTCATGACATTCAGGATATCAAGGATAATACAATGACAGCTCTGATGGCCATTCCAGAAAAAGAGTTCCAAAATTGCTCTGAAGTATGGAGTAGGTGTTGGTGTGGGTGCACAGCTTCCCAAGGGGAATACTCCGAAGGTGACTGTACTGATATTCAGCAATAAGAAATGTAGCACTTTTTCTAGGATGAGTTCAAGAACTTAATTGTCTGACCTCATATAGGAGATATAGTCACTGCTTTCTTAGGCAAACATTGGGCCATAAATGAAACTTTAATGCAGAACTTCCCAAGTGATGCTCCATGAATGGCTTGCAGATCTGCTGAGATGTAGCTCCTCTTAGTTATCCAGAAAATTGAACAATGGCTGAGGGAGTCAGTGCCCCCACCTCTGGGCAATCTCATCCATTTAACCAGTGTGTCTTATAAATATTATCATTTCTATGTATACCATTATGTTAAAAAATATTGAGACATATTGCTTTAATATTTCCAAAAAGCTGAGATTTTATACGTTATATTTTCTCACCATAAAAACAGAAATCAACAGTAAATCTGTGTAAAAAGTAAAAAGAAAACAAAAATAAAATAAGACACCTCTTCCCCTCCCCTGAACAAAGCAAAAAACAGCAAATTATAATTGCTTAGAAATTTAGAAACATACTTCTAAATAACTCCTGCATCAAAGATGTAATAAAAACTGAACAGGCCAAGTATATAAAAAAGAAACTGCTTTACATAGACACTTAGGAAATGCAGTCAATGCTAAAATCAGGAAAAATATATAATGTTAGAACCTTTGATTAAATAGAAATCTCCCTCTTGATTACGAAGGAGTGGTTGCTAGTCAGATAATCAATTTAATAGAATCATTCACTGCTGAACATAATGGGGGAAAAACAGCAATGTTCATCATTATAATATTTCATCTCACCAGGTATAGGAAAGATTTTAAAATCTTTAGCAACTAAAGCAGAAAAAAATAAGGATACTCCTTAAAGACAACACTAAGTTGAAGAATGCTTTTAAATGTTGGAAAAAAAAATGATTTTCCACGATAATTTGATACCTAGCTTAACTATCAATCAACTGAAAAAGCAGATTATAAAAATATTTTTTATATGCAAGGATTCCAAGTTTACCTCCCATGTACCCTTTCTCAGGAAAACATGGGAATTTTTCCAGCTAAACAAAAATATAATAATATTTTTTAAAAAACAAAGCAGACCAAAAAATATGGGGAACTGTGTTTAAAGAGTACAGTAATGGGGAGTAGTCAATGGACTGTTGCAGATCTTGAAAGCAACCAGTCAAGTCTACAACAGTAGAGAAGGCTAGAGAAATTCTCCTAAATAAGCTTAGATGACATATTAGATGACATGATAGAATAACAAGGATGAAATAAGTGGATAAATAGAGATTTGAAAATAAAAAAGGGACAATTATTAAATCAAAGAAAAACTGTATGACTAGGTTCTATAGTGAACAATACTTACATAGTGATAAGTGATGTAAAATTTTATTGACATAACTAAGAGTGTTAGTTAACTATATTGTAGAGAAAAAAGAGGGTATGCTGAGGATCCAAAAAATAAAATCTTTATCATATTTGAATTCAATAAAAATGCTTAAAAATTAACAATCGTGAAAGACCACAATATACTTACTACTTATAAATTTGGATGCAGCTACCAGAATAAGTAGCTAAATAGTTAAAAATGATTGACAATGGGGTTTAGTAACAGGCTAGAAAGTACATGGGCAGAACACTACTCTTGATACTGTGTTTTGGCATTATTTGATGTTCTAAACTTTAAAGGCTTATTTGATGATATGATTTTACATCACAAAAATGTTGTTACTAATCTTCATTTCCCCCAAAACTAATTGAGGCAATACCATGTTTCTCTGATAATAAGACCTAACCAGAAAATAAACCCTAGCATGATTTTTCATGATGACATCCCATGAATATAAGCCCCAATGCATCTTTTGGAGCAAAAATTAATATAAGACCCAGTCTTATTTTTGGGGAAACACAGTACTTAACATTTTAAAAACTTGTAAATAAGTAATTTTAAGCAAGTGGTCCTCAACTGGTGTATTATTGCCCTATGTCCTCCTGATTCCACACACACTGTTTAAAAATTTCTGGGGAAATTTAAAATTTTCACCATCATTGTGGTAGTACCATTGGCATTAGTGATGGTGAACAAGAAGAGAAGAATAGGTAGCAAGATTTCAACATTTAAATGTTCCACCAGACATTTTTACTTGAAATATATTGATCATGTACATTAAGGGAGGTTAATAGTTGTTCACTATTTTGGAAAAACTACACCTGCAAAAGGTAGTACCTTTTGTGGTAGAAGAATTGCAAATATACACAGCATATACACACGTATTATAGAAGCAGGACCTGCCTATTTTACATTTTCTGGTGCAGTTGTCTGTATATTTTGAAATACAGTTAATTTTTATAAAAAGATTTAAGAGCTGGACTGTAATCCTTCCTCTAGCTAGCCTAAGGGATTCTTAAGGGAAAATTGACCCTGAGTCAACATTTTTGCAATATCAACTCAAGGAGTAAATCCACTGGAGATAAATGAGGATCTTGCTGGATTGCTAATAATTGATTATAGTTGTGAGAATGTTCCTAAAACTGACAATCTTGGTTGTCAAGATTGCTTATTTTTTCACCTGTAATTTACTGTCTGCTTCATTAAATAATGGAATATGTGGACTTACCTGTCTAAGTGCTACACAGCTAGTAAGGTATTTAAACTGATAAACTTCAGGTCTGGGAGTGCTGAATGTGATTTGCACTCATGTCACAGCTCATGTCTCAAGTTCAATATATACATTGTGTTGGAACATTAGAGGTCTTGTCTCAGCATCTGAGGCCTTCATAATGCTTTGTGTCTTGTGGAGGCTCTGTGCTTCCTGTTCTACTTTGTTTTCTAAATTTAAGTATAATTGGTGCTGGATAAACCTACCGTGTAAATTTTAGTGACAATCCAACTTGAATTCCACTAATATTGTATTTTATGGTTATAAATAGTCTCAGAATAGTGAAGTATGCATAACACAATATTTGTCATAAAAGGGACAATTGGCTCTGGAAAAGTTTAAAACTGCAGCTATAGGTCATTAGACATTAATTCCCATGGAGTTTCTTGTTCTACAGATTAATTAAAAATACTAAAGTAAATAATTTATTTATAATGAGTGGATTTTTAGTCTGTAGGCATAACAATAATTATGTATAATTCTCAAATTATGCATTTGGATCCCAAAGAATGTTCTGTCATTAACAAATTATATAGAGGCATAAAAACTCAAATCAGTACGTGTACCCTTTTATTTTACACATAGAGACCTGTCTTTAAGATTATAAAATTTTAAGATGAGAACAGTAATATATGAAACTTATCTGGTCAGAAGGAAAATTTTTAATAAAAACGTAAGGAAGTAGTGGGCTGGGTAATGAAAATGGAAATGTTACATGGGATTTTCCAGAAACCTCCACCAAAGGAAATAATTCAAATGGATGAATGACACTTTTCCTGTCCTCCCTTCCCCCCACTTGATACTTCTTGATGTTTGGAAACAGTATGTGATATCTGGAGTAATAGTAAATATTTTGTGACCTTGAGGTTGGATACAGTGAGCTGGGGAGAGCGGAGCAGAAATGTAGAAGCAGCCTGATAAATTGATGAAGTTAGAAAGCTTCCTAACAGCCTTGAACTGACAGCTTTGTATTTATTTCACATAAGAAAATAAATCCTTAGGTGTTTAAGCCATTGTTATTTTAGATTTCAGTTTACACACAGCCTAATCAAATCCTAATTATTCTATAATTCCCTCCCTCATTTCCTTCCTTCTTTCTTTCCTTTATAAATGTATGAAATCCTTGCAGGACAATTCTTCCTGTCCAAAATGTTCATTGAGACATTTGGTCCACACCAAAAGGTCCTTTATATTTGGTATTGTCCACAATTACTAGACCAATAAGACATGATAGTCTTATTTTTTATGGATTCATACTGTAAACCAAAAGTATAAATAAATATATGGGCTATTTGAACCCAGGGACATTTTCTACATGTGAACAATTTGACAGAACCAAATTTGCTCATGGACATTTTTTGATAGCATCAAATTTCAAGGACCTCTTGGCATGGACCAAGTGTCTCAGTGAACATTTTGGAAAGGAACAAATATCTGCTAATAGTATAAAACCGCTTATGACAGTACATAGGTATAAGTCTGAAGAGTTAAAATAGGAGGAAAAAAGAGAGAAAGAGAATTAGAAATTAACACAAGAACCTAGAATAAAGGTTGTAAATGAAAAATGACATGGCTAGTTTAAAAATATTGTGTCTGCAGCCAAAGACTATAAAACTAGGATTAATAAGTGTATTTATGTATAGGTGAAATTGCATTTTTCGTGATGATTGTTCTGACACAGGTTACCCAAAATTTAATTCCCCCAATAACTCTTCCCAGTATTGACTAGTTATATTAGACAGAGAAAATATTTATTTTTGTATTTTGCCTAATAAGTAAGCTTTCATTGGAATGCTCTGGCTAGGTGATTTTTTAAAAATTAAAGCTTTCTGGTTTTAGATCTGAATGCAGATTCCTCTTATAATGACCTCCTCCCCACACTTGAGTTTCCATGCACCAGGAAGGGAAGGGCAAACCCAGTGCCAATGCTTTAAAAGCATAAGAACAATGGACATAAGTGATAACAATATTTAAACAATACCAAGTTATGAAATGAAAATAAGTAATTTTCACATTATTTTCAGAATCCCACTTCTACTTTCTGCAATAACCAAATTTATCTAATTTTGTGTTTGTTTTATATTCTTTTGTAGTTATTACTTTACTTAAAAATGATACATATGTGATACTGATTCTTGATTTATCAACTTTAGACAGTATCATTGGCTCTCCACTATGAAAAAAATGAAAAACCTGTGCCTTTAAATTTGTTCTTTTGGAAGCACTTTTTCTTTTTTTTGCCTTGTGGTTTGTGTTTTTTGAGCTTTGTTTAAGAAAAAAATAAATAAATTAAGAAGTTATAGACTTCCCTTAAGTCTTTCTTCTCTCCTAATATACAATGGTATCATTCTACAATTTCTTCTATTAATTTTATATTTTTCTCCTTCTCTAGGTGCTTGTTGACCTGATATCCCCTTTGTATTGTGAGATAATTGTTGGATAGGGCTACAGTATTTTTTTTCCATGTTTTCTATCACCACATACTGAATAGTATCTATTCCCATATTTGTTTTTGCACTACCACCTTCATATTTATTAGATTCAAATATTTGTATATTTATGCATATACATATGCATATGCATATGGGTCTGTCTCTGAGCTAGTCTATTCCACTGGTCTATTCTATTTTGGCCTCATTTTCTGTTCTGGCACTAGCACTGTGCTCTTATTGTAACTTTTATTACTGTGGCTTTATATTATAGTATGTCTTAATATCTAGAAAGGCAAGAGTCACTTATTTGATCTTCGTTTTCAAAACTGAATTAGCTATGTTAGCATGTGAACTTAAGCTGGAATTTTTATTTAAATTGCATTGATTTTATAGATTAATTTGATGAAAACTCACATCATGACATCTCATCTGAGAACACTGAATAGATTTTCCTTTATGTCATTAATATAATTTAAATTATTTTTCTGTGAAGCCCTAGGCCTTGACATTTAAAAATTTTGTTCCCGTTTTATAATTTTGTGGCTATTGTCACTAACATTTGTTTTTAATTATGTTTTCCAGTTGGTTGTTGCTCATAGAACAATGTTATTGATTTTTATGTAGTAACTTTTTACCTGGCAATTTGCTGAAATCACTTATAATTTTTTATAATTCAATTTTATTCCATTCTATAAAGTGACAATTTTGTCTCTTTTCTTCCTCTCTTTCACCTTTTTATTTCTTTTTCATTATTTACATTGGTTAGGCTCATTGATTTTAAGCCTTAAAGGTAATAGTAAGATAAGCTTGATCTTAAAGTATAATATATGTTTCTAAAATTTCTCTATTAGGTATGATGATTATGGTAGGTGGTGCTATAAAATATTTATTTATTTATTTATTTATTTATTTATTTAGGAAAGTTTTATCCCATTCCTAATTAATTAGATTTCTAGTTTTAAATTAAAATAAATGTTGAATTTTCTCAAAGATTATTCACATACGAGGTGAGGTGAAACAATACTGTGAATGTTTAAATAAAAAAACACACAAACTTATAGTAAAAGACACATTGCCATTAATCCCCTTCAAAGTACTCCCCCTCGCTTCCAACATATTAATCTCATCATTCTTGCCACTTTCTGAGGAAGTGCTGGACGTTGTCTTTTGTGAGTGTCTTTACTTGCTTTATCGTGGCTGTCTGGAGTCCTGAATCAATTTATTTATTTATTTATTTATTTATTTATTTATTTATTTATTTATTTATTTCCTTCTGCAAAAAAGGATTTATTCAGGAATAGACAGGATTGCAATTCAGCAGCTTCCATGTTAGTGAGCCAGGCGCAGGTTCGAGGTAAACAATGGAAAGTGAATCAATTTAAAACATTTATCTTTCATGGTCATTTTGACTTTGGAGAAGAGCCAGAAGCCACATGGTGCCAAATCTGGTGAATAAAGTGGATGAGGACACACCGTAATGTTTTTATTGGCCAGAAATTGCCATACCAGAAGCGATATGTGACATGGAGTCTTTCCGTTGTGGTGAAAACATACGATGAATGTTTCTGCCAAGTGTCATCCAATGGAAAGGCAGGGATTTTCAATATGGGAAGTGGTACTTTGAACCTTAATAAGTGTGTGACAAGTTCCAACGTGTTAGGTACAGTCGGGTGCATGCTACAGTAGAGAGAAGGTGTGTTTTAACGTGTGCCATAAATCATCCTCCATCATGACAGTGCTCCATGTCACACATTGGTTCTGGTATATGGTAATTTCTGTTAAAAACTTTACGATGTGTTCTCATCCACCTTATTCACAGGATCTTGCACCGTGTGACTTCTGGCTCTTCCCCAAAGTCAAAATGACCATGAAAGGAAAATGTTTTGAATTGATTCAGGACATCAAGGCAGCCACGAGAGTGCAACTAAAGACACTCACAAAAGAGGACTTCCAGAACTGCTTCAGAAAGCAAGAACAATGGGATAAGTTGTGCTCAAATTGAGGGGGAGTATTTTGAAGGGGATTAATGCCAATGTTTTTTACTGTAACAATTTTTTTTTATATAAACATTTACCATATTGTTTGAGCATACCTCATACTTTATGGACAATCTCTATTGCCCCTAAAAATAAAGTAATGAAAATGTCACTCCTTCACTACTTTCCACTTCGCTCATTCTTCTAGTGCTGTCATCTTCATATTATTTTTGCATTGCCAAAGTTTCTTAATCAAATTATGTTTGGTAACTAAAATTAAATCATATTTTTGCTTTTGTGGATTATAAAATTTGAAAACAAATAACCCTTAACATATTATGATTATAAAATAATATTCATTCCAGAACCAAGTTTTATGATTGAGTCCAAATATAAATGAATGTAATTTCATGTCACTAAACCCTACTCAATGTGAAGTCCCAAGGGTAAGGTAAAATTATCTTTGTATTCTTCAATTATTTAGTAGTACCAACCAATGAGTCTTGGTGCCAGTTTAGCACTAATTCTCAATTTGGGGTGCAGTGAAGATGGAAATTTTACTCAGTGCAAACAGCTCAATTGTGATACAGCACTAGTGTGAGGAGGCCCTGTAGTGTACATTGGCCCTGGGGTGAGGGGGACCCTGGGGTGAGTCCTCCCTCTGGCTAGGTAGCTCTGCTCTGCTCTACCTGCTCAGTGCCAGCCCACTCTGCTCTGCTCCTGTGAGACCTCTTCAGTGCTTCAGTTCTAGCTGGGGAAACGCAGTCTTCAGCCTTAGGAGGAAAAGGGAAGTGCACTCTGTGAGCCAGAGGGGAGCTGATTTATATAGACAGAAATCCCCACCCCTACTCCAGGATTGGTCTGTCCTCATGCAAATGAGGACTCCAAATCCTCACAGTTTGATTGGTCCAAGAGGCACTGTTCTAATTCGTCAGAATGCACCCTCTCTGATTGGTCAGTGAAGATGCTGATGAGGAAATATAGCTGCATTTGGATGGGGAAAGATTTAGTCCTATTTGAAATTCTATTCCTGGAACTCCTTCATATGGGCTGGTTCAGATGGCAGGAACACAGTGCAGGCAAGCAAGTCAGTGTGGTTTGCCTGAGAGGCCCCTGTTTAGAAATGGCTGCTAGGCTCTACTTTTAAATTTGAGCCTAGTTAACCACCACTAAGTAGCCCCTCTCAGGAGGTATCTTCTTTCTCAGGGTCCACAATAGCATGCTACGTTTTATATTTCTCCATGTTTATACAAGGCTTTTTTGCAAAGCGCTTTGTTTTTCTTGATTTTATAATTGCATTTTTAAAATTTCTCTTTAACAGGAGATACATAACATTCTTAACAAACAATAATATTATCTGTATCTGAATTGTGTTGTTTCTTTGTTTAAAGATATCCTTGAAAATACTTTTCTCACACCTCTCTGATTCAGTACTAATTTGGACACATTACTTTACCCACACCCCCACATTCAGTGTCATTCTGATATGTTTGATCATACACTTACGTTTCTTGAATTCCTCAAGATTCTTCTTTCTTAGACCATCGTTTTGTTATAATGGAATATATCTGGAATAAAATTTACTGGTAAAACATGCTTATTTTTTGCATGTCTGAAGTTGTCTTTGTTTTGTCATTAAAATCTCATTAACAGTTTCAGTTGGTGTATATGTCTAGGTTCAAAATAGTTTTCTTTAAAACTTTGGAGGTGTTACTCAATATTTTTCTAGAACTAAAGTCTGCTGAAGAAAAGTCTGATAGCATTCTCATTGTCATTCACTTGTAGAAAAGATTCATATCTTAGTGTTCATATTCTTTTTTTTATAAGGCAGCATAATATTCATACCAAAATAAAACTCCGCTGATATTCAGTTAGAGAAAGCAGCACATGAGATTTAGAAGTGACTGAGACAAAAGGTGTTTTTGTTTTTTAAACTTTATTAGTGGCAGATCATAGAGGGCAAAGTTTTCTAATGAAGTACTAAAACTATGTTTATAATATAGTTCCTTGATAGATGCAAGAATTAATGTATTTAACAATAATTGTATAGCATTTGCTATGTGCCAAACACTTTACAAATACTGTACTAACTTCTTTAATCCTCACAACAACCCTGTGGAGTAGATAATTATCTCCATTTCACAAAAGGGGAAACTGAGGCCTAGAGCGGTTAAATAAATTGCCCAAGATCACATAGCAAGGGAATGGCAGTCAGGATCTGCAACCAGGACTGTCTAGCTCTAGGGTGCATACCTTTTTCTACTACACTCCTCCACTTTGCTGCAAATGGATCATTCCCACATCAGCAGGTGTTTCAGATCCTGTTCTCAGAACCTTCAGGAGTTCTCTGCCTCAGAGGTCCTTAGAGAGAGAGATGGCCCCATGAGCCAGAAGGACACTGCTTTTTCCTGTCTGGACTGCACTGTGTTACCCAAAATATTTTGATTGTCTCAGGTTCCATCCTTAACTCTTGTAATCTCACTTCAACATAGCTGCATGTTCCAAACTGCCCCGTGGCTCCCATCAACAACCACTCAGAGTAAAAGTCAGAGTCCTTTCATGCTTCCAGAGGGCCTGCTTTGCCCCTTCTGATCTCTCCTCTCCTGATCCTCCCTCATCCCTGCATTTCTCCCTCCCCGGCTCTTTGTGCTCTCCCTCTCTGCTCACTCCTCTTTGCTCCTCAGCCCCACCAGCCTCACAGGCCACCCTGCAGTCCTGCTCCCTCCCACCTCAAGGTCCCCCCTACCCTCCTTTGATGGTCTGACCACCCACACCTCTTTCAGGCCCTGTCCAGACCTCATATTCCCCGTGGGACCATTCTCCACAGTCTTAGGGTGACCAACCCTCACAGTTTGCCCAGGACTGAGAGATTTCTTGGACTTAGCTAGGGCTTTTGATGCTTCCCTGCTCCCCCACCCCCACCCCCAGTCCATCCCCTCCCAGACCCTGGTTGTTTTCCTCTCTAATTCTCATCTCCAAATTGCGTTTTTTTTTCTGTTTCTTTGTTTATTGCCTATCTCCCTTGACCAGAGGTATAAAGCCCAATGAGAGTAGGGATGTTTGATTTGTTTATGACTGTGTCTCCAAAACATAGAATAACACCTGGCACAAGATATAAATATTTGTTGAGTTAATGATTCAAATGGGTCAAAGGATTAAAATAAATAAATAATCAAAGAAACAAATAAATAAATAAAAACCACTGCTATAGGCAACGAGGAGGCATTAAATCCTGGGGCCCTTTTCTGGGAATGTGAGAGGTCAACTGTCTAAATATACCTTTGTCCTAGAATCTTACAGATAAAAACAAATTTCCTCCGTTCTCCTTACCCATCCCCTCCCATATTGTCTCTTATTTACTTAAATTTTTTTTTAAATAACTTTAATTAAATATTTTTGCATGTATGCAAAAAGATAAGGAAACAGAAAAAAAGAGATTTAAAGATGTGGAGAGAGAAGCAAGACAGATTGGAAGAAGTTCCCCAGAACTCTGTTCCCTTGCAGAATGGGGAAGTGTCCCAAAGAGCCTGATATGTTGCTTCTGGACAGGGTCAGGTCACCTTAGGATGGTTTGGTCCCATTCCCATGGCTTGAGGAACAGACCAAGTTCCAGGAGCAGGACCGTGTGGCTTTCTCCTCACAGGAAAACACCCCTCCTTTACCTTGTGGGAGTTGTTTATGACACACACCGTTTCAACATATTTGTCTTTCTTTCTCAATCCTGAGACTTTTTCAACTCACATCCATTTTTCAGCTTCCCCATGTGTGAGATTAAAAAGTATCTTGGAAAGCAGTGTGCACATTTTTATAAAAATAACCTTTTGTTGTTTTCTTTTTGATGTCCCATTGTTAATTATTCTGGTAAATACTACCTTGCCACGGAAACAATAGTAGGAGACAGATGAATGGCTCTATGGTAGTTACTTCAGTGAATTCAGATGGAATAAAGTCTCCACTTACATTTCTGTTCCCCCCTTCCCCCAGAAGAGCTCTGCTGAAAAGATACCTTTAGATTGCTCTAAGGACTTGGCTTTTAAATAAAAGTTGGGATGTGCATGTAACCACTACAGTACAAACCATCTTATCTGTCAGATCCAAAGTCTTAGCATTCCTTTGTGTAATAAAAGAGGTCTCCATTTTAGGGCCATCCTTCCTTGCCCTTCCAGGCATGGGTCCTTTCATGGCTAGAAAAAGAGTGTGTATTGTGTGTACTAATGAGCACTTGGTCACTCAGTTGTGCACAGCAGAGGAGAAAGATTTTCCTCTTTAAATTAAACATCGATTACAAACAAAACAAACAAAACATAAAAACATGACATGGGAGTGTTCAAATGGGAAATTTTGTCATCTTCATTATTTCTTACTGCCAGGAGGAATACACTGTCATTTCTCCAACTTAATAGCATTTCACTATCAGTCACACCAGTAAAACATGTCTGGCTGAAACATAAGAAACAGCCAGAGGTGGGCACAGCTAATTGTATTTATGCCAGGTTTTGAGAATAATCAATATGCTCTTGCTTTATTATTTATGTCTGGCCCAGTATATACACACCTAACGCTCAATATTTTTCTTAGCTTGCTTTATTCGTAAAGCTCGTGGAACTCTGCAATGCCTCCTCAAAGAAGAGGAAAGATTTCTCTAAGTGATGGGGACCATTAAGCAACACTTAAACTTAAATGGATAAAACTGTCTTCTGTAACCATAGCGTTTCATTTGTTTTTTTCCTTCTTACTGTAGGCCTCTGTTCTCAGGCCACAGTTTCAGTTGGGAATTTCGGGGTCAGATTATTATTTTACTTTTCCATAGTTGAATTAATTCCCTGCTCCAAGATTTTCTCCAGTTCCTTAGTAAGGAAGGGATGGTTATTCTCTCTGTCTGGGGAGAATTACATTGAAAGATCAGGAACTGTTTCATATGAGGGCCCCTGTTTCACTCAGCGGCGGTGTCTCCCGGTGGGACCTCCACGTACCCGATGCTGATACCCACCACTGTTCTGGGTGGAGTGGCTGGAGGGAGCTCCCCCCACACAGTAGCCCCAGTTCTGTTCAATTCTAGTGCTTTTCCTAGCGTGGTTGCCCCCTCAGCAAATTCTGTCACCCACACATTCCTGTAGTGGTTCCCACTGGCCTGAGCACTTCCTGGGCCGTGGTGTTTCTCTTTGGATTCTGATCTCTTTTGTGGCAGCCAACAGCTTCTAGCACCTTTTCCTGTCCATGGCTCAAACTTGCTGAGGGGAAAACTCAGTGTTGCCTTCTTCTATGTTGGGACCAAATGAGGGAGGAGGCAAATGTTTAATCCTATAAAACCAAAGATTTATGGCTTTGGAGAGTGGACAGCTCACGCTGACTCACATCAAGATAGGTGATGTACAGAAAAACGCAGATTTTGGGTGACTCGTTTGGCTTCTGCCTACTTCTTGGGCCTTGTTTTTGTTTTTGTTTCTGAACATGAGATTAAATTTTTATTGTGGTCTGTCATGCTGTTTTGGATGGTTTGTTACACAGTGTTATTTTGGTGGTTGCTAATACATCAGACAATTTTGAAATGTTTTCTCTTTTTTGTACTTTACTTATTTTTACATTTAATATTATTTTATATTAATTTCAGGTGTACAGCAAAGTGGTTAGACATTTATATAATTCAAGAAGAGATTCCCCTGGCTAATCTAGTACCCACCTGACATTATGCATAGTTATTACCATGTTATTGATTATATTCTCTATGCTGTACTTTACATTCTCATGACTATGTTGTAACTAACAATTTGTACTTCTTAATGCTTCACCTTTTCCACCCTGCCTGCTCCCATCTATCACCCCAATAAATCTAGTACCTATCTGACACCATACAGTTATTAAATTATTGACTATATTCCTTATGCTACACCCTACATCCTCAAGACTACCGTGTAACAACAAATTTGTACTTCTTCACCCCTTCAACTGTTTCATCCACCCACCCAACCCCCTCCCATCTGGCAAACATCAAAATATTCTCTGTATCTGTGAGTTTGTTTCTGTTTTGCTTGTTTGAATAGTTTTTTCATTAGATTCCACATATAAATGAAATCACATCACATCTGTCTTTCTCTGTCTGACATACTCCACTCGAACAATACCCCCCCAGGTCCATCCATGACACCACAGATGGCAAGAACTTATTCCCATCCATGGATGAATAATATTCCATTGTATATATGTACGACCTACTCTTTATCCATTCATCCATCAATGGACACCCAGGCTGCCTCCACGTCTAGGCCATTGTAAACAATGCTGTGATGAACATATCCCCTTGAAGTAGCATTTTAGGTTTCTTTAGATAAATATCGAGGTGGGATTACTGGGTCCCTCTTTGTCTCTTGGGATAGCCTTTGTGTTAAAGTCTATTTTTTCTGGTATTGTTTGTTTATTTCCATTTTCATGAAATATATTTTTTCATCTCTTTACTTTCAGTCACTGTGTGTCTTTCAATCTGAAGTGAGTCTCTTGTAGACAGCATATGTAAGGGTCTTGTTTTCTTAGCCAGTCAGCCACCCTGTCTTTTGATTACAGCACTTAATTCATTAACTCTTGATAGATATGGAGTTATTGCCATTTTATTATTCATATTTTTGAGATATATATGTATATGTATTGATGAACTCCTTTAGCTTTTTCTTGTCTGCGAAGCTCTATCTGTCCTTTGATTCTAAATGATAGCTTTGCTGCATAGAGTAATTTTGGTTGTAGGTGTTTGCTTTTCATCATTTTGACCATTTCCTGCCAATCCCTTCTGGCCTGCAAAGTTTCTGTTGAAAAATCAACTGACAGTCTTATGGGAGCTCCCTTATAGATAACTAGCTGCTTTTCTCTTGCTGTTTGTAGGATTTTCTCTTTGTCTTTAACCTTTGGCATTTTAATCATGATGTATCTCGGTGTGGGTCTCCGTGGATTCATCTTGTTTGGGACTCTCTGTGCTTCCTGGGCTTGTATGTCTATTTCCTTCACCAGGTTAGAGAAGTTTTCAGTCATTATTTGTTCAAATATGTTTTCAATCTCTTGCTTTCTCTCTTCTCCTTCTGGTACTCCTATGATGCAAATGTTGGTATACTTGATGTTGCCCCAGAGGCCCCTTAAACTTTCCTCATTTTTTTGGATTCTTTTTTCTTTTTGCTATTCTGATTGGGTGTTTTCTGCTACCTTACCTTCTAAATTGCTGATTTGATTTTCTGCTTCATCTAATCTACTGTTGGTTCCCTCTAATGTATTCTTTATTTCAGTTATTGTTGTCTTTATTTCTGACTTGCTCTTTTTTGTTTTCTATTTCCATTTTTATGTTTCCTACCTCTTTGTTGAAGTTCTCCCTGAGGTCATTGAGCATTCTTATAACCAAGTGTTCAGAACTCTGTGTCTGGTAGATTGCTTTTCTCCATTTTGTTTAGTTATTTTTCTGGAGCTGTGTTCTGTTCCTTTATTTGAGACATATTTCTTTGTCTCCCCATTTTGGCTGCCTCCCTGTGTTTGTTTCTATGTATTAGGTAGGGCTACTATGCTGCCAGTCTTAGTAGAGTGGCCTATGTAGTAAGTGTCTTGTGGGACCCAGTGGTGTAGTCACCTTGGTCTCAGAGCCAGGTGCTTCAGGTGTGTCCCTTGTATGTGTTGTGTGTGCCTCCTGTTAGAGTTGATTTTTGGTTGCTGTTTGCACATCAATGGGAGAGATTGACCCTCAAGTTGATTGGTTGTGAGGACTGGCTGTGACTATAGTAGAGGAGCTGTTGTGATGGGGCTGAGCCTACAGAGCAGGGTTCACTTTAGTGGGGCTCTGGTGCCTGCATAGTTTGCTTTTTGGGTGTGCTGTCCTTGGAGGTGGCCAGGTGATGCTCTGGCACAGTCTGAAGCTGATCACCTAGTGTGCTAGTCCTGGGGCCTTCTGGGTGAGGACCCACTGCAGGCCAAGTTTAGGGGCAGCTTGTGCTCTGCCTGGGGCCATGTGGTATGAGCCACAAAGCCATATGCAGCTGACCACTGCTCATGCTCAGCTTGGAGGTGCTGCAAAAGTCCAATTTGTGAACTGAAGCTGGCTGCCATAATGCTGGGTTTAGGGCTGCTCAGCCAAAGGTACAGGACATGCTGAAGCCAGATACTGCTTGTTTGGCTTTTGTGAACCTTTGAGAGATTTCAGGAAAGTCAGCAACATGAGCCAAGGTAGGCTGTATATACAGAAAAGCCACTGGAAGTGGCTTGGGTGTACCTGAATGTTGAGTAGGGCATGGTCTCAGGGAATCACTAGGGTGGGGTGGAGGAACGGTGATAGTCAGTTTGATAGAGACTCAGATATGGCTTCTGTGTGTGTCTACACACAGGGAGGGGGAGGGCTTAACAAAGGAAAAAATGGTTTTGCCAGCTCCTCCCTTTGGCAGAAAGCTGCCCCTCCAGCTCTTGTCCTGAAGCCAGACAATTCAGTTTCTCCCTGTATGTTTCTGGCACCTTCTGAGCTGGTGCCCCAGGGTTGAACCTCAGAGTGAGTGAGTCTGTTAATGAGTAAGTCCATGCACAGGCACTTTAAGAGACGTGCCTGGGAGTGTGGCCACCCTCTGTCTCACCCAGCCACACTTTCCACTGGTTTTCACAGCCCAAAGTTATGGAGACCTCTCTCCCTGGCACTGGAACCCGAGGCGAGAGAACCTTGTGTGGGGCTGGGACCCTTACTCTTCTGGGGGCCCTCCACAGGAGAGATATATCTCCCAATTTTTAATGGTCACACATGGGTGTGGGACCAGTCTGTTCATATCTCTGCCCCTCCTACCAGTCGCAAGGTGACTTCTTCTACATGTCTGTAGTTGTAGGGCTTCAGTTCAGCTAGACTTCAGGCGAGTCTCAATGATGGTTATTCTGTAGTTTAGTTGTACTTGATGTGGTCCTGAGAGGAGGTGAGCACAGCATTTACCTACACCAACATCTTGACCAGAAAATCTTGGACCTTGATTTTGAACTGAATTGTAGGACCACTCATAACAAGGCACCCACTGTTTTCCCAGTAGTGATGGTAACCTGCATGGCCTACCTGGAGGTAGTGTCATGTCCTAGCCACAGATCTTCCTATCTCCTGTGTCCTGGCATAGGTGAACTCTACCTATGGGGCTGCTTGGTGGGACCTCGGGTTCTTCCCACATCCAATGTCAGATCACAGAATGACTAACAGTACAATGAATAAACAGAGGCCCATGCTCACGGATGGCCAGGCCACCTGGCTTCCCACAGCAGAAATGACACCTGAGTCGAAGCCTATGTGGTCTTTAAACTTGTCTCCCACTCTGTTCCTGACCAAATTGTGACTTTGAAACCCTAATCACGTATTGAGTTTCTGTCACTCCGTTTCCTATTCCTTGTTTCCAGCTGGTACTTATCAGTTTTAAATGCATCCTACTCTTCCCAAAACTCAGCAGTTGTGAGGAATGATAGGATTTGAATTTCATTTTGCAGCATAGACAATTGTTGCAGACCATAAACTCCACAAAAACTTTTTCAATAAGCTCTTCCTAAGTGCCAGCCACTCTTCCAAACATTCTTTATTATCTCATTTAATTATCACGGCAGCACTAGGAGATAAGAACTTTTATTACATCTATTTTACAGAGGAGAAAACTAAAGCCCAGAGAGGTTAATCAACTTGCCCAAGGCTGCCCAGACATCAGCGATATGGGAAGGGTTTTATACTGGGCAGCCTGGTTCTGGCCTCTGAAACATTACACGAAAAGGGGAATGTTGGGCTCAGGGCACATAGGATTATGTTTTCAAGGGAGTCTCCTACATAGTTCATATATTTTCTGCTCAGGCTCACACAACATTATAGTAAGTGCAACACTCCCCAAAGTGAAACATGGTGGATCCACTTAAGCAAAGAATGCCCCGCAGTATTTCTTATTTGCCATTATTGCTGGCACCTGATTTTCTTCTGGACTTGTTTTTTTCTCCCATGGGAAATATACAGCTGTTTGTGGCACCTCTCTTCTGTTGTATTCTTCCTTATTTCACTGGGAAAAACAATTTGTGTTATTTGTTAATGACAGAAATTGGTTAACTTCTCTATAGACTTCTAGCCTGAAAAATTATATTTGACCAGAAAACTAGGATACCTTTTAAAATGTCCATGGTATTTCTGGACACTTTAGAGTTGCTGTCATGCAGGGTGTCATGCAGGGTCTCTGGTCCTGCTCCCCATATAAGAACGCAGGACATGGTGAGGCCAAAAAGGAACACCCATGGAGCCATAGATAGGGGAGTCATACTGCTATAGTCTCTCTGGCACTGGGTTGGAGACACAGGAAGCAGGAGCCATACCTGCAACCTGCCGTCCACTTTTGTCTGCCAGCCAACCAACCCCACTTGCTAGCTGCAATCCGCCATGCTAACTGCAATCTGTGCTTGCTAGTTCAGCCACCATCTTCTTGCTAGCCCTCATTTTCTGCTAGCGTAGCCACGGCAATTATATTAGTGGCCAATGGCTCACTGGTTACAGCTAGCCACAGCTGATGGCCATCCAATCACAGTTGATGGCCATTTACTACCTGAACCAACACCTTTCCACCATAGCCCGGAAATTACACTCCTGGCTCTCTTCCCACAGTTGCCTTACAGTTTGCCTTGTTTTGTGGGTCACTTGTTTCTATTTTCCTTTTAGGACCTACCGTGTTTCACCAAAAATAAGACCTAGTCAGACTATCAGCTCTAAAGAGTCTTTTGGAGCAAAAATTAATATAAGACCCGGTCTTATTTTAATATAAGACCAGATCTATATAATATGATATAATATGATATAATATAATATAATATAATATAATATAATATAATATAATATAATATAATGTAATGTAATATAATATAAAAGTCTTATATTAATTTTTGCTCCAAAAGACTCATTAGAGCTGATGGTCCGACTAGGTCTTATTTTCAGGGAAACATTGTAGTAAGTTAGTTCATTAAAGATACTGTTAAAAAAGAAAATATGTAAGATGCTTTCTGTTTGTAGAAAGTAGCAATGTCCCGAAACCATTTATGATGTTAATTAAAAGTGTACTGATAACTGGTTGATATATCTGACTAGGGTGGCTTTTGTGATATTTAAATTAAATTTGCTTAGTTTTCAATAATTATGTAATAATAAGATATTATGTTGTTCTTTTGATTTTTGACCTAACATTAATATTTTTATAGATTCTTTTTTTACTCTAGACTCTCAAACAGAATTGCTTATCAAGATTTTAATTAGTTTCAACTAAGGAGCAGACTGCTGATATAATTGCAATCTCCTCTTTACCATCCCCATCTTTTCAACTTCAATCAGTACATACAGCTGGATTTCTGTAATATTTGTGACACTGAAAGTCAACTTTCTCTCTTAGCTGCTGAGATGTGCTGCTACTTTCTTGTGTTATACTCATGCGGGCCCACAGCAAAGTAACAGCCCTAGGTGTTGGGTACATCAAAGGACTCCCAGGTTGCTAGGAATTTTGAGAGTGGCTGTACCCTGGGTGCTGGACTGAGGGAATTCTGTTATCTCCACATAGAGGATCTACCTCAACACCTCCCTCAGACCGTCAGACACATTTCCATTTTCTTGTGATTTTTTTCCCCCCCGCAGAGATCTTGTTCTTTCTTGCACATTGGCCTTGATTAGAAGCATCTCAGCCACTAGGCACGTTTTAAATAACATTTAAATAGGCAACTTCTCAGCTCACATACAAAATTGTGAATGCAAAAAGATACATAGCTATTATTTGACTTGGGTGCTGGTTACCCAAAAATGTTAACTTCATCATAATTCATCAATCTGTACACTTATGATTCGTGCACTTTTCTGTATTAATGTTACACGTTAACAGATGTGTTTGCAAAAGAAATACAAGAAATGTTATGCAATGTTAACTTGCAGCATCCACATATATTTACTGGGGAAGGAGTAAGAGTGTGAGGATCTTACTTGGTAAAAATGTTCAAATGTCTATTTACATACAGATATGACAAATAAATTTTTCCTTTTGTTGTCCTCTGACTCTGCAATTGCTCAAGTTGACCCCAGGACTGATCCTGATGCCCCCAAATTCTGAGCATGGTCAGTATAAGTGAATTCAAAATCTATCCCTTTAAACTATAATTCGCTATTCAAGCTAGAACTTGAACTTGTAACGTTTAAAAGACAAAATGCCATTGTGAATGTTGCTTCAAAATAAAAGGAAAGTGTCTAAACAAAACTTTGAGATTTCTACCAGTGCTTGTGAGATATAATGATGGAGTTAACTTATGCTGAGCAGGTTATATTCTTTCAAGTTTCAGTTTTGAATGAAAACCAATGGATTTAGGTAAAAAGAGAGTGGCTGGATTCCTGAGCTATTATTAAAAAAAAAAAAAAAAAGAAAAAGAAAACTGGAATAAAGGCAGAGAAAATTCTAGGGAGTTGCCCTTGCTGGATCTTTGATAAAAAATAATATTAAAAAAAGATAAGAGACTTGGCATCCAAAGAAATAAACATTATAATCTCAACAGATCTGAGATAAGAAATAAGCATTTTCTTTCTTGGCTTTGGGTAAAGTTAAGTTGCAAGGAGAAAATCATAATGGAAATTGAATCTTTTGATCTTTTGTTCTCTTTTCCTCTTTCATTTCATTCTATTTTTTTCTACCTTCCTCTTTCTTCTCCTTTTCAAAAAAGACTATTGAAATTATGGAACTCACGTGAGTTATTAGCTATGATGAATTCATGAACTAATTAATAACTTTGCCCTATCTGATGGGATCTGCTCTGTTGGACAATTAAGTTAGGTGACATTAGCTAAAGGAGAGAAAATGAAAAATGACCTGGTGAGCTGTGAGATCATCATGCTGCTAAAACTGCCCGGGAGAACTTATGATGTTGGAGATCTGTGGTGTCCTCTGCCTGTCCGCTGCTTGCACTTAGGTGTCCTGATTCATATACCAACCGACAGGGATTCCCTCCTATGCACAGGCCTCTCGTACCTGCCTTCCTTCAAAAAAACACATCACGAAAAGTAAATTTGTGGCTTGTTGATTCTAGTTTCTGAGTTTGTTTAGAAATTTCTCCCTGTTTGGGGATTTTCTGTACAAATGGTGAAGTATCAAGACCAGGGCATTATTTACAATGACTGAGGATATCACTTGTCTTCTTACTATCGCTCTTCAAAAGAAATAGGGTTCAATGGCCAGGAACCATGACTGTGGGATGCGGGTCAGCTCAGTGATTTTGGGAAGTTGGTTAAGCAGTATAAGACCTTATATGCTCATCTGTAAACATAAAGACAATGAGTGCTTCTTTCCTAAGGTTGTTGTGACACATGTAAACTGCGTAGCCTGGCACATTGCAAGTGATCAACGAGTGTGTTGTTACTATGATCAGATGCTGCCGCTCAACTCCACTTAGATCATGAATCCCTTTCAGCTTAGAGAAAGACCAAGGTTAAAATGAATGATACTGCATGTTTCCGGTTTCTATACATTGATAGACTCTGTTCCTGTATACATTTTGCTTCTGGGTATGCCTTACCTCCTTCAATTCTTTGCTCAAATGTCACCTTCATAGTGAAGCCTGCACTGACTGTTTTATTTACAATTTAAGTCCTACTCCCCCCATTCTGGTTTGGCCTCTCTGCCATATCCTGCTTTACTTTTCTTGATGGCTTTTATCATTTTTTTAAAGACACCATAAAACTTACTTGTTAGGCTATTACATATCTTGTAACATTGGAATGTGAGCTCCATGAAGCTGGGGATATTTATTGTTTTACTGCTGAATCCCTAGTGCACTGAAAGACTAGCTGACAAGTAGTAGGAGCTCAGTAACTTTTGCTGAATGAATGAAAGAAAGAATGCATGTCTCTATGACAAGGTCTCATTATGTAGTAAAGCTAAGACACTTAGGAAATGATGAAAACATTTGCCCACCTCAGCTGGGCAGAATTTGGGTTCTAGAGAAAATCCAAACTCAAATCCTGTCTCTTCTGCGAACCTTGTGACCTGGAGCAGATTACTTAACCTCACTGAGCCTCAGTTATGCCATCTATAAAATGGGGACAGTAAGACCCACCAACAAGTATGCTAGGATTAAATGAAAAAATAGATTTGAAAGTGCTTGGCATAAAAAGGTACTAAAAATTCAAATTTTTACCGTTTTATCCTCAAGATGTCAATATACCTTAAATCAAAATGCCAAAAATTCTTATGAAAACTCTAGTACTGGGGCAGTCCTCATGAAACCTAAAAGCTTTCCCATTAATCAGATCTTTGGCCGTGTGTGTGTGTGTGTTTGTGTGTGTGTGTGTGTGTGTGTGTGTGTGTGTGTATGTGGGGGGAGGGGTGTTGAATGAAATAAAACTGCAGTGGGCTGAATGGTACCCCAAAGATGTCCCTGCCAACTGTGAATATGTTACATTATATGACCAAAGGGGCTTTGCAGAAGTCATTAAAGCATGGACTTGAAAATAGGGAGATTATTCTGTGTTAATTATCCAGATGCGCCCAGTCCTAATAACCCGAACCCTTAAAAGCAGAGAATGTTCTCTGACTGGAACCAGAGAGAAGATTCAAGTGTGGGAGGAACTGGGCCCGCCCCATGGAAAGCGCAAGAAGGAACACAGCCATTCTCCAGGAACAAATACAGGGCCCTGCCTGGCATGCAGCAAGGAAAAGGGACTTCAGTCCTATAACCTCAAGGGAATGAATGTGGCCAACAGCCTGCTTCAGCCTGGGAGTGGATTCTTGCCTCCACTGCTGAATGCAGCCCTGCTGACACCTTGATTTCAGCCTTGTGGGGCCCTAAGCAGAGGAGGGAGGTGAAGCCAGCCAGACTGTTGAGCTATAGAAACTGTCAGATAATACATTTGTGTTGTGTTAAGCTGCTAACTGTGGGGCAATTTGTTATGGCAGCAATAGAAATCTAATAGGAATACCAATGCAGTACACTTCAAATGAGTGAATTTTATGGTATGTAAATGATTCCCCAATAAAGCTGTTAAAAATTGTCAATGTGACTAAAATGCAAGGTGTTAGTGAACTAGAAATCGGTAAATGAGAATGCCATAGAGGTGAACAGTCCTTCCCAGGAAAGGGTTTCTTTGTTTACTAAGATAGGCTGAGGGGATTTAAGTTCTAATATCTCCAATGGAGCTCCATGTATTTCCTTACACACAGCGTCCTGGACAGAGCATCTGCATACTTACACATGGAGAAATGCATGAACAGGAAAACAAGCTTCATTATGGAATAGCACCAAAGAACTATCTCACATTTATGAGTCAAGGTCGAAAAACTTAAGGCTGTGGAAGAGAAAAAAAATCAGAATAAGTATAGTAGCTTTCAGGTAATAAAAAGAAAATATAAAAGTTTATTCAATTGTTCCCCTGATGTGAGAAATGCTTGTCTGACTATTCAGAGCTGGAGACTCTGAAAGGGGCTGGTATAGCATGACTGTCAGGGGTAGTGTCTTCTCTAGGTGGTTCCCAGAGCCACTTGCCATATGTTATTTTGAATTAAGACTCAGCAAGACGTTGCTTGGATCCGAAAATATAGGCTTGCACAGTGATGAAAAGAAAGATTTAACTGCTATGGGGGAGAGAGTAAGCTATTCTTTTAGTGCCTTTTATCTGCAGAGTTTTATGTTTCCTATTTCAGAAAGGGTCAGTGGCTAATTTTGACTTTTTGTATGATTATTTCAGGTGAAGTCAAAGAGCCATTTTTGTTGCAGCCAAGTCTACACTGTTTTTTCCCTCCAGAAAAGGATGGAAAGGGTGTTATGAAATTTTAGAACTTAATGTCTTAGACATTACGATTATTTCTGTGCCATCAGGAAAATGTCTCTTTTTTCTCACTCACCTGTAACCTGTGTCATTTATG
The DNA here is from genome assembly GCF_036562045.2 of Rhinolophus sinicus. Lineage (NCBI taxonomy): Eukaryota > Metazoa > Chordata > Mammalia > Chiroptera > Rhinolophidae > Rhinolophus > Rhinolophus sinicus. Next base: position 72,621,625 of record NC_133755.1, on the reverse strand, counting down.
TTGACATATAAATTTGGTGCAAATTTTTCTGCACAACTTTCTATCACTTCTTTCTCCACCGTAGAACTGGGATGGCTCTGACACCATAGTTCTTCCAATATGAACGCACTGTCTTAGTTTCCTGGTTGTATTTAAACCCTTTTACACTGAAGTCTGTTTGGAATAATTTAACTGTCAGCTGGTTTTTGATTCATTGTTCTAAATACATGATTTTTAAAAGAGAGCAATAGCTTTCATTATAAGATTTGACTTTTATTCAAGAGTGACCATAAAAACCAAACAAGCTAAGAACAATATATGTCAAGCTATCGCTATACTGTCAGTGTTCTACTGGCGATGTATTAGAAATATTACTTTTCCGGTTTTAGATGCTTTACTGTAAATATCACAGGTTTAGAGAGACATATAGACAGGGGTTAGAATTCTCGTTCTGCCCACTTAATAACGGACTGTTTCTTAACAGGGTAATTAGTCCCTCCAAGTCCAGGTTTCTTGATCTGTGCATGGAGATTCACGCGAATGCAAATGAGGTAAGGCCTAAAGTACTTAAGAACTTCCCTAGGTTGTTCCCATGCCGCAGTCATTGAAAGCCCATCATAACCTGGCCTAAGCTGTACATACATTTAAGTTGAATCATCTATTATTATAATATGCATTCTCTTATCCTTCGCCCTTGTATTTTTTAGGACAGATTTAAATGTATTTTTTAAAATTATGTACTGTAAAATTGACTGTTTTTTTTTTTTTTTGTATGTGTGCAGTTCTTTGAGTTTTAATGCACAGAGAGATTTGTGTAATTATAATTACATCATCCAAACAAATTCCCTCATGCCGACATTTCGAAGTCAAACTCTCTCCCACCTCATCCCCTGGCAAACTCTGATCTGTTCTCAGTCAGTTCCTATAGTTTTTTTTTTTTGCTTTTTGTAGTTTTGTCTTTTTGAGAATGTAATATAGATGGAATCATACTGCATGCAATCTTTTGAGACTGACTTCTTTTATTCAGTATAATTTCTTCGATGTTCATTTGTGTCATTGAGTGTATCAGCTGTATCCCTTTTTATTGCCTACTTCATCAATGGATCATACTGTTTATTCTTTTACCTCTTGAAGGATGTTTCATTGGCCACAGGAGTTTGTATTAGATGGATTGGTACTGAATATGCCCTTTCTTTTTTCCCCTCTAGATCTTTGCTTACAGTAGTTTCAGAACCAAACTTCCTGTTCTGTCTCTATTTCTACCTTTTCTATGGCTATCTTCCAAGGCCCTTGTACTTAGAATCACACAGTGAGAAAGGGAGAAAAATTAGTTCTCTTCCCATAACCTTCACTGATCATTTTCTGAACGGTCCTAATCAGAATTGGTAACCTTTCTTTTCTTGCTTTGTTCATGACTCTATTATGTAAGTCAGTTTTAAGTATACCTGCTACACCCAGTGTAATACCAGGTCTCTGATGTACAGGTTTTGTGTATCATGTCATTCAGTACAGCTTTCAGCAGGTTTTGTGTACAAATGGAATTAAACTAAATATAGCTATGAAAAGGGTTGAGTTTATAAAAATCATGAAATAACAGGAGCCCTTCTTTTTGCTTCCTAATCTATTCATACCTATTTCCCCGACTTTTCCTGCAGTGTTTAGAGGCCCCACCATATCTTGCTCAAAGATAATTTACACTAAATTACAAATAACTGATGGCTTAAAATGTTACCCTGGTGTATTCATAATTTTAAAGAAAACAAGGTCCTCTGGTATAGGGATGACTATATGAAGTTTGAATTTCTTATGCTATTCAGAGTGTGAGAGGAGGTTATAGGGAAATGAAATGGATCTTTGAGCATTGTTACAATCACACTATGCAAGAGTTTACCTACATCACCTTCATATGAGTCTAGGGTTACATGTGTGCTGTTTTGTGGTCTTAAATTAGATTTTATAATCATGGCAGAAAATGTGGTATTCTAGCCAATATGATGTGAGTGCTAGGCCTGACTGAATGTTCCTACTGGGTTTGGAGCAGGACATGGGTGAAGAAATCCTCACCATAAGGAATGAACTCTTGATGAAGTTCTGGAATTTGTGTTCTGGAGTATTTTAGTGAAAAAGCAGGAGGTGGACAATGAGTTCTACAGATGAAGGCCAGTTTCTTAAAGTTTTCATACATTGCCTGATGAAGCAGGGATCTTATGTTAATCTTGGTTTATTTTAAATGGGTCCAGTTAAAACAGATAATATACATGGTAGGTGTTCAGCACTACATGTCCCCAAATTTCTAAGCCAATTTAGAAGTGTGCTATATTTCATATTGACCTTGGGGGGTCAGTAGGTCAATAATAGCAGTGTCCCTTGTATTTATCTTCTGGCTTGGCTCTTCAATCACCCATGCCTTCATTCAAATACACACTTCTTCATTTAAAAAGAACACGAAGCAGACACATTACAGTAGATCAATACAGTTTATTAAATAAATTCATGTGAGACTTCACTGTTCTGAAGACTAGGCCTTTACATCATGACCATTAATTCTGATTTGGAAACTTTGTTTGTGACCTTGGATAACTAAGCAGACCCTTTTCTGCATAACGTCTGCATGTAGGTTCTACAAAAGAGCTACTGGCATATTCTAAGCCTTCCCAATTCATTCTGCTGGCAATTTCCTTTGCCTCCTCAAATATGCACATATGTACTCTACAGCCTTATAAATGTCTTTGGCTTGTTCCAGGTGCTTCAAGGCTAGTCAATGATGCTTGCCCTGTTCTACTTAAAGAAAAGTGAATCCTCTGATCCTTTTTTTCTGTAGTGTTTGTGGTGTTACAGATCTCAGAAGTGTTGGAATTGATGAGAAAACAAAAGAGCATTTACTCAGCACCCGATGTGTGCCAGGTACTGAGCTAGAAATATCACGCCTGCTATCTATTTCATGCTTACAATAGACGAAAATGTAAGTGCATTTCATTTTACAGACAAGGAGACAGATGCCCCAAAAAGGCGATTCTCATAACTGATAAGTATAATACAAAATCAGGATTTGGATTTAGAGCTCTTTGATTACAATAATGAGACTCTGTCTTTGGACGTTCTGGGGTGGGGTTTGCTTGTTGGGGCAGGCATGCTGTAAATAAGGCATATGTGGAATGTCACTGAGATTGTGTCTTCATCACAGAGCATTTCCTTTTTTGGGATATCTGCAACACGTGGGAGTGGTGTCTGGCAGGAGTGCCAGCCTACTAAGCCTCAATTTACCCCCATACATGACTTTCCTGTTGCTCCCTTACTCAGCTCATCCTCACGTACACTCTGTCACTATTAGGTTGCTAATTCCTGTGTATAATTTCACTTATTTTCCTAAGCATTAATATGGCAAGTCACAGGAAGGATGATGGTTCCAGGTCTTCGCTGACAGTGGCCAAATGAAGAAAAGCCTGGGCTGGACGAAGTTTATGGACGGTCACATTAGAGCAAGGGCTTGAATTCAGTCCTTGCACCATTAGTCAAGAGCTCCATTTACTCCTTTATTATGTATTTTTCAAATAATTCTTTTTCTCCATAGATACAGAGAACATTTTGATGGTTGCCAGTTGGGAGGGGGTTAGAGGGTGGGTGAAGAAGAAGGCATTAAGAAGTACAGATTGGTACCTTATCACATATTGATTATTAGTGTGATTAAGTGTGTAGGAAGGAGAGTAAGAAATAACTAGGAGCAAATTAATTGATGTGATCCTGTTTATAGCTTCCATAAATGATCTGTTTCTTGCTGCAGTCTATTTACTTGTGTGTGAGAGCTGGCCTTGTTCATAGTGTGCACATATTACGCAGAGTTTAATTTCCTAAGATGGGCCAAATCTCAGAAAAAATTACTTTCCTATAGATGGGCAGTTCTTGGCAAGATGCAGGGCCTGCTTTAAGACAAAAAATAGTTTCCTCCCTGATGTTATTAATAACATGATTTTAAGTAAGGAATATATAGAAATTCATTGGGCCTAGGTCTTCACCTAAAATACATTTTAGAAATTCCACATATGATGTACTTGGAGGATCCCATTACATATTAAAGTCTTTGAGAAAAGCTGCAGTAAAGGAAATTAGTTAGCTTCCTTAACATGACTTTCCCAAATTTGTCTGATGTGTAACTTTTCTACAAGGAAGTCTAATTGACATCTTGAAAGAACACTGCAGGTGAGACTTTGGAAAACACCTTGTGAGGTATGTATATCTATATATATCTATATATATCTATATATAGATGGATATATATATATATATATATATATATATATATATATATATATATTCCTTGCTTTTGTGTGGCCTGGGAGAATTTCTTAAAGGGTGATGGTGAAGCAGAGGAAGCAATTCAGTGTCTTCGGAGTCAGTCAAATTTCAGGACCCAGGATCTCTTCCTCAGTGAGAAAACCAACATATAGTTAACATCAAATTCTTTTCCAACTTAGATGCTCATAACATTCTTCCTATTGAAAAAATTATAGGACTTTGGAAGCAGGTGTCAATAACTCGAAGTCTCAGGCATTGAACTTCTAGATGGAGGAAGAGGCTCGGGAAAAACTACCTCCTAGGCTGCACATTACCTGTATTCACAGTACCAACCATTTTTATAGAATTGCTTTGGAAGCATGGCAGAGGGAGAACCTTCAAGTTTCAAAAGGAAATTAATTATGAATGGCCTAGTATTGCTCATATGAAATACACAAAATATGTCAATTAGAAAATACACATTTATTGCATTGCTTTCTTTTAATATAAGTTTATTTTAATATAACAGTTTACATAGGGCTTTTATAGGTGAACTTATGATTTTAGTCTCCCAACATTCCCCCCCCCCCCCAATAATGGCTTTTTGGAATTATAGGCATTTTCATTATCACTATTTTTGAAACAGGAAAACTACCACTACTACATATTCACTTCTTTATATGTTCATTTGGCAGAAGAGCCCTGTGGATGGTGGTATAGAAGAGCCCCTGCTGTCTCTAACATGGGCAATGTGAAAAGGAGGCACATGGCACTGGCTTCCACTCCTGCCTAGCTTACCAATCTATCCTTCTGTCCGTCTATCTATCCCTCCCTCCCTCCCTCCCTCCCTCCCTCCTTCCCTCCCTCCCTCCCTCCCTCCCTCATTCTGCCTGTACGATGAAGCCTTGGACAGAGCCTGGTGTGGAATTTGTCATCACTTGTCTTGGTCAGACTCAAGTTTTCTTTTTTAACACAGGAAACAATTTCATTGAACATATTAATAGTGGAGACAAGATTGAAAAGAAGCTGTTCAAACTGGTCTAACCAGGGAATAAACTTTTCAAGTGTATCAAGTCCTCCTGATATGAATGCAGATTTCTCCTAACTGAAACTCAAATAAGAAAACACCAAAACATGAAGTGCTGACGGACTTCTTACACTGAGCTGCATGCAATCACTTGGCGTTATAACAGAACGGAAGAGACAAGAAAGGATAAATATGGCATACATTCTTACTTAAATAGTTTTATATGATGTTGGACAACTTAAAACATTTTTTTGAAACTGAAATATGCATGAATATGTTACGGAGCACAGTGACAAGTCCACCAGTTACAGTAGCGCACGTGCTCATGCGTCGGCTTTCAGCTCCGCGCTCCTTGGCCTAGGCCCTAGAGCACCCGGTGAAGTCCAGTCTCTTGAGCTCTTCCGAGATGCGGGTGCACTCAGCAGCAGTGTGAGAGAAGTGAGGGGGCACCCATACGCGTATTTCTCTGCTCCTCTCCCCTTTTCCCTTTTCTCCCAGCCTGGGCTCGATGGGCTTGAACCTTCAAGGAGGTCCACCCCTGGGATGCACGGACCGACTGAAGAGACTCGTCCAGCCTGGTCCAACGGGCAGTGCTGGGCCTCCCAAGCTGTGCAGCCTGACATCGTCAGTGTGTGTCCCTGCAGGGAGAACCACAGTTTTCCTGTTTCATTTCCTCTGCGGTTCTTGCCCTTATTTCCATTCTCCAATATCTGTTCCTTCCTTCTAGTCAACCTCATGCAACCTCGCAGCTCTTCAAATCATTCTAGCTTCCCTCATCCGCCACTCCCAACGGTAAAGTTTTCCCGCTTAATCCAGACACCAGCCTCAGGTTCCGAATGAGCCCTGGTTCGGCATTTATTTTACTATTTGACTAATGTAATCTCTCTTTTTAGGGGAATTTATATCTTTAAAAGGGCTTTGTTAAATTGATCTTTATTTGGTAAAAATGTGTAGGAGTAAATTTTTTAACAGATGAGGCTTCAGATAGTCTGACAGTAACTTTGTGTCTATTTTGGTACAATCCTCACCCCAGCTTTTCAAGACTTCTTAGAAGTAAATTACATGGGGGAGTCCTGCTGTGACTGAGTCAGCAGATGGCTCAACTGGCATGTGGATGTAAACCTCTTCTTCACCTTCCTGAGAATTTAATTAATTAATTAATTAATTAATTAATTAATTTGTTGCTTCAGAAATATTACTCAGCTTTTACTACAATCTTAGACACTGGAGAGTTAAAGGGACATAAGAATCTGACCTTGTCCTTGAGAAGCCCATCATCAGGAAAGCGAGATACTCGCTACATCTCTGTTATAGTCCTCATGAAATTGGGAGTAACATAGTTGCAAGCAGTACCCCTGACTTAAAGCAGCCAGGGAGGTCATTTAGTGGGTTTGGGAGGAAGATGTCAGGGTGCCTGTGGCCCCGACAAATGGGTTCTCTGGTTTCAGGGCTGCCCCAATCAGGATGCGATTTTTTCAGAAAAGAGCGTGGAGGACGAGCCCTTGTGTGTCTGCTGCTTGCGAGAGCTCTCCGAATCAGACTCAGACAGAGGTGTTACTGCTTATAAAGCACATAGAATAGAGCCAGGTTGATTATTATCATCATTACAGATGCTCAGTTTCGCTCATCTCTTTATGAGGAAAACTGAGTTGACCACAAACCCCAACAGATACCATTGAGATGCTCTTACAATCACCAGATTTTTTATGGGAGAGTATCTTCCTTCTATTAATAAATAATAACGTATTGATTTCTAACTCAGAGAGGGCTATTTTTATTTTTGTAAGTCCTGGTGCAGGTGTTACACACAGAGTTGCATTAGCTGTGTTGGTTTGACTGTTTCCCTCAACGTAAGGATATCAGATGAGCGTTATCCTTAGAGAGAAGGTTCTTCATTGGGATTATTTCTGTTCAGATGTGCTTCAGGCTGCACCAGATCAGAAGTTCTTTCCAGTTATTCTGGGGAGAGCAGAGAAAATAACGGGAAAGTTCTGAAAAGGCTTAAGTGGGGGAGAAGGTTTTTAACTGGACACAGAAGCAGGTGTCTTCCGGGGATAAAGTAACCACTCAGAGGCTGAGGCGGCCATTTGGAGCCAGATAGAGCTGGCGTTGTGTCCCTGTCATTGACCTTTGTCAAGTCATTAACTTCCAAGAGCCTCCGTTTCCTCTCCTGCCAAACAGACAGTTCTACCGACTTGACAGTCTTGTTTACAGATTAAACAAGGTCATACGTCTAAAGTATTCTTGGCACACAGTGAGGGCGCAGAAACAGGCGTATTTCATTATCAGATGGGGGGGCATCTCGTCATCGCAGGACCACCCTGCATGGAGGCTGGAATGGCTGGAGATGGGGGGGGGGTATAAAAAGCTGAAGCTGTGATGCTGGAGGAGACCACAGTGCGAATAACCTCAGAGGCCAGGTGAGGAATTCCCTTGGTCGAGAGCAAGGGCTGGAATAAACAGCACATCTTCACAAGCAAAAATCAGGAAGCCAGGAACCTAGAGAATGTCATATGTTTTGCCAGCTTTAATTTGAACCCATATATTATATGCTGAGTAGACTCTAATCTTATTTATTTATTAAACAAGCCCAGTAGGACTGCACATTGTCAGGAGTTAGCTGAAGATTTCCTTTGTATTTAATACCAAAAGTCTTGCTTTCTTTTAAAATACTTGATAATTTAGACTTTGTGTTAATTTCTCTCAATTAGATTTAATTAGTGTTTCTTCACTGTGCCATTTGTAATGTTTTCTAAGCTTGGCAAGGTGATAAATTGCTTTGGTTTACTATTTTATCCCAAGGCTATTTGTAAAGGAAAAGCAAGTACCCTTTTAATGAATTAAGGTCCCCTAATAAGGGCAACGATCTAAACAAACCATTAAATAGAGAAGAGAAGTGTCAGTGCAGTCACAGTCTCCTAGGTTTCTTTAATTTAATGAACATTGGTTTACAGAGTTTGTAATTTTAATCTAAAAACATATATGTATATATGAATATAAGTGGTTTATAGTAAACATATATAAAAATACATGTATCATGCCTCCATTATCCACAATTTAATGATTATCTATCAGACTCAAGAAGAGGCTGAGAGCTGAGTGCAGAAATGAATGAAATGCATTCTCTTTCTTGCACAGCTTCACAATTCAATGGAAAGACCGCTCACACCATATGGATCTGAATACAAGCTGCTCCTGCAGTGCAGTTTAGGAATATAAACAAAATGCTAGGGGGATAAGGGGGAAATAATGTTAAATTTCCAAGCCGTAGATGGTGAAAGTGAAAGTTGGTGGTCAGAGCCTTACTTATGAAGCCTACTTGGGGAAGGTCAGGTTTGAGTCGGTCGGAAAAGATTGGTACGTTGGTATTCTCCAAGTAATTATTGAAGGAAAGTTTGGTTTTTATTTTTCTACATTTTCTTAATTACCTAGAATTTGCTATAACCATCTTTCTTAATTAATAAGTAGCAATGTACCCTTAGTAGAAAATTAGAAAACAAAGCATGAAGAAGCACTATAAAATGACCTCAAGGCAAATATAGATATTCTATAAATGTAAATTACTGAGTGTTATTGTTTTTTTCTGGATTCAGCTGGGCTTAGTTTTCACATGTCCATCTTAAGCAATGACTATGTGTCCAGGGGTGTGACAAACTACCTCTGTTAACAGTTGTTAGTGAATTTTTATAGCAATTGCATCAGATTCTAAGTAATTACTTTGTAAATGTAAGTGTAGAATTTCTTCAGTGTGTCTGAATATTGTTAGATGCTTTGCAACACTGTGGTGAGCAGAAAAACAGCCACATTCTCATCCCTGGCACCTATAAATGTGTGACCTCACTTGGTACGGTGATTTTGCAGATGTGATAAAGTTAAGGATCTGAGATAAGGAGAATATCCTGGGCCCAGTGTAATCACAAAGGTCCTTACAAGGGAGAGAGGGAGGCAGGAGTGTCAAAGTGAGAGAGGAGCTGTGCCACTGGAAGCAGAGGTCAGAGGGATGCAGGGCCGTGAGCCAAAGAATGCAAGCAGCCTCTAGATGCTGGATAAAAGAAAGGAGAAGAGCCTGAAAGAGGGATGTAGGCCTATGACACCTTGTGAACCTGATAAGCCCAGGGAGACTGATTTTAAACTTCTGACCTCCAGAACTGTAAGATGATAAATCTGTGTTGTTTTAACCCACTAAGTTTGTAGTAGTCTGTTACAGCAGCCATAGGAATCTCATACAAGCACTTAAAACTTCCAGTGTTCCATTAGTTAATCAAAGATTCAAAAGTTTAAAGAGGTAAAATGTATTGTACACTATCTTAGAATCCCAAGAAACTGTAAAAGAAGTATTTAAGCAGAGATGCAATACTACGGAGAGGGAGATGAACTGAGAATGCTGAAGATATAGAAGACTAGTTGGAAATGGGAGGAAGAAGAAAACTGTCGGCCTCACCTGACAGAAAACTGTTTGGGGACAGTCCTGCAGTCACGCACGGCAGCCGGCCTGCAAGGGGCGAGCAGAGGGGCGTCCATACAATGTGAGCAGTGAGACATTGGGAACACAGCTGAATTCATACAACATTTTATTGATAAACACTGAGATCTGATAGAGCCGTGCATGCTCTGCCCAATAGTACACTAGAAAAAAATTTTCTAGCCTCTTTTTTTAATGAATCATTTCAGGTAGTTCCATACTCGATATGCAATTTTGAAACTGCATTTTCTTACTTAACATTATATTATAAGCATTTCTTTTACATAATAATCCTAATTGTGAGCAAAATATTCAGACAATGTACATATGAATTTATTATTCTGCTATTGTTGTGTATTTTTCGTTCCCAATTTTTACTGTTATAGCTGTTATTGCAATGGATGTTATTGCAGATAAGATATGTAAACACAGCTGATGACTTCTTATGCAGACTTTTACATTATGAGGCTTTTAATTAAAATGTATGAGAATTTTAAGATCACTATTTACTCCCTAGAAATGTTGTATTAATTAACACTCGTCAAACGTCAGATACCACATCTTTTTTCAAAGGTGCATTCAAGATCCAGTTTTTGAAGTTGTGGAATGGATATATAAAGCCATCAGCTAGCCTGGTTATAGTGATAATTCTAGAAGGGAGAAATTGATAGTTGTAAATAAACAAGGAAGGGAAGAAATGGCTGTTACTCAGTGACTTACTGTGGGACTGGAACCACTTTGTAGTGAGATACTTGAGCTGGGGTGGGAGGAGGAAGATTTCTCTTGAATCTGTATTTGTAGGGTAGTAAAGAATTTTCACATGCACTGTATATAACAGATCATTAAACATCATAACATTTTTCAATGAGTCATGTAGTCATATTTTCCATGAGATTTTTATTTATTAATTATTTTTATCCCCTAAGGCTTGGGAGAGTACTAACGGCAGTTTGAGGAGAATTAAAACCACTCCAAGTCCCAGTGATTCTGTGAGAACATTGTGGTCAACAACTACTATTGATCGACTCTCTGAAGCCCATGGAAGACTTGGGCAATCACTACAAGGGGAATAGACTCAGCAGGGGTGCACATGGGAGACATGTAAAGTTTCAAAAAATAAATACGCAAAATATAAATAATTCCATATATAGAAGGGTGCAAAGTGCTGAAAAGGAGATGGACTGGATGCTATCGATTTGAGAACAAGGGGGTTTAACTTTCTTTTGAGGAGAGGCCTTCAAGGAAATAGTACTTAAGTTAATAAATGCAGAATAATGGAAGGCAACCAGGATGGAAAGCAGCCAGACTGAGTGGAGAGTCCCCATCTCAGGTAGAGGGTAGTACATGCAAAGGTTCAGAGGCCTGGGGAGAGCCTACTTGAAGATTTCCTAAATAGTTAGGTGTAGAAAAGGATTTAACAAATGAGCTTTCAAGATAGCAAGCAAGGAAACAAAAATATCAAGAATTATTAGAACCAAGCACACATCTAGAGGTAAAATTTCTGTCTTGCAAATAGTTGGGGTACTTTTCTTCTCTTTTCTATTTATTTATCCCTTACTACACAGCATACATGAAGACATATAACTGCTCTCAGTTTTATAGAAAGGGAAGATTGGAGGAGAAGCGATATTTGCTGAATTGAGGAATAGCTAAACTGCAAGCTCTGTCTTCTTATGGTGACCTCACACTCAGTAGAGTCAGAATACAACAGTCAAATAAATCTAATGAAAGGATTAAACAGGAGAACCAAAAGTAATTGGTACAAAAGCAAACTGCAAGTAAAGTGTAAGTTGTCACAATAGCTAGTAATAAGAGACTTAGTTTATGTTCCAAATACTATGTTGGGCTGCAATTTTTTTATATTCCTTATTAAAACCACTCTTCTTCTTGAAATCCTGCAGCAGAGATTGTGAAATCTAAGTGTAATGTTCAGATCTGATTCTATGAAGATGAAATAGATATCAGACTTGGAGTGTGGTATAAGAAGGTGTGGGTTCAGAAACATTTCATATATATATATATATATATATATATATATATATATATACACATCCATATATGTATATATACGTGTATATATATACACGTATATATATGATCATATACATATATATGTATATGTACATATATATAAATATATTTTTTTGATCATTCTCTTGACTTTTGAATCACAGTAGAGCTATTCACAAAGGAAAAATAATGGCAGAGATTTTGTAAATCCTTCATGTCTTCTTAGTTGCTATGGAGAAACTTTGCACAAACATTTCATAAACAGAGAGAAATGAGTTAGCTAACAAAGAACACCAGCACCAAGCAAACAGTACTCAGAAATGCTGAAGTTAATGGTCTAATCATTTGGTTTGAAGAATGTTTGAGATGTAAATAGGCACTGTGATAGATCAGCTTTCAAAGTCCAAAATATAGATTCATATGTGGCTTATTATGCATCACAAATGAAAGTTCTTTTCTAAAAGCTAAAATGCCATTTGGAAAGTATATATTTTTTTAATTGGAGAAGAGATGAAAGAAAATATATTAAACAAAGGTAATATATCATGCACATTAAAATGTATGAATGTTAAATATATTTATATAGCAGTGACTTAGGTTGAATTACTGCTTAATCAAACTATTGTGGCTGGTGGCAAAGCAATAAAAAAGGTAAATTGCTTAATGATATTTAATGAGACATGCTTATGAATTACCTAGAGTTCATTCCATAACTTGCAAGATATTAGAGTAATTAATTGTTGTCCATAATATTTATTTGATTTTAGAAGAATTTTCCCATTGCTACTATAAAGGAGTAGAATATGCCACCCCAAAATATGCCTTTTTAGAACACTCATTATTTTAAGCTGGCTATTTTTAAGAAATTGCAGATGTAGGAGAAGGTCTGAAAGCCAAGTAGATGTTACCCTTTTGTAAGAGACATTTGCACATAAAAGGGAAATCTCCATTTAAAAAGCTGTTTCCCTCTCTGTACCAGAAGAAGGGCATGACTGGATCTCTAGAAATTTATCAGTGCAGAAGTCAATGACTTAAACCTGCACAGCAAGTTTATCTTTGTTTACTATGATTTTTCTGGTAAACTTCCCAAACTGACTCCCCATCCCAACATCTCTTTTTATATTAGCTGAGATGGTATTTAAGATGATGGCTTGGGCCATTTAGGAGCGTTACTCAGTTTTTCTGCATCTGTCCCATGTGTACAGGAGGTATACATGTTATTAAACTTTTGTTTGTTTTTCTCCTGTTAATCTGTCTTATGCCAATTTGATTATTAGACCAGCCAAAGAACTTAGAAGGGGAAAAGAAAAAACTTTCTGCCCCTATGCTAGACAACATGTTTAAATGCATCAGGATTGTTATATTTCTTTGAATCCAGAGACTTCTTGGCAGTGGAATTTGTTATTATTTGGACAACTGCATTTTAATCATTTTAAGGTAAACCAGTAAACAATTTAAGTTTGAAATTTCAGAAGGCCAACTGCAGTGTTTTACTTCTTACTCCTGGTGGCTTAGGCTGGGGAGAGATGAGTTTGGACATGCTATCCTTTGAAAAACTCTAATTGTTCATTTTTAGCTGATTAGACTTTAGCTCATTAGAGTTGGAAGGGTTACATTTAATAAGACCACAAGACTGAGGACAGCATATTCCAATGGTGGGCCAAAGAACTTTGCATTTTCCTGAACTCCAAATAGAAATGTTTGTGATTTAATGTACTCAAGTGAAGAATAATAGTGATTTTGTATTTTTAGTATGGGTTTCTAAGTTTCATGGATTGCCTTATGTTTACATAATTAAAAATAAGTGTTATTATTTGTACAAAATTTATAATCCTCTGAATAAGACTGTGAAGAAAGTAATATTTTTCTCCATTTATATGAGTATGTAATGTTCAAAATGGTTTATTAAACTTTTTAAAGACCTCAAGTTGAGCTTTATATTCAAATTCCTTAGGAGAAAATTTCATAAATCTTGTGATTTTTCAACTACAGTGCATTATTTGATAATATTAGGATAATTTTTATACATATAGCCACTTTACTTTCAGAAACTACTAGCTTTCTATCATATCAAACAACGTAAGTACAGACTCCTGATATTATTTTAACAGTAACCAAAAGTGAACATAAGTTGTGCTTAGCAAGTTTTGGGGAAATCTCAACTACCAGGTGAGAGTATTTAGAAATATTGGTCAAAATATATAAGACTTCTATTTAAAGGTATTAATAAGCTAGTAAGGCATTGTAGGGCCATGGTTCAGAGGAATGAACAGAGAGTTAAGCCCTGTTTAGCCTCCCTGCTCCTTTTAATATGACTGCGAAAGATTGAGTGGCTGAAATGTTTAGCAGTTCTTTCAGTTTACTGATAAAGCACTGCTGATACATTGGAATGCAAGGCCCATAAAGAAATAGCCTTGGTAACCAACTAAATTACTGGAGAAATAAAAATTAAAAAAAAAAAAAGTGTGTGTTAATAAGTGTGAGATGCAGTTAAAGCACAGATTAGAAGAAAATTTGTAGCATTAAATGCATATGTTAAAAACAAAGATTGAAAATAATTACCTAAATATCCACTTCAGGAAGAGGTGATTGAGCAGAAGATGAAATTCAATGCATAGGAAAGGAAATGATAAAGGAGAGCAGATATTACTGAAATTAAAAAAATAAATATACAATAAAGAATATCAACAAATCCAAAAGTTAGTTCTTTGAAGAGACTAATAAAGTTGATAAATCCATGGTAAAACTGACTAAGAATAAAAGAGACACATAAAACCAATATAGTAATGACAAAATGTACTATTACCACAGAACTTAGAGACATTATACATATCATAAGAAGATAGTAAGCATAAAATTATGCCAATACTCTTGAAAATTTAGAAGGCACAAGAAAATATAGAAAATTCACTTTAGCTTATACTACAGGGCAACAATAATCAAAACAGCATAGTATTGGCAGAAAAACAGACGCATAGACCAGTGGAATAGAATTGAGAACCCAGAAATAAAACCACATAAATGTGGACAGATTATTTTTGACAAAGAAGCAAAAAACACACAACGGAGAGAAGACAGCCTCTTCAATAAATGGTGCTGGGAGAATTGGACAGCCACGTGCAAAAGAATGAAACTGGACTGCTATTTGTCACCATGTACCAAAATTAATGAAAAATGGATCAAAGATTTAAGCATAAGACCTGACACAATAGACTTCATAGTAGAAAACTTATAAGTACTAAATTTATGGATCTTGGATTCAAAGAGCATTTTACGAATTTGACTCCAAGGAAAGTAAAATCTATAATAAATGAATGGGACTATATCAAACTTAAAATCTTCCACACAGCAAAAGAAACCATCAACAAAATAAAGAGGCAACCAACTAAATGGGAGAAGAGTTTTTGCAAACAGTACCTCTGATAAGGGGCTAATATCCAAAATAAGCAAGTAACTCATACAACTCAATAACAACAACAATAACAACAACAACAACAACAAACCCAATCGAAAAATGGGCAGAGGACCTGAAGAGACATTTCTCCAAAGAGGACATACAAATGGCAAATAGACATATGAAAAAATGCTCAACATCACTAATTATCAGAGAAATGTAAATAAAAACCACAATGAGATATCACCTCACCCCAGTCAGAATGGCTATCATCAACAAGACAAATAGTAACAAGCGTTGGAGAGGCTGTGGAGAAAAAGGAACCCTCATACACTGTTGGTGGGAATGCAGACTGGTGCAGCCGTTATGGAAGGCAGTGTGGAGGTTCCTCAAAAAATTACGAATAGAATTACCATATGACCCAGCAATCCCTCTCCTGGGTATTTACCCCAAAAATCTGAAAACATTTATACATAAAGACAAAACATTTATACATAAATGTTCATTGCAGCTTTATTTACGGTGGCCAAGACATGGAAACAACCAAAGTGTCCTTCAATAGAGGAATGGATAAAGAAGTTGTGGTATATATACACAATGGAATACTATTCGGCGGTAAGAAAAGAAGAAATAGGACCATTTGTGACAACATGGATGGATCTTGAGATTATAATGCTAAGTGAAATAAGTCAGACAGAAAAAGCAGAAAACCATATGATATCACTGATATGTGGTATATAAACCAAAAACAACAAAAGAACAAGACAAGCAAATGAGAAATAAAAACTCATAGACACAAACAATAGTTCAGTGGTTACCAGAGGGTAAGGGGGGAGGAGGTGGTAGATGAGGGTAAAGGGGATCAAATATATGGTGATGGAAGGAGAACTGACTCTGGGTGGTAAACACACAATGTGATTTATAGATGATGTAATACAGAATTGTACACCTGAAATCTATGTAACTTTACTAACAACTGTCACCCCAAAAATCTGGATAGTCCTATACCTATTAAAAATTAAGTTCATATTGGAAAACCTTCTCATGAAGAAAATCAGAAGTCTAATTGGCTTCACCCATGAATTGTACAAATGATAAAATAAGAAAAAACTTCAATATTTCACAAAATCTTCCATAGAATTGAAATATTTTAGACAGTTCCCAACTTACTCTATGGGAAGAAGAAAACTTAAACACCAAAATCTAACAAGAACATTCAATGTAAGGGGGATGGGGGGGTGGGAGATAAGGGTAAGGGGGATCAACTATATGGTGATGGAAGGAGAACTGACTCTGGGTGGTGAACACACAATGGGATTTATAGATGATGTAATACAGAATTGTACACCTGAAATCTATGTAATTTTACTAACAATTGTCACCCCAATAAATTAAAAAAAAGAAAATCATAGACCAGTTGTCTCTCAGCAACATCGATACAATATCTGAAAACAGTAGAAAAAAAACTCCAGCAATTTCCAAAATATAACAAATCAGAATTATGTTATGTTTATCCTAGTAATGCGGGTTTGATTGCACATTCAAAAATTAGTGTGATTCCATTTTGATGAACTACAAGAGGAAACAAATGGCAATTTCAATAAATGTAGACAAATATTCAACAAAATTAAACATCAGTTCATAATTAAAAAAAGAAATACTTTTAGCAGGTCTGGAACAATGGTGTTACGTCTGCTGCAGTGGTGCTGTGGCAGCTACTCTGAGCTAGATACCAGAGATTTAGCTGTGATCAAGACAGAGCATCTGTAGCCAAAACTGGTTCTGATCATGACAGCAGGGTAGGTAAATGCTGTGCTTGCTTCTCCTATGACCACATTAAAATTTCAGCTGAATTATAGAACAATCAACCTAGAGAACCATCTGTAGACTAGTTGAACAGAAGTTTTATACTTTAGGATATAACAAAGAAGCCACATCAAAACAGGTAGGAGGGGCAGAGACTAAAAACAGGTTGGCCCCACACCCACGTGTGGTGGTTGAAATTGGAAGGGATATCTAGCTGCAGAGGTCACCCCTGAGGAGCGAGAGGCCTCAGCCCCACACAGACTCCCCAGCCCCAAGCACCAGTACTGAGAGGAGGAGCCCTCACAGCACCTGGCTATGAAAATCAGTGAGGATTCTATCCATGCAGGGGATACAGAGGACTGCTGGAAACCCAGGTGTATTCTTAAAAGGCCTGAACATAGACTCTTGCTCCAGGCACTCACCCTGGGCTCCAGTGGAAGGATGGCAGTTTGGGAGGTACCAGAGACATACAGGGAGAGACTGAGTTTTGTGGATTCAGGATATGGGCTGTAGGGTCAGCCACCATTTTTCCTGTGTTGAGCCCTTACCCATCATGGCCAAATCTGAATCTACATTGGTCTGATAGATTCTACACACTTCACCCTGGTGACTCCCTGAGATTCTGGTCCACCCAACTGGCCCACTCCCTTAGGCTCTTTCAGCAGAGGGCACTCAAGGTTGGCCACACTGCAGTCTTTCTTAGACAGCTCTCATGGATCCATAGGCCCCAGGCAGAGGTGCCAGGCCTTGATGCACCCTTAGGCTATTGCTGAGTGCCTCAGGCTCAGTACTGGTACCAAATCTAAATCGTCATTAACCTGGTGAATGAATACCACTTGCCCCACCCTTGTGACATCCTTGTGACTGCCTCACCAAACTCAAGCATTGCCTGAGGACCTTTCATCAGCTGAGGCTTACAAGGAGCCAGCAGGCAGCAATAGGCCTCAGGATGCCCTGGGCATTTAGCTGAGTTGCCACAGCCCTGGTACTGGTGGCAGTCGACCTTGGTTCACAGTGTGGCCTCTTCTCCACTCCTGCAGGTCCAGCACAAGCAGCAACCAACCACAGGTTACTATTTAGGTCTTACCAGGTAGGCCAGGGCTGGTCACAGACAGCTACTGACCTTGTCCTATAGAGGACCCCTTCCCAAGAGGCCCCAGAACTAATAGGCATGGTCGTTGGATTTAAACCACAACAGAGAACCACCCAATTAGCCCCACAAGTGGTGCACACAAAGGGCATTCTTGCCTGGGACAAATCTTGCTCCATGGGATCAGCCACCACACAGCAGCTCAGAGTCTGTGGTCATGGCCAATCCTCAGAGCCACACAGCCTGAGGGTTAATACCACCAACTGATGTGCCAAAATCAATCAAGAATCAACTACAACAGGAGGGCACACACAACCCACACAAGGAAAACTCCTGGAGCACCTGACTTAAGTGCTAGGGGAGAATGAATGCACCTCTGGGCCCCAGAGGACAGCTACTATATAAGGCCACCCTGTCAAGACTTGGAAACATAGCACATTTAAGTAATACATAGAAAAAAACACAGAGTATAGGCAAAACTGAGGAGACAAAAAAGTGTCACAAATGAAAGAACAGGAAAAAACTCCAGAAAAAGAATGAAAAGAAATAGAGGCAAGCAACCTATCAGATACAGAGTTCAAAACAAGAATTCTAAGGATGTTCAAGGAATTTTGTGAGAACTTCAAAAAAAGATAATAAGCATAAGGAAGGATATAGATACCATAAAAAGAACCAGTCAGAAATGAAGAATACAATAACTTAAATGAAAAATACACTAGATTGATGCAAGAGCAGATTAGATGAAGCAGAGGATGGACTCAGTAACTTGGAAGACAAGATAACAGAAAACACCCAATTGGAACAGCAAAAATAAAAAATAATTTAAAAAATGAGGATAGTTTAAGGGACCTCTGGGACAATGTCAAGCATCACAGCATTCATATCAGAAGGGTACCAGAAGGAAAAGAAAGAGCAAATAATTGAAAACCTATTTGCAGAAAAAATGATGAAAAACTTCCCTAACGTAGAGAAGGAAATAGACACATAAGCCCAGGAAGCACAGAGAGTCCCAAACAAGATGAATCCACAGAGACCCACACCAAGACACATCATGATTAAAATGCCAAAGGTTAAAGACAAAGAGAAAATCCTACGAACAGCAGGAGAAAATAAGTTAGTTAAATACAAGTGAGCTCCCATAAGACTGTCAGCTAATTTCTCAACAAAAAGTTTACAGGCAAGAAGGGATTAGAATGAAATAGTCAAAGTGATGAAAAGTAAGGACTTATAACCAAGACTTCTGTACCCATCAATGCTAACATTTAAGAAAGAGAGATTAAGAGGCATCAAACCAGTATTACAAGAAATGTTAAAGGGACTTCTTTAAGAAGAAGAAGGGGGAAGAAAAGAATATAAATATGAGTAATAAAATGACAATAACTACATACCAATCAATAATCACTTTGAATTAAATAGATTAAGTGCTTTAAATTAAATAGATTAAAAGACATAGGGTAGCTGAATGGATAAGAAAACAAAACCCATACTTATGTGGTCTAGAGAACCACTACAGATCAAAAGACATGCAGACTGAAAGTAAAGGGATGGATAAAGATATTTCATGCAAATGGAAACAACAACAACAACAAAATGACATAGCAACACTTATATCAGACAAAATAGACTTTAAAACAAAGCCTATAATAAGAGACAAAGAAGGACATTTCATAATGATAAAAGGATCAATCAAACAAGAGAATATATACACTTCGTAAGTATTTATGCACTCATCTTCAGGGAACCTAAATATATAAAGCAAATATCAATGAACATAAAGGGAGAGATGAATACAGTCATAGTAATATGTAATACAGTCATAGCAAAGGACTTTAACACTTCATTGACATCAATGAATAGATCTTCCAGACCAAAAATCAACAAGGAAACAATGACTTAAGTGACACATTAGACCAGATAGATTTAATTGATACGTTAGAGCATTTCCCTCCAAAGCAGCGAAACATACATTTTTTTCAAGTGCCCATGGAACGTTTTCTAAGACAGACTACACGTTAGGCCACAAAATAAATTTAAGAAGATTGAAATAAATTTAAGAAGATTGAAATCATGGTGACTCCCTGAGACCCTGGCCCACCCAAATTGCCCACCCCATGAGGTTCTTCTCCAACCACAATAGTATGAAGCTATAAGTCAATTACAAGAAAAAAACACTGTAAAATACAGTTAGGAGGCTAAATAACATGCTACTAAATAATGAATGGGTTAACAATGAGATCAAAGAAGAAATTAAAAGATACCTTGAGACAAATGAAAATGAGGATGCAAGGATCCAAAAGTCTATGGGCACAGCAAAAGCAGTCCTCAGTTTTTGTTTTTTTTTTGGTTTTTTTTTGTTTCTTGAGGTAGATCTGTATTGCTTTGAACAAAATAGTCAAATAAACAAACAATATAACCTTACACCTAAAGGAACTAGGAAAAGAATAGCAAACAAAGCCCAAAGAAACTAGAAAGAAGGAAACAATGAATATCAGTGTGCAAATAAACAAGATAGGGTCTTAGAAAACAGTACAAAAAATCAATGAAACCAAGAACTGATACTTTGGAAAAACAAACAAAATTGGTACAATTTTCATCAGACTCATCAAGATAAAAATAAACCCAAATAAATAAAATATGACCCAAATAAATAAAATCAGAAATGAAAGAGAAATGACAACTGACACCAAAGAAATACAAAGGATTATAAGAAAATACTATGAACAATTATATGCCCACAAATTGGACAATCTGGAAGAAATGGACAAATTCCTGGAAGCATACAATCTTCCAAGACGGAATCAAGGATAAACACAAAAACTGAAATGACCAATTAGTACTAATGAAATTGAATCAGTAATAAAAAAATCTCCCAACAAACAAAATCCTGGGTAGGATGGCTTCAGAGGTGAATTTTACCAAACATTCAAAGAATTAGCTCTGAGCCTTCGCAAACTACTCCAAAAAATTCAAGGGTAATTTCATTTTATGAGGCCACAATTACCCTGATTCCAAAGCCAGAGAAAAACAATAAAAAGAAAAGAAAACAAAATTATAAGACTATATCTCTGAAAAAATAGATTAAAAAATTATCCACACAATGTTAACAAACCAAATTCAGCAATATACTAAAAAGATCATATAACATGATCAAGTGGTATTTGTTTCTGAGATGCAAGTTTGGTTCAATATCCACAAATCAATGAACATGATACACCACATAAACAAAATGAAGTATAAAAATCACACGATCACATCAATAAAGACAGAAAAAGCGTTTGACAAAATCCAACATCTGTCTATGATAAAAACTCTCAGCAAAGTGAGAATAGAGGGAACATACCTCAACATAATAAAGTCCTTATATGACACACTCACAGCTAACATCATACTCAAAAAGTTAAAAGTGTTTTCCTTAAGATCAGAAACAAGACAAGGATGTCCACTTTCACCACTTTTATTCAACATAGTATTGGAGTCTTAGCCATAGCAATCAGGAAATAAAAGGCACCTAAATTGGAAAGAAAGAGGTAAAACTGCCACTATTTGCAAGTGACATGATGCTATACATATACAGAGAGCACCCTAAAAAATGCCACCACAAAACTATTAGATAGAATAAATGAATTAAGTGAAGTACCAGGATATAAAATATTCAGAAATTGGTTATATTTTTATACACCAATTATAAACTCTCTGAAAGAGAAATTTAAAAAATCGTCCCATTTACAATTGCAGAAAAAAAAATACATAGGATTAAATTTAACCAAGGAGGTAAAAGACCTGTACTCAGAAAATCATAAGACACTGAAGAAAGAAATTGAAGAATATACAAATAAATGGACACATATATTCATGAATAGGAAGAATTCACATCATTAAAATGTCCATACTACGCCAAGTGATGTATAGATTCAATGCAATCCCTATCAAAATACCAATGGCATTTTTCTCAGAACTAGAATAAATAATCCTAAAGTTTACATGAAACCACAAAAGACCCTGAATAGCCACAGCAATATTGAGAAAGAAGAACAAAATTGGAGGTATGTGCCACCTGATATCTTAACTATGCTACAAAGCTATAGTACTCAAAATAGTATGGTACTGGCATAAAAACTGACCGTAGATCAATGGAACAGAATAGAGAACCCAGAAATAAGCCCACACCTATATGGTCAATTAATCTATGGCAAAGGAGGCAAGAATATGCAATAGGGTAAAGACAATTTATTCAATAAATAGTGTTGGGAAAACCAGACAGATACATGCAAAAAAATGAAAGCAGATCACCTTCTTACTCCATGGACAAGAATAAACTCAAAATGGATTAAAGATTTAAAGTAAGACCCGAAACTTCTAGAAGAAAACATAGGCAGTAACTCTCTGACATTACTCTTAGTAATATACTTTCTGATATATGTCCTCAGGCAAGAGAAACAAAAGGAAAAATAAACAAATAAGACTACGTCAAACTAAAATGTTTTTGCACAGCAAAGGAAACCACCGACAAAATGAAAAGACAACCTACTGAATGGGAGAAGATAATTGCCAATGATACATCAAATCAGGGTTTAATATCCAAAATTTATAAAGTACTCACAAAAGTAAACACCAAAAAAACAAACAATCCAATTAAAAACAAAAAAAGGCAGGGGACTTAACTAGATATTTCTCCGAAGAAGACATACAGATGTCCAACAAACATATGAAAAGATGCTCAGCAACATTTACCGTGTTCCCCTGAAAATAAGACCTGGTTTATATTAAGGCTTGCTTCAAAAGATGCATTAGAGCTTATGTTTAGGGTATGTCATCCTGAAAAATCATGCCATGGCTTATTTTCCGGTTAGGTCTTATTTTCGGAGAAACAAGATATCATCAGAGAAATGCAAATTAAAACCACAATATATATCACCTCACACCTATCAGAATGGCTATCACTAATAATTCAACAAATAACAAGTGTTGGTGAGACTGTGGAGAAAAAGCAATACTCACGCACTGTTGGTGGGATTGCAAATTGGTGCTGAAACTATGAAAAACAGTATGGAAGTTGCTCAAAAAACTTAATATAGAGCTACCTTATGACCCAGCAACTCCTCTTCTGGGTATTTATTCAAAGAAACCCAAAGCACTAATTTGAAAAAAGTATATGCACTCTTATGTTCATTTCAGCATTGTTTACAATAGCCAAGATATTAATCATTAGACAATTGGATAAAGAAGATGTGTTACATATATTATTACTTGGTCATAAAAAAGAATGAAATCTTACCATTTGCGACAGCATGGATGGACCTAGAAAGTATTATGCTAAGTGAAATAAGTCAGACAGAGAAAGACAAATACCACATGATCTTACTTATAGATGGAATCTAAAGAACAAAACAAACAAACAAAACAGAAACATTCTCATAGATACAGAAAACAAACTAATGGTTGCCAACTGTGAGGGAGTTTAGGGGGCTGGAAGAAAAAGATGAAGGGAAGAAGAAGTACAAATTGGTAGTTAAAAATAGTCACAGGGACATAAAGTACATAATAGGGAATATAGTGAATAATGTTGTAATAACTATGAATAATGATGTATAGTGCCACGTAGTACTAGACTTCTCAGGGGGATCACTTTATAAATGATATAAATATCTAATCACTATTCTCCTGAACACCTGAAACTAATATAAAATAACACTGAATATCAACTGTAATTAAAAAAAATTCAAGCAAAGTAAAGAGAAAAATTAACTTTCTTGATTTTATAGTGGTTATCTATATTCAATATATAGCAAACACTATACTTAGTGGTGAAATGTTGAAAGCTTTTGTTTTGGGATCAGGAATTTAATAAAGATAGCCTTTACCTCTGTATTTATTCAAAATTTCAAAGGGGTCACAGTACAATATGGTACGAAAAAACAATGAACAGTGTAAGGGTTAGAAAGAAAGTTATGAAAGTATCATTATTTGCTGATGATAGGATTGTGTATGTATAAAATCCAAAATACTATAATTAATAATTTCTTAGAATTAATAAATTAATTTAACAAGACTTTTATGTCCACTGGTAAAGGGTAATTTAATTTTCATGTGAGTTAAAAACAGAAAATAAAATTCAATAGAAAGGTAGTTTTACAAAAGTTTCAAGCACCTTCAAAACCTAAGAGTGAATGTAAAGAAAACTGTTAGGCCTTTACACAGAAAAGTATAATATACTGTTTAAAAATATTAAATAACACCTAAATGAATGAAGTCATATACCGTGTTCATGAATTGGATGACTCAACATTAAAGGAGCAACAGTGACGCTCATAGTGATCTATAGATTAAATGCAACACCAATAAAAATCCCAGAGGATTGATTTTTTTTATGCTAAGTTCATTTAAAATTTTATATTAAAATGATAGGACCAAGAATAGTCATGACAAGCTTGAAGAAGTGGGAGGACTTCTTTTACCAGATATAAAGACTTACTATAAAGCCACAGTAATGAATTCAACATGGTTTTGGTTTAAGAATAGATATATAGATAAGAAAAAAATAGATCTCACAAATAGATCCTTGTATCTATGAACTTGATTTATGGCAAAGAAAGCACTGTAGTGCAGTAGGTAATAACCCCACCCCGACCCTTTTTTTTATATATAAAATGGTGCTGAGTTCATTGGTTATCCATACAGGAGAAAATGAATCTTGGTCCCCTACTTTCCGCATACATAAAGATCATTTTCAAGTAGATCATAGATCTAAATGTGAATGGTAAAGTAATGTGGCTTCCAGGAGATAACATAGAAAAATAGCTTCATGTTGTTGAAGTAGGGGGAGATTTGTTAAATAGGACACAAAAAATACTAACCATAAAGAATAAGCCAGATCATATTAAAATTAAGAACTGATGTCTTTCAAAACCCCATTAAAAAGTGAAAAGATCATCTCAGTCTGGGAGACAGTATCTGCAACATGTATGACAAAGACTTTATATGAAAAAAACATAAAAACTTATTTCA
This sequence comes from Rhinolophus sinicus, assembly GCF_036562045.2. Taxonomy (NCBI): domain Eukaryota; kingdom Metazoa; phylum Chordata; class Mammalia; order Chiroptera; family Rhinolophidae; genus Rhinolophus; species Rhinolophus sinicus. The sequence goes on along the minus strand of NC_133755.1, from coordinate 72,596,580 downwards.
TATGAATAAGAAAAAGACACAACAGAATAGAGTAGGCACTTGATAAAGTGGGATATACTACTGGCCCACCAACATGTGAAAAGGCACTCAACCTTATTGTTTTCAGGGAACCATGGTAAGATACCCCTATTCATATTCTACAATTACTAAAATTGGAAAAACTGACAATACCAACTGTTGGTAAGGGCACAGGGGAACCCAAACGCTCGTATTTTGCTTTTGGGAGAATAAATTGCTGCAACTGCTTTGGAAACTGATAGGATCGATTAAGTCTGCATAACTTGTGACCCAGCAATACCATTCCTGGGTTTATATCCAATGGAAATATACACATAAAATATGTGTAAAAATGTTACATCACTATATTTATTCTCTTTCTGTTTAATAAATTAGAATGAAAACATATCAACTTACAATAATAAACATTTATTATGTCATGGCTCTGTGGTTGAGGAATCCGTGTGCAGTTTATCCAGGTGTCTCCAGCTCAAGGTCTACCGTGAGGATCCAGTTAGGGTGCTTTTCAGGGTTGTGGGCTTACCTGAAGGCTGAACTGGGGGAGGATCTGCTTCCATGCTCACTCAGAATTGTTGGCAAGATTCAGTTCTTCATAAACTGTTGGCCAAAGGCACGCTCACTTTCTTGGCCCGTGGGCCTATCCGTAGGGCAACTCACAACGTAGCTGCGGCTTTCCTCAACAGATGAACAAGCAAGAGTGATCAAAACAAACGGCACAGTCCTTTAGGAGCCGATTACACAAAAATGGAGAGACAAAGGAGGAGACAGAGATCACTAGGGGCTATCTCAGAGGCTGCTGACCACATCACATTATTCAAAATAGCCAAACGTTGGAAATAAACTAATGGATCAATATGTTGTACTATTGACACACAGCAGAATACTACACTGTAATGAAAATGCATAAATTATTGCTGTGCAAAATAACATAGATGAGTCTCACAAACATAATATAGAACAAAAGAAGTCAGAGACAAGCAAATCATATAGTATTAACCTCTTTGTATAATGGGCAAAAGCTGGCATAGGGAACTTATTGTGTTTATCTTTCAAAGTGGGGGATGGATTAGTCACCCGAGGCAAGTGTGTGAAGAGATATATTTGGATGCTAACAGTGTTCCATTTGTTGACCAGTGTGGTAGTTATACGTGTATTTTCACTTTGTGATAATTGATTGAGCTGCATACACGCATGACTTGTGCACTTTCCTTTACATTCATGCACCTCATATTGACATTTCAGTCAATGATGGACTGAACATACCACTGTGGTCCCATAAGATTACAATGGAGTTGAAAAGTTCCTATCCCCTAGTCGTGTCATAGCTATTGTAACAACGCAATGCATTACTCAAGTGTTTGTGATGCTGCTGCTGTAAACAAACCTGCTGCGTTGTGAGTTCTACAAAAGTATGACACAAAATAGTACGTGATACTCAGTAATAATAAACCACTACGTTACTGGTTTATGTGCTTACTACACTATAATTTATATTGTTATTTTAGAATGTACTGTTTTTACTTATAAGAAAGAAGTTTGCTGTAAAACACTATGCCATGTTACCCTGGCCACAGCCTCGTATAGCTCACATTTACCGCATCTCCTGATTGCATAATTTTCTCTTGTGCTTGATTTAATTGCTTGCTGTTTTGTACAGCCACATGCTGTACAGGCTCATACATTGGAGCAGTAGGTTATACTACACAGCCTAGGTGTGTAGTGGGTCATACCAGTTAGTGTACTCTAAGGTGTTCGCAAATGACAAAAGTCACCTAATGACACATTTCCCAGGACATGTCCTCATTGTTAAGTGATGCATGACTGTGCGTATGTTATACTTCAATAACATACTTATTTAAAATCAATTGTATAATAACACAGAGGCAATTTCACTTCTATCTAGAAATGAAGGCTCTGGAAGAAACTAAGACCACTGCCCCTGACATTTTAATAATGCAGGCTAGGTTCCTCATGGATAACGAGACTGAACTGGAATTTTGAGATGTGTATCTGTAGTACCATATCTCCTGGCTCATTATCCCTTTCCTACCACTACCATCTCCAGAAAGTTCCCAAGGATCCAAAAACATTGTGATTTAAAACCACTGTGGAAGTTTTTTTAAAAAAAGTGTTGCAGGTTAAATTTCTATGCAACTCCTTTCACAAAAGAAACCTGAAAAAACCAGATATGTAAGGATTTATATCCCTGGTGAAAATAGTGGATAGGAAGGAAGAGTGATGATTCCTAAAGGAGGGCAGATTTAAAGCTCCAGCTGTAAAAGTGGAAAGCCCTAGAGATACTTGGGATCATGAGAGAAACCCAGGATTCAGTAAAAGTGAAGAGGACCCAGTGAGCTGAGAGATATAGACAAGATGAGGTATCTAGCATCTTAGAATTACTTTTTTTTAAAAGTGAGACAGAGATGAGCAAGATAAGTGGAAAACCCAGGCTGTAGACTGACAAAGATGCATTGTTGGAGATAAAAATCTCAATTCAGGGCAAAGTCAAAGGTACTGAGGACACGTAAGTCAGCTGGATTTGAGCTCTTTCTCAGATTGAGAAAGGCCATGGCTATCCAGAAATGAAGGCTCTGGAAGAAACTTTGAGTCTTAATGACATGGAAGTGGTATGAGTGGGTAAGAAATGTCAGTGCCTTTTTTATAGCTGGGGCCAGAGGTGGAACAGCTGCCATGCCCTGCAGCTGTGCGGTGTCAGGACCAGGCCGGCTAATCGGCTAATATGAAGCGAATGGCCGCATTGCACTTCTGATAGTCTGTGTTGTCAGTGGAAGGGTGCTGCAGAAAATTACTCAAGCTAATGTGCAGCCTTCATTAGGAATGGCAGAAGTCTTGGGGGACTTAATCTAGGGCGAGGTATTTCATCACTCTGCTATGGGGCCGGTTAGATGTTACAGTCACTGAATTCTCACACCTCTGCTTTCTCAGTGAGAAGCCTGACACATGGCCGTTTTCCTGTCAGAAGGTGATATTTCCATAAAAGCCATTGCATATTGATAGAGTCATTTCACTCTCTGTTTATTCACTAGCATGTATATATTTCTTATCTGCATGACTACTCTATTTTCTGAGGAGATTTATTCAAGTACCAAGGTGCTAATATTATTGAATTGGTATAAATATTGAATTGAAAGAATCAATCGATGTTTTTCAATGCGCAACTTGGGTTAGAACAAGTAATAGAGCTTTCAAGGTCTCTAAGGCATTCAACATGTCATGTACATATTTCATAAGGTAGAAATATTCAGCAAGCTTGTAATATACTTGGTGAGAAAGAAACATTTTCCTGACGTGTTTGCCTAAAACTACTGGGTTAGAGGTGCTGCAAATGGACTTAATCCTGTGTGGACAGAGAATAAGGAGATTGTACTGAGACCAGTAAATAATGGCTGAGATGTTCCCTGCACCTATGGCTGTAGTCTGATTCTATATTAGATCCATTTAAAAGCTACAATCAAACTTTATTTCACATGAATATCTATAAATAACTTGTTCTACTAGACAGGCTCATAGAACCATGAGTTTGGAATCTCCTGCTAGGCTGCTGTCTTTGCAGTTCTGACTGGGACTGTGACTCTTGCTTTACTTTATCATAGGACTTGGTGATCAGTGATGCTCAGTTGTTTCATGTAGACTTTTACACAGAAGGTGACTTGATAAAGTCCGCACACTGACACATGCACACATGCCTACGTTCTTCTCTTTCTTCATATCTTGTTGCTTTCCCTTTGTAAAATGTCCAAGCCCTCAGAAACGAGCCTCTTCTTCCTTGCTAAGAAGTTTGATATTTCAGGTCCATTTCATCTTAGTATTAATGAGTTTCTCTTTTAGCATGTGAAGCTGGATACAAATGATAGTTCCTTAGCTTGAAGTTGGAGTTGGAGTCTATACTTCCTTCTAAGCAACCAGTTTGAGTTGCGTTGTTCCTCCTGGGAAGTAAATCTCACTAGTGGAAATCTGGATTTTACTCACAGACATACATTAGGTGCCTCATATCCAGTCTACCTTGCTAGGCACTGTGGGGGCAAAGAGAAATGCAAGGTATGGCTCCTGAGCTGCAGGATCATCTAAGATATGCACATACATCAAACTAAAATACAAGCGATACGTACAAGGGTACATACTCGGACAAGGCAAAAAGATAAAAAGAGTTTTATTGGTGTGCAGAAGGGAGACAGTCCCTCCAGTTGTAGTGCTGAGGAAAGGTTTAATAATGGAATCAGTATCAGGAAGGACTTTGCAATGGACAGGATTCGGCTGTGCAGGGAGAAGACATGAACTGCAGGTATGAGAGGGAATGTACAATCATTCTACAAAGCAACTCATCAGCTGAGGCCTTTATCCAGTACAGAGTTTCTTTAAATGCAACTTCCCTTTCATACTGAATTCTCCTTTTACAGATGAGGAAACTGAGGTGCAGAAAAGTTAAGTTACTTGATAGAGTTCACAAAGCTGCGAGGGGTCAGAGTGAAGCCTTGAACCCAGATATCCTGGCTCTATTTCCTAAACATTGTACTACCCATCCAATCATCCTTTCACATAGACTGTCCATTGTATATAAGCTATTGTAAGATGGTAGGGGGTCAAACTGAACAAGTCACAGATTCCTTCCTTAAGGTGTGAAGAATCAAGGGGGAAAGACAGATAAGGAAACGTGCGATTGCAAGACTGAATGGCAAAGACAATAATAAAAGTATTGTAGGATCACCAAAAAGGACCTGAACCTTCTCTTGGGGGTTCAGGAACATTTAAAAGGAGGATCTCACACAGATGCTGAGAGTTGGAGGGTGAGGAGGTATTCGCCAATAAGATGGGACAGACACTATAGACAGAAAAGACCCCAGGGCGAAATCAGGCAGAGGACAGTGAGTAGATCCAGCTCTGGAGCAGGGTGCTAAGTATTTGGATAAGAAGAGGAATGAGGCTGAAGTCAACCCATAGCCTGACCCTACAGACCTTAGTCTTCCGAGTTAAGACATTTGAGCTTCATCCTGAGGTCAATGGGAGGCCTCTCTTAGTTGGAATCAGAATGAATGGAAGAGTGGAGAGTCTAGGCAGAGAGAGAGCACTTGGGGTTATTTGTCTAGGTGAACAGAATCGTGATCTGATTTCTGTTTGAGTCAGAAAGGAGCAGTGGGTATAGGGAGAAGTGGATGGTTTTGTGAAATATCATATTTAGAAGATTCTATCAAGTGAAAAGCAAATTATAAAAGATTTTTTGAGATGCTGCTGACATATTGACATGACACTAAAGTATCTGGACAATTCAGGGAAAAGAGACGTGTTCTTTTTTTCTCTGACTCTCTTCCTAGAGGAGTTCAAGACCAAACACAAGAAAGCTAAATAAAAGTGCTTTGGAAAATTAAAAATAATCATAACTAATTATCCTTTTAAAAGAACTCTTAAAGTATATACATAAAATGGAATATTACTCAGCCTTTAAAAGGGAGGAAATTCTGACACTTGCTACAATGTGGATGTATCTTGAGGATGTTATGTCAAGTAAAATAAGCCAAACACTGACAAATCCTACGTGATCCCACTTATATAAGATACCTAGAAGAGTCAAAATCACAGACAGAAAGAAGAATGGTGGTTACTAGGATCTGGGAGGAAGGAAATAGGGAGTTAATGTTTATTGGGTATGGAGTTTCAACTTTGTGTGATGAAAAATTGTGGAGATGGATTGCACAGCAATGAGAGTCTATTTAACACTACTTAACTATACAGTTAAACATCGTTAAGATGGTAAATTTTGTGTTATGTGTATTTTGCCACAATTAAAATTGAAAGAAGAAAAAAGAATTCTTCATTTGCTTCCTAAGACTTAGAATTATTTGACCACAGTATGAGTTGCTCTAGAACTAGTCGATGGAAGTCCTGAGAATCAGCTCCTTTTGGCTGAGCATAATTCCTGTGCTTTCTCTGTGTCACTGGCGACTCTTTTCTCAAGCTGTCTTCTGGCCTGTGACTCCATCTCTCCACCTCAAATAGGCCCTGTTTATTCCTTGACCTTAGAATCCATGAGTCCTTACTTAGCATTTTTGAGCCTGTTGTTCTCAGGACTCTGTAGGTACTTACTCATTGCTACTGAAATTCTCATCAGTATCATTAGTTTTTTTAGTTAGCACCTCATTTAAGTTTCTTTGAGAAATTTTACACCTCTGCTGCTGTTCTCTAATCAGGTATAAAAACACATTATTGCTTAAAGGTCAACAGATCTGAACGTATAACCATTTGGTATATAATAATCCCAAATTGAAAATTCATTTTAGATTTTGCAGAAATAAGTGGGCTATATTTGGACCATTTAAAATATGCATGAGAATTACTTGCTGATAAAGTTTTCATTTTATTTCTAATTCCATGTTTTTGCTCTTGGCTTTTTATTCCTCTCTTTATTTATTTTTGTTATAGCAGATTGAGCCAAATGATTCAATTCAGTCATTGTAATGGCCCATGAAACTTGCTGCTTTGGTTTCAGCAGATGGTTATTCCAGGACCATGAAGTTTTCTTGTACAGAATGGGCTTAGGTCTAGGAAAAGTGGACATCTGCCTGCAGTAAGTGGTTGGCTGTCTTTGGTAGAGCCAGCCTCCCAGAAGAGTTGAGGAAAACTCCGTTAGGAGTTCCTTATCCTGGTCCCACATTCCCACATTCTCGTCCCTCTTTGGAGCAGACTACAAGTCGACCCACATTAGCATCTTCTTAGAGAGAAAGTGGAAGAGTGAAAGTGGAGCCTTTGTCCACAGCCGTCTCCCAACCCCACTGATGTGAGACTGCCTGCTGCAGGAGGGAGGGGAGGCGATACCTTATCAATTGGACATAATATTGGGATTGAAATCCAGCAGACTTAAAAGAAAAAAAGTGGGGGTCAAGGGTCTGTCTGACAGGAAATAATAAAACCATTTCATCATCACATCCCACTGAATTGAGACACTTTACATTTAAGTGTCAACTCCTTCATGAATCTTTGTCTTGAACTCCATTGTGTCCCTAGCAATACCTGGAACATATTTACTAGAGATGCCTAGTTCTAGATATTTGTGGAGGAAACAAACAAATAAATACATAACATAAACAAATAAATGGACTCGGGGTAAATTAGAGCTAAATATAAAATCTTATTTTGTCACTTCCTAACAGCGTGACTTAAGAAATATCCTCGATGTTCCTATATCCTCTGAACTCCTGTTTCTCTCCTATGAATGTGATAATATTCATGTTGATTTCACAGGGTAGCACTGGTTGACCAGATAACATATGAGCACAGAGTAAGTACTCAAGAAATGTTTGTTATATTTTCACCTTTGCTTATGCCTCATATTACTAATATGTTATATTTTTGTGGAGAGTGAATAAATAATATTAAATTCAAAACAGAATTCAATACAATTGGTCACTTTAGCCCTTACTTAACGAGAACATTTTAAAAAATTCTAAGAAACATTACACCCAGTGAAACGAGTACCACAGGATTTTTGGTACAAGGACAACTGCAAGCACCATTCCAAGATGTGATGGCTTTTCACGAACTTCTTCTCCTTTTCCTTCCTATTTCCCTACTCCCTCCACAGGAAGGCCTTCTCTCGCCTTCTTTCCCTCCTTTTGTTTTTCTTGTGTTTTAAAATCTCTCTTTCATGTCTATTAACAGAAAGAAAAGAAGGACAAAAAAGGGAGAGGATCAAATAGATGAGATATGATTTGAAGGTCCATCTCTTGATCTCCTAAGTAGAAAGAAACAACAATGGAAGAAAGAGACACTCGGGAGAGAAAAGAGCTGATGTGGTGCTTTGCTGAGTTCCACTTAGTATATTTCAGTGCTGAAAGGAGTTCACATATAAAGTTTGTTTTAAAAAAGAAAAAAAAGAAAAAATAAGAGAACACTTACCTCTCCAGAAAATCAGACAAACAGAGGCATCATGGAAAAGATTCTGACAGTAGGTGACAACAAGATTTTGTTTCCTTAGAGAAAGAGGATACCTGGCCTACTCAACCATTGCCTAGCACCAGGCCAGTTGCTGGGTTCTGTTCTGTTTAATTCAGTAGCAGAATTCAGTAGCAGCTTTTCTCATATTTGCCTTTTGAAATCTAGGTTTCTCCTCACAGCTGTCATCTGATATTCTTCCTATTGTGTAGTCCCTCTAAACAAGGGTCAAAATAAGTGAGGCAAAGAACCAACAGTTTCTCCACTCTCTTGGGAAGGCAACTGAAAATGGAAGTGGGTATGGGAATGCATCACAGGAAGCCAGCCCACTAAATGAAATTCAGATTTGCACAAAGAATAAAGAATTCATCTAAATATTTGGTCCTTCTTATATACTTTAAATGTGATTGAATTCACACACACACACACACACACACACACACACGTTAGTCTTCACTTGTTAGAAACCAGTTGTTTAAAGAATATCCAAGGAAAAGATGATTATATTTAAGTTTGCCAGGGCCTGTGCATTTCCTCCCTGGTTACTCTTCTTTTTCTTTCTTTTTTCTGCCCATCACTAATTTATGAAAAATATAATCATTGGGAATCCCTTACATGTTCAGCACTATGCAAGGTACTATTTGAATAAAATGATATATGAAGCATGGTTCCTGTCTTGGGGAACTTTGAACTTGGAAACGAGCTTGGGGAGTAATTAAGCAGTAAATCCTATAGCGTTCAAGTTGGCGGAATCTCTCTACCTGTATGCTAATTTGCAAACTAGCTTATTTTTCCTCTTGTGATCTTCCTTTTTAGAAGGTTTTGTTAAGCTTACTCGATGGGCTCACTAATGTCTCTGAACTATGGTTTTTGGTTTGTGAAGTTTAATTTTAATCTGCTTAATTTGAGAGACTATACCTAGGAAGACACATTTGAGTTTCTATGTTGATTGCTGGGCCTTGTCCTGGCCACAAAGGCGGGGGAATTCCATGGATAGTACAACTCAGCATGGGTATGTTGAATGACTGTTCTGCTCTGAGTGTATTCTAGATGCTGCAATGCACACAAATACTGTCTTTAATGAGCTTAGAATTTTCTAGAGCGGACAGATGAAAATGCAACAAATGTGCACAAAGTGGAGAGAAATTATTCTGACTAAAGAGAATGAGCAAGGTGTTATAGAAGAGGCATGATTTGTATAGGTTGTGTAGGTTAAAAGATCATTTAAGCAAGGCCAATGTACTGAGTAACATATTGAAAGTTTGGGGGAGATTTAAGAGGCTAAAATACAGCCATAGATGGAGCGTAAGGGATATTTCTTTGAGTGGTTTGGTATGCTTGAATTGTCAGTTTATCTTGACCACTTTGGCAATATTTGTATATTTTTGCCATTTTTAGTCTTCAGTTCTTTTGCAAGAAAGGTATTTAGAAGGTTCTATTTCCAGAAGCCTATTTGGAGATGCAAGCTTGGCAGCTGGCATGATAATGAACCCATTTCAATAGAATAAATACCATTACTATTAATATTAAGCAGCCACAGAATGATTCATGAAGCTCTTTTCAAAATTCAAACAGTACTTAATCAAAAGGAGGGTGAGGAGATAGAATAAATAGAAATCACATCAGAAGTTGATTATTGTTGGCTTCATTTAAGAGTCAGTTTCTCTGTTTGTCAGGCTGAGGTAGAGTGCACTGATTTATTTTACTAAATAAAATGACATTTGGGCTGATAGTGAAAAATCTGACAAAAGGCCCTAAAAGTCCAGGGAGGTGATTGATTTTTGAAGGTCACACAACTGCCCTAAGTCCTGGGTCCAGGTTTTTGATATGTTTCCAGAATATGAATTTTCTGTTTGTTTCCCTCTCTGTTCCTAGGTCCTCATTTCTTCTGCTTTTGGTTTCTCAACCTGAAAATAAGTATCCTTCTTTTCTCTTGTTACCAGAGAAGATTGTCAGGTAGAGTCCTGATTAACCAGTTAAGATTTAAAATAGATTTCAAAGCTGAGTCTGCATCATTACAGATGATCTTATCAGATGAAACTAATACAATGGAAATTTGCAAGTGGGAGGAAGGGAGAAATTTACCATTTTAGGCTGTAAGGACACTAGGAGAGATGTCTATGGACAACTCTGTTTTGTCTATTTCCAGGGCAGAAAATGAGGATAAATTGTCCTGCTTGCCGTGCCATTATTTTCTCCAACACTCCTTTGACTGTGTTCTTTGTTAGGGTTTCTAAAAAGCTAAAATTACACCCTTTGAAGGACCACTGTGGGATTTAGAGGATTCGTAGGGTCTTGGAGATTGCAGCAACTGTTACTATAGACATTACTCACATCAACACAAAGCATATGATCAAAGTCATACTGATGTCTCCTTCCTGTCTATTCAGTAAAATCCTGCCTTGAATTTAAGGCTGAATCTTGTTCTCACAAAAGTCACCTAAACTCTTTCCTACACTCTCACTTATCTTTTCTTCCTTCGTTGGATTTGTACTTTTTAGAAAGATGAACCCTTCTGTGTTAGTTATCTCTTGTTGTGTAAAAATTACCCTACAATGTAGTGTCTTAAACAATGAATGTTTATTATCTCAGTTTCTGTACATCCGAAATCCCATTGCAGCTTAGCTCAGGCCCCTCACAAAAGTGCAATTGAGCTGTCTGCTGGGGATACAGTCCCACTTCCTGGCTCACTCACACAGAGGTTGGCAGGCCTGGGTCATCACTGTCTGTTGGCAGGAGCATCAGTCTTCTCACAATATGACAGCTGGCTTCTCTCAAAGTGAGGGAGAGAATGAAAGAAAGAGAGTGCCCAAGATAGAAGTCACAGTCTTCATCTAACCTAACATCAGACGTGAAATCCCATCACTTTTGCCATAATTTTTTCCACCAGGTCCAACCTACACTTAGGGGAGGGGATTACACAGAGAAGGTGGGGATCACTGTGAGCTGTCTCAGAGGTGCCTACCACATGCTGTGGGTTACTGCAAAACCATGTACTCTAGGAGAGAAGCTCTTTAAGGGAGAGGATTAGCCCATAGCATTTTTCTTTTTTTCTTTCTTTTTCTTTTTTTTTTTCAATTAAAGTTTTTTGGGGTGACAATTGTTAGTAAAATCGTTGACACTCTCTTTTAGTCTTTTTTGGGTACTCAAATACAAAGACCTTCCACATTGCCTCCACACATACAAAAAAAAAGGTTTATTTTAAGGAATTCTCAGCTCAGCACCACCAATGAGTCTTTCTTCTGCCATCTGCTTGATTCCCTTTCTCTACCAACCTTGGATGGTGTACTCCTACCTGTCTCTCATGTCCTCAAATTGCACATGGCCCCTTATGGCCTTCTATGGCATCCCTCTGGTTCATCAGCTCCCATTGCTATTTCTGAAACTCTTCGCAGGGTCTTACACACATTCTACTGGCATGTGATTCAAGTAGTTCAGTCCCATATTCAGTTAGATTTGCAGTCCCAATTGACCCCACTGAGTTTTCAGCAATGATTATGAAAAGATGTTATCTTTTATTACTAACCTTTTGCACCTGGGAAAATCCTCTCACTTTCCTCCCCATCCATCTCACAACCGGGTATTTCCCCAATCACCTGCTGCTTTTCAGCTCTTCTTCTGTTCCTACTGCCTTTTTTCAGAAATGCATTCCTATGAATTCTTTTTTTGTTTGATTCCTTGATAGTTTTTCAAGTCTTAAACACAAAAGGATAAAGAAACTTTCCTGGAAAAGGCAGGATTCTATAGAGGGGAAGGAATTAAGGGGCCAGTAGAGAAACTTAAAAGTGGGTTAGGGGAGGAACTTGGAGACGCATCCATGTGATGATACAGTGTTTGTCCTGTTGCTTTGCAAATTCTTCAAAATTTATAAGTGGATGGACCAACTTACTTCTTCAGGAGGGCTCTAGGTGACCGGCCATGATCTTGGTGTTGACCCTTTCATTAAGGGGAATCCATTGGTCCAGTCATTTCTGGCTAGAGAACCTGTGGTCATTTAAGTAGCAAAGCCTGGGGCTCGGGCAAATCTTCCCGGAATCAAGTTTTGTCAGGGAAGATGATTGGGTCAAGCCAACTGCATTCCCAGTAAATACAGAATGAATAAGCTACGTATGCATTCAAATTAAACAGGGCACCAAGTCAGTGGGGGATACCTAAATATGTGAATATGTATAGGGTAGATCATCAGTGGGAAAATGCATATATTCAGGTGGCATGGTGGTCAGATCCAAAGTTCTGGAGAGCACATCTTCATGGAAAGCCTTGGAAAACCAATATAGGACTAGAAGAACGTAACATCTTTCAAGCTTTTATACATATTTGACAGCAATGAACAAAATAAACTACTAGTCTAAAAACCACATTTAAACAGTAATAATATTTAATTCATGCTTACTATTCACAAAACAATTTCATTTGCTTTAATTTATCTATAATCCTAAAAACTTAGTGAAGGGGTATGATCAGCACACCCATTTTACTCATGAGAAAACTGAAGATTATAAAGGTTTAGTTACTAGCTCAGGTTGTACAGCCTGTAAGTGCTATAGTCAAACTCCAATAAAACATGTCTGTGTCCAAACCCTATACTTACACCCACTACACTGAAATTCATTTAAAACACCAATATCATAGGAACATCAAAATGATCTCTTCTTAAGGAATTTTAACAGAAGAGAGCACATCTCTGAAGTAAAATCAATCCCACTCTTCCAAATTGGACAGCTTCTTAATACATAATTTTGTCTGAGAAAATTCTGTGGTTGCAAGAGCATGGTGAGAGGGCTGCTTAGGGAGTAAGGGTCACACAGTCTGGCTCTGCCATCCCTAAATGTGTGACTTGGGGCCATTTCTTTCATCTCTGACTCCTCTATATAGGAGCAGATCTATCATGGATGGCATGTGGATTCTTTGAAGAAATATGTGTTAAACACAGGCAAAGAATAAGCACTAAATACATAGCAGCTACTCATATTATTACTATTAAAGAATCTGAAAAGGAGACAAAAATGAGGCTTGTAAAATCTTTAAGGTTGGGTCTACACAGGAGCGAAAGATCTGGGAGGAGCTGAGCATCCAAACATTTACCTGAGTGATGTGACCCATTTACATATCTTCAAGTTGATGAGTGATGAGCTGAGATTTTCCACAATTTACCTGAGGGACAGACAAAGCCCCTGTCTTATGTATTTCCTCTTATGAGAATGAAAATAATTCTTCCCATGAACTATACAAAAAAGTGATGTGAAGTTTTGTATTTTAAAGTGGATTAACTTTCTAGTGACATTTCTAATTTAGAGACCAGACGTTTTCTATGATTTTTAAAAGAGCAGTTTATTCATGACTCCTTACTGTTTAGAATCCGATATACTGCATTCTTGAATATTTAACTGTAAGAGTCCTGATTTGTGTGAGGGGTGATAATTAGTTCTGTGGTGGGGAGCTCAGAATAAGGATACAGAAACTATGAGCGTTAACTGTACTCTCCAGAGGTACTGTTTGGTGAGGGGCGTGCAGATACTACTTTTCTGTTTAACTCCCATGGGCGTTACCCCTTCTCATGTAATATCTTTCTCATGTCTAGTCCTCCCCTCCCACAATTACCCATTGATTGCTGCCTTATATCCCCATCCTGACTAAAGAAAGAAGTCCATTTAGATAGTCTTCAGGTAGTTTATTTTCCCCCTTGAAATGTATGGTAGGAAAGTAAAATGTCACCTCTATTTACTTACTAATAATACAAATACATGACAATTTGAATTTTCCAGCTTGGCACATCTTTTCAATCAGTATAGTTTGCAAAGGGAAATGGAGTGTGTGTGGGTAGAAGAGAGAGAGAGAGAGAGAGAGAGAGAGAGAGAGAGAGAGAGAGAGAGAGAGAGAGAATAGATAGATAGATGATAGATAGATGATAGATAGATAGATAGATAGATAGATAGATAGATAGATAGATAGATGAAGCCAGATAGAAGAAACATTCAGGAGCCCCTCCTTTTCAGTTACCCTAAATACTATAAGAAGGAGCTGATATGATTTTTATTTTATGCCACAATGCTCTCTCTCTCTCTCTCTCTCTCTCCCCACTCAGAAGAAATAAGACAAGGATTTTAAGTCTCCCATCAGGGAAAATATGGCTTATTTTTCCTGATAAATTATGGGAATTTTTCTTTCTTGAGTGTAATTTTGTGAGAAGAACCAGAAGCAATATCATAACCTACACTCAAAATGCCTGCATGCAAGAAAGTGTATTCAGTGCCTCATTAGAAGGTAAACTAGTGTCTCATCGCAATCTGCTTTACTTTTAGGAAAAATTAATAACCAGCATCAGGCTTGCTGACCAAGAGGACTGATCAGCTGATCAACTGGTCTGGATCATGAGCAGACCCAAGCTTCTGGGGTTGGGGATCATGACGCAGCCACTTTTTGCCTTTCTCAGCAACAGCACCCACCTACGGGCTTTGGCTCATTTTGCCATGACGATTGCCATGAATAGTCTGGTAATCCGTAAACATGGTTGTATATGACAGTACACCCTTTTGAAATGTCACACCTCCAAAATGAGGGAAAAAATAAAACAAGCATCTTTATAAGTTTTGTGGATTGAGTGGTGGCATCCTTGATGCTCAGAAATGTATGACTGTTTCCTTTTCAGAAGAAGAGACCTCCAGGCTAACCGCATATTCCTACTTGTTTTCAGCTTCAGTCTCTTTACAGCTCTCACCCAACAGTGGTGTAATATAGCTATTTTCTCCTATGCACAACACTAGCTAATAATGATTTACACTTACGGCTGCTGCTGCTGTCAGAATAGCAGTGACAAATCTCCTTGCTTAAGTCTGGTGAGATACAACTTTTTAAGCTTTGCTAAATATCTTTCTGGGTTGGCAGCAATATGGTCAAGGTGACATGCCCAGCTCATCTGATGGGAAATTTTCATGATTGTGCTGACACTACACTATCTAAAATCCATGCAATTTTCAAAAGGCGCATTAGTACTGGAGTCTTTTTATTTGTCTGTTTAGCAGTTTCAAGCTGTCAGACATATGTTGTGCATTTTGAGTAGATGTTATAAAAGTGCGGCACCCAGGAGACACAGAGCCTGGCTCCTCGCGTGAAAGACTTACTGCGTTTTCTTCCACTTGCTCTGAGCTTGCAGCCACTTAGATGAAAGGTACTGCTTCCGTGCTAGAGGAGAGCATGCATCGACACTTTCAGCATGTTGGGTGCCATGAGTCGCTGGGGAAATGCGCATGGAAGCTGTATGATTATTTGCTGTGGCTTTTGTAGAGGCGATGTTAGCATGCATGGATGGTTAGACTTTCAGTATTTCTCATATGATTTCACTCAAATACCTAGAATGGCTGAGGAGAGTAAATAGTTATCCTTAAGGTGATGGAAGTAAGTAGTATGAAATTGTCCTCCACAAACATAAAATATATTTGAAGTTGTAAAAACATTGCATAATTTACAACTTAAGTCAAAATATATTTGAGTTTATCTTGATATGTTCTATTCAGATTCTTTTGGTATGAGGAACAGACATTTATTTGAACAAGCAAAGTATAAAAAGGCAGCTTATTTTAAGTGTACGTGGTCAAGGCTGAGCAGCTGCACTTTGTGATGTGTTGGAGAATCATAGGCATGGTGTGGCTCTCTCCATTTCTCAGTGCTGCCAGGGTCTACTCTGAACTTCTCTCTGCATGTCTGCTTACTTACATTTACATGCGATTCAAGATGGAGCCCTCCACCATTAGGTCTACCCAGTCTTAGCTCTAGTCTTCACTGTCAAATACATACAGCTCCTTAGTTCAAAATTGTAATGGTTATATCCGTTGGACCAGGTGGCTACCCACAGGGCCAATCATGTGGGGCTAGGAAGGCAGTGGGTTTTGATTACTTGATATATGTGGCTGGTTTTCCAGGACTTATGGGTGGGGGGAAAATTAGAAGGAAAAGTAGAACATAGAAAACACATTATATATAAATGTAATGTTCCAAGTTATTTTCCATAATGAAAGTAAAAAAAAAAAAAAAAAAAAAAGTATTTCACTATTTTATCCTGTGTATTAATGCACAGTATATAACTAGATAAGATCCATTAATATTTTGGCTACTGTAAATAATACTGCTGTGAACATTAGCATACAAATAACTGTTTGAATTTCTGTTTCCAATTCTTTCAGGTATATACCTAGGACTGGAGTTTCTGGATCATATGGAATTCTAGATTTAACTTTTTGATAAACTGTCAAACTTTTCTGTGGCACTTACACTCTTTTATATTTCCACCAGTATTTATGAGGCTTCTACTTTCTCCCCATCTTTGCAAACAGGCTGCAAATTTTCCTTTTTTTTTTTTTTTTAATTACAACAATCCTAGAGGTGTGGAGTGGCATCTCATGCCCAATGGTTTTGATTTTCAGCTTCCTAATGGTTAATCATAATTTTTATTCATGTACTTATGACATATTTGTATATCTTCTTTGGAGGAATATCTGTTCAAGTCCTTTACCCATTTTGAAATTAGGTTGCTTGGTTTTTTTGTTGTTGTGTTTTAGGCATTCTTTGTATATTCTGGATAGTAAACCCTTATCAGCTATAGGATCTGCAATATTTTCGCACATTTTGTGGGTTGTCGTGTCCCTTTCTTGACAATGTCCTTTGACACATAAAACTTTTTCACTTTAATGCAGTCCAGTTTATCTATTTTTTCTCTTGCTGTTTGTACTTTTGTTGCCATACTGAAGAATTCATTGGAGGTCATGAAGATTCTCCCTTTATTTTCTTCTAAGTGTTTCATAGTTTTACCTCTTTAATTTTCAGGTCTTTGTTAAATGTTGAGTTAATTTTTGTGTATGGTGTATGGTAAGGGTCTGACTTCTTTTGTTTACATGTGAAAATCTGGTTTTCCCAACACCGTTTGTTGAAGACATTATTCCTACCCCGTTGGATGATCTTGGCACCCTTGTTGAAATCAATTTACCATAGATATATGAGTTGATTTCTTGGTTCTCTATTCTATTCCATTTGTTTATATGTCCACTGTTATGCCAGTATCTCAATTTTTTTACTACTGCAGCTTTGCAGTTTTGAAAACAAGAAATGTGAGTGCTGCAACTTTGTTTTCAAGACTTTTTTGAAGGGGTGGCGGGGGTCCCTTATATGAATTTAAGGACCAGCTTTTCCATTTCTGCAAAGAAAAGATTGTTAGAATTTTGATAAGAATTTTATTGTATCTGTAGATTGCTTTTGGTTAGTATTGATATCGTAACAGCATTAAGTGTTCTAAACTATGAACCAAGGATGTCTTCTCATTTATTAGGTATTTCTAAATTTCTTTCAGCAATATTATGTAGTTTTCAGTGTACAAGTCTTTTACTTCTTTGGTTAAATTTATTCCTAGGTATTTTATTTTGAGGAATGCTATTGCAAATGGAGTCCATTTCTTAATTTTATTTTTGCACTGCTCATTGTTGATATATAGAAACAAAATCAAATTTGGGATTTTGATCTCTTTGCAACTGCTGAGTTTTATATATATATATATATATATATATATATATATATATATATATATATGATCATGTCACATGTGACTACTCGTAGACACTTTTACTTCTTTGTTTCCAAGTGCCTTCTATTTCTTTTTTTGCCTATTTTTTTCTTTTAGCTATATATATATATATATATATATATATATATATATATATATATATATATATATTTCCACTGCATCTGGCCTCCATGCTATCTGATGAGAAATTTGCTGATAACTTTACTGAAGATTCCTTGTTGTAACAAGTTTCTCCCTCTTGTTGCCTTTAAGATTCTGTCTTTGTCTTTGCTTTTCAATCATCTCATTATGGTATATCTTGGTGTGAATCTCTGAGTTTATACTACATGGAATTCATTAAGCTTCTTGGATATGTACACTCTTGTATTTTGCCAGATTTGGGGAGTTTGGGGAAATTATTCTTCAAGTATTTTTTCTATCCCATTTTCTCTCTCTTCTACTGGGAGTCACATAAGGCATATTTGATCTGTTTTGTTATGTCCCATAAGTCTGTTGGACTCTGTTTATTTTTCTTTATTCCTTTTTCTTTCTGCCCCTCATATTTGATAATTTTAATAGCCTTGCCTTACAGTTTACTGATTCCTTCTTCTGCTTGCTCAAATCCACGGTTGATCTCTAGTAAAATTTTCATATCAATTATTGCAGTTTTCAGCTCTAGCACTTTTGCTTTGTTCCCCTTTGTATTTTCTATCTCTGTAAAGACATTTTCATTTTTTTCATACATTGTTTTCTTTATTTTTTACAGTTATTTGTTCAATGTTTTCTTTAGCTCTTTGAACACATGTAAGACAGTTCTTTTAAAATCTCTGTATAGTAAGTTCAATGATTGGACTTCCTCAGGAATGGCTTCTGTTCATTTATTTTGTTCCATTGGATGGGCTATCCTTTCCTGTTTCTTTGTATGCCTTGAAATTTTTTGTTGATATCTGGAATTTGAATATTATAATACAGTAATTCTGGAAATCAGATTTTCACCTTTTCTTCAGGTTGAAGGTTGTGTAATTTTATTTGTTCAGTGACTTTTCCAAAGTAATTTTGGAAAGAATACACACTTTGTTTCTGATCATTGAAGTCTCTCTTCCTTTAGGTTTTGTTCATTTAATATTTTGACAGAGATTTCCTTGAATTCTAGGAGTTACAAACAAAAACAACAATAAAAAAAGCCTTTTCCTGGCTTTCCAGATTGTCTCTTGCTGAGGTACTCCTTTAATAGTTAGCTAGTCTTGCACTGAGCCAAGAGATAAGTCAGAGGTGAAAAATTAGGAACTTCTCAAGTGTTTTTGAACATGTGCCTTGGTCTGCATATTACATGAATTTCTAAATTCCCCTATACACATGGGTGTTTTTGAATTTTCTAATTTCCCAAAGAAAGTCTCTCCAGGTTTTCCTCTGAGGACTTACACAATCTATTTTATGTCTCAACTATACTATTTTGTCCCAGGTTGTTGTGGGTTGTTAGTTATTCTTACAACCACAGCTTAACACTTTTCTACTCTGAGTGGGTTCCACATTAGGCAAAACAAAGATGAGTACTTGCTTCAGTTCTTCAAGCAGCCTGGAACATATACACAGCAACTTGTTTGTTTGGAACCAGAGACCAGGTCCCACACCGAGAATGGAGGTTGCCATCTTCAAGGCTGTTACTGATCTGGGGAGCGTATGTAACAAGAGAAAGAAAAAAAATACCACAAGCTTTCCTACCATTGTTAGCTTATCTTTTCTTGATCGGTATTTTCTTTGTAGCTATAAAACTTTGATTATTTTCTAAAGGTTTGACAATGTTAGTTCTGACACTTTCTGTTGTTTTTTTCATGTTTCTAGGGGAGCAGGGCAAGAACTTAAAGCTGCTTACCTGTCAACTTGCTGACATCACCCCAGTAGTGATTTACTCTTGTTTCCAAGAAAACCTGATGGGCTTACTTTTAAAGCAGGAGTTGAAAAATTATAGCCTATGTACCACATACAGCCCATTGCCTGCTTTAATGAATAAAGCTATATTGTAATAACTATGTTCATTTGCTTATGTATTATCTATAGCTACTTTCATGCTACAACAGAAAAGCTTGGTGATTTAAATGGAGAATGTAGAAATCACAAAGCCTAATATTAACTATCTGGACCTTTACAGAAAAGGTTTGCAAACTTTGTTTTAATGTAAACATTTAATGTTACTTAAATATATATATATATATATATATATATATATATATATATATATATATATATATACAAAGCTGCATATAATTTTTTGTACTTATATTATTTATAAATGTAGGGAACAAAAACAAATTTAAAAAGGAAAAAGACCTAAAAAAGCAATGCAATTAAAATTAACAACTTGATTAAATGTGAGGTTCCTTTGATGAGAGAAAATTGGTGATGTTGGCTTTAAGTAGAAAAACTATTTACCTCATTTTGGTTCTTGATGACTTGATTTGATTTCTGATTGTGAAAATGATGCCTTTGAACAGTAATTATTACCACTTAAAAATTTTAACAATGAACTTGCCAAATAAGCTAGCAAAGATTCTTTACTTTGAAAGGCCAATCATTTCAATCAAGCATCTTTTCTTAGTTTGGTCTCCACAGGAGCAGGTCCTAAGATGAAGATTCCCATGAAAGTAATTCACTTAGGAAGGTATTTTCAGGACAAACTGAAAAGAAAATGGTAGAAGCAGTATGAGAAAAGGAAAGAAGCAAAACAAAGGTCTGATTTCATTAGAAGTTCAACCAGACCTTACAGGGGGCTCTGAAGTATAAAGTTTACCTCAGAGTTTGGCCACAGTTGAGACCAAGGAGCTGGACTTTTATTCTCACTCAGCCATTGCGTAGCGATGCCTCAGCAATATACATTCCCAGGCACTTATCGTTCCCTACAGATACGGACAAACTGTCTCCAAAAGTGCAAGAGCAGCTCCCCTAATAAGTTTCCAGAGCTAGCTCTTAATGAAAGAGTGCACAGAGCTGAGTGAGGGGGTGCACAGAAGCATTGAGAGGGATCTGAAGGTACTAAGCATAGCACTGTGTCCACTACACACACTTTGATAGAACAGAAAAGACAACATGCAATGAAAACTATTCATTGCACACACAATACTATATTATTGCTATTCTGATTGAAGATGTATATAAATTTCAAGGCATATAAATAGAACAATATGTTAGCCTGCAATGTAAATATAATACTGATTGCTGTGGTGCAGGTTTTTATTTACTTAAGGTGTCTATACTACCGTAAATTGTAGGAGGACTCAATTCTCTCAGCACATTTTTCTGTCCAAATGACCGTGCAATTTTCATTTGTACAGGGCACTGTTATACCATTTGGTTTTCACTTTGATAAGATGCATCATTTACTTATCAACTCCTTCAGTTCTTTTCTCATTAGTCCTCAGCTGGTAAAGTAATACATTTCTCAGACACACTATATGATTTCTGTGTTGTCAAATCAACATTTCAATATATTAAATAATTTAAGAAATCAGCTCTCGTATAAAAATCTCTTTCATCTGTGAATTATAACCATTATCTCTGTTATCTTTATATGTGGTAGAATAAGTTAATGAGTTCAATGACAAATGAAAGATGATTATGTTATTTGGACATTACAACATGACAACTCCAGGGTAGCCAAATAAGCTCTTTAAAATGTTTAGAATTAAACATTATATCTCTAGGTAATTATTTGACTCAATTCACTTGCATACATAAATCAAACAAACAGTGGGACTAAAATTTAGTGGCAATGTATTTTCTAAAATATCTCAAAATAAATTTACTTAATTAAAAAATATTATCAAGAATCTGTGGACTCCTGACTACATGTTGCCACGTTGCACAGGGTCTGTGGATATGACTTGGAATACTAAATGACTTTAGGCTTATGAGTCAGCGTGTGACTTTGTACTTATTTTTTTATTGCCTCATGTATATTTAGTCGTTTAATTTACATTATGATTATTTTAGAGCAGAATTTTGTCATCTATTTCTTTAGAATCGCTGTGTCATATGGGCTACGGTTTTTACAGAGTAGATGGTTAATAAGTTACATAACGTGATAGCTAGGATGGATTTAGATGAAATAGAAGCCCAAAGATTTAATATGCCACTTGAAATCAAGGCAGGGAGCTGGTGACTGCATGGGATGTAGCATAAGAAGACCTGGGGTTGAGTCTGTGGTCTATCACTTCTTAGCTGTATTAAAATGGACAACTCCAGTTCTCTCATCTGTAAAGTAGGAATTTGCTATTAACACATACAGAAATTCGATTTCAGTTCCAAGTGTAAAGAGCTTGGCAGCAGTCAATTGTTGTCTTTAAACCAGAATAAGCTGAACAAGCTGAAAACAGAGAACTGGAGTCACAGGGCTAATTTTCCCCTTGAAATCTGTAGTGACAGGTCCACTCAGAGAAATAGAGTACCTGAGATTTTCTTACCTAGAGCAGAAGCTCCATAATGGGCTGCGTAAACCATTAGAAACATTTAAATGATAATTTTGACAAATGGTTGGAGGCTGAGTGTGAAATAGTGTCAGAATGAGAAACTCCTGTGGACTACAATCATTGTACCTTCAGGTTCTGAGGGTGAGGGTCTGAGCAGATCCCCTTAGGACCCTCAAATGGAGGAGGAGAATATAGCCATTGTGAAACACTTCTAGAATGTTCTCCCTAACAAAAAGACTCCAGGGGAATGGAATTTACCAGAGAGCAAGTCTGAAATCTTATCCTACATTGAGGAAGAAATCCCATCCCAATCCAGCTGGTCTCAAATAAGGGAAATTTAAAGAAATAATAGGGGAAAGGGTTTCACAGAAATATGTTGAAAATGCTGCAGCCAAAGAAGAAAGGAGAGCTATACCCTTGGAAGAGAGACAGAAACACATGTGGAAGACACACCTCTAAAATTCTCTTACTAAAACAGAGAATTTTTAAAAACACTCCCCTCCCCTGTACCCTATATCCATACCAACAAGCTTTCAGCATAACAGTGGATTACAGTTGAAAATGCTGAAAGATGAAGACTATCTCTGAGAAGCAGTACAAAGGGAAGTTGCAAGGACAGTCGGGGAGACAAAACCAAGGAGACTAGAGGGATTTAAAATCTCTGGTACCTAAAGTTTCAACAAACATTGAACATAACCCAATCTTATCCAGCTTAACATAAATCCTCACATTAAAAACCTATTTACCTCAGTTCCTGTTACTCAATACAATGTTTCTCATTTCAACAATTACAAGGCATACCAAAGGCAAGAAAAAATACACAGTCTGAAGACATAAAGCAAGCATCAGGACCAAATTTACATAGACACATGTATCAGTCAAGGTACTTCAGAGATATAAAACCAATGAAACAATGAGCTATCCCTATATATCTAACTAGAATAGCTAAAATCCAAAAGTGAAAACATTACTGGCAAGGATGCAGAGCAAGGGAAACTCTTATTTGTTGCCTGTAGAATTCAGAATGACCCATCACTTTAGAAGGAAGTTTGGCTGTTTCTTATAAAACAAAATTTTATTTTGCAATACAATCCTGCAAACACACTCCTAGATATTTACTCAACTGATTTGAAAATTTATGTTTTTAATTTTCATAGCAGATTTATTCAGTTATCTCCAAACTGGAAGTAACCAAGATGTTCTTCAATCGGTGAATGAATAAATATTCTACAGTACATCCATACATTGGAATACTATTCAGCAATATAAAAGGAGTGCACTATCAATCCATGCTGAGACATGGATGAATTACAAATTTATATTGCAAAAATGAAAGAAGTGATCCCAGGAAAGCTACATACTATATAATTCCATTTATATGTCATTTTGTAAAAGGCAGAACTGTAGAGATATAAAATAGACTAGTAATTTCCAGGTATTTGAAGAGGGAGGTTGGTTGACTAGGGGATTTTTTTTTAGGCAGTGAAAGTATTTTGTATGACACCACAATGGTAGATACAAGACATCATGCATTTGACAAAACTCATAGAACTTTATAGCAAGAAGAGTGAATCTTAAACCAGGCAAACTAAAAAAAAAAAAAAAAAAAAAAAAGAAATTAGGTGAGTGGGACTTCAGATTGAAATGCAGACTATGACAAAAGAATCTAACTGTATTACAAATGCATGTCATAGGCTCACTGAAGGAGGTGGGAGTAAAGGAGCTATCCTAAATAACTAGAATTGAGTGGAGATTATTAAATTAAAGACAAAAGGAATTGTACAGAAGCACTGCACTGCAGGTGCTAAAGTTGTTTCCAATGGAGGTAGTGGCTCACAATTCTAAAACAAGTATATTGAAATTATAAATGGATGGGTGGTTAAAACCATTACTTGCTGATGGTAAGAAAAGTTACAGGCAAGCAAGGGAGGAGGGCTAGAATGAACCGTGTGTTACTAGACTAGAGTTGGAGACATCAGTATAAACTCATGTTTAGTTCAACATACATATAAATAAAAATATTTAGAAAAATATAGATATATGTATATAGATGAGTTAATATACATTCATTTATTTTCATGTTTTTTAAGGAGTTATAGAAGCATGGCACCTCAGTAACAACCAGTATACCCAATTTCAGATCTTGGTTTTTAATATTATTCTTCAATAAAAGAAATCAGGACTCCTTGGAGAGTGGCTGTTTCTAATATTGGGCTGGGGTATACAAAATGAGCCTAGACTATCTTGTAGTGCCAGCAAGTAAAGAAGTGCTTAGGCACACACACACACACACACACACACACACACACACACACACACACACACACACATTGCTGATGGCATGTATTTCCAAGGGACACAAAAGATAAAGCTAAATAAGAGTCCTCAATGGCCAAAATTAGAATGATTTGAGCAAGAAAGTAAATAATGTAGTATTGGATTATAACCCAAAGTATAAAATAAATAGCCACAAGTCCATATTTATATAAAAATATTGACTAAATATATGGAGGAAAACATAAATCTTCTGTACAAAAGAATTCCAAATAATTTAATAGTGGCTGCCTTTTAAAAGGTGCAGCATGGAAATGAAGGGAAAAAAG
Source organism: Rhinolophus sinicus (assembly GCF_036562045.2). Classification (NCBI taxonomy): domain Eukaryota; kingdom Metazoa; phylum Chordata; class Mammalia; order Chiroptera; family Rhinolophidae; genus Rhinolophus; species Rhinolophus sinicus. The sequence goes on along the minus strand of NC_133755.1, from coordinate 72,572,002 downwards.
AGTAATTTTACAGTGAACAAAGCGGACAAACATTACCTTTATCATGTGATTAAGCTTAGCATCATCAGTGATGTCATATTGATACCATGTACCCTTGATATGATGTGATGAAAATAACACTTTCTCTCTGTGGTTTTCCGACTGAGTCTAATCATGAGAAACAAATATCGTACAAATTCAAAATTGAAGAACAGTCTACAAAAAACTTGACTAGTACTCCCCAAAATTGTCAACGTCATCAGAAACAAGGAAAGTCAGAAATGTCACATAGAGATGAGTCTAAGGAGACATGACAACTAAAGTGTTGTGATATCCTGAAGGGGATACTGGGAAAGAAAAAGGGCATTAGGTCAAAAATAAAGGAACTTAAATGAAGTGTGGATTTTAGTTAATAATATTGTCAGAATATTGATTCACTAGTTGTGACAAATGTACCACAGTAATGTACATATATTGATTTCCAATATAATGTACAATATACATTGTAATGTATAATGTTAATAATTAGAGACACTGGGTGTGGGGTATATAGGAACCATATGTGTGAAAATAATATATATTAGGAAACAATAAATATTAGTTACAGTTAAGATTTTGGGAGGGGGGTCAATACATAATACCTACTCTTTTCTTAATTTCTATTGTTTAGAAGGAATTGAAAAATAGACACTCGTATCAGATAAAATATACACAAGTATCAGACCCAGACTTGCTAATATTTCACCCCAGAACTCAACCTTCTCTGTAATAGGTATAACTTATGACTCCTTGTGACCTGGTAGAAATCAGCCCAGAACGAAATTGCTCTGCAGGCAAGCACATAGGAAAAGAAAGTGCATAAGAGGTCAAACCACACACAACTGTTTCATTTCACCTGACACACTAATTAAATGAAGTGTGATCAAAAACTATGGTGAAAGTTTAAATAAAAAAATACAGTAATTTTTAATTGCCATTAATCCCTTTCAAAATGCCCCCCCACACACACACACACTTACTTCCAACACACATATCCCATTATTCTTGCCACTTTCTGAAGCAGTTCTGGAAGTCCTCTTTTGTGAATATCTTTAGTTGTGCTGTTGTGGCTGCCTTGATGTCCTGAATCAATTCATAATGCTTACCTTTCATGGTCATTTTGACTTTGGGGAAGAGCCAGAAGTCGCATGATGCCAGATCCAGTGGATAAGGTGGATGATGACACACCGTGATATTTTTATTGGACAAAAATTGCTGTACCAGAAGTGATGTATGACACAGAGCCTTTTTGTTGTGATCAAGAAATATGGTGAATGCTGCTGCTGAGTGCCATACAACAGAAAGGCAGGGATCTTCAATATGAGAGGAGGCATGTTGAACCTTAGTAACAGTGTGTGACACGTTTCAACTTGTTCGGTGCAGTCAGTCAGGTATGAGTTACAGTTGAGTTGAGAGAACATGTGTTTTCAAGTGTGCTGTAAATCATCCTCTATCATGACAATGCTCTGTGTAACACATCACTTCTGGTGAGGTAATTTCTGTCAAATAAAAACATTATGGTGTGTCCTCATCCCCCTTATTTCCAGATCTGGCACTATGTGACTTCTGGCTCTTCCCAAAGTCAAAATGATTCAGGACATCAAGGCAACCACGACACTGCAACTAAAGACTCTCATGAAAGAGGACTTCCAGAACTGCTACAGAAAGGGCAAGAACAATGGGATAAGTGTGTTCAAAATGAGGGGGATTAATGGCAATGCGTCTTTTACTGTAATAACTTTTCAATTTAAATATTCACTGTATTGTTTGATCACACCTCATATGTCACAGCCCTTCTTGTGAGGTTGAATAAGTGAGAAATGCAGAAACACCAAGAGTTTTACTCTGTCTAATGTCCTTCTAAGTGGACACATGGAGACTGGGAAATGGATGGTTCTTCCTTACAGTTACAACTAACACCCAAGAGAGCCAAGTTGGTTAAAATAAATCAGATCTACATTGGCATCTCCTAGATCCTTGCTCATGCTTGTTCATATACATCACGTCTTATTAACTAAATAGTTAATTCTGAAGGCCAAGGCTTCTTTCTCCAACTTGTGAATAAGTTGCCAAATCATTTTGAGTTTGTGTGATTATTTTAATTCTTTCACACTGACTTTGAAAAAAGATCTAATCAGACTCTTGGAAAGTCACTGAAAATATACTGTGCTCTAATCCCTCTACCTGAGATATAGGGGGTTTAATGTTCACCAAGAACAGCTGAATGGAGTTAATGGGTTAAGGAAGAGAAAGCAAAAGATATTGGAAGGAAAATAAGAAAATGTGGTTCTGCATACAATTATAAGAAATAAGTTAATAGTCAATTCAAATCTTCTTAAGAGAAAAAATTTAAGATTCTCTTTTTATTCTGAAAGAACTAGAGATAGTCTATGAACTAAATTTAAACATAAAAATATTTTATTCATCTTTACAAAGATTCTTTATGAGATTTACATTCTGTTCTGCTTCTAAAATTGTTACAATTTTAAACACCTGTAATTTGGATAAAGTAAAAATAATTCAAATGATAATTTTCTAAGAAAGTTAAAAGAAAATAAAACTAAATTTTCTACATAGATAAATAGCAGGTATAGGATATAGGTTATTCTAATACATGAAAATGTATATTTACAATAATTTAGAGGAACAAAAGTAGAACCCAAAACATTACGTATACAAAGAATTTTTTCAGTAGTTTAATACTAAATAACTTTAGTTTTTCAAATACATGGCAAAGATACAAAGAGAGTTCTAGTATACATTTCATTAACATTCCCTTAATTTTTTACCCAGCGTTATTGAGATATACTTGGCATATAACACTGTGTAAATAGAAAATGTACAAAGTGATGATTTGAAACACATATGGATACAAAATGTTTGTCACAATTGGTTAGTTAACACATCCTTCATGTCACATAATTATCACTGTTTTTGCTTATGCTGAAAATACGAAAATACTACTTTCATAGCAACTTTCAAGTACACAATAAAATATTGTCAGCTATAGTTACCATGCTGTACATTAGATCCCTGGAACTTATTTTTCTTACAAATGAAACTTTGTACCTTTGACCAACATTTCCCCATTTCAGACCTTGGCAACCACCATTCTATTCTGTTTCAATTAGGTTGATGTTTTTAGATTCCACTTATGAGATTACACAGTATTTATCTTTCTCTGTCTGACATATTTCACTTAGTATAATATCTTCTAGGTCCACCCATATTGTTGCAAATGGCAAGAATTCCTTCTTTTTAATGGTTGAATAATACTCCATTGTGTGATATTTGTCATATCCAAAAAATCATTGCCAAGACCACTGTCAAGGAGCTTTTTCCCTATTTTCTTATAGGAGTTTTATGGTTCAAGTCTTACTTTTATGTCCTTAATCTTTTTCAAGTTAATTTCTGTGACTGATGTAAGACAGAGTTCAGTTTTATTCTTCTACCTGTGTTTATCCAGTTTTTCCAGCACCATGTATTAAAGAGAGTTTCCCCTTTGAATATTTTTGACTCCGTTGTCAAATATTAGTTAAACATATATGCTGGGTTTATTTCTGGATTCTGATTTCTGTTCCATTTATTTATGTGTCTTTTATACCAATACTATACTGCTTGGATTATGAAAGCTTTGTAATATAGTTAGAACCAGGAAGTGTGTTTCCTCCAGCTTTGTTCTTTCTCAAGATGGCTTTGGCTAGTCAGGGTCTTTTGTGGTTCCATATCAACTTTAGGATAGTTTTTTGTTTTGTTTTGTTTTGTTTTGTTTTCTATTTCTGAGGAAAACGTCATAGGAATTTTGAAAGGTATTACATTCAATCTATAGATGGCTTTGGTTAGTATGGACATTTCAACAATATTAACTCCTGTGTTCTGTGAACAAAAGTTCTTTTTCTTGCCTAATTGCTTTGGCTAACATTTCAAAAATTATGTTAAAAAGTTGTGAAGAGTGAGCACTTTTCTTGTTCCTGATCTTAGGGAAAAACTTTCAAACTTTCATTGTTGCATTTGATGTTAGCTGTGGGCTTGTTATATATGAACTTTATTACGTTGAGGTATGCTCTCTTCACACTCTTTTTTGACAGTTTCATTATAAATAAAGTTAAATTTTGTTAAATGTTTTTTTTTTAAATATTGAGATTATCTTAATATTATCTTTCTTTTGACAATGTGATTACCATATGATTTTACTCTTTGATTAATGTGGTATATCACATTTATTGAATTGTATGTTTTGAACCATCCTTGCATCCCGGGGATAACTCTCACTTGATCATGTTGAGTGATCCTTTTAACATTTTGTTGAACTCAGGTTGTTAATATGGAATTGAGAATTTTGCATTTGTAATCACTAGGAATATTGGTCTATAGTTTTCTATTCTTGCAGTATCCTTATCTAGTTTTAGTATTAAGGTAGTACTGGCCTCATAAAATGAGTTTGTGAATGTGCCGTCCTCCTCAATTTTTTGAAAGAGTTTGAGAAGAATTGGTGTTAATTCTGTAAATGTTTGGTAGAATTCACCCATGAAGCCATTTGGTCCTGGATTTTTCTGTGCTGAGTGAGTTATATTATTGATTCAATCTCCTTAATCATTATTGATCTGTTCAGATTTTCTGTTTGATCCACTGCTTATCGCTAGTGTAAAGTTAAAGGAACCTATCAAGTTTGAATCATGAAGAAACAGAAAATCTGAACCAATCAATAATGAATAAGGAGATTGACTCAATAATATAAAACACTCCCAGCATAGCAGTTAAAACACTACCATTTTATAGTATTAAATATTCTAATCCTGGTTGTATACTTACCTTTACCAGTATGTTGTACATTTTCATATGTTTTCAAGTTACTAGTTATCATCTTTCATTTCAGCTTGAAGAATTCCTTTCAAAATTTCTTGTAAGGCAGGTCTAGTGGGGAGGAAATGCCTCAGTTTTTATTTGTTAGTGAATATTTTATCTCATTTTCTCATGGAATGCAAGGTACTGAGAAATTTGCTGATAGCCTTTGGGGCAGTGGGTCCTTGTGTAAGAGTTTCTGTTTTCGTTTCTTGCTGATTTTACAATTCTGTCTTTATCTTTAGACAGTTTTAATATAAAGTGTCTTGGAGAAAATCATTTTGAATTGAAATTTTGGAGTGACCTAATAGCTTCACAAACTTGAATGTCCAACTCTCCCCCCAGGTTTGGGAAGTTCTCAGTTCTTATTTCTTTAAATCAGCTTTCTACATTTTTTCTCTACCTTGTCTCCTATAGGACTACGATAATACATAGTTTCTCTTAATGGTGTCCCATAAGTCCCATAGTCTTTCTTCATTCCTTTTCACTCTTTTTTCTTTTTGCTCCTCTGACTGGATAACTTTAAATGATCTGTCTTTGAACTCATTTATTCTCTCTTTGCTTTAGTACATTCTGCTGCTAAAACTCGGTTCAATTTTTCAGTTCGGTGACTACGTTCTTCAGCTCCAAAATTTGTGTTTGGTTCTTTTGTATGTTTTCTATCTTTTAGATAATCTTCTTATTTTGTTCTCCTGTTGTTTTCTTGATTTTATTAAATTATTTATCTGTGTTGTTTTGTGGCTCTCTGAACATCTTTGGAAAAACTTGTTTGATTCTTTGACAGGCAACCCTGTATCTCCACTTCTTTGTGGTTAGTTACTAGAAGTTTACTGTGTTCCTTTGGTGGAATCATTTCCCCCTGATTCTTCATGATCCCTATGGTCTTACATTTGAAGAAAGCTACACCTCTTCCAGATGATGCAGACTAACTTCTGTAAGGACAATTCTTCACCTATGAGTGAAGCATGGTGGAACATTTTATGAGTCCAAGTCTAGGGGTGCAGGCACCAAGTGCTGGGGTGTATGGCTGCCATATGTTTGGTGGGGTATGGTGACTCGTTGGCTTGAGAGTTGTTGGGTTCCTCAGGTACCTCTCCAGGTCCATTGGTTGGATACCTGGGCAGTTGATGGTGGTGTGCACACACTTTGCTGCAGGATTCAGCTGTAGGTGCCTGTGTAGTGGCAAGGGCTGGTTGCAAACACACACATAGTGGTGGTGACCAGAGCCAGAAGAAAGAGCCAGGGTCAACGGTGGTTGCACTGGCACCTGTGGGAGCCTTGACAGTTGACATACTCTCCTGTGGCTGAAGAGTCTCACCAAGGGCATACTTCAGTGGAGCTGGTGATAGGGCTTGGGCAGAGTCATGTAGGTGTACAGATAGGGAGGCTAGTTACAGGCGAGCCCAGTGGTGCAGACCACTGACCTGAGGTAGTGCCAGACTCTAGCCCACAAACAGTTGTGGGGTCCTCTTGACATGCCTTCTGTGACAGATAGACACACTCCCTGCAGGCATGTATATATAGTGGAGGCCACAATGGCAGTCATGCTTGGGGCATCCAGGTACAAAGCTGGAGGGGCTAACTATAGGTGAACCCAGTGATTTGGAGACAGTGCTGAATCCAGACCCACAGCAGTTGTGGGACATTGGCTAATGGTGTATACTTCCACAAATGCAGGATCTTGCCACAGGTCTGTGCATGACAGTGGAGGCCCTTGATAGGCATGAGGCCAGTATTATGCACATGCACAGCTGGAGGGATGAGCCCCTAGCTTGTGCACAGCAGTGCGGGTCAAGCACAATAGTCTAGGTTGTCATCTTTGCACTCACACAGCCACAGAGGACTGAGCTGGCTACCAGCACAGGAACTGGACTTGGATAGAGATTCAAGTGGCTGGCACCTGAGAATGCACTCGTACATACCTGTGGGGCAAAGACTAGTGAAATTTGCAAAGCTCCGTGACAGCTATGTTGGCCTTAGGTTTCCTCTGTGATGAATGCTCCCTGTGTTCTTTGCAGAGTTGATCGTTGGGAACTGTGGTCATTTCCACTGCATGGTTGATACTGGCAGTCACTTTTTTTCTTTTTTCTTTTATTTTTTAAATTTATTGGGGTGACAATTGTTAGTAAAATTACATAGATTTCAGGTGTACAATTCTGTATTACATCATCCATAAATCCCATTGTGTGTTCACCACCCAGAGTCAGTTCTCCTTCCATCACCATATATTTGATCCCCCTTACCCTCATCTCCACCCCCGCCGTTTTCTAGCCATCTCTATTCATCTCAGCTTTACTAGACTTTGGGTGGAGTGAAACTGAAGCAGGTCCTTCAAGGAGTCCTCAAAAAGCTGGGGAAGCTGCTCTCCCTTTCCTGATGTGGGGAACTCTTTCTAGTTGGGGAGCTCCCTTTTGCTGCTGAGAGCACTGGCCTGGGGGATGGGATGATGCAGGAAATATGAAGTCATTTTTCCTGTTTTTTCATGAAGTAATTCTTAATGTTTTGTTCTACTATGTTGCTTAATTTTCTTAAACTGACTCTAGAATGCTCTCAGAGATGTTTTGTTCTTAGATAGGCATCTAATTGTTGATCTTTTTTTGGAGGGATAGTAGCTGGGATCTCTTCCTTCACCATTTTGGTGACATCACTCTATCTTAGTGTTAACATCTTACATAATCATGACTCTCTATCAAAACTAAGAAATTAGCATCAGTACATTACTATTAAGCAAACTCCAAAACTTATTTGGATATCCTCAGCTTTCTCACCAATGTCATTTGCAAAATGTTATTAACATGTGTCATTTCTAGCTTCTCCTCTTTCTTGCTCCTCTAATGTTTACATTATGCTTTGCCTACAGCCTTTGTTTCCTCTCCTACTTCTTTCCACGCTCCTGTCACATCATCCCCAGGAGAGTCTTACCAGAGCTAGTCTGGTTCCTAGAGATTTTGCTGGTGAATTAGAGAATTAACAAGGAAAGACCCAAATATATTTTCAGGGAAGAGGTAAAAGGATAAGATACAGTTCTGGAGACCAAAGGTATTTAAATGGAAAGGGAGAAAAAAGAAAGAAAAAAAAAGGAAGAAAGGAAGGAGGGAAGAAAGTAAGGAAGGAAGGAAGGATGGAAGGAAGGAAGGAAATAAGGAAAGAAAGAAGGAAAAAAGGAAGGAAGAAAGAAAGAGGAAGAAGAGTCAAATAAAATTTATTTCAGGGGGGTATAAAAAATGTCATAGTCTATTGGTTAAGTAAATCAGTCCTGTACTACAATGACAAAGGCTAGATACTTGTGTTGAAAGGTATGTGTTTATTTAACCATTAAATTGTCCATGACTGGCTACTTAGAAGATGTCAAACTTCCATTCAATCCTTTCAGGGATCTATGGGATCAAACGCTAACTTTCTGTTGGCTGCATTTTTACCTTCATCTCCCTTTTTTTTTTTTACTAAATGCTCACTCCACCTTTTATTAGGCACAACTTTTCTTCAACTGAAACAATTGTCCCTTTGCTCTTGCTTCAGAGGTTTTGGCTAAAGGGAGTTGCATCTTGACAATATTAGCTCCATACCTCTGCATGGTTCTGTTACTTTGTCCTTTACAGATCCACTCCTAATGAAAATCCTTCATCTTATTTAAAACACTTGATTATCATGTTACCATTTAACAGCTGAAAACACACAATGGGAGCAATACGGAGATGTCTGAAAAAGAGGTTGAATTTACATTCCTTAAATTCTCATACTTCCAAACGAAAGCTGAGGGTCGGGAGCCTTCACAGTCAATGTAGGTGGCTGCTGATAATTAGCGTAGCTCCTAATCGTCAGTGCAGCCAACCTTTCTTGAAGTCAATATCCTTTACAATTTTGAATTTGATATGTGGGTTATTCTGTTCTGCCTCTGGTTAAATTGCCAACAGCAAGTTCTCACCCAAAGCATTTGGCATGATAAATTAAGGAGACTCAAGAACATGGTGGTGGTTCTCTTATGTTTTCTGCTGCTCTCATCATCTCCGACAAAGTAATAGCCAATAATGTAGTGTGAATATTAGACATTCTTCTGTAAGGACCTAGGCTATATTGATCCCATTCTAATTTCACAGATGTCTGACTTCACTCCTCTGTGAAACTCAATTACATGTAAACTGGTGAACTGCTGAGCCAAGTTCCTGGTAGGTGTGACCTTATTTTACAACATTTATTTGCATTCTTAGACGGGTTTCATAATAGCTCTGAGTATCTGGTTCATGTTTGTGGAATGGGGGTAATTATTATCTCACAGAGCTATTGTGAGGATTAACTTAGATGGCATGTGTAAGGCACCTGGCACAGTGCATGGGAAACGGCTGCAGTCTCTGTAGACATGGACTGTCATGTGGTGGGAAGATCCACGTCTGGGCCTCTGCTCCCTGATGAAGTTTTGTTCCTTGAGTAGTATGCTTCTTACCTTGTTTATCTCTGTGTCACCCACAATGCCTGACATGAGACATTTATTTGCTTGTAAAAGCTGCTCAATTTAAATGATACCATTTACTATATAATAGAGAAACATCAAATATCTAGAAATTAATATAATAAAATACACACCACAGAAACCTAAAAAACATTTTGCCAAAATTAAAGAAACCCTATATAAATGGAAGCTATACCATGCAAATAGATTGGAAGACTCAGTGTTCTAAAGGTGTTAATTCTCTGTAAGATGTCAATTCCTCCCATCAGTAATTTGTGGTGGGAAATTGACAAGATCATTCTAAATTTCATATAGAGGACTAAGATGAACAGATATCTAGATTTACTAAAGCTACAGCAATTAAGACAGTGCAACATTAGTTCAAGGACAAATAGACAATTTGGACAATAAAGTCTACAAACATATATGCAAATTCTCTTGATTTATGACTAAGGTTCTACTGCAGAGCAGTGATGAAAGGATGGTCTTTTAAATAAATAATACTTGTGAATTGATTAAATATTCACATAGGAAAAAATAAATTTTGACCTTTACCTCAAACCATGTAAACTGTATACCTAAACATGAAGGGTAAAAACAATGAAATTTCTAGAAGATAATATAGAATAACCACATCTTTATTGTATCTTGAAGACCTTGGATTGGCAAAGATTTCTTAAATAATATTTTAAAACAAGCATGAACATAATGAAGAGGCTTAAGAAATAAGACATTCATAAAAATCATAAACTTCTTTTTACCAAAATATACCATTAAGAACATGAAAAAGTAAATCAGAGAGTTCGGGGCAGTATTTACTCTCCATATATAATATAAAAAGCTTATATAGAATATATAAATAAACCTCGAAAATCAATAAGAAAAAGAAACTATACCTAATTTTTTAAATGGGTACAAACTTGAACAGATACTTCTTAAAAGGGGATATCAAAGTGCCAATAAACATGAAAATGTGCTCACCCACATTAGCCATCATTTAAATGCATATTAAAAACCACAATGAGATATTATTCCATATCCATGCAATTAGGTGAATATTAAAACAAAAACAAAAAAACTGATGATGCCAAACTGTGGTGAGGATGTAAATCAACTAGAATACATATCTGCTATTGCTGGGAGTGAAAATTGGTACAACCACTTTGGATGTTTGTGTGGCAGTATCTATTCCAATATAGGTAATTGATGAACCCACAATTCCATTCGTAGGAATACATCCAGCAAACACACGTACATATGCTCATCAGTAAACCTATTCAAGAATTTTCACAG